>NC_138132.1:73533491-74206423 GCF_964188305.1 Podarcis bocagei | reverse complement strand
GTATTAAGAGCACAGAAAATTTTAGTTGGTTTAGTTGGCAGAACTACGGGGGCAGAGCAGAGCCATCAGAGCAGAGCCACCCTCCATGAATTTGTCCAGTCTTATTTTAAAGCCATCCAAGGTAGTGGTCACCTGTGTGTCTTGTGGCAGTGAGTTCCATAGCATAGCTGTGGATGTGGCAGTGTTGCTGGGCCTCTGTTTGTGGCTGTGCTGCACATAGATAATAGTGACAAAATGTCTTAGAAGACATCTGTGATGGAGAAGGCAAGGGCAAGCTGGTGGCTGCGGTCGGCTGATGCTGATGCCACAGATACAGACACAGGGAGATGAGAAGGCAGGTGCTGCCACCACATACCCTCCAACACATCTCTGATGAAAACAGGGACGCCCCATTCCATAATGAGAATTTTACTATTTATACCCCACCCATCTTAGTGGGTTGCCCCAGCCACTTTGGGCAGCTTCCAACACACATAAAACCATAATAAAACATTAACAAAATGTTTAAAAACATGCCCATACAGGATTGCCTTCAGATGGCTCAGAGGTCGGATAACTCCATACCCCCCAACATTTCTCCAGTGAAAATAGGGACATCCTAAGGAAAAGTGGGACATTCCAGGATCAAACCAGAAACGGATGGCTTCTCTAAAACAAGGACATCCCTGGAAAATAGGGACACTTTGAGGGTCTGCAGCCACAGCTAATCCAGGGGGATGCACATCAATACACCACAATGGCATAAAACGGGGGGGGGGGTAATTTAGCAGAGGGAGAGAGGGAGGAGCAGCTGTTGCACAGCATCTTTCTAAGAAAAATCAACACACACACACCCATTTCTCAAGAGTCTATTTTGCAGAATTTCATCTAGATATTCTTCCACTTCCTCACCCAAGCTGTGATCTGTGGCATTGTGGTGGATACAAAATATGATAGTAGCCAGGCAGTAGAATAAAATAAGCCTGCAACTCCCACTGCCCACATCAAACACACACTGTTTGGGAGGAAAGTAAGTGAGTCCCAAACTTAAGAAATGGTGGGAAGATTTCTTCTCCTCTGAAGAAATCTGGTGAAAGAGTCTGGAGGGAACAGTTGACCATGTAAATTTTACTCACAATGTACTTGCAGATAACTGAGAATCTGTAGTAGAGTCTGTCTTGCTGCACAGACTCAAAGATGTCATTGGGCAGCTCCCCCAGTTTCAGGAAGGTGACAATTGTGTTAAGGACAATTCGACACTCCTAGAATTGAAAGGAGGGGTGACATTTTACTTCACATCAAGCCTTAGGCTTGCAACAGCTTTGAAAATATACATATCTGCATTGAGGCCGCAATGCAAATAAAACGCAGACAGTAGCCCAGGTAGGGTTAAAAACACAACTAGCCCACTGGGAATTAAACCCTGAGAGCTCACCTAGGTTTTTAATAAGCATCAAAACGCCACTAATGTAGGGGCTCACTTGCGCTCAGAAGGGAAGTGATTCCATACAGAGGAGCCACCCTGAAAAAGACCCTCCCTCTGGTTACTGGCTGCTACATGAACCTCCACCAAGCCAGCCTAGTCAACTGATCACAGTGACAGCAGAGGTGTCAAGGCTTAGCTTCCAAACCCAGGAACTCAAACCTGGGTGTTTCAGATGGTGTCTAATGACCAGGTTTTGAAACCAACCCTGCAGGGCTTCCACTCCTTAAAGCTAACCAGCCTGGATTAGAAGCCTTCCAGAACCGGCATCCTTGGAAGGCGGTGGCCTCTCCTTCACTGGAGGTTTTTAAGCAGAGGTTGGAGAACCATCTGTCAAAGATGCTTGAGCTGAGATTCCTGCATTGCAGGGGGTGGACTAGATGACACTTGGGGTCCCTTCCAACTCTGATTCTGTGGTTCGATGACTCTGATGGTTCCAACCTTTTACAGAGCAATCCCAACTACAGCATGGTATCTGCAGAACAAGTGACTTGAGCAAGGGAAAAGGGGTGAAAAAAGACCCCAAGATCTCTAACTTTTCTGACCTGGACAGAAAAATCCCTTTTTGACCTCAGGTGTGGTGGTGACTCAGACCCCAAGCACAATCGAGGCCCACCCATTCAAGACCAGTCTACGCATTTCTTGATCTGTGGGGCAACATGGGATGATTCTCCAAGCCCTGCTGCAACACGCAGAGCAAAGGGGAGAGTTCCTCAGCTGCAACAGATGCTTCAAGGACCACCCAGCATTGGCATCGTAAGGGGCTTCCACAGGCAGAGAAACATTGCTCTGCGTTCCAGCTGCGTGTGACAGTTGCCAGGGAGAAGGAGTTTGCCAAAGGGGCCAGGCGATGCCCAGACTGGCCCTTCCAGCCTCAACTCACCTCTCCGCTCACAGGGTCGGTCAGCTGGATTATCAGGGGGATGAGGCTCCTGATGACAATGTCCTCCACCTTGTTTCTGTGCTCTTCCTTCACGCCCTTCAACAGCGTCCCGAAAAGAGTGATGGAGCAAAGGCTGAGCTCATTGTCCTCCTGAGGAGAGAGAGGAGGAGAACACCAGTCAGTCCCAAGTGCTGTGCAGGGCAAACCCGTCTCACAGGTTTCAGGGAGTTTAGCTGAGCAAACACTTCTCGTTCACTATGGGTCTGGTTGTTTGAGGGTGTTGGCTGGGCCCACGCAACAGGGGACCAACCCCGGGGGCCTTTGCCCACCACCGTTAAGGAGCTTAATGGACTGAGTTCATCCTGGTGCATCTAAAGTTCTGCCAGCATCACCTGCTGGCAGACAGAGTCACCTGAAGTGCAGGTGAAGCAAGAAGTCTCGCAGATTAGGCCAGTGGGATCACTTGTGGGGGGCTGACAGAGGGGGGCTTGAGGTACAAATGCGGTGTGTGTGTGTGGCACATGGCGTGGTGTGTGTGCATGACATGCGCATGTTGCACAGTGCCAGCCCCCTCAATCGTGGGGGCAAGCTGGCACAGGTGGTGTTCTGAATTTCACTGTGTTATTATCTTCAATTTTCCCCATAAGTCTTTATTAAGGCTTTTCCATAATATAAGGAAAGAAACTGATCTAAATAAAAACAGAAAGAGAAACAGAAATGCAGAGTCTTCTCTCAAGGGCAGCTCTTAACCCTTGTCTCACCAGGAAAGGGGTCAACCCTCCCAGCCTCTTCCCTTCCCTGTCTCTCACTCAGCGTCCTTCACCAACAAGCCATCACCTTCCTTGGAGCCCAACATGGGCGTAGCCAGGATTTATGTTGGTGAAGCAGTATTAATGTTGGGGGGGGGGGTGGCAGAAGAACCAAGCTATCTGTGATGTGATTGGTCAGTTAATTAAGTATTTTTCTTTATTTGCTTGATTGAAGGGGCAGTTGCCCCCCTCCCCCGTTGACCATGCCCAAAGAACCCAATAATCAATGGCCCTGAGCAGAGGACACCAAGGAAAACAAAAGGAAAAGAGAGAAGAAGAGGAAGGAAGGAAGGAAGGAAGGAAGGAGGGAAGGAAGGAAGGAAGGTAAAAAGGAATTTCGATTTTGTGTTATCATCTTCCTTAGTGGATCGTGCAAACCTCTATTCTGAATACAGTCGTAACTTGGTTCTCAAATGCCTTGGTTCTCAAATGCCAAAAACTTGGAAGTATAAGTGTCCAGTTTTTGAACGTTTTTCGGAAGCCGAATGTCTGATGCGGCTGTCGGCTATTTTTTTCAGGGCGCTTGCACCAATCAGAAGCCACGCCATGGTTTTCGAACATTTCAGAAGTCAAATGGACTTCCAGAATGGATTAAAGTTCGAGAACCAAGGTAACACTGTATTTGGCGCTTTTGTTTTTACTATTTATTTTGCATTTTTGTTTTTGAGGCTTTTTTGGTTAGTTTTTGTGACTGTTTGGAACCCAGTTTAGCTACTGATAGATTGATTGTGTGACTGTGGAAATGGATAAAAGTCCCCCATCCAAACAATGACTATCATCAGTGCAGGTAAGAAAAAAAATTATTTAAATTTTAATCATCTACAATGCTGTCTTATTTATTTTATAGTATGGTACATTGATTATTGCTTTCATTTTATGGATCAGTGGTCTCGTTAGAGAGTAAAATTCATGTTAACTTGCTGTTTTAGGGGTTGTTTTTAAAAGTCTGGAATGGATTAATCCATTTTGCATTACTTTCTATGGGAAAGCGCACCTTGGTTTTGAACCGCTTTGGTTTTGGAACGGACTTCTGGAACAGATTAAGTTTGAGAACCAAGGTACCACTGTGATTCTCTTCATAGTGTAGGGGGCACTGGGGATGAGGCTATGGAACCAAAGGGGCAGCCGCCCCCCCCCCCAAATGTTTGGGAAGCACCAGGGCATGGATGAAGCCCATTTCGAGTAGGCTTGTTGACTTACATCATTGAAGTGTTTCAAGAGTTGAGGGTAAAGGCTGCAGCCGGCCAAGCTGTATTCCTCCTCCCCCTCCAAGTGGTGGGACATGAGTTGCAGGCACTTGATGGACTCTTTGGCAACACTCTTGTCCGGATTGTAAGCGCAGTTGATCAGGGGCGAGATGAAGAGCTCCAAGGCCTCTTCCTGAAGGAAGCAAGGAAGCAGGTGAGGGAACACGGTCACGGCAGAGAAGTCAGCGCACGCAGACGCAGTTTGCACCCAAAAAGCCACAGCGTAAGCATTACACAAAAGTAAACAACCCAAGCGGGTGCTCTCTCCTGAGTCCTTGTGCAGGGTGGGGGCCTCCAGTAGGGGAAGGGGCCAGAGCGGGAGCATCTGCTTTGCATGCAGAAAGTCCTGGGTTCAAGTCCTGGCATCTCCACGCAGGGTTGGGAGAGACTCCTGAAACCTTGGGGAGCTGCTGCCGGTCCGTGTGGGCAACCCTGAGGTAGCCAGACCATTGGCCTGACTCTCTTTAAGGCAGCTTCCTTCCTGTGCTGATCTGCACCTGAGAATAAGGCTGCAGCAGAACAAAGGAATCTCATTTTAACAGCCTCCTTGAAAGGCTGATACGGCTCCCTCAAAGCGTTGTGGGGTTAATCTGTACGCCGCTTCCTAATGTGTCCCCCGCCACCAATCTCTTACCTCCAGCGGGTGCTGCAACATGTAGCCCAGTCCGCGGATGCTGAAGAGCTGCATGAGGGGGCTGGCTTGGCCCATCCACGCCATCAGGACCACCAAAATGTCTAGCTTCTCAAAAAAGAAGCCTATCTGTTGGTGGAAAAGGAGCTGGAAAAGAAAACACTTGATGTGTGCAAGGCGAAAGAAAGTAGGCAGGGCAGGAGGAAATCTGTGCCGCAGAAACCGAAGTCCGGTACCCCATACCCTCCAAGTGTCCTGATTTTCCAGGGACAGCCTCGGAATTACGAAAGCCAACCGGCTTCTGATTTGATCCCGGAATGTCCCTGTTTTCCATGCCAGAGCTGCCGCCACCGAGCTCGGGGAGGAGAATGAGCCAGAGCTTGTGCCCAATGACAGTGGCGGCTGTAAGGGGGCCTCTCGTCAGTGGCGTAGCGTGGGGGGTGCAGGGGGGGCCGGCCGCACTGGGCGCAACATCTGGGGGTTAGGGGGCGCAAATTACTTGCCTTGCCCCGGGTGCTGACAACCCACGCTACGCCACTGCCTCTCGTTGCCCCTCCATGGCATCTCCGTGGTCACTGCTGCTGGCCTCCTCCCTTGGGCAGCTGGTAGAGCAGCGGTTCTCAACCTGTGGGTCCCCAGATGTTGTTGGACTGCAACTCCCATCATCCCTGAGCTCTGGCCTTGCTAGCTAGGGATGATGGGAGTTGTAGTCCAGCGACATCTGGGGACCCACAGGTTGAGAAAGGCTTTTGTAGAGGCTGCTGGAAAGCAGGTGAGGACGGGAAGAGGCTGCGGCCACTAAAGCCCAGCCCTGTGTGCCATGCTGGCTCTGAGGGGCAGGCAGAGGGCAGGGCCCCCCGGGCGGGAAGAAAGGGGGAGCAGAGCGCAAGGAGTTAGTTAATGCACACTGCCCTCAGCTCTTATCTAAGGCCTGTAGAAATTGCTGCCCTAGGCAGAGTACAGGCCTGCCAGCCATCAATGGTGGCTCCGGAGACCTCCTTACACCCTCTGCTTTCCTTGCCTGCCTGGGAGCGGTTGTTGCAAAGCAGGAGCGCCTGCAGGCATTCCCCGTTTCCGACTCTCACCTCGGTGAAGAAGGCCATCCCGACCGTCCTCTCCTTTACGTCAGGGCGGCGCAAGTAGGCATTGGCCTGTTTGAAAGTCGTTTTGAGGTACACTTTGGAATAGCTGAACAAGGTCCTGAAACACAAAATCAGACACAAAGGATGCACAAGCCTGAAGCTGGCAGGAAGAACCGCTAAGTATTCCTGAATAATAATAATAATAATAATAATAATAATAATAATAATAATAATAATAATAATAATAAATTCATTACTTGCACCCCGCCCACCTGATCGGGTTGCCCCAGTCACTACCTTCTGCTCCTCTCCAGTTTCACCCAAGTCGTATCCCAAGTCCTATCTAGCTCTCTCTGTCAAGGAAGGATGCTTGAGAGTGCAGTGCAGTATCTTGCAAATAAATCTCCAAAGCCAGCAGAGTTTTCAGTGGGGAATGGGAAGGTTCATTACTCCATTACCCCATATGCACCCACTCGACCTCTTCGATTGGTGGAATTGGCACCTTCAGGCACCACAGAGTGCCTGCTCTGCATTTAGTGTGTCAGCACCTAAACTTCGGAACTCCCTGCCTACTGATATCAAACAGGCGCCTTCACTGTACTCTTTTGGGCACCTGCTAAGAACGTTCTTGTTTAGACAAGCCTACCCAGATGTTTAGAAAGCTGGTGCAAATGTTAATCCGGTTTTAGTCTATTGTTATTTTAACTTTTCAAAAGTCTCAAATTATTGTTGTCAGCTTTTCTAATCGATATTTTCTTATCTTTTCTTTTTAACTGCTTTGAAGTTTGTTTGTTTTATTACAATAAAACAGCATATACATTTTCTGAAATAAACAATGTTTATCCCCATTTCCCAGAAAGCAGGCCCTGGTGGGCTGCCTTTCGTGCCTCACCTGCCAGTCCTTTTCACCGTCTTACCTTGTCAGAAGACGAATGCCATCGAAAAAGCTTTCTGGGTTTGACAGCATGTCCCAGCACCTTTGCACCTCCAAAATGTTGTATTCTCTGACGTAGCCGCCACATCCAATAAGGTTTTTCACAGCTTGCACAGTGGTCCTGAATCGAGTGAAAGAATTAAGAATATTATATTTATTTATCCATTAAAAAAAATTGTATACTGCCCTTCACCCATAGATCTCAGGTCAGTTCACAACACAAAAATACAAGATAAAAAGCACAAAATAAATAATAAAAACAAGAACAAGCCAAACCAATAACTCCTTCTTCCTCTCACAAACACAGCTGAAAGGGTGTAGGGTGTTAATCCGCCAATGGCCTGACTGAAGAGGAACATTTTGGCCTGGCATCTAATGGTATATAATGAAGGCACCAGGCAAGCCTCCCTGGGGAGAGGATCCCACTAATGGGGGGCCACCACAGAAAAGGCCCCTTCTTGTCTTGCCACCCTCTGGACTTCTCGTGGAGGAGGCACAGGAAGAGGGGATCACAAGGTCTGGGTAGGTTCATCTGGGGAGTTTTAGGTCCTTGACATCTTGCAGTCTTGAGCTGCTTGGCCTGATGGATCCAGCCACAACCACCAGCCCCCGCAGCCTCTCACATGTTTCCAGCACAAGCTGCAACCTTTCGGCTGCGATGGAGACTTCAGGTTTCATGACACGTGAGTCCCGCCACGCCAAAATCAGCCCATCGTGTGGGAGAGTCTCCAACATCCTTTCCCATCCTAGTGTCCTTTGGACTACAACAACTCCCATCTTCACCAGAGTTGTGCTGGCTGGGGCTGGTGGGAGTTGTGGTCCAAAGCGACTGAAGAGCACAGGGGTTGGGGAAGGCTGGGTCTCTTAGCTACCCAAGCTAAGCAGAACCTCCATGTGATGGCCTGGGAATCCGATTCAGAGGGTGAACCGGAGGAATCCCAGCCTGCACAGGAGTCCCTGCCTCCAGGGCCGGCTGAACTGGGGCAGGGCCTCGATTCTGAGGCGCCTGCACCTGTGCCGGATCCTCAGGAGCAGGCACCAGGTGAATCCACTCTGGCTCCAGAGGTGGTTGAGGACTCAGTGCCTACAGGTGAGTCTCCCCCTGGGCCCAGTAACCCTTCAGCCTCTCCTGAACTGCAGAGGCTCAGGGCAGAGAGGCGAAGGGAACTGGTTTCTCCCAGGAGGAGTGCTCGCCTTAAGGCCAGGAGAGCCGGGTCTCCTGGGGGCCAGGACCGCCCCTGGCCTCAGAGAAGATAAAGGCCAGTCAGCCCGGTCCCAGGTTGCAGGAGCAACGTCGTTGTGGAGTACCTGTTCCTGCCCGGACCCAGACCTGACCCTCCAGTGTTCCTGTCCCCGCCCGGCTTCCTGCTTCGGACCTTGCCCCGCTCCTTGTGAACTGTTTCCAGGCTAGTGACCCAGGACCGGACTTTGACTACGCCAACGGTAACCTTCCCCCCGGGACCAGCACACTCCATGTCCAAGTGAAGCCTATCTCTTGGGCGAGGGCTGAGCCATCACTGCTACGGTCAGGCTTGCAAGCGCCCTGAGAGAGAAAGGAGGGCCGCCCCAAATGCACCGGCAGGTCCCTTACGCCAGCGGAGGGAGATTCGAAGGGGGCTCCGGCATGAGACTTGTCGCCCTCGAAACTCTTCTGCTCGACCCAAAAAGAAAATAGATCTGAGTGATAAGGGCAAGCAGCAGCTGGGGGAACTTGTTCTGCAGGACATCCGAAGCCCCAGGTAGCGACAGGATCAGACACAAAGCGTTGGTAGCCTGGAGGGACAAGGACAGGAGAACAGCATTCAGCAGAGGACATCGTCAGATCCAGATCTCCCAACTCTCTATGCAGGACGCGAATCAGACCCCTGGTCCATTTCACTCAGTATTGTCTACACTGACTAGCAGTGGCTGTCCAGGGTTCCAGGCGAGGGACACCCCGACATGGAGATGCTGGGGCCCTTTTGCATACAAAGCAGGTGTTCTGCCCCTGAGCCAGGGCTGGCCTCCAGGAGACCCCCCACAGTGATGGACCACTAAGATGCCGCTGGGAAGAACCCCAGAGGCCAGTTATTAAGATGCAACCCTGCCCCCCCAGCCAGAAGCCCCAGCCCCACCCAGCTCCCATTCAAGAACCACCCAGGAGAGGGAAACTGAGTGGTTTCGTACCGCTATTGGCATTTGAGAAGTGCTGCGTCGCCTGTACGTGACTTCTGTGTTGGGGTCTTCATCCTGTAGCCTTTTCAGGAGGGGTCTCAGCAGCTTGATGCTGGAGTACGGATCGGAGACCAAGGCCTTCCAGATCGCTGCAGCACTTCTGCAATTTGCCAAAAGAGAATTTTTCCTTTTTCCCTTTCTTAAAAAAAGTCAGGCCTTCTGTATTTCCTTGATATCACACGTGCATTAGCAAAGAAAGAAACTACTATTCCCCTTTTTGATATGTAACTCGGGGCACAATTTTTTGCAAGTATGAAACGGAAATATAAATTAAGAAAGCCCACTTAAATTCAGCTCTCCCCATTTCCACTTTGCAGATTTTCATATCCAGTTTTGCCTCTTAAACACCTTTTGCAAATCAATCTCCTCTAATTTTATGTCTTTCTATATGTTATTTCCACCAGTTCATGCATTTGTGTGCCTACGTGTGTGTGTGTGTGTGTGTGTGTGTGTGTGCGCGCGCGCGCGCGCTACTTGACTGGAGAACTGCATTGGAAAATTCAGAATAGTGCGAATTTTGAAATACGACAGTTCTCATTTTGGAAACTGCAAATGACGTAAGCTCTCACTTAAAAGTGACCCAAACGGAATTTGTTCCCTGTCCAGAAGGTGTGTGTGTGGGAAACCTGGCATGGCTTCCACCTGAATCTTGAACAGAGGTTTGAGCCACAGTGGGTACTGCTTTTCACAGCGTGGAAGAAAGCCTCATTCCTGCAGAGCAAGCAGTTTCCAGGGGACAAAAAGTTGGCAGCTCTATTTGAAAAACCTGGGAGATGCGCCAGAGTTGGGAAATCACCATCCGTGGCTGATGGGCTGTGGCCTGGCTTGGTGGATCGCAGGTTATGCAGGGCATCTGAGACGCCCTGAGATTTGCAGGCAAAATGGATATATCCCCCCATAACGCACTCATCTCTAAGAGGCCCTTACTCATCACACTCCACTGAGCAGTCCAACAGGCTATCTACGACCGGGTTCAGGCGCTTCGCAGCAAGGGTGACTACAGCTGTGAGTGTCTCATTCTTAGTGTGGGTGTCTGATATTCTGTGTAGATGGTTGTAAATCTCCTTCACAACTATGGGCAGCTGTAAGAAGATAAAAGAAGACCAGGATGAGAAAGTGTGGTGAACCTGAAAGAAAATGAGGGATTTGGGGGGAATGATATATGACAAGATAAAAAAGATGCTCAAAGTGATTATTACCCCTCCCCCCAGAAAAACAAACAAAACAAAACTGAGATTAAAAACATGGTGGTTGTTTTTTGGAAGCTGAACTGCAGCAGAATGGAAACAGAGGCTCAATCCACAAACATGGAAATCAATGCCTTCTTACACCCCTAGAAACAAGCTGATTCTACATCCAAAGAGAATGTTTAATTTAGAGGAAACCTGCTTCCCCCTGCCTCCATTTTGAGCCTTACATTATCCATGTCCATCCCGCATTCCTCAAGGAAGGAACTCAGCAGCTTTCCTGAGGCCTGAGAGACGACTCTGTCTTCCACTGTCAGGTTGTCAATTGCCTTCAACACGACTTCGTTGATCTGGCTGGGCGTGAGGTGCTCCCCAAAAGCCTGGCACAAAGAAGAAAGACAAGGGAGTTTTCTTCTGCTCCGCATCTGACCACTTTTCGGTAGTCCAAGGGACAAACCTAGTGAAAGACACATCCACTCTGTCTGAGATGATCCTCAGGGTCCCTTCCAACTCTCCAATTCTGATTCTATTTAAATGTTTATTTAAGTGACTGAAAGATTTCACAACAAACAAAACTAAGAGTCAGGTGACGCCTTCCTATTTTCAATCCCCATCTAAAACTGGTTATGACCTTGGAACATGAAGAGGTACAATCTAAAGTCAGACTAGAAAATAAGACAACTGTTCTTGCAGAAACAGAGAGGGCCAGTAATAGTGGATATCAGTTATATAATCAATCAATGCCAAACGAAGTCAGATTAGGTGGGAACCTGCAGGCTGTGTGTTTATTTCTTAATATACGTCAAAAACATCCACCACAATGTTAGCATAGTCCAGGCTTCCTCAACCTCAGCCCTCCAGATGTTTTGAGACTACAATTCCCAGCATCCCTGACCACTGGTCCTGCTAGCTAGGGATCATGGGAGTTGTAGGCCAAAAACATCTGGAGGGCCGAGGTTGAGGAAGCCTGGCATAGCCCATTGGCTTGGCAGCGCCTCATGAAATGGGCACCAAATGGGTCAACTTTTCATACTCTTTTTCTGCCCAAGGTGGCAATGCATGGTTCTCTCTCCTCCCCATTTCATCCTCATGAGGGAGTTTAGACCGAGAGACTGTGACTGACCCCATGAGTTTCCTGGCTGAGTGGGGATCTGAGCCCTAGGTCTCCCAGCGCCTGGTCAGACTCTCTAGCCACTGCACCACACTGCCTCTTCTCGATCCAGCAAAGGTCAGACATGCAGGGAAGCAGCTCTCCTCACCGCAGTGGCCCATCAGATGCACAGCTAGGGCTACTCCACAAATCAACTGCAGGATCCATTGGCCTGGCAGCTTGCAGCTTGTAATGCACACGGATCTCTATCCAGGGCTCACAGTTGTGGCAGTGCCTGAGTAGTTTGGGGTTGGGATCTATCTATCTATCATCTATCTATCTATCTATCTATCTATCTATCTATCTATCTATCTATCGTTTTGTGTAATGTGACCTTTTAGAATGCAGTCATACCTCGGTTTACAACCGCGTTAGGTTGCGTTTTTTCAGGTTGCAGACCACCGAAACCCGGAAGTACCACTTTGTGCATGCGCAGAAGTGCTGAATCGCAACCCGCGCATGCACAAACACGGGTTGCAAATGCTGCGGGTTGCGAACATGCATCCTGCACGGATCACGTTCGCAACCCAAGCGTCCACTGTAAGTAGAATTTGGCATGCAGTTTAGACCAATGGGCGCTTGGCTTCAAAAAATTTATTCTAATACAATGCATTTCCATATGTTATTTACACTAATATATTCATTTTCTGGACACTTTTAGCTTGCACAATCCTTTTTTAGACACTGTTTGGCCAGGAAATGGCACTGAAAAACTCAAGGATGTATGAATTTCAAAGGCAGCTTATGTTTCCGTTCTCATATTGTTTCAGGAAGCCTGGATTTGATAGCTTTGGCTTTAAATGTGAACTGCTCTGAATCTCTCCCTCATCTCCTAGAAGGCGTGGGCTGCTAACTGAGAGCTGGCTGCAGTCTTAGCAAGAAACAGTCCAAAAAGCCACACCTACCTTGGCCACGTTGGAGATGTCGGTGTAAAAGATGGCGGGCCCAGGGATGAAGAAGTCTTCTCGGAACCATTTGACCACGTTGCCTTTCCTGTTCTTATGCCTCATCTCCACCTTCTTAGCTAAACGGGGTCAGGGATGGGGATATGCAGGCAAAAGAAGACAGCATTAGTGCTCCCGGCACAAAACCTCCAGTTTCCCCACTGCGACCCACAAAAAGATTCTCAATTTCACCTCAAAAATTATAATTCAGAACTGGGAAAAATTCAGAAGGGGGCAACCAAAACTCCGGGACATCCAATGAAACTGAAGTTTCAGGATGGTCACAGCATTTGGGGGATTTTCCGTTTAGAAAAATGGTGAGGAAGAGGAGACACAATGTATGGCAAGGGGAAAGTGGAGAGAGAGAAAGCTTTCTCTCTCTCCCTCCCTCCTAACACAAGAACTCTGGGACCTCCAATGAAACTGAAGTTTCAGGATGGTCCTTCTTCATGCAGTGCACAGTTAAACTTTGGGACTCCCTGCCACAGGAGGCACTGATGGCCATGGACCAAGATGGCTTTCAAATTCATGGAAGAGAAGGCTACCCATGGCTATTAGCCAGGATGGCTATGCTGGGCCTCCACAGTCAGAGGCAGCAAAGCACAGGAGAAGAAAGAGCTCTTGAGTTCGAATTCTGCTTACTGGTTTCCCAGAGGCATCTGGTCAACCCCTGGGGGAACAGGATGCTGGACTGGGGTGGGCCACTGGTCTGATCCAGGCGGCTTTTCTTGTCTTCTTCAGCAGTGAATCCCTCCCCTCAGACTGACCTCTCGTCTCTGGCCAACGGGGTGTTTGTGTTAGGCCAGTCCTGGCACGAATTCTGGCCCTCCTGAGCTCCCGTCAACCCCAGCAGCAGCCAGCATGGGCAACACTCAGGGATGATGGGAGTTGGAGCAGCTTCTGGAGGGCTGCAGATCTCCCACCCTGCGGCTTGCAAGAAACACGCCCTTTCCCAGCCTCGCCCTCACCCATTTTGGCTATCATGATGTGATGGAGATGGTGCAAGGCCTCCGCTGACAGCAGACCAATCTCCTTCACGTTGTCTGCGAGGTGGAGGGACAAGAGCGCCACCAGCTGTCCAAGAAGGGGGAAATCCTGGGATATCTAGGAGGTGGAGAGAGAGAGATGCACAGTCAGCCCTTGTCCCACAGAGCCCAGCAAGAGAAAACCGTCTGGCATGCTTTCAGGTGGCAAAGGTGGCAGAGGGGCGCAGGGCAAGAGATCTGGGCTTAGGTGGCCCACCCAACGCTTGCCCCAGGGCCTTTTTTCCAGCCAGAACTCACTGGAACACAGTTTTGGCACCTCTCAGGTGGGCGCCGTTGTCATTATAAGAGAATGAGGGAGGTGAGTTCATGGTGAGTCCTGGCACCTCTTTTTCTAGAAAAATAGCACTGGCTGGCACCTTCCCCTGGGATGGCCATGCCACACCGCTTTGGGGAGCAGGGGAAAGTCCATCTAGTTCACACCTGAACTTTCCAAAGCAATACGCCAACCAAGACACAGGTTTTCCTTCAAAATCCTCGCTTCCACAAATTTGGCAATGCAGTTCTCCAAACCACCACAACAAAACGCAGACATTATGGGAGAAGGTATACAGAAACACACAATTCATAAAAGCAACATGCTTGAATCCTGGGTAGACCAAGTCTCTTTTTACCTGTCTAGTTTCTGGTACCCCTGGATACATCTTGGCAGCTAGAGACCCAAATATCTTCTAGGGCTAGGCGTGCCTTTTACCAGCTTTGTCTGGTTTGCAAACTATGGCTCTTCCTAGACAGGGATAGCCTGACCACTGCAGTCCATATTTTGGGAACCTCAAGGCTGGATTACTGCAATGTCTTCTAGGGGGTCTGCCCTTGGATCTGCTTCACAGGCTCCAGCTCATGCAGAATGCTGCGGCCAGATTGCTGGTGGGGGCCTCGGGCTGAGAACATGGGACACCATTCTTAAAACAGCTGCATTGGCGGCCCATCTATTTCTGAGGCAGCTTCAAGGTCTTTCTATTCATTTACAAAGCCCTGACCATCTGAGGTCCAGGATGCCTCAGGATGTCAGGAACTCATATATCGCAGCTTGATCGCTGAGAACATCTATGGGAGTATTGTTAAACCAGAGGGAAAGGGGGAGAGATGCTACCTTGCTATGTTATTATATATCTCATGCACAGATGCAGAATCAATTTAACACCCTGGCTGAAATTTCCCAAGAGGCATCCCTCTGTCTGAAGTTGGAAATAGCAAGATGAACCAAATGGGTTTCTTGGCAAACCCAGCAAAGTGATTCTTCTGTTCTTATGATCTACATAGGCCAGGAAGGGAATTTCCACACACAACCCTCATATTTGCTCGAGGGTTAGACCGATTAGCCTGATTCTGCCCTGAATAGGATTGCAGAAGGGTTTTTCCTGTGGGATCGGTGCTGATTAGTACCAGTTATTATTGTATTCGCTAATGAACCACTTCCCTCGAGGCACGCAACATATGCAAGTTTTAATTTTATTATTTATTTATTTTATTGCATTTACCTCTCAGCTTTTTCTGCAGGGAGCTCAAGGTGGTCCTCCTCCTCCTCCTCTTCCTCATTTAATCCCCACAACAATCCTGAGAGGTAGGCTAGGCCAAGAGGCAGTCACAGGCCCCCAAGGTCACATTCAATGAGAGTCACGGCTGAGCGGGGGAATTTGAACCCGGGTCTCTCCCAGGTCTCAGACCAACATAACTACTACACCACAGTGTCTTACACAGCATAAATGCTAAATGGGTCAGTATAAATGCTAGCCTGTATCCCATCCTGTAACCTACCTCCATTGAATCTAGACTTACCCTTTCCGGAGAAAATCCAACAAGTTAAATACAAGTTAAAAACGAAAACGAAAAGCCTATTGCCAAAGACCCATTTGCTATATCTAATCAGAATGATCTGTTATTGCATTCCTGTGTTTTTATATTGTAAACCACCCTGTGATCTTCAGATGAAGAGCAGTATGGAAATTTAATACATTTTTTAAAAATCAAATATGAAATTGCAGCGTTAAGCCTTGGTCACTCACATCAAAGTCCAAATGCTCGGAAACATATTTCATTAGAAAGCTGGTGCTCTTGACAGCTCTTTCACGCTCACAGATTTTTGTGGAGTCAATCCAGCCATTTGTGTGCTGCGGGAGAGAAATAATCATCATCACATAGAAGGACAACCATTAATCCAGGTCTGCAAATTCACAAAGCTTTGGCCACTGGCTGGATCAATCATGCCGGGACCATAGAGGGGACAAATTTCAAAAAGGGGTTGTTTTGTAAAGGAGAAAGTTTGCTGCAATTTGTTCTACTTCATCATCATCATCATCATCATCATCATTATTTTATACCCCACCTTTTTCCCTGACAGGGACTCCAGGCAGCTTACAAACAAAATAAGAACAACTTGAGATATAGAAAAAAGAAGCCATTAAATGAAACACATTGAAGATTAATAGAATTAGAAATTAATTGGCCCTTGGTTTGTTTTTGTTTTACTGTGTATTTTGTGTTCTCATTTTGTATTTTCATGTTGTGAACTGCCCTGCGATCTGTCATTTGTGTGTTTGTGTGTGTGATAATTACAATAATACAACATACACCTCACCACAGCCATAGCCATGGAATGCAGGAAGCATCCTTAGACCAAGTGCAGCCATTGATCCGCCAACCTTGGTGTTGGCCACAGGTAATGACGGGCAGTTGCCCTTCAGGGTTTCAGACAGAGAGCCTTTTCCCAGCCCCACCTGGAGATGCTGAGGACTGAACCTGGGACCTTGAGCATGCAAAACAGAAGCTCTGCCCCTGAGCCACGGCCCTTCCCCATATGCCATCAGCAGAGGACATATCTTTGAAAGGAAATGGATGTGTGCCTTGCACAAGCCTTCCTAGCAGAACAGAGGCCCAGTTCACCATCAGCATCCACAACCAGTGAGTTGGCCACAGACACCCCCCGTGCAATCATTTCAACAGGATCTGCTGCCTCCCCCTGCTCTGACATCTTGGGGGCTCCCTTACCACTAATATATCCTGCAGCGCCTCCAGAGAGGGGGCCTCTGACAGCAACCTGGTGAGCATGTTGAGGCAGGCGTTGACCGTCTGCTGATAAAAGTCCTGAAAGGAGAGAAGCAAAAGCAGTTAAAAGCTGAAGACCCCCGTGGAAATCCCATGTGCTCTGGAGCCTTCTAGTCCAGCAGCCCCTTTCCACAGTAGCCAACCAGATGACCCAGTGGGAAACCCGCAAGGAAGACGTGAGCTCAACAGCCCCCTCCTTCCTTGGAGGTTTTTAAGCAGAGGTTGGATGACCACCTGTCACGATTCTATGGTTCTGTGCTGACTGGGGCCAATGGCAGAACAGCTGGAGAAGCACACATTCTTCAACTCTATTTCTTTATAAAGAAAGAAAAGTACTTTTGCAGCCCGTAGCCAGAATGAGAAAAGAGGGAAACAGTCACCGGGGTGGGGGTGGGGCTGCTGTGGTAAGACTTTATTTCTATACCACCATTGTCCATTGCCCAGGTGAGGGAACACCTTTTGAATGGCACACATAATCAAGAGAACCACAGCAAGCTTCAGTATATTAGGGCTATTGCAACAGGGCAGCCTTGCCCACCAGCTGCTCAGCAAATTCATAACAAAGCTTATGCAGGGGTTCAAACACAGCGCTCAAAGAGTCATAAACATCAGACGTTCTTTGACATACACCAAGAAAGGTTAAAGGTCATGGGATATAAAGATACAGGACTCCACACTGGGCTCAACTTCCTTGGGGTGTCCCAAACCATTTGGCCCTAACTATCGTACTTTAACCTCCATTGCCATAGCAATCAAATCTTCAGAGGGGGCTGTTGTTGTTTATTGAGAAGGCCTTGTGGCAGCTGCCTCACTGCAAGAACAGAGGTTACAGGGAAGCAGGCAGAGGGCCTTCTCGGTGGTGGGCCCACCCTGTGGAACACCCTCCTATCAGATGTCAGAGAGATACATAATTATACTTCCATCTGAAGGCAGCCCTGCATAGGGAAGTGTTAAATATTTGATGTCTTGCTGTGTTTTAATTTGTTGGAAGCCGCCCAGAGTGGCTGGAGTAACCCAATCAGGTGGGCGGCGTATAAACAAACAAGCAAACAAAATTAAATGCAGCGTAGGAGGGAGGCATGAGAATCACAAAATGCAGGCATGCAGGAATCATTCGTGGATGCATTCTAGCCAAAGGTTAAATGCAGTTAATATTGAAACATGATTAATATCAAAAATATACACCCAAAGTCTCTGGTTGTTACATCATTGTGATGGGCCAAGTGTCTGTGGCAGCATTATCTGTAGCTTACACGGCCCAGACTCTCTGCCCTCAAATCCTTTAACCTGGCAACTCCATTTTCCTCCATTCATATCCCGAGAAGCAGAAGGTCCAGTCACCTGGCTCTGTGATGATTGCGTGGGACTCCCGGCTTTGAGTTTTGTAAGTTTCAAGGAGGGCAACGAAAACACCTTCTTGGTGCTTTTTTTCACTAGCTCAGACCGAAGCTTGGAGTCCATCGGTGGTCTCACGGCACTGAAGAGGAAAGAGAAAGGAGAGGAAATGCTCAGCACCCAGCAGTCCATAAACCTGGTGAGGAAATATGCAGTGTGTCTGGCCAAGTGTATGGCAAGGGAAGGACCAGGAATAGGTGGGGCAGGGAGAAGTACCTCCCTGTACTTACGTCATGCAGCTGACGGCGATGATGGCGTGGTACAGGACAGAAATAGATAAAGATCCCAACGGCTCCTCTTCAATGATTTCCTGTTGTGGGGAAGCACACAGCACGTCAGAGACCTGGAGGCACCATCGCTGCCACCACCACTCCAAGCCCTGACTTGTGCTCTCTCTCCAGCCCAGCCCTCTGGACAGCACCTTTGCAGTTGGCAAGTGGGTCCTCCCAGGGGAGAAGAGTGGGCTTCCTGGATCTGGGAATCAGATCCATCTTTCACCTGGACAGAGCTCTACCTCAGAAGAAGGTAAGATCAGCCTTCTGGACCAGGCCAATAGCCCATCTAGTCCAGCATCCTGTTCTCACAGCGGTGAGAAACCAGGGAGCAGACCATGAGCCCAAGAGCTCTCTCCCCACCTGTGGCTTCCAGCAACTGATGTTCAGAAACATTGCTTCCTTCCACTGTGGAGGTAGAACATAGCAATCATGGCTAGGAGCCATGGACAGCCCTCTCCTCCTGGGAGAACCCAGCCTCTTTTCCTTAGGCGCTGGTGAGATCCTGCTGAGGTTGCCACAATGGAGGGCTGCCTTGCAGGAGGGTTTGGAAACTTGAGCTGGAGCAGAACGTGACCACCCAGAAATTGTTGGGGGCCAGATGGTCAGAACCTGCAACACTGACATTTTACCAGAGCTAGACCTACACAGCTATAAAAAAAAACAAACGCTCTGGAAAAACCCCATGAGATTCCCCTCTTTTTATCTTTTTTCTTTACTCACAATGATGCAGATAGTGAGCTCCACTTTGTGTGGGAAGATGACATGTCTCACATTCGTTTGCACAAGCGCCTCGGTTGTTAGAATGGCTGCCTTCATAAGGCTCTTTTTCAGAGCCTCGTCCTAAAAGGAGAAGGGATTTTATGAAATTGAGATTGAATCAAAATCACAAGGCAACATAAAGCCACACTGACCCTAACCCCAATTCTAATCCTTACCCTAACACGAACCCAACCCTAAAATTAACCCTAAGCCTAACCCAGAAATGGTCTTGTTAGAGAGTAAAATTCATGTTAAATTGCTGTTTTAGGGGTTGTTTTTAAAAGTCTGGAGCGGATTAATCCATTTTGCATTACTTTCTATGGGAAAACGCTCCTTGGTTTTGGAACGCTTTGGTTTTAGAACAGACTTCCATAACAGATAAAGTTTGAGAACCAAGGTACCACTGTAATACCCCATTTGGTCCTAAGTGTGGAGCCAGTCTACAACCCTTCGGTGGATGAAGCCAGAGACCCTGCCCTAGGGCACAGTCTGAAGGCATGTGGTGCAAGGACCTTGACGGAGTTCAGGAGGTCTGCTCATTGCCGAGAGAACAAACAACAGAAGTCCGTGGGAAAATGAGAGCCATACCTTCCTGGTGTTCTGGAATTGGAAGAGGAGCTCTGCCACGATGAGCTCAATGAAGCGCAGGAGGTCTTCAGGCCGCGCCCCAAGAGCCATCTGCCCGTAGCAAAGTATGATGGTGATACTGGCATTCCTCTCCCCTGTATTCTGGAGGGAAAGGGTGGGGAAAGTGAGTTTGGGGCAACACACTCCTGGGTTTCATTTTTCTTGCCTCCTTTGAACAAATCACAGTGAATATTATCCATCCTTTGGGGCGTTTGAAGTAACACTTGATGGACGTTAACTGAAAATGGAAGGAAAAGGTTCTGATCTCCTTCCAGCTGGGTTGGAGGAGAAGTGGAGAGTCGGGGGCACACGACCCCAAGGCCCCCTCAGGTTATGGAACTGTTAGATGTGCACGCAGTTACTATGCCTTTGTAATAATTCGCCTTATTTACAAATATATGGAGGTGAACGCAGAGAGTGATACTCAACTATGCTTTGCTTCAAGTAGACCGGTTGAAATGAATGGGCCCAACTTAGTCATGTTCATTAAATTCAGTGGGTCTACTCTAAAACATAGTGGAATGTGGCCAGCAGGCACTCCCATAAGGCAGATGAACGCTTGCCCGAGAGCACCCCATTTTCAAAATCTGATTGCAGCTGAAACCTCTCTCCTCTTTCTCTCTGCCTCTCCCAACCTGCCGACTGCCTTCTCTCTTGGGTTTTGCTCCCTCCCCTCAGTTGGAGAGGTGTCCCCTCTTCCAAACACTAAGAGGTTCTCCATTCAAAACTTTCTGACAGTGGAACACTCTCCCTCAGGAGGTTGTGGACTCTCCTTCATCGAAGGCTGGAGGACCATCTGTCAGGGATGCTTGAGCTGAGATCCCTGCATTGCAGGGGGTTGGACTAGATGACCCTTGGGGTCCCTTCCAACTCTACAACTCTGTGATTCTATCTTCTATGGTAACCAGGAGACAACCCCCCACCCACCAAAATTAGCTTCCACTATTGAAGAAATGCCAGCCAAGCATCCAACAACCAAGCTAAAAACATGAGTCAGTGCACTTTTGTATTGCTTGTACTTTGGGGATGACCAATGGTTTCTAACGAATCTGTTTGGCTGACTGACTGAGCAAAAGGATCAGATTAGATCTAGGATCTGGAGCCACAGAGACAGGACTGCTGGAGCCCACGTCAGAAGGATGGCTGAGACATACACCCAGAGGAAGTTTCTGGCCTTACATACTGAGAGCATTAGCAGATCTATGTAATTCCTTTATTGGAGTGGTAAGGATCACATCCCTTGAAAAAGAGCATATTTTGAAATGGAGGAGGATTCATTCTCTTCCAACACAGGTCTGTTTTTCTAGATCAGGCATTCCCAAACTAGGCCCTCCAGATGTTTTGGGACTACAACTCCCACATCCCTAGCTAACAGGACCAGTGGTCAGGGATGGTGGGAAGTGTAGTCCCAAAACATCTGGAGGGCTGAGTTTGGGGGTGCCTGTTCTAGATAATAGGAACCCAGAGGCTGTTTCGTATGCTTTGATGTGGATCTAAATAGCAGCTAAGGACCCTTATGCTTTGATGTGGATCTAAATAGCAGCTAAGGACCCAATAAATTGAGAGAAAAAGGGAAAAAAGAATTTTTAAAACAAATAATGGAGAATGAGAAGAGATTGGTTACCAGTCCTGAAGATAAAAAAAACTAAAATGAATATTAAAGCGTTACAAGCACAATTTGCAATGATAATAAACAGAGAAGTAGAATGGAGATAAATAAGAAAGAAAAGAAGTTATTTTTATATGCAGTGACAGCAGCAAGAATACTGATGGCCCAGAAATGGAAACAGGAGGAGCTATCTACGATAGAAGAATTGAGAACCAAAATGATGGACTATGCAGAACTGGATAGAATGACTGGAAGGATCCGGAATCGACGAGACCAAAGATTTAAAGAAGACTGGGAAAAGTTTATCCAATATATGCAAAAACTGAGTGATAATCAAATTACGTTTGTAAGTTTTAAGGAAGCTCTGTGAGGGGAAATGGTTAAAATGGCAGAAATGTGTTAAAAGTAATAAAGGGAAGGAATTGCAGACAAATTGAGGGAAGTCAAAAAGAGAATTAAGATTTAATTAAGATGTATGGAGTGTATGAATTTGTTTTTTGTATTTGAAAACCAATAAAAATATAATATATATAAAAAAATAGCAGCTAAGGACCCAATCTGCCAGGATCTTCTCAACCTGGTGCCCTTCAGATATTGTTGTGCTACAACTCCCATCGTGTCTAACCATTGGCCATGCTGTCTGGGGCTGATGGGAGTTCCAGTTCAAAACACACAGATGGGGAAGGGGCACCAGGTTGGGGATGGCTGAGCTACGCTCTTGCAATGCTCCTTCCTCATTTGACACCCTTACCTCAGACATCTCAATCTTCCTTGCAATGACTGCATGGCCGAAATCACGCAGTGCCATCAGCATCTGAGATAAATGGCAGTATGAAGCCACACCGACAGCCTCAGAAATTCCCTAGGGAGAATGATGCACGTGTTATAAGGAAAAAACTGCTCCTTTTCCCTTATGGGGTACCCAAGAGCCCATAGAGTCCTTTTGCAGGTTCTTTATCGGTAGGAGAAAATAACAGAGGCCAACCAGAGAATCTTGAGAAGCAAAGCAGATAGTAAGCCTGATCTTTATGAACTGTTGCAACAGGGTGCTCACAACCACACGCAGGAGGCAGGAGGGACCCCATACAATGACACGCAAGACATTTTGAATTTGCCCACCCTGGAGCCCAAGACCCGCCCCCCCCATATATTATACATACATCAGAGAAGGGGAGATCTACAACAGAATCCTGTCTGACACACAAATGTTGGTGGGGTTACCTGGCTGCTAATGGGTTTACCTGGACAGCCTGGCTATTCTTTCGTGATGAAAACTACGGTACTTAATTCCTGAGTCCAGGTCACAGGCTCACCCTAATCATATCTTAAATGTGCCCTTATGGCAGGATTTGTGAGCAAAGAGACAATGGGGAGGTTTTTCTCATTTCCTCCCTCCTTGCAGAGAAACATTTGAGGTCAGTTTGGGAGAGACAAAATGGTTTCAGGACTTTTTCCCTGTACTGTTTCAGACATGCGGTTTATATACTTATTTATGTGTTTGCTTGGTACACTTATTTTATATCTTAGACCTTATAATTCTCATAACACACGTCAATCTGCACTTTCAGAAACAATGTTTGAAACAAAACATTGCTATCTTTCAAAATTTGCACAGGTAATTTTGTGATGCAGCCATCCAACCAATGTTTGAATAAATGTGCTCTATTAGTGGGATCTGCTGGCAAAAACGTGTACATTTGTCAAAACCGTGTAGCACTGCCTAGGACTTTATGGGAACACAGGAATTCACTCACCTCTCTGACTGTTTTCTCTTCAAGAGGCAACTTTAGAAGTAAGTGCAAGTACTGGTGGACTGTATCTTTGTTCCTGGAATCCCGTAGTTTGAGTCCGTAGTATCTATAGAGGGCAGTCTAAGGGGTGGGGAGGTTTGGGTGAGTCACAGTGAGGAGACCCCACCAGTTACATAAACTGCTTTTCGAAAACCAAAGAATTTCAATTTTACCTTCTGAAAATGTCAGGTAATGCTAAATAATAATAATAATAATAATAATAATAATAATAATAATAATAATAATAATAGATTGAAAGTACTAGACAATTGTTTTAATGCTTTGTATGCAATTTGACACACAGTTTACTTACCACACAAAACTAAATTATATTAATTTAACCACAGTATCTTCTGAAATCCCAAGTCACGCTACAACTCTTTAGTACCCCTCACTTGAGGAATTTGAAAGCTGTCCTAATTCAGCATGTCCTAATTGCTCTGCCTCCACAGCTGGAGGCACGAATGCTTCTGAATACCAGTTGCTGGAAACCACAGGAGGGGGAAGGCCTCTGTGTTCGAATTTTGCTTTCAAATTTCCCCCGGGCATCTGGTTGGCCACTGTGAGATAAGGATCCTGGACTGTGCAGGCTGCTGGTCTTACCCAGCAGGCTCCTCTTTCATTCTTACGACACACTTTTGTCCTAGATAAACTGACCCTAGATTCTTCCCGCTTTTTAAGAAAACTAGTACCTGCACCCGCAGCCTCTTATGGGTCTCCCCACCCACCCTGCGTGACTGAAATTGGGAGAGGGTGTTCTCTTTTCTGGCACCCCACCTACGCCATTGTGGGGCTACCTTTGAAGGTGACCCGGAAACTACAACTAATCCAGAACGCGGCAGCTAGACTGGTGACTGGGAGCGGCCACAGAGACCACATAACACCGGTCTTGAAAGACCTACATTGGCTCCCAGTATGTTTCCTAGCACAATTCAAAGTGTTGGTGCTGACCTTTAAAGCCCTAAACGGCCTCGGTCCAGTATACCTGAAGGAGCATCTCCACCTCCATCGTTCTACCCAGACACTGAGGTCCAGCGCCGAGGGCCTTCTGGCGGTTCCCTCACTGTGAGAAGCCAAGTTACAGGGAACCAGGCAGGGGGCCTTCTTGGTAGTGGCGCCCGCCCTGTGGAACGCCCTTCCACCAGATGTCAAAGAGAACAACAACTACCAGGCTTTTAGAAGACATCTGAAGGCAGCCCTGTTTCAGGAAGCTTTTAATGTTTGATGTATTATAGTATTTTAATATTCTTTTGGAAGCCGCCCAGAGTGGCTGGGGAAGCCCAGCCAGATGGGCGGGGTATAAATAATAAATTATTGTTGTTGTTGTTGTTGTTGTTGTTGTTGTTGTTGTTGTTGTTGGTTGCCAAGACAGAGAGAAAACCTGAGCAGCAGGTTGCGTTCAGATGATCTCCTTGTATTCCCTGCGGGGACAGCCAGAAGAAGCAGAGTTGGTCAACTTGCTCAATGAGGGAGACTGCCAAACGTTCTGCCCCCTCTCTTTTCCCAAAGGGGGAAAGGGGGAGCCAACTGCTGTGGACCCTCGGGCTCAGAAGAAATCAGAGTTCTGTCTGCACCAGACATTAGAAGCCCCATGAATGATCTTGCTTCCCCCACAGAACCCTTGTTCAAAGCTCCTTAAAATATTAGTGTTAGATCAGGGTTTCCCAAACTTGGGTTTCCAGCTGTTTTTGGACTACAACGCCCATCACTCCTAGCTAGCAGGACCAGTGGTCAGGGACAATGGGAATTGTAGTTCAAAAACAGCTGGAGACCAGATTTTTACGGCCCTCTCTAGCTTGTCCCTCAGGACCTGAGTGTGCTAAGAAGGGGTGGGGGACGACCTCCCACGCTCCTTGAAGAAAATGTTTTGCTGGAAGTTCACCCTTCCCACAGGAGGTCATTCCAGGTGAATTGTGTTCATGTTCAAGCCAAATAACCAAAAGAGGGAAAGGTGGAGGTTTTGCTTGCTGACGCTTACTGAGGAAGCCTGCACTCTGATTGGCTTGGTAGTTGTGAGGGAGCTTTGCCTCTGAATGTTTTGTTCAGTGTCTCCCTGCTATGTACAAGGCCTGTGCTAAGAAAGAAAGTCAAACTCTGTTCTTCTTTCCTCAGATTGTATGCTGCCCACCCCACCCCACCCGGTGTCATCTACGATACTCAGAACTTACCTTCTCAGGTCCTGACTTAGAGGTCTTCTGCTGGCCAGGGACTGCTGCTCTCAGGGACAAGATAGTCGATTTTCTGTGGACACTGGAGGTCTGCTTTTAAAGTCGGAAAGAAAAGGGAATAAAATTAAGAAAAGTGTCGGTTTTTTTGTCTAGAGAACAGTTGCCATTTATTTGCCACTTGTCTTCTCTTTAAAAAATATGCATGCCTAGAAATAGACTAGACTAGAAATATCATAATTATCTGTCTATGCATTTCTAACAGTATAACCAAATCAGTAGTTTTTGATATAACTGCAAAAAACAACTCTGAACATTTATTATTCCCAAAATCTTACTGGCTAGTGATTTGAGTCATAATTTTAAATTGATTTGATTTAAATCAACTCTCCCCTGCATCATAAAGGATGCGGGTGGCGCTGTGGGTAAAACCTCAGCGCCTAGGGCTTGCCGATCGCATGGTCGGTGGTTCGAATCCCCGTGGCGGGGTGAGCTCCCGTCGTTCGGTCCCAGCGCCTGCCTACCTAGCAGTTCAAAAGCACCCCTAAGTGCAAGTAGATAAATAGGGACCGCTTTATAGTGGGAAGGTAACGGCGTTTCCGTGTGCTGCGCTGGTGCTGGCTCGCCAGAGCAGCTTCGTCACGCTGGCCACATGACCCGGAAGTGTCTCCGGACAGCGCTGGCTCCCGGCCTCTTAAGTGAGATGGGCGCGCAACCCTAGAGTCGGACACGACTGGCCCGTATGGGCAGGGGTACCTTTACCTTTACCCTGCATCACACGCACCTGGGGAGCTGGCTGGAGGTGTTTGAGGATGGTATCCAAAATTTCCCGCTCATCCATCATCTCCACATTTTCTCTGAGCGATCTTCCTCTCAGCAGCTTCTTACTCGCCCACAAGTATCTAAATTTCTCATCTGAGAGTTCTTGAGAAAGAGAAAGAGAAAGAGAGAGGTGAGTAAGTGAGGCAGACGAGAGGAAAGGTCAGTTCTTTGTCAGGGGGCTTCCAGTTGCTCCTTCCAGATGGGATTCAATGGCACGTCGGCAGAGTCAAGTTGCTCAGTTGAAGCGATTTGCACAATGAACCTACTTCCCGCTCCCCAACAGACTCCAAATCGGACACTTTTCGTCGTGGGAAGTGACAGGGAAACTAGAATGGAAAGTGGGAGCTAGCGACATTGTCTCATCTCCCTGCAAATGAATTGGGATGAGCGCTCACTCGCTGACCTCATTCAACATCCCCACAAACTTTGGCAAACGGATCCGGACAAAGGTTCAGGAAGCAGGTCGTGGGGAAGGGGCCACAGAACTGCCGCATCGGCTCAGTTCCTCGGACCGGCAATGGCAGCCCCAAAGGGTGGCCGCACCATGTCATCTCTGCACGCTTCAAATGGCACCACCTGGTGTCTACCATACTGGGGTAAACTTTCAGGGGAGGGGTCTTTCTGGGGTGGCTGAGGGTCATTTCCAGCCTTCATCAGGGACCTCTTAATGAAAGAGCTCCCCACGGCTCCTAGTACTACTTTGTCGTTGCTCTTCACTGTAAACTCCTGCATATCCAGAATTACAAGACACTTCCCACATGTGTGTACGTTCCATGCACCCTGGACTTCTGCTAGCACAATTGGGCTTCCCCCACCCTCTCTTCTCCCCATATGCCCCCCAAGCACCCCCTAATTGGCTCAGGGGTAGGCAGGCGAACCTCCAGAACAAAACATGCAGGGGGGAAAGAGTGGGTAGGTTGTCCCACCAGGAAAGCAGAAATGTCTGAGCAAATGTGGCAATCTGCTTAGCGCTGTGTTGAATTTATCCCCTTTCACCAAACTGGGAAAAATGGTTTCTGGAAAGTGCAGATAGCAGATGCATGGCATAACTGAGAAGGGATCATAGAACTGTAGCGTTTGAAGGGACCTGCGGGGTCACCTAGTCCAACCCCCAGCAATGCAGAACAGAACAGGGGCAGCCACCTGGAAGTCCCTGCTCCATGTTACAGCTTCTTAAAAAGGAGGGGTGGGGTGGGTGGGACTTGCGCCCAGAGATCAAGGAAACCAAGAGAGACCCCGGCCTCGGATGACACAGGCCTTGCCAAGGGGAACCCAAAGGGGATCTGGGTCTGCCTACTCACCTGGGAACACTGGCCCAGAATCCTCAGGCCTGGAGTCCTGTCTGCTGCTGACTGGCTGGACAGTGCTGGTCTGAGGCTGGACCAGGTCTGGGAAGACTACCGTAGGGGCCTGAGATTTCCTCCTGGCCTCCGCAGGTGACTGGGAAGGTTTCACCAGCATGGGCAAGAGCTGGGAGGTTCTCTGGCCAGCCGGGTCGTGGGTGGCACTTTGTTGCAGACTAGATGACGGGGCCTCCACCTTGTCCCGCTGCCCCTGGTTGCTCTCCTGGATGTTTTCATTACTTTCCTGGTCCTTCTTTTTCAGGCCCCGGAGCTTATTCAGGAAGGTCGTCATCCTGCAAGAGAGGAAATGGCCCCCTGGTTGGTTTGCTCATTGGGAACCCCTTTGGACTCCCCTTCCTTTCACCACTTGAGAGGCAGCAAGCAATCCCTCCCTATTGCTGCACGCCAACCCAATCTCCGTGGTGCGAGAGTCCACGGGTTCCAGGCATTCACCCAGGGTTTGTGTTTACTTTTGGGATTGAGGGGCAGCGGAGACGGTGATCTCTTGAGGATCTATGGTTTATTTGCACATCTATGCAACCTGAGCCTATGATGGAGGGGTTCACACCATCGACACCCCAAGAGGGTCTTGCGTCTCCCATAGTTGCAGAGTGTCAGGCTGGAGCAGCAAGAAGAAGGTGATTGGGTTGGTGTGCAACAAGGGGTAGGAATTGCTTGCTGCAACTCAAGTGGTGAAAGGAAAGGCACTTTGCATATGTTCAGAGGCCTCCTTGCCTTCATTAGTTCTCCTGTCCTAAGACTGAGATTCTTTAGGGCTGAAAACACGTTCTGGGGCTAAACGACGGCAACTCCTGGAGCAAATTGAATCCAAACTTTATGGAATCTTACTATCATGATGGGCTGTTATTTGGCCAACCCCACAATTTATTTTATTCTTTTAGGGAATAAAATACACCACCCTTCGTCAAAAAAAGGAACGTATCCGGGGCAGTTCAATAACAATCTGTCAGAATGAAGGTTAGCAACCAGAGGCAGCCAGTTTGAATGCGCAGGAGTTATTTTACCTGATATTCTCCTTCGCCTCTTTGTGATCTGTAATCTTCAGGGGGCAAAAGGAAATAAAAACTCTCTGATAATGTGGCTCCTCCTCACCAGCGTTGCTAGGGGCCCCCAAGCCCCTGGAGACATGAGGTCACAACATTATTTATGGCAACATCAGGAGTGCAATGATGTCAGTGGAAAGGAGACCTCTTGCTCACCTGGCCTGGGACAATGGGCCAGGTGTGTGCAGGTGTGGCCTTGCAGTTTCACTGCGGTCCCCCTGGGTTTTGCTGAATCCAAAAGCCATGTGAGATTTTTTGGCCAAGCAGGTCAAGGCAATATCATTATTATATTTATTAACGTAAAATAAATTCATCAAATTTCTATGACACCCTTCATCCGAGGATCATATGCTTGTTTCACCTCCTCACTCTAAGTTATGGGTGGCCTTCCTCTCTTGCCAGCATTGTATATAGGGATGAAAAATGCCTGGCTTGAATTTATTATTAGAATGATCACATATTTATTTTCCTGACGGGGACTCAAGGCAGCTCACGGATGAAAATAAGGCAAGCTAAAAATATTGGGGCCAGGTGGGAAAATCAACAATTAAAAAGCAATTAAACACTGGTTGAATTACAACTGTGTGTTGTTGTTGTTGTTTAGTCGTTTAGTCATGTCTTACTCTTCATGACCCCTATGCACCAGAGCACGCCAGGCACTCCTGTCTTCCACTGCCTCCCGCAGTTTGGTCAAACTCATGCTGGGAGCTTCGAGAACACTGTCCAACCATCTGGTCCTCTGCGTCCCCTTCTCCTTGTGCCCGCCATCTTTCCCAGTTTCAGGGCCTTTTCCAGGGAGTCTTCTCTTCTCATGAGGTGGCCAAAGTCTTGGAGCCTCAGCTTCAGGATCTGTCCTTCCAGTGAGCACTCAGGGCTTATTTCCTTCAGAATGGAGAGGTTTGATCTTCTTGCAGTCCATGGGACTCTCAAGAGTCTCTTCCAGCACCAGAATCCAAAAGCATCAATTCTTCGGCGATCAGCCTTTTTTATGGTCCAGTTCTCAATTCCATACATCACTACTGGAAAAACCATAGCTTTAACTATACAGTGGTACCTCGGGTTAAGTACTTAATTCATTCTGGAGGTCCGTTCTTAACCTGAAACTGTTCTTAACCTGAAGCACCACTTGAGCTAATGGGGCCTCCTGCTGCCGCCGCGCTGCTGGAGCACGATTTCGGTTCTCATCCTGAAGGAAAGTTATTAACTCAAGGTACTATTTCTGGGTTGGCAGAGTCTGTAACCTGAAGCGTCTGTAACCCGAGGTACCACTGTATGGACCTTTGTCGGCAAGGTGATGTCTCTGCTATTTCAGATGCTGTCTAAGTTTGTCATTGCTTTTCTCCCAAGAAGCAGGCGTCTTGTAATTTTGTGACTGCTGTCAGCATCTGCCATGATCATGGAGCCCAAGAAAATAATATCTCTCACTGCCTCCATTTAGGCCCTTCTGTAGGGGGAGTGTTATGTACTGAAGTTTCAACAGGGAGGAATGGAGAACAGGCACTACGGCTCCCAGAAGGCAATGGGAGAGCTGGCTCCACCTCCTCCTCCTCGCTTTCTCCCCCCGCCCGTTCCGAGTCCTCCCCATTGGCCGGTTCCTCCAACAACACCATGCTTGCGCCGTATCTGGGCAAAGCCCAGGCCCCATCAGCCAATCGGAGGTCAGAGTCAGGCGTGCGGGGCGTGGCAGGTCGGATGCTGGGAGTGGCGGTTGTTTCAAGATGGCGGTTGTGGCTGCTCATTGGGCTGTGTCTTTACCTCAGGAGGGACTCGAGGTCGCGGGGTGGCGAGAGGAGAAGGAATAGCAGGGGGCGGAAATGATCTCTTTCAGCTTCTGCCTTCTGGAAGAAGGTACAGGGTTATAAAGACCAGGACTAGCCACCTGAGAAACAGTTTCTAGCCAAATGCGATTTTGGTTTTAAATGCAGTGTAAGGAGTTTCTGTGGGAGTATACTGTATTTAATTATGGGGTATCAGAGTTTTTAGGGGGCTAACCAGGCTGGGATAGCTGGGATAACAGGCTTGTTGGTTTCTGAATGTCTTATATCACGGGTGTCAAACACAAGGCCCGCGGGCCGAATCCGGCCCGCCAGACCTCATCATGTGGCCCTTGTAGTCTGGTCTATATATATCTGTGAGGGAAGCTTGGGCTACGGCGCGCACACAGGGCGCCTCGGATCCCTTCTGCGCAGGCGCAGGCCTCCCCCTCCTCCAGCTACCTAGCCGAGACTTATTTGACACGGCGAGGGCGGGGTTGGATATGGGAGGCCGCTGCTGCTGCTCTCAACTTCTTTTCGGGCTCGCCGGGGTGAAATAAGTCCCGGCGGGAGCCCAGCGCACCTGCGCGAGGTGGAACGCAGAGAAGGGCAGAGCCGGCTTCGCGCGCGTTGGAGAGAGGGAGACCAAGAGCGCCCTTGTGTTTCGGGAGCGCGCCCTGTGAATACTCGGGGCGGCGTGCTTTTGCTTTGCTTTGCTTTATTTAATTCTTTAGGCGCGTTTCCGCGCTGCCCAATGAACAGCATCCTCTGCCTCTGGGGATTCGCGATTCAAAAGCAAATTCGATACGCAAGTGCATGTTTTGTAAATAACGTCAGGCGCGGCTTCCGCAGGGTGCGCATTGCAAAAATTAATATATGGAAAAAAAGCTGATAAGGAATTGGTTTATTTTTTAGGTTATTTACACATCATGCAATTTTTTCCTAAATGTTATTACAGGGTCCGGCCATCAGTTCCCACCCTGCTCAAAGGTTAAGGGTAGGTAGCAAAGGGGAAAAAATCCAAACAAATGCTCGATTAAAATTTGGGGAATGAGAAAAATTAAAACCTGCACATTTTGTGTAACTTAAACACCAAGCCAAACTGGAAACAATTTTTATATTCATATATGTATTCAAATGAAATCAAGGTGTAGTGTTCCATCAGCCAGAAGCTCTGCATTACTTAATCCAGCTGTTAAAGGTGTCATGGGCTTTGAAGACACTCAAACTCGAACCGGCCCTTTGAGGGTGACCAAACTGATGATGCGGCCCCCCGATGAATTTGAGTTTGACACCCCTGCTCTACAGGGAGCAAGAGGGCCTGTATTATTTCTCCTGATCGCGGCACACCAAAATTGTTTCTTAACACTTGCCTGGAATTTCCAAGCCGCTTCAGGCTTTATAAAAAGAGGAGCTTTTTTAGGTTAAGAAAAAGGCTGTGCAAAGTATGCTTTGGTTGGTAGACCATCCCACTGCCAAATTTAGATGCATGGAGACAGAGAATGGCCAGTTTCTCACATCTGGAGTTGCTAAGCTAAAGGAGAATGATAACAAGGAGAAATCTGAATGATAACATTTCAACTCAGAATTAGTACGCAGTGATCACATCCACACCAAGCATCTGAAGCCCTCTTGCACCACTAGCAATCATGGCTTCCCTCAAAGAGCCCTAGTTTGTTAAGGGCTGTTGGAAGACCTCTCGCAGACCCATAGTTTTCTCATCATCTTTAACAAACAACAGCTCCCAGGATTCTCCAAGACCTTAAAAGTGGCACAAGAGTGCTTCAACCGTGTGGCGTGAATGTGAGCAATGCACCCTAATTGAAATTAACCTTGAAGATAAATCTCCTTCCTTCCTCATAATATTAGAAGTCGGGACCATCCAGTTAAGCTGAAGGTTGGAAGATTCAGGAAAGATGAAATACCCCTATCTGCCCTCCATCCAGACAAGTAAGAGGCATTATTGGAGTTCAAGGACACGTCTCGCCTAGGCAAAAATCACTCAAGGAGGCTGTGAAGCTGGGCCAGTGAGGGCTGTGGCCTGGAAAGTGTTCCAAGGGCTATATAAAGAGCCCTGGAGGGCCACACATTTCACTGGTCCTACGTCACACCCATAATTTATTTGTCTGGCTGGAATCGGTCCTCCAACTGTAATAATGCTAGTTGCTGGTCTGGATGGAAGATTAAGAGGGGTGTGTAAGTGTGTCTGCAGAAACTAGCCTACTATGCAAAGGGGAAATTCACAACCATTGCCCTGCACCCACCATTGGGATGTGGCCCTCAGAATGTGGTCTAGAAGGGAATTCGGCCTTTGGGCTGAGAAAGGTTCCTGACCTCCGCTTGAAAGCCAAGTCTGTTGGAAGGCTACAAGGGGCACTATTTGCTGCTCTGCCTCAGACAGCAAAATGTCTCCAGCCGGCTTAGGGGAGCTTTGCTGGGGTGACCTCACACGGGCTGGAAGGGAAATGGATTTGACTCAGAGTTACTCAAGGAGCTGATCATTCTTGGATGCGAGAAGCCCAGTCACCACATCTGTACATTTGCAGGGTGTCCTCACTTTCTGATCGCGCTCCAGCCCAACCCAAACACACTCACATCATCATCCATGACTTTCCCTCTTTAGTCAGACTCTTCCCCAGATGCAAAAGCTTAGCCTTCTGTCCCACTCACATTGCAACTTTTGGTGAGAACTTTAAGCAGTTTTTTTTTCCACGGAATGGGTTGGACACACATGTTCCTGAGAAAATAGACACTTACAAGCCTCACCGGTGGAGTCAGGTAATATTAGGCTTTGGGCTTTAGTCACCGTACAGGCCCCATCACCCCACTTTTGGGGGTAATTTTAATTCCCTCAATATGGCTGCACTGGGAAAGTGCCATAAGCTCAGTGGTACAGCATCTGTCTGGCACAGAGAATGTCTAAAGTTCAATCCCCTGTCTGATATCCTGGAGAGTCACTGTCAGTCACAGCTTCTGTCCCTGTATAGCTTTAGGAGCGTCTCCATGCCCATCGTTCAGCCCGGACACTGATGATATTGTTTTAGCAATATCATCTCTTACACCCAGTTCCTGGTAACCCTGAAATCACTGGTCAATATAATGTGTTTAGCTGTGCTAAGTTGTAGTCGTACTAATACCATATTATTATTGCTGCTGCTGCTACTGCTACAATAGCATTAATAATATTAATTTTCATCATGGCTCCAACAATGAATGGTTCAAATTCAAGAACAACCTAGCTGCCCCACTGTTCAGAGAGCTAAAAGGTAGGAAGCCAGCATTGGGTTGGCTTTATTTTATTTTTATTTAACCGTACAAAAGAATGGTAAAAACCGTTCTTTTAGCTCACAACTGTAAAGGCCTCTTTTGTTCCCGTTAATAGAACATAGGGCAGGTGGGGATCCTGGGGCGCTCCAGACGAGAAAGCCGGCTGATCCACAGCAGGAGAGCAAACCTGTCTGCTTCCTTTTTGAAAGGCTGCTTTGTATCCCAGGTGCTTGTAAAAAGTGGGGGAGCGAAACGGCAAGGAAAACTGGCATGCAAAAGCAGGTGAGGCGAGGTGGTAGGAAAAGCCTCTTGCTACATGTCAGTTTTTCCACAGTTGTCCCTGGATCACAGTTGCCGATTTGCCCAAGTCCAGGGCTGAGGGTCCTGTGGGCCTCCAGGTGCTGATGTCCCATCAGAGCCAGTCAGTGTGGCCCATGGTCAGGAATTCTGGGAGTTGTAGTTGAACCATGTTGCTAGACTGCAGCTCCCATCAGTCCCAGCCAGGGATGGTGAGAGTTGTAATTTCATCATGTTGTTGGATTATGGCTCCCGTCATGATAGAGTGAGCAAGCCCCATGGGTCAGAAATAATGGGAAATGTACTTTAGCCATGTTGTTAAGATTCCAGATACCATCAGCCCCAGCCAGCATGGCCAATGGTCAGAAATGATGGGAGATTCAGGTCAACAGCATCTGCAGAGCCACAGGTTCCCTACATTTGCCTTAGTCCATGGCAGGAAGGTTTGCTTGCTTGCTTGCTTGCTTTGGCTAAAGCTTCCCAGCCTTGCAAAAATGCCAACACGAAGAGAAAGGGCTTCTGGGCCATCTCTTCCCCAGTGAAAAGAGCACCAAGGCATTTTCACAATTCTCCTCTTAAGCACTTGCTGTTTTGCACTACAGCTCCCATTTGCCCAAATCAGCACAGCCATATAATGGAAGTTGTACGTAACCCGGTGTGCTTCAGGTGTTCTGGATTACAACTCCCATTAAGGTCCCTTTTACTCATGGGTTGGCAAACTAAGGCCCGGGGGCTAGATCCGGCCCAATCGCCTTCTAAATCCGGCCCACGGACGGTCTGGGAATCAGTGTTTTTACATGATGAGAATGTGTCCTTTTATTTAAAATGCATCTCTGGGTTATTTGTAGGGCATAGAAATTTGTTCATTCCCCCCCCCAAAAAAAAAATATAGTTCGGCCCCCCACAAGGTCTGAGGGACAGTGCACCAGCCCCCTGCTGAAAACGTTTGCTGACCCCTGCTTTTACTGGTCAACTCCAGCATTGAGAGATTTTCTCAATTCTTGCTTGGGATTCTCATGCCAGGTAACAGAGAAGAAAGGAAGCTCTCAGCGTACCCCATAAAGCCTTCCTGTGATTGCTTTGCATACACACTCCCTCCTATGCAGACACTTGTGCATGAGATTCACCATTTGTGCTGGCAAGCCTTCACCACCCTGGTGCCCTCCATCTAGCTCAGTATTGTCTACAATGTAGACAATAAAGGTGCATGCTGCACAAATGCTCACTGGGTGGATCTACACACAGGGGGGGAAATGATATAAATAAGTCAGAAATTAATCGTTATAACAAAAGGGGGGAAACCCTTTGGAAATTCGCATAGAAAAACTTTCTGCTCTCTGGCGCCATCTGGTGTTGCATGTTTATAATACATTCAAATTGTTTCTTTACTAATGTACAGTGGTGCCCCACAAGACGAATGCCTCGCAAGACGGAAAACTCGCTAAACGAAAGGGTTTTCCGTTTTTTGAGCTGCTTCGCAAGACGAATTTCCCTATGGGCTTGCTTCGCAAGACGAAGGCCTTTTGGCTAAGATCAAGTGTAGTGTAGTAGAAAACGTCTTGCAAGTTTGTTTCCTTTTTCTTAATAAAGTTAATACAGTTGCGACTTGACTTCAAGGAGCAACTCATAGAACGCGGTGTGGTAGCCTTTTTTGAGGTTTTGGGTGATTTTTGAAGCTTTTCCAAAATTTCTTTTAAACTTTTAAAACTTTTTTTGGGGGGGGTTGGATTTTGGGTTTGGGTGTTTGGAATTCAAGGACTTGGTGTTGGGGAGGGGTTTGCAAGAATCTGGAAGCTTGTGTGTTTTTTTCTGCATTTTTATGATTTTCTGTGACCATTGGGCCACTCTGCTGTTGTTGTTTTTTAAAAAATCTGGATTTGAATTTCTGTGTGGTGGGTGGCTGGGGGAACAGTTGAGGAGGGGGTTCTTCAGCAAGAAGCAAAGAGTGGAAGAGGAACCTTCTTCGAGTGGTGCCCCAGAGTCTTAGAAAATGTACTGTACACTTTGTTGATTTTTAAATGTTTTTCTGTCATGTTTAGAAACTTAATTTATTGTTCCTTCAATTTTTGAAATGCTCTTCACAGTATGTATGACTTTAAAGAGCACTTAATAAACTCTTGTTGTACCAAATTTGGCTTTGTTTGGACTTTTTTTGACCATAAAGGAAAAGGTAAAGGTACCCCTGCCCGAACGGGCCAGTCTTGACAGACTCTGGGGTTTGTGCGCCCATCTCACATCTAGAGGCCGGGGGCCAGCGCTGTCCGGAGACACTTCCGGGTCACGTGGCCAGCGTGACAAAGCTGCATCTGGCGAGCCAGCGCAGCACACGGAACGCCATTTACCTTCCCGCTGGTAAGCGGTACCTATTTATCTACTTGCACCCGGGGGTGCTTTCGAACTGCTAGGTTGGCAGGCGCTAGGACCGAGCAGCGGGAGCGCACCCCGCCGCGGGGATTCGAACCGCCGACCTTTCGATCGGCAAGCCCTAGGCGCTGAGGCTTTTACCCACAGCGCCACCCGCGTCCCACTTTTTTGACCATAGGAACGCATTAATTGAATTTCAATGCATTCCTATGGGATTTCGTGCTTCGCAAGACGAAAAATTCACTAGACGAAAAAACTCGCGGAACGAATTAATTTCGTCTTGCGAGGCACCACTGTAACTGAGTCCCAAGTCATATAACTGCCCCATGAACCAAGCAGAACTAATGTTCAGTAAGGACTAGACTACGGGTGCTTCCAGAAGATCTGTTTTGAGCATTCATCCTGACCCTTACGGTCCCTTCCAACTCTGTAATTTTTTTATTCTATTATTTGGAGATTAAACAACTCTCTACCATGCATTTTCTCATCACTTTCCTTATCACAAAAAGTTCAATCTTTGGAAGAAGCAGATTTGTTGTGCGAGCATTGTCAATGAGTGATCATAACCAATAGCCAGAAATAGATAGCAGGAATGCTTACCGTATTTTTTGCACCATAACACTCACTTTTTTCCTCCTAGAAAGTAAGGGGAAATGTCTGTGCGTGTTATGGAGGGAATGCCTACGGGTGGCATGCCTACGGATTTTCCTCCTCTAAAAACTACGTGCGTGTTATTGTCGGGTGCGTGTTATAGAGCGAAAAATACGGTATATAGAGAGAGAGAAAATCCAAACAATTCCACTCTTTTACCCTTTATCACTACTTTGACAATGTGTCAATTTTACGACACTATTTATTTATTTTTATTTATTAAATTTATACACTGCCCTTCATCACAAGATCTCAGGGCGCTTCACTAGGCTTCTTATATACAAAGTAGACTTTTAGAAGGGAAATTCTGGGTTGATTTACCACACCACCTTAACCTATCCTTCTGGTTTCATAGTTGTTCTTCTCCAGACCCAAGGCCCTTTACATTCACCATTCATTCATTTTCTTTTTCATTGTTGCAAAAAATAATAATAATTCTCAAACACTGCACACCCTCCAACATGATGCGTTGAAAAACCAAGACTCCACCTTCCAGGGCTGCATTTCCACGTGACTCATGTGATCCACAGAAGATCATGGCCCTGAAAAAGTGCTTTTTCAGGCACAGCGCCCAAAAAACATGTGTGTTGGGGTGCCTTGCGAGACTGTGGCCAGATAATGGCGCCTAAAATGGCTGTTGTGTGCTCGTGTGAAAAAAGGGATGTCCCAGTTTTATGGTTGAGAGGCATGCACTGTTCTAGGCTTGTTGCCAGTCTTTATCATCTTCATATTCTGCAACTATTCAAAGCACACTTGTTCAGCTTTCTCACGACAACACTACAGCAAATATTTTTAACCCCTCTCTTCAGCCTCATCAAATGAAAAACGCAGGCTTCAAACATCTGTACACCATTTCCACATCATAAATATTATGTGCCTGAATTTGCCAGTATGCAACTGAATCACATCAGAAATTATCAAGAGCCTTGAAGGGCTTATAGTCTAGCCTACATAGCAAATCATGATAAATGCTCAATAAACCTGCTGTCTAGAGCAGTGTTTCCCAACCACTGTTCCGCGGCACACTAGTGTGCCGCGAGATGTTGCCTGGTGTGCCGCGGGAAAAATTAAAAAATTCAAAAGATTTTTTTTTTAAAGTCAAATTTTCGATTGGGGCACCGTCACTAGATGACCCCTGGGGTTCCCTCCCTCCCTCCTGCTCTGCGCCTCCCTCCTCCTCCTCCTCCTCCTCCGGGGAGGCCCTTCCTGGCTCTCGGCCAAGGCTTGGCGGCTGCCACTCACTCACTCGCTCGCCCACCCGTCCCTCCATCCCTGCACCCGGCCTCCCCCCCTCCGTCCCCGGCGCGGGGGCTGCTGGGATCCGTAGCGTGGCCTGGCGGGCTGGGCGTTTTGTTTGAAGCGCTCTTCTCCCGGCCATGGAATGAGCACAGCGGCGGCGGCCGGGCGGGCAGGGGCTCTTCCGCGCAGACCCCGCGCAGCCTGCCTGCGCCCCCGCGGAGATCGGGCGGCAGGATGGAGCCCGGGGATCCCCGCGGAGGCGGAGCGGCGGAGGCGGAGGCTGCCCCCCAGGTAGGGCTGCATCGGGGGGTGTGTGATTATTTTTGCAATGCTGCATCCGCGCCGGAGGGGACGCATCGGACTGCGGGGAGACCCCTTGGCGGGCGTGCAAGGCAATGCATGCGTGCAGGCGTTGCATGGAGTGCAGTGCAATGCAATGGCAACGCGGCGCCCTGCATGCATGCATGCAACTTCCACCGGCGCTCCGGACTTGGCAGGTGAGGGGGGTCCCCAGTGGGCGGCAGAGAGAGCCGGGAGGGTGAAGGGGAGCTGGGGGGGAGCAGCGCTGCTCCCCGAGCCGAGCCCGGGGGGAAACTTCGGCGTCGTTGCGCCGGGTGTTGGAAGCGGAGGCTGGCGGGGGCCCCTCACCTGCAAAACCTGGTCGCCTCTCATATATTTCGTGCATTGCATTCATCGCCCGCTTTCTGCTCCAAGGAGCTCCCGGGGGCGCGCGTGGTTCTCCCCGTGTTATCCTCGCAACAACAGCCCTGCGAGGTGGGTCAGGCGAGTGGCCCAAGGGAGCACCCAGGGATTGTCCCAGCCAGGTGGGGTGATTTGAACCCTGCTCTCTGCCCGGTCTTCGTCCTCATTTAGCCCCCACATGTGCATGACTGTGCATGACTGAGGTTTCCCCCCCTCGTCTTGGCTATGGTGTGAGTCTGTCCTGTTAATTAATGGGGTTCTGCCTTCGGAGAAGATGAGCCAGCCCTCAAGGAGGTGATTATGTAATTTGCTAGCAATTCATGTCCCTCCCGGCGTGACGCTGCGCGCTGACGTCACGGGGCTGTAATGGTGGTGTGCCTCGAGATTTTTTTCATGAAACAAGGGTGCCTTTGCCCAAAAAAGGTTGGGAAACACTGGTCTAGAGGATCTCTTCGAAGGCAACTTCCAGATTATCCGCTGTTGGGTTCCTTGGACTTTGGCTCCCTCTGCTGCCCATCCTAAGCCCTTCCTTATATCGCTTGTAAGGATGGCTTGTCGTCAGGGATGTGGGGAATTATAGTCCATCAGCAAGGTTAGAAGTGCCTTTGATCTGACCAATTATTTATTTCATTTTATTTCTAAAAATGTGCATACTGCTGTATGATAAAGAAAAAAATGTTACCGTATTTTTCGCCCTATAGGACGCACTTTTTCCCCTCCAAAAATGAAGGGGAAATCTGGGTGCGTCCTATGGGGCGAATGCAGGCTTTCGCTGAAGCCTGGAGAGCGAGAGGGGTCAGTGCGCACCGACCCCTCTCGCTCTCCAGGCTTCAGGAAGCTCTGCGCAACCCTCGGGAGACCGGCTCCGAGGGTTGCGCAGAGCTGCCTGCAGTCCCTGGCTCAGCACAGCTCTGCGTGGCCATCGGGAGCGGGGCGCTAAATCCCGCCCCGCTCCGGATGGCGGCGCAGAGCTGCCTGCAGTCCCGGGATCATTTTTAAAATATTTTTTAAATAACTTTTTTAAAAACAAAACAAAACAAAGCTTTTCTTTTAGGAATTCTAGGTGCCAAAATCGCAAAGGGACTGGCCCGCAGATGGAAAGAAGATACAGTCCCTTCCAGAGAAGAATGGCAGATGGCTAAAATGACTGGAAGAACCAGATATCGGGAGGACCAAAATTTTAATAAGGAATGGGGGAAATTTGTAATTTATCTTAAAAACCATTGTAAACAGTTAAAATTGTTAGTAGGATTGGAATCTAACGGTGAATTTTGGACATAACGGAGATGTAAAAGATTTGATTATAAAAGAACCAGGAGGGAATGATTAACAATAGGACCCACAAAGGAGAGGAGATTCTTTGGAATCTTGTTTTTAAGTTGTATGTTGGATATGTGATTGTAAAACTTTAATATGAGAAATCAAAATTTATTTATTTATTTATTTGGTGCAGAATCTGTGCCTCTCTAGATATGGTCTGCCTCAAAAAACAAAAAAAACAAACAAAAAAAAAAACCAAACCCCTCAGTCACAGCTAGCATGTCCAATGGTAGGGCATGATGGGGTGCTGTGATCCCATCAACATCTGGAGGGCCTAAGGCTCCTCACCTCTGCTCAAAGGGAACCCTTCAAAACTCCTCAAGGATTCATGAGGTAATTAATTTTTTTAACTGTAGCCATTTGGAAGACCTAACTGGGGTTTTCTTTAACAGTTGCCTCTAGGGAATGCTCCCAAATATATATACTACAGGGCTGCCCCTTATGGGGATGAACCCTTTTCAAATCTTCGTGAACTCCTGAGGTAATCCTTATTTATCTAAACTGCGGCTGTTGCCACTGGAAATGCTTCCCCACACCAGCAAAATCAGGGCTTATTAGACCAGAGAGGCAGCTCCACAAGCAGAAACCTTCTGGCCCTGCTTGCCTATTGGCCACAGGCCAAAAAGAGCGGGAAAATCCTCTTCTGCTATAGGGCAAAAAAGAGCAGGAAAAACCTCACTAGACAGAGGGGCGCTCCCTTGCCAAAACTCACCAATCCTGTCAGCCGCAGAAGAAGGAGTCTTAACTTCTCCACAGAAAAAGTCATTAAATTATTTTCAGGGGTGGGGAGCCAGTGACCCTACACCAAATGTCAGTGAATCTCCCCAATTCCCATCACTGGCTGGGGATGGTGGGAGTTGGGACTCCAGCAACATCTGGAGAGACCACAAGTTTATAGTCGTCTATCACATCCCCCATCTTACTCACCATTTTTCTAAACGAAGAAGTTCCTAAGTAATGAAACCCACCGCTAAACATGGGGTTTTATGCTTCATTTCCACCTTTCACACATGAACTTAAAAAATGCAGATGCAGGACACTGAGTCGGCAGCTTTCAATACAAATGTGCTTTGGATACTTACCACGAATGCTCCTTCTGGGGCGAGGGTGGCAGGCTTCCAGTACAACCATGGGTTGAGGCCCCCACTGCCAGGGAGAGGCAGGTCCCATGGTAAACAGAAATCAGATTTTTTTAAAAGACTAATTTATAATGTAGAAATGCATTGGGGTTTGTTACAAAATGTTGCGGTGTGATGCACAGCCAGCCAGCCATGCTCTCTTCCAGCATACTCCATTCCGTTCACCCTCCTCCATTTTATTCCTGTCCCATCCATCCCACCAGCATTCTGTGCCCACAGAACACGCTCCGTCCTCGTCAGGCTCTTTTGGGCTGTCCCCTTCCTACCATAGGTTTTTCCTAAATATTTCTTGTACTTCTGCAAACTCTGGAGGATCCCAAAGCCTTCTGACAGCATTCCTCTTCTATCTAAGGATCCACACTTTGAGAACATGTGTGGTACAGTGGTACCTCGGTTCTCGAACGTCTTCACTGGCGAACATTTCAAAACCTGAATGCCCAAAACCCGGAAGTAAATGCTTCCATTTTCGAACATGCCTCAGAAGTCAAACAGCTTCCGCTGTGTGTTTTTCAATTTTCTCAATTGAAATTGGAGACAGCCCTTTGCGCCTCGGTTTTCGAACGTTTTGGAAGTTGAACGGTCTTCCTGAATGGATTACGTTCGAGAACTGAGGTACCACTGTATTTGCATACACAGGTGGGGCCCTCCAACCAAATGCTGCTGTGTGGATGTGCTTCTGTTCAAGGTCACAGACTGTCCTGTTCCAGAGTTGTTATTTATTTGCAGATGTTGGGCGGACATGCCGATTGCCCAATCCCAGCTAGATTTCTTCACTGATTCTGGGGAAAACAGCCTACTCCATTCAGATTTTCCAATTCCCCCCACCACAAGGGACACATCTTGCCCTAGGAGGAGGGGAAAGAAGGCAAGGGGACAACAGGGCCTGCTCTAGTCAGACTACCCCCATCCTACTTTTATATGTTATATCATTTGTCTTAATGCTTTAAATTATAAACCATCTTGTGTGTCTTGGTAGTAGGAAGATATATAATATATAGGACTTCCGGGTTGGCGCGATCGGGAAATGGCGGATTCCCTCCGAGCTCCGGAGGGAATCGGCTCAGCGGTGGATGGGTCTTTGCCGTGCCGGCGACACGGGGACCCTTAAAAACCGCAGGCGCGGAAGCCTGCGGACTGAAGACTCGGCGGGTGCCTTAAGCGCCCCCCCTGATTCGCAATGAGCCTTTTTAAAGGCTACGGAGGGGATACAGGGGACGGCGTGGCACTGAGAGTCGACCGCTACCGCCGCTGAGCGAAGCCGCGAGCCATAACTGGAGAGCGCTGACTTCCTTCCTTGAAATTCGGACTGAAAAAAGAACCCGTGAGTAATTTGGAACTGAACTTTAAAACTTTTACCTTTTGAATTTGAGACGACCGGGGGGTGTGCTAAAAGGAAGTCCCCACACCCCCCCTTGCAGACGATCCAGAGCAACGAAATAAGAACTAAGCTGGAGTGCCTACCCTGTAAAGGGTGAGTTTTAAAAAGACAGTAACTTCCAAGATTTAGAAAGGTAAATTTGAGCAGGAGAGTGGAGTGTTGGAAGAGTCTTTGTTTTGTGGTAAACAACCCTCCCTCCCGGGCCCGGGAGCGACCTGCTTTGGAGCCTGTATAGAGGAGCAGAATTTGACAGCTGTCAAAAGCTGTCAAATGGACTATTAATAGTGAAAAAAATTGCTGTTTAAGACCTCTCCGGATTAAAAGGAGTTACAATTGAACTAAAATTTTGAGAAACAAAGAAACAATAATAGGACAGAGGATTGTTGGAGAAAAGGTTACTCAGTAACCAGATTCCCTCTAGGGGGAATTCTGTGGAATTACAATGGCTGTGGGTGGAAAGATACTGAGAGAAATCGAAAGAATGTTCTCACTGGTGGGAACCCTACAGGAGCAGACTACAGCTATGAGTAAACAATTGACGACCTTGGATTTGGAAACAAGTAGTTCTGCTGAAAGTAGTGAGGGCCTGAGTGAGAAAGAACCCACAGCTGAATTTGAAACAATAAACAAAGAAGAGGAGAAGACAAAACAAGAAAGAGAACAAGTTATCTGGGAAAGTACTAACCAGAAGCCGACATCTGGAGAACACAAGCAAGGAGACTATTGGATTAAATCCACTCTAAGCCTACGAAAGATACAGAAGATGAAAGTGGAGGCCCTGGGACTTTATGGAATTCAGGAGCTCGAAATAAAGAAGTACAATTGGGGCCTCCACATAGACTTTGATTTTGACTATCAGCAAGACTTAGGCCTTGTGGAAATTCCTCAGCAGTTGCTTTTAAATATGGGAAGAGACTATGGACTGATTGGATTGATTGTTAAGGAAATCTTTCGAGACTCGATGATAGACAAAAAGGACTACCAACAAAACCGGCGGAGAGGGACTAAAAGAGAATTGAGAGCCTCGGATATCCGGAATCCAGGCTAAAAACTGTTATTTTGGACATGTCTCGGGAAAGGACGCAAAGCGGGGAGGGGAGGGAGGGAAGTATCAAATTTAAACAACACTCAAGACCAGGGGGTTTAGTATTAAGAAAATTATGTAAGAAAAAATGAGAAATCGAGGGAAGAGAATTGGGGTCCAACTTAGGGAAAATTTATTTTTGTTTTTTATAAAAGGACTAATATTAAGATGGAAGAAATGCCAACTTGCTGACATAAGTTTGGGAATAGGGATGCAGGGGAGGGGGTGGGGGGAAGTCAAGGACTAGGGTTAGAAAATAAGATTTTCGGGAACTATTCATGTTCGTTGTTTTTTATGTTTGTTTTGGTGTCTTGTTTGTGTTTATATAAAATGTGAAAACCCAATAAAAATATTTAAAAAATATATATATATATATATATAAAGATATATAGAAACAACAAATGAATAAATAAGGTATTGCCCTTCTGCTTTAAATATTGTTTAATTAAAAAAAACAAAAAACCTCATGGCGACGTCAATCGGACTTCACATTCTTGAGATATATCTTGGGTGCCGTCCATCCCTCAGGAGCCTTCCTCAGCCCGGCTCTCCTCCAGACGCGTTCCAGATCTCGTTCAAACCTTTTCTGTAAAGATAAGACATAAAAAACCAAGATCTAGTGACATCTCCCCTAGGATATTGTGTACTTTGGGGCAGCAAGTCCTGGATGGCCGTGATGCGGTCCATTAATGCGCAGAACTAGGAATTGCAGAATTACATGTGGGTCCAGAAAATGATGAGGAGACATCAAAACTGAAATAGGTGGTCCATAGGAAATTGACAACTGGATAAGGGGGTATGGTGTGAAGAACCAGTATCACACAGGAACAGAAAGAGGCACAGGTTCATATCCCACTTCTGACACATCTATTTGCACTATAGTGGGAAATAGCTCAGTCACTAGAGCATGAGACTCTTAATCTCAGGGTCATGGCTTTGAGCACCAAGTTGTGCAAAAGATTCATGCATTGCAGGGGGTTAGACCAGCTGATCCTTGTGGTCATTTCCAACTCTACAATTCTAGGATTCTATGATAATGCTCAACCTTGGGACTGGGCGCAATCAGAAAGTGGTTAGGTGTGAACGAATTCAGGCCAAGGGCCACATGCCAGTGTTGGGCAGGGCCAGGAGCAAAAGTGGGTACAAATGTAAATTTTGCCTTCATTCTGTAGGCTAGTTCCTATACGCACATGCAAACCTTTCTATCCTCCATCCAGATAAGCGAGAGGCTGTATCAGAGTTCAAGGACACATTCCGGCCAGGCAAAAACACTCCAGGGCGAGAAGCAGGGCCAGTGCGAGGTGTGGCATAGAGAGAGGAGGTGCAGCCTAGTGAAAGCACTAAAGAAAGATGACTGGAGGGCTACGTGTCAGCACCCAGGTCTGATGTTCCCCATTCCTCAGCTAAACAGACTATGCCAGCACCAGTCCCCAGAATCTCCCCTTCCCACACTCACTTGTTTCCTCCGGCGCCGACCTTCCCTGACCTTCTTCCGCAAGAACTTTGTCCGCTTCATCAGCTTCCTGTACTTGTGTCTGTTCATCTTCCTTCTTCGGATCTTCAGAACGTTCTTGCATTCCATTTTGCCCCGGTTCAGCTCGCCTCCCCCCTCTTCGCTGTCATCCTCAGCCTCTGTACCCCGGGAAGATGTGGGGAGCTCATACTGATGGTTGGGTTCATAGCCTAGCTTCTCATAAACATTGATGGCGCCTCCACCTTTAGGGAGGACATACTGGACCGTCAGCCAGCTTTCAAGGGGGGAGATTGACATCTTCCTTGGCACCAGGATTTCTTCCAGCTCAGGGTCCAACGCATACCACTGCTGGGGTTGGGCTCCATTTCTGTTTGAGGGAAGTGTGCTGTAATTTGCGGAAGCTGCAAGTCTAGGAACCGGAAGCGAGATGGCCGATCTCGACAGAAAGCGTTCTGTGTGGGAGCACAGTTTGCAAATATGTGAACATTCATTATTTTTTAAAAAATTAACGCATCAGCTACTGACTATTTCAATAATCTTTTGAATGCTTTCAAACGCCTTTTTAAAACCATTTTTAATCAATAATTTTGACATTTTGTGTTATATTTTTGTGAACCGTTTTGAGGTTCTCTTACAAGAGATATATAAAGTTTGTTAATATATTAAATAAAGAAAAATGACTAAATAAAACAAATTCTGCAGGAAACATTTCATGTCACAGAAAGGGCATGATGACTGGGTCCAGCATAACACACTCCAGAGGTTTTGGGACTCCAACTCCCATCATCTCTGACTGTTGGCAGTGCTAGCTGGGGATGATGGGAGTTGATAGTCTAACATCTGATGGACACAAAGTTAGGGGAAAGTTGGTTTAATGCCCACATGGAAACAAAATGGCTTACATAATGACAGGCTGTGTATATAATTAAGATGCAGTTGTAGCTTGAAAGTTAAATGAAAACCGTTCCGGAAGTATGTCCAACTTCCAAAACATTTGAAAACCAAATGACAGCTTCTGATTGGCTGCAGGAAGGTCCTGCAAAGTGATGTGAAAGGTCCCTCTCTGTCCAAATCCCCGGAGAGCCTCTGCCAGCCAGGGTAGACTATACTGGTCTGGATGGGCAAATAGTCTGACCTGGTGCATGGCATCTACTCGACATTCCCAAAGAATGGCTGCGCTTACCTGCAAATCGAGAGGCCCTCGCTATCTGAGACGTCAGCCGTGGTAGCAGCATACTGGAGGACCACTCTAACAGAAATCAAGACAGATTTTTTAAAGGGAAAAACAACCTTTATACGTTATAGGACTGTGTTCCCTCCTTCCTCAAATACAGTGCCCATAACCACACACCATCAGAATTCATGGGCTGTAGCTCAGTTTCAGAGTATCTTCTTTGCATGCCTGCCATCTTTAGGAAGAGATGACACAGTCCTCCTGTCTGAAACCCAGGACTTTCTGGCTGCCCGTCAGCGTAGACTGGGTGGCACAATGAACCGATTGCGCACAAAGCAACTTCCTGTGTCCCAAGTTAAAAGTTAAGCACCTGAACAACATACCGAGTAGGCAGGCATGCAGGTTACAGAGCCAAAATCTTCCCCAACCCACTGCAATGTATGTATAGCACCTCTGTTTCAAAATTAGCAGGCGGATTTTGATACATATCTCATTCCCTACCTTCCTTTTTGGAGATGTGTAAGGAACTGCCCTATGCAGATGTGTTAAAGGTCACATGTTTAGGGAACTTTTTAATGGTTGATGTTTTATCGTGTTTTTAATATTCTGTTAGGAGCTGCCTAGAGTGGCTGGGGAAACCCAGCCAGATGAGCAGGGTATAAATAAAAAATTACTACTACTACTGTACAGAAACGCACCCAGAAACATCATTTCTGATGGTGAGTCCCCCAATGCCCAGTCAATCCCCCCAGAATTAGACCCTCCCTACCGCAGGCTACAATAAACCACGTATTACTGGCGACCCCTTAATAAGGCAGGACCCCAACGTAGCCTCTCCCCGCCTCTTAAAAGCTTTTCCGTATATACAGTATTAACAGTCACTCTTATTAGCACTCTTACCATAGATAACACACTAATGTAGCCTCCAAAATGAATACACGGCTTCTACCAAAGTCAATCTTTCCTACTTCCGGGTGTAGGGAGAGAAGAAGCGCTGCTCATCAATCTTAATTTACCACCCACAAGGGCTTACCATCCCGTTCACGATGAAGGGGGCTGTTTGAACGGGTAACTTCCGGCAGAGCAGCTCGGTCCCTCCCGGTCATCCGGAAGTTCCGGCGCAAAAAAAGTTCCTACATTTCTTTCCCCATTTGCCGCTGCTCCCCTCTGGCGGTAGTCCGTGGGATAGCAACGCAGCGAGCTTAATCCCCGCCCTGGCAACCAAGCAGGAACGCCGCTCAGGAGCAGGAGAGGTATTGCCAGTCCGGATCCTGCCGATGTTGCTAGACTCCAACACCCACCATCCCTGGTTCCATTGGCTGTGCTGGCTGGAGGTGATGGGAACTGGAGTCTGTCAACATCTGGAGGGTCACAGGTTCCCCATCTCATGGCTAGATTGATGAAAGGTGTGACTCATTATACAGTGGTACCTCGGATTACAGCATCTTAAAAAGCAGAGACATCACCTTGCCAAGAAAGGTCCGTATAGTTAAAGCTATGGTTTTCCCAGTAGTGATGTACGGAAGTGAGAGCTGGACCATAAAGAAGGCTGATCGCCGAAGAACTGATGCTTTTGAATTATGGTGCTGGAGGAGACTCTTGAGAGTCCCATGGACTGCAAGAAGTTCAAACCTATCCATTCTGAAGGAAATCAGCCCTGAGTGCTCACTGGAAGGACAGATCCTGAAGCTGAGGCTCCAATACTTTGGCCATCTCATGAGAAGAGAAGACTCCCTGGAAAAGACCGATGTTGGGAAAGATTGAGGACACAGGGATAAGGGGACGACAGAGGATGAGATGGTTGGACAGTGTTCTTGAAGCTACCAGCATGAGTTTGACCAAACTGCGAGAGGCAGTGGAAGACAGGAGTGCCTGACGTGCTCTGGTCCATTGGGTCACGAAGAGTCGGACACGACTAAACAACCTCGGGTTACAGATGCTTCAGGTTACAGAAGCTTCAGGTTACAGACTCTGTTAACCCAGAAATAGTACCTCGGGTTAAGAACTTTGCTTAAGGATGAGAACAAAAATTGTGCAGCGGTGCAGCGGCAGCAGAAGACCCCATTAGCTAAAGTGGTACCTCAGGTTAAGAACAGTTTCAGTTTAAGAACGGACCTCCAGAACGAATTAAGTTCTTAAGCCATGGTACCACTTTATAAAATGGACTTATGGGAAGAAGTCCAGGGCTCCACTCAGCAGAAAGGTTTGTGTGTGTGCAGGCACGCATGCTAAATGGCAGGGTTGACTGCTTGCAATGCTTTGAAGGAATCCCATTGAAAGATCACACTCCCCAGACCATTAACTCCACAAACTAGGGCTGCCATGCGTCCAGATTTTCCTGGACACTACCGGAATTTCAATGGCAGAATTGACATCTGGGGGGAATTTCTGAAAGGCAGCGTTTCGCCTTGGATCAACTTTCGGGGTGTCCTGGTTCTTACTTTTTGAAATATGGCAACCCTATAGTTACCAAACAGCACCACTGTATGAAGTTGTGGTTGTCCTGTTGCTTTGTTACTCAATGTTGTTTATGAAGAATGAACTTGAAATCGTCCAGCACATCCCCTGATTAAAGGAAATCTTGGATGGGCTGATTAAGGGCCTCTCCAGACTGGGTTTGTTTCCCCTTTACTCCAGCGTGTCTTTTGCAATATGTCATTGACACAATAACAGTTCATTAGTGGGAGATCATCACAGGAAGGCTCAATCCCTGCCTCCAATTCGGTTAAATATTTTTGCAGTATTTTCAGTGGTCAGTCTGGTCAATCACATGCACTAATAGCATGTAAGGATTTCCCTACCGACCTGAATAGCAGCCAGTCTCCTGTAATGAGATAAATGTCCTTATTTCCTGCCTGAAATCAAATAAACTTTCTGGAGATTTGCTTCTGCCTGTTCTATAAAGAATACATAGAATGGTGGATGCCTAGCCTGCCTGGCTTATTTACCACTAAAACACAGGCAAAATGCCCTCTGGATGGTATGAGTATCATTTCCCCAACTGATAAGAAGGGATGGGAATGACCCACAAAACTATTAGCCAATTAGATTGGGGTCAGAGGAGGACACGGTAACATTGACCAATGCTTTACTTGGAACCACATGATAAGGAACTATACTAAGAACAGCAACCTCTAGAACAAACTTCCTAATTTAGATATCTCTGGGTGTATTGAGTGAAACCCTCTCTTGGCAGTGACATATGGAGGCAGTGAGAGTCAACACAAAGCAAACTATGGGAGCATTGATGAAGTTTTATTACAAAAAGGGAGGGCAGCTGATTGAACCCTAAAGATATTTGGTAGTAAAGTGCTTACTCAAATGCTCTATGGTGTTGAGATCTGGTGCTCCGAATCAAACTCCATTTAAATTTTGAATACTGTGCAGAAAACACTCTACCATCAGGACTATATATCAGAATATCTTCTTTGTACAGAATCCAGGTGGCCAACAATTAAGGCAAGAGCGGACTGTGCTTAGTTAATGTGTATTAAAAGAATTGCTACCATGCCAATCATTTCCCTCCCCCCCCTCTGCTGTACAATATAGAATTGAGTGATAAGCAACTCTGTAAAGCAGCTTGTCAAGATGTTTCAGACTATTATTATTTTCCAGAACTGAGCTCTGCATTGACTTTAAGTGTCAGCTACGGGGTTGGAACTTCTGGATAGAATTCAGAAGGGACCCGCAAATAATTAGAAACACCAGATTCCCCCCTTGGCATCTGCTCTTGAGAACAGAGCATTTTAGAGATAGTTATCTGTAGGGATAATTGCGGAGTGGGGAGTGAGGTACGGAGGGAGCACATTCCCCACCAGCAGGCAGTCACAGTCTGCCTGCACGCGTGACCCTGGGGTGCTGGCTGTTGGAACATCGTTCCCTCTGTCTGACCTTTTGCGGTCTCAGTAGTCGGCGGTGTCCTGTCTGTAACCTTTGTCTCCGAGACCTTTGTCTCCTTCGTCATACACTGTGCAAGGGGAAAATGACACTGTGGAAACAGGTGCCAAAATAACTCGAGAGCCAGTGTGGTGTAGTGGTTAAGAGCGGTAGTCTCGTAATCTGGGGAACCGGGTTCGCGTCTCCGCTCCTCCACATGCAGCTGCTGGGTGACCTTGGGCCAGTCACACTTCTTTGAAGTCTTCTCAGCCCCACTCACCTCACAGAGTGTTTGTTGTGGGGGAGGAAGGGAAAGGAGAATGTTAGCCGCTTTGAGACTCCTTAAAGGGAGTGAAAGGCGGGATATCAAATCCAAACTCTTCTTCTTCTTCTTCTTCTTCTTTGTACCACCCCACGATCTCGGGACGGAAGATGTGTAAAGGTCACAGCCCAAAATGTATGCCTAGCTTGCATATTTGTCTCAATAAAAGGAGGCTCCACAGGACTGGCCAGCAGCTCGCTTCAGCCCACCTGTGCGCAGCTCACATGATGATCAACACCTGTCTTGTGCCTTCACTTCAGTTATCTGACCAGACTCTCACCAGTTTCCTTAAGAAATGTATTTATTGAGCTGCGTTTCCAAGTGATTCCCACTGTAGTTTGGGATGACTGCTACAAGGTCCTGTACGCAGATAGAATTTGTATTTGTGGTCAGCCTCAGGTGGAAGACATTCATTATCTGTTAGCCTGCACCTTATATAGACCCAAGATCACGTTCTGAAACCTTTGTTCACACAATCAAGCAGGTACACCCTGACAGAAATGTTTCCATTTCTTTTGAGTGACAATAATAGCTTTGCAACACACAGAGTGGCCCTCTGTGCACTGGGTACAAAATAAATAAGGAAAAATGAGATAGATGAAATCACTATAAGTTGTGGTGGTGATTCGGAGGTTTAATCTGAAATCAAGCTAGATTTAAGGTTTTTGGTATCTCTGCTATCTTGCCTCTGTTACATCATAGACGTTGGCCTATATTATAGATGTGTGTTCTGTATTATTTTATTAATACTATTGCTACAAGTTTGTCATGGCCTCTGGCCAGAACGATAAACTTATGGACTATATGTTGTAAATTGCTTTGTGATGCCTTGTGGGAAGCGACTAATAAATGATTTATTTATTTTTTTGTATTTTTACTACCAGGAAAGAGGAAATACACCAGTGGGATTTTCTGTCTTGAGTATCCAAATTAATCTGAGCCCTCTTGGACACTATTCACCACAACCTTGTTGGGAATACAATAGCAGGGATCATTCAGTTAGTAAGCTCACTATTGACAGCCAGACAAACTCTCAGAGTGGAGGTGTTGCCGAGCAACTAATCAGATTGGCATGATCCTTGCTGAGGTAATCCATGCTTTGATAGGCTGAGACAGTTTTCTGATTGCTTGTGTGGTAGAATACTTGTCCCAGCTATGGATGCAACCTGGCCTAACTCAAACGGAGGGCTGGGAATGTCCCATTACTGAAACCCTAGGGAGCTGCTGCCAGTCAGCGTAGACAATACAGAACTAAATGGACCAATGTCTGACGTGATATGAGGCAGCTTCCTATGTGGGAGGCCTGTCAAACAGCTACTAGCTACGATGGACGGAGGTGGATTTTGGACCACATTCAATACAGCTATTGCTACGTGTATGTTAAAAACACAGTGAGGCGGAACACCAGTGAGCAAATCAAAGTCCATTCCTGTTAAAATGTGTATATCCAGATTCAAGCTGTTGCTTCAGGTTCTTGGAATCCAGGAGCTACTGCTACCAGGGCAAAGTTTTCCCTTCCCAATCCAGGAAAGCACCATTGTCTTTTTCGCTGAGCTGAGCTAAAAGAGAGATGATTGACGGGACAGCATCTTGCACCTTCAACGGAGCCTAGGAGAACAGAGGAGAAGGGTTGAGAGAGAGAGAGGGCAAGCTTATTACAGCAGCAGTGTCCTTCAAAATAAAATAAAGGAGACCCACACATAAAACACATAACACCGGTCTTGAAAGACCTGCATTGGCTCCCAGCACGTTTCCGAGCACAATTCAAAGTGTTGGTGCTGACCTTTAAAGCCCTAAACGGCCTCGGTCCAGTATACCTGAAGGAGCGTCTCCACCCCCATCATTCTGCCCGGACGCTGAGGTCCAGCGCCGAGGGCCTTCTGGCGGTTCCCTCATTGCGAGAAGTAAAGCTACAGGGAACCAGGCAGAGGGCCTTCTCAGTGGCGCCCGCCCTGTGGAACGCCCTTCCAGCAGATGTCAAAGAGATAAACAACTACCTGATATTCAGAAGACATCTTAAGGCAGCCCTGTTCAGGGAAGTTTTTAACGTGTGATATTTTACTGTATTTTTGGTTTTTATGGAAGCCGCCCAGAGTGGCTGGGGAGGCCCAGCCAGATGGGCAGGGTATAAATAATAAATTATTTATTTATTTTTTATTATTTATTATTATTATTATTATTATTATTATTATTATTATTATTATTATTATTATTATTATTATTTTGGGGCCAGGACAGTACTGGAAGGCAGTGGCAACTGGTAGGGCGGAAGGCAGGGAGACCAACAGTAGGTGGTGCTAGAGCCAGCAATAGGCAGAGCCAACTCATTCTAGTTTTGCCCCCGTCCTCCTCCTCGCTGAATTCTACAAGGGCCAACAGCTGGCAGGCAGGGCCACCACCTAGATTGGTTGTAAGTTAGTAGGCAGGCGGGACCTGGCAGAGGGCAGACTGACGCATTGGGGCTCCCTGCACCCCAATGTATCAGCCTCCACTGATAAATGGAAGGATGAAAAATGGGCTGGATCAGTGCAAGGCAATGTTATGTGTTCATAAGACACTGATCAGTCTGCCCCTTTCCTTTTTAAAAAATATATATTATTAATGCACAGTGAAAAAAGCCATACATCAAAACTGAACAAAAAACAAGTAGAAATAATAATAAACCAAGTAAAACAAAAAACACAAAGCATTATAACAAGAAGAAAAGAGGTCTTTTGACTGCAGACCTGACCTCCCGTCTACTCCTTAATTCAATTACATATAACTTATTGCTGGTAAAAACTATTATCATGGTTTAACTGATTCTTAGTTTTTCTTTCATCTCACACCATTCTTGATACTACTACTGAAATTAGCCAAATGCTGCAACAGAGTTTAAACTTCTGCAATTGTTTTTGAAATATATTTTAAAGACTTCCCATTTTGAAAGAAACACCTGTTCTGGTTTATTCTTTATTTTTTTCAGACAAGTTTTATCTAACTCCGCATACTCAGTCGATTTTTGGATCCAATCTTGCGTAGATGGAAGTTTGTCAGATTTCCAGTTTTTTAAGGGAAAGGGAATTTGTGTCTTTGGCACACAGCACCCTGCAAACAAGCTCAAGGAATGGCGACGTAAAGCATCCACACTCACCCCACTCCACCCCAAACATCAAAAACGGAGGGAATTTTCCGTACACCCATGTACAGCCCACGTCTTCAACGCCTGCATGTACTGGGTGTCGGGAGCACATTCTCTGACCTTTCGATCACAGGAATGCAGGAACAGAACACAGCATTCCTGAGGAATAGGTTCTGATGCTGTGGACTCACATTTGCTCATGAGAGCACCTCAAATGCAGCAGAGTAACGGAAGCAAAGCTTTGGAGGTTTTGTTGCATACCTAATTTATTTCTTCTAATTAAACAAATAAAAGAACATAACAAACGTGGGATGCGGGTGGCGCTGTGGGTTAAACCACAGAGCCTAGGACTTGCCGATCAGAAGGTTGGCGGTTCGAATCCCTGCGACGGGGTGAACGCCCGTTGCTCAGTCCCTGCTCCTGCCAACTTAGCAGTTTGAAAGGCATGTCAAAGTGCAAGTAGATAAATAGGTACCATTCTGGCGGGAAGGTAAACGGCGTTTCCGTGTGCTGATCTGGTTCACCAGAAGCGGCTTAGTCATGCTGGCCACATGACCCGGAAGCTGTACACTGGCTCCCTTGGCCAATAAAGCGAGATGAGCGCCGCAACCCCAGAGTCGGCCACGACTGGACCTAATGGTCAGGGGTCCCTTTACCTTTAACAAACATGTACGAGAGAAACAGCTCTCTCATACTGCCATCTTGTCTCTAGACAAGATGTTTAGGGAAGCTTTTAATGTTTAATATATTATTGTATTTTGATATTCTGTTGGAAGCCGCCCAGAGTGGCTGAGGAAACCCAGCCAGATGGGCGGGGTATAAATAATAAATTATTATTATTATTATTGACAGATCAAAGAAAAAGCCACACAGTACTGGAGACGGAAGTCTGGAAAAGTAGCTTCTGCCCCCTCCTTTCTTGGTGATCCTTGCAATGGCAAGGGATGAAAATACTGACAGGAACAACAACACATGGCGGGCAAAGAACTTACTTAAACAAGAGTGGGGGAGAAAAGATTGACTTTACTGACCTTTGTCCCTCCCATATCCGTCTGGATCCAGCCTGGGTGGAGGGCGATGCAGAGGATCCCTTCCAATTTCAGGTCTGTAGCAAGGCACTTTGTGAGCATGTTTAGTGCCGCCTTGGAGGGAGGTCAGGGAGAGAAGTGGAAAGAGTTAGATGACATGAGGCTTTTAACCTCAGGGTGGTGGGTCTGAGCCCCACGTCGGGCAAAAGATTCCTGCATTGCAGGGGGCCGAATCTGATGACCCGCGTCATCTCGACAATTCTATGAAAACTCATCTTTTTTCTTTCCGCAAAATTCTTTTACTATTGAGCAATGAACCACTTTTAAGCAACAAACAACACGTCAGTAATATCAGGAATTCGAAACATCGGGTCAAAGCCAATGCTTGTCCTACTCAAAGCAGACTCATTGGAGTCAATAGACCTAACTTCGTCACGTTCATTAATTTGAATGAGTCTTCTGAGTAAAACTTCATTGAACGCAACTCGTAGGAGTTCCCACTAATAATTATTCTTTTTTAAAATTTCTAATAATAGCAATTGTGCATTAACACTCCCCCTACACACATATCTTGATATAGAGTTATAGCTAAATTTTGCTGAGATAAGACACATCCAAATTAATAAAGCTAACTTAAATCCTGCCCATTAATTTGAATGGATCTACTCTGCGTAAGACTAATGTTGGCAGCAGTCCACTGCCTTTTAAAAAGAACTCAAATTATTATAAGGAGGTTATGTGGCATTTCAGCTAATGTGAACCAATTCACTCTCTGCCAACTTTTATCCCAAACTATCAAGGTCAGACAGAGTGTTTTCATTTAAAATATAAATAAAACAAAGGAAGAAAGCATAGTTTCAAGTGGTGACTACTGATCTCTTCCTAGAGATAAATTCTATCACAATTTGGATGGAATTTGGTATCCCAATGAAGTCCTTGCATCAGCATCAGCAATCTTCTATCAATCCTTATCTCAAGGACAATTATGACTGAGTGAATCAAAAGCTGCTGAAAAATCAGGATCGATTGACAGATTGCATTTCTATGCTGCTTTTCATTCAAATGAATCCCAAAGTGGCTTACAAACAATAAACAACAACAGCATAATAAACCATAACAGAACATCACAAATACAGCACAAATCATATAATGTATCATATCTAGAAGATACACATGTGACAAAATCCCAAGACCATACTTTAGCAACCTGTGGGCAGGTATTATCCAATAATTAAACCCCTTCATATTAATGTCAGTCTGGTCCAAGCCAATCCTGGTTTCTTGGAGGCCGGTCGTGTAATATTTCTTCAAAGGGGTAACCATCTCCTTATCAGTTATTTTGTTAGCTAGTCCTGCCACATTCCAAGAGATTTACCTACAATAAAAGTCTGAAGTGATGCCCCTCCATAAAAGGCTGAAAAATACCGGGGATTCCTACCTGACCCTAAAATCTCACGTTGCGTCAAGAGGCGATAAGAGCGCTCAGCTCTTTGTCCTCTATTCTCTTCATACGTATTTTAATCCAGCTCTTAAATTTGCAGAGGGTGTGCTGCAACCTTCCTCAACTAATACAATATGATTCCTGTCAAGGCAACACCTGATATTTGAATCCCTGGCTGGCTAGGGAATGTTAGGTGTTTGTTTGTAGCTGACTCGCTGAGAACTCATCAGGAGGAATGATTTTGTTTGCCTCTGAAAATCTCATCTCCGCCCTAGAAGAGCTAAAAAACCCTTAATGGCCCTTTGGAGATAAAAGCGGGTGTCAAATTAGATCTGTTTGTTGGGAACCCAGCTCTGCAGATATAACCAGAGGGATGATATCAACTGGAACCACTATTTGGAAATCAACTTTTACTGGCTGAGCAGAGGATATCAAGCTATGGAAATACGCTAGCTCTTTGGAATTTGAGATGCTCTTTTGTGCAAACCCAGTCACCTCTGTATCCTGGTTCACTACCTTCTACCTTGCCGACTTCCTTTCTTATTGTGCAGTTAGGTTCCCATCCCATCAAGAACATAAGAAGAGCCTGTTGGAAGAGCTCAATGGCCCATCGAGTCCTGTATCCTCTTCTCTCACAGTGGCCAAACAGATGTACATGGGAAACTCACAAGCAGGGTTTGAACACCAGAGCCCTCTCCCCTCCTGTGGTTCACAGCAACTGCCAGCAGAGGGACGAGCCAGGAGGAAACCAGTCCAGGTTCTCTAGGGCAGTGTTCCCCAACCTTTTTTGGGCAAAGGCACACTTGTTTGATGAAAAAATTCTCGAGGCACACCACCATTACAGCCCCGTGACGTCAGTGCGCAGCGTCACGCCGGGAGGGACGCACGAAAGTGTAAGTTTCAATTTTTTTCCCTCCCCCTTGCCGGGGAACCTCCAAGCTTTGGGGTGGGGGGGGGAGGAGGCAGCAAAGCGAGGCAGGAAGGAGAGCGCGGCTTGGCAGGGTGAGCTTTGGCAGGGGCAGGGAATGAGAGCCGCGAGGCGGGCGCTGCGGACGGAGGCGCTGCCCGCCGAGCTCGCAGGCAGCCAGGCAGGCAGACGGCGAGAGCCCCGCGCTGGGCGGCCTCTCCTCGCCGTCGCCGCCCCGCCTCTCGCCGCCCGCCTCGCCCACCTCCCTCCAGGCAACAACTCGCGGCACACCAGGCAACATCTCGCGGCACACTAGTGTGCCGCGGAACAGTGGTTGGGAAACACTGCTCTAGGGGAAGGAGTTCCAAAGTCTGGGAGCCACCACCAAGAAGGCCCTCTCCCGTATCCCCACCAAGGGTGCCTGTGAGGGTGGCAGGAAAGAGAGAAGGGCCTCCCCTTGAAGATCTCAGAGCCTGATCAGGTTCTTACAGGAGAATATAGTCCTTCAGATAGACTGAGCTGTATCTAAAGCTACCTTCAGAGCTATATTCCAATTTTCTTCCCAGTCAATAGGTGAAATAGGTCCAGTTACCTCCTGCAGATTAATAAGGTCTGTCCCATCTCTTCCTGGAAATGGTAGGGACTGAGCCCAGGGACTTTCTGCATGCAAAGCAGATGCTCCAACACTGAGTTAGAGCCCATCCATTCTAAGGATTCATGGTTTGGAGCACTGCTGAGTAGATCCATTAACTTCAACAGGTGTACACCAAGTTAGGAGTAGCATCACTTTGAAAGTTATCTTACATCTCTTCCCACTCCCCCGCCCGCCCGCCCCCTCTCCATTCTCCCAATATAATTACCTACTAAGAACACTCACCTTTGAAATTCTGTAAGGGTATATCGTGTGGTAAACGTCATTGGATTTTGCAAGCCCTATGGAGGCCGAGATGGATGACATGTTGACAATTGCAGCACGGTGACACCCCATGGTGGCACTTTGCTTGGCAGCTTTCTTCAAAAGCGGCAGAAATGCCTAAAGGAATTTATTTATTTTTAACGGGAAATCGGAAGGTGATGTCTGCACAGGCAACGTATTTTTTAAAAGAGCACGCGGTTAGCATTTCCTTAAAACAAATAAAAACATAACCTTTCAGCAAGTTAGCAATCCTACAAAAGGGCGAATACACTCTGCAAGTTAAAGCAAATTTGCATATCCTCTTATTTCCTATCTCCTGAGAAATCTTATTTGGAAATTCTTCCAACTTCTGAGATTCAGGCAGTTCTGAGATTCAAACCGATCCTCCAGGTCCAAAGGAATAGAAACTCGATTTATTTATCTATATATTAATTTATGGGGGGGGGGGCGACTGAACATAAGGACTAGAAACTTGATTTAAAAAAACAACGATCAAAAGTTGTGATTTCTCACTGAAGTGAAATTCTGCAGCCAATTTCACAGTGGACTGTTTCTCATGACCACCTGTGTGAAACAGAGCTGCAGTGCGGAGTTCCCAAGACATCAATGACTGACTGCCTCTCTGCTAGAGCCCCAGAGTCCATCTACAGGAGCCAGGTGTGGAGGCAGATGCAAAATCTGTGCCAAGCCAATATGAGTGATACGCTGGGTACAGACTGAAGTGCAACTTTTATCTGAGCTCTTGTGGATATTCTAGGAACATACTTTAGATGGGTGGGGTGGGGGAGGGAAGACAATAATTGTTTAGAGCGACTTGGGAGTCAGAAACTCTTGCCAGTCACAGACATGTAGGACATGTGTTGCACCAGATCAGACCATTGACTCAACTAACCAGTATTGCCTGCATTGATTAGAAGCAGCGCTTCAGGGTTTCAGATAGAGAATATTTCCTAGCCTGGCCTGGAGAGCCTGGTAGAGATTGAACCAGGGACCTTCTGCACGTAAAGCAAATGTTTTACCACTGAGCTACAGCCCTTCTTCTACCAGAGTAAACCACCTGCGGACCTACATCTACCTTCTTCCCAAGCCATCCCCTGTTAACTCAGCCTTAAGGCTGCAAAGCTGACAGGTCCACATACAGGTTCGAGCACTTTTGAGCTTTTTTTTAACACTCTAGCGATATATAAATCTTACAAAATAGGTTAAGTAACAGGCAGCTTAGCAACCAAACAGAAGAACTACTGCTGGTTAAATGTCACTGGCTGTTTGCCTGCGGCAGAGGACTACTTGTCCCGGGCGAACATGGTAGATGCCAGATTTACCGACTTTGTTCTTACCTTGGAGAGCATTAGCTGGGCAACAGTGTTGGTCTCGAAGGTCCTGAGCATGGCTTCCGTGGTGACGTCTTCCAGAGAACCTAAGACATTGATGCCAGCGTTGTTGATGAGGCAGTTCAGCCCTTTTCCCCCAACAATGTCTTCCACCTTCTTGACCGTTTCCTTGATGCTGCTTTCGGAAACCACATCTGGATTCGAGAACACAGGAGATGATGATGCATAATAGAGAGAGTCAGACTGCCGGTCTATCTAGCCCAATACTGTCTACACTGACTGGCAGAAGCTCTCCGGGCTTTCAGACAGTAGACATCCCCAGCCCTACCTGGGGACTGAACCTGTCAACTTCTGCATAGCTCTCTCACCGAGGTGTCCAGAGCAGGTGGGGAGGAGAGAGCAGTTAAGGAGTAACTGCTCCAGAACAATGATCCATAGGTCAGCCTTGTCTATAGTGACTAGCAACTAGGGATGTCAGAGAATTCTGCAGAGAAACAAAGTAGAATTTGCTGCAGTTCACATGCTGGTCTGTGTACAAAAATGGAAATCGGTCAACGATTGGGATTTGTTCTCTTCGTTGTTGTTCTTTGCATTTGCAAATGATGTGCAATTCATGGCCTTTCTCCCACGGTTGTTTGTAACCAATGTTTTACTCAAAGTAGACCCATGGAAATTAATGGGCCCATCTGCAGAGAAACAAAGTAGAATTTGCTGCAGTTCACATGCTGGTCTGTGTACAAAAATGGAAATCGGTCAACGATTGGGATTTGTTCTCTTCGTTGTTGTTCTTTGCATTTGCAAATGATGTGCAATTCATGGCCTTTCTCCCACGGTTGTTTGTAACCAATGTTTTACTCAAAGTAGACCCATGGAAATTAATGGGCCCATCTTAATTATGCTCAGAACATAAGAAGACTCTGCCGGATCAGGCCAGGTGTTCATCGAGTCCAGAGCCCTGTTTTCATAGTCGCCAACCAGCTGACCCCAAGGGAAGTCCACAAGCAGGACCCAACTTACAGCCATCCAAGTTGGTGGCAGGCCATCGTTGCCTCCAGTGGCAGTGAGTTCCATAGCTAAACTATGCACTGCATGAAGTAATATATTCTTTCACCTGTCCTAAACCTTCCAGCTTTCAGCCTCATTGGACGTCTCCAAGTTCTCGTGTTACGAGAGAAGAAGAAAAGACATGCACTCTTTCTGAATAAGGGAGGAAAACATTTCCTTATCCACTATCTCCATGCCACTTTGTAAATTTCAGTCCTGCCACCTCTGATTCACCTTTCTCTCAATTAGAAAATCCCATACTTCCTAACAGGGGAGTCGTCACATCCCCTCGTCCTTCAGTTTCAACAGGTTTACTCTGAGCAGGACTAACACTGGATACAATCCTATTTCTTTCGGTGTCTCTCAAACTCAGGTCCCCCCAACTGTTGTTGGACTATAACTCCCATCATCCCTAGCTGGTAGGGCCAGTGGTCAGGGATGATGGGAGTTGTAGTCCAGTAACAGCTGGATACCCAAGCTTCAGATATTTTCATGGGGGACGTCAGGCGCAGAGCAGAAGAGGAAACTTTTTGCTTACCAAGCGGCAAAACCCTGATGTTGCTGTACTGCTTGCAGAGTTTCTGTAGCTCCTAGAAAGAAAGAGCAAGACCAACATTTGTGGACATCCCATCTGCCTAAATGAATTTTAATGGCAGCCCTCACCAGCCTTCCTCCACCCAAAGGATAGCAATAGTATTATTATGATTAGTCTTTTTTATTAAATGTATTTACCGCCCTTCTTCCATAGATCCCTGGCAGGTTCACAACATAAAAATACAATATAAAAACCACAAAATACATAATAGAAATGCTTCTTTAATCTCCTCTCTCCTCCTCTTCTTTTGCTTTCTCTCTCTTTCGGTCTCTTTTTCCCCTTTGCTTCTTTCTGCCTTTGCTCTTTGCTATATTAAGCAGCTGTTTTAATTTCAGCGTATTGTAAAAGTACACTTTGTAATGGGTACGAACGTCTGTACATTTATGAACAAGTATCAATAAATAAAAAGCGGAAAACAAACAAAAATTAAAGGATGAAAAAGGAAAACCGTAAAGCAGGCATGTGGAATGAGCCCAGTTGCAAAGATCTGAAAAATAATACGAGTCCAAGTAAAGAATTGTAGTGTTATCAGAACATAAAGTCTCATTCCAGGATTGCCAGGTTTGGGGTAAGGCTTGTCTTGAAAAGGACGGTTTTGGGGTATATGTCATAAACACAGGCAACTCTCGTTAATTAAAGGTGGTGTAGTGTGGTTAAGAGCGGTGGACTCGTAATCTGGTGAACCGGGTTCGATTCCCTGCTCCTCCACATGCAGCTGCTGGGTGACCTTGGGCTAGTCACACTTCTCTGAAGTCTCTCAGCCCCACTCACCTCACAGAGTGTTTGTTGTGGGGGAGGAAGGGAAAGGAGAATGTTAGCTGCCTTGAGACTCCTTCGGGTAGTGATAAAGCGGGATATCAAATCCAAACTACTACTACTACTACTTCTTCATAAAAGAGCACCAATCCAACCCTGCAGAAAGTAACGCTGAAAGCACCCCCATGAGATAAGCGGCATTAACCAAAGTGGGTGACTCACCTGGGGGTGGGTTTTCTGGGCTGGCAGGTTGGATCCCCTCAATGCTCAGCCAATGGGCTGCGAGAGAAGGGGGGAACCAATAATCCCCCCACCCACCCACAACACATTTCAAAGGGCATTGGATGTTAATCAGCCAAAGGCTTGGTTGAAGAGGGGCATTTTATAAGGAAGGTGCCAAGTAAGCCTTCCTGGGGAGAGCATTCCACAAGCAGGGAGCCACCACAGAAAAGGCCCATTCTCATGCTGCCACCCTCTGCACCTCTCATGGCAGAGGCACACAGGAAAGGGCCTTAGATGATGATCTCAGGTTTCATATGGAGAGAGGCGGTACTTACGGTATTGCAATCCTGACATAATGCAACAGGACCCCCAATATGCTGCATGTCTGTATGGGGCAGCGGCAAGGGACTGTAACCGCCTGCCTCTCAATTTTTATCTGCGTCTGAATCCAGCCTAGGCAAGACCGTTCTTCTCCTGTCGGTTTGTTTAATTGGGCTGTAGCCTTTCCACCCCCTAGGGAGAATTGTACACCCCTAATAGTTAGCTAGGGACGCAGGTGGTGCCGTGGTCTAAACCACTGACCCTCTTGGGCTTGCCGATCAGAAGGTCGGCGGTTCGAATCCCCGCGACGGGGTGAGCTCCCGTCGCTCGGTCCCTGCTCCTGTCAACCTAGCAGTTTGAAAGCACGCCAAAAAGTGCAAGGAGATACAGTGGTACCTCAGGTTACATACGCTTCAGGTGACATACACTTCAGGTTACATACTCCGCTAACCCAGAAATAGTACCTTGGGTTAAGAACTTTGCTTCAGGATAAGAACAGAAATCGTGCTCCGGCAGCGCAGCGGCAGCAGAAGGCCCCATTAGCTAAAGTGGTGCTTCAGGTTAAGAACAGTTTCAGGTTAAGAACGGACCTCCAGAACGAATTAAGTACTTAACCTGAGCTACCACTGTAAATGGGTATTGCTCCGGCGGGAAGGTAAACAGCATTTCTGTGCACTGCTCTGGTTTTCGTGTTTTGTTGTGCCAGCAGTGACTTAGTCATGTTGGCCACATGACCCGGAAAAGCTGTCTGTGGACAATCACCGGCTCCCTCGGCCTGTAAAGTGAGATGAGTGCCGCAACCCCAGAATTGTCTGTGACTGAACTTAATCATCAGGGGTCCTTTACTTTTAATATTTAGCTAACTGGTACATGTAGTACAATTTAGTGTACTAAGAGAGTGTGGAACAAGGCAGGTCAAGGTAAAAAGAATCCCAATTTCACAAACACACTGAGCTGGTCAGGAAACAGATTTTGGGATTGCAGAACGTAAGTCAATGAAAGGAGAAATCTCTGTGCTTTGTTGGTGAAATGCTTTTGTTCAATACTACCCTAAATAGTTATTTGGATTCCACCCTTTCCCCCTAGGCAATAAATGCTAATTACAATGTTAACATCTACTCTGCAAGTCCTTCTCTCTACTGCAAGTCATTTTCCATGAGTTTGGAAATCTGAGAGTCTCTCCCAGCCCCACCTGGAGACGTAAGCGATTGAACCTGGGACCTGGGCTGTATATTGGCTCCATTCCTGTTCAATTTGTTCATAAGCGACATGAGGACTCCCCTAATAGAGGCTCAAGAAAGGATTCATGCACCCCGCCTAGCACTTTATCGTTGCCCTCTGTTACTATATGCGGATGACGCAGTCATCCTTTCCTTTTCTAGAGTAGGTCTCAGGAGGACCTTAAAATTTTTTTGGATCATATTGTAACACAAATTCCCTTACAATTAACTATGGAAAATCTAAGATCCTAGTTTTCTCAAAGAGCCGGAAACTCCGCAATTGGAGAATTGATGGGAGAGTCATCGAACAAGTTTATAGATTCCAGTACTTGGGAGTTTGGTTACAACATAACCTTAGATGGAAGGCCCATATAGCTTATGTTACAAACAGAGCCAAAGCTATCTCCTTGGCGATCTTGTGATTCTTCTTCACCGATGAAGCCCTCCACATCCCATCGGCGTTGAAAGTGTTCAAGGCCAAGGTGATCCCGACAATTGCTTATGCCATCTCAGCTTGGGGGACTTTTGTCTTTTTTTTTTTTAATTTAAGAAAAATACACATTTCACACTATGTTACATATATATACATGTAAGAAAAAATCCATCAAAAAAGGAAGAAGAAAAGAAAGAAAAGAAAAGAAGAAGCAAAAAACAAACAAAGAAAAAAGACACACAATACAAGAACACTTACAAAAAAAAGAAAAACTTCCGTTCAACTTGGTCTTGGATTACATATCCTTATATTACTTCTGCAGTATTACTGAAAAATTGCGTTATACATCGAAGGTTTTAGTTATCGTCTACTGATAAATTATTAATTCCCATGATAGTCTCAAAATAATTTAAGAATTTAGTCCATTCGTCATTGTATTTAACTGTATTGTTTTGTCTTATTTTTTGTGTTAATCTCGCTAATTCGATATATTGGTATAACCTCATGTGCCACTCTCCGATCGTAGGTAAGTCAGGGGATTTCCATTTTTGCGCTATTAAAATCCTCGCTGCGACCATGGCATATTGGAAAAAGGTTTGATCTATTTTTTTTATTTCATCGCCAATCATACCTAAAAGAAACAATTCGGGGATTTTTTGAAAATTATACTTCAAGATTTTTTTCAATTGGTCATAAACTTGTCCCCAGAATTCCTTCACTACATCACAGGTCCACCAGATATGGTAAAAAGTCCCAATCTTATCTCTGCATCTCCAGCAGGTATTATCAACAGTTTTATACATCTTTCCTAACTTTGCTGGAGTCAAGTACCAGCGGTACATCATTTTCTCTAGATTTTCACGAAGGGTTGCACATGCTGTGAATTTTATACCTTTCCTCCACAGTGTCTGCCATTTATTATATTCAATATTATGACCAATATCTCTGTCCCATTTCACCATCACTCCCTTCACCAGGTCCTCCTTGGTATCCCATTCCAGTAATTGTTTGTACATTTTGGAGAGGAGTTTGTCATTACTCTCTAAAATTTCCACATGGAACCTTGATTTTTTTTTGTTCATCCCCAATTTCTTATGCTCACCCCATAATGCATTAATCTGGTGAAAATGAAGCCATTCTTTTATCTTGCCTTTCAGCTCCTCATAGGGCTTCACCTTCCATCCTTCTTCTGTCTTTACTAAGAGATCCTCATACGTACATCTTTCACCTGACATATTTATTTTTTTAATTTTGATGATATCCATTGGGGAGAGCCACCACGGGGTACCTTTTTCAATCATTTTTTTGTACCTGTTCCACACTTCTAATAAAGAACCTCTAACTATATGGTTAGAAAAACCTCTGTGGACCTCCCCTTTCTCCTGCCAGAGGTAGGCATGCCACCCATACCTAATATCGAAACCCTCCAAATCTAATAAATCTGTGTTTCTAAGGGTGGCCCAATCCTTTATCCAGCATATGCAGGCTGCCTCATAGTAAAGCCTAATATTCGGGACTGCGAAACCACCTCTCTCTCTTGAATCTGTTAAGTATTTAAACTTTATTCTGGCTCTCTTCCCCTGCCATATAAACTTGGTCAGGGTTTTTTGCCAATTCCTGAAGAGGGAGGTACCTTTGATTATCGGAATGTTTTGAAACAAGAACAGTAGTCTCGGAAGAATACACATCTTAATCGCAGCCATCCTCCCTGTCCATGAAAGTTTCAGTCTATGCCAGGTGTCTAAGTCTTTTTTAATTCCCTGCCTGACCTTATTATAATTATCTTCAACCAGATTTATATTTTTTGGTGAAAGCCAAATTCCCAAGTATTTTACTTTATTCACAATTTTGATACCAATCTTATTTTCCAGCTGGGTTTTATCCTGTTCAGCCAAATTCTTTATTAAAATTTTTGTTTTTTTCCTATTTAATCTAAATCCAGACAGTCTGCCAAAATCCTCCAATAGCTCTACCACCCTACTGGTGCTATCCACTGGATTCTCCAAGGTCAGGACTAGATCATCAGCGTACGCCTTCAGCTTAAACTCTTTCTTCCCGATTCTTATCCCCCTCACGTTTACTGCCTCTCTTATTCTATTTGCAATTACTTCCAATACCATTATAAATAGCAAGGGGGACAATGGGCAGCCCTGCCTTGTACCTTTCTTAATCTTAAAGGGTTTGGTCAGATTGTTGTTTATAATCAGCCTGGCCTGTTGTTCTGAATATATTGCCCTAATACCTTTCATATAAGGGCCTTCGACGCCTGCCTTTTCCAAACATTGTAATAAAAATTCCCATGAAACATTATCGAAGGCCTTTTCAGCATCTATGAAGATTAATGCTGCTGGGATATCTATTCTCATATCTAAATATTCAATGATGTTTAATATATGGCGAACATTTTCTTTCTGATGTCTATTAGGGAGGAATCCCACTTGGTCTTTATGTATGTATTTCATTAGAAGCTTCTTAAGTCTACTTGCCATAATATCAGCGAAGATCTTATAATCGTTATTGAGCAAGGAGATTGGCCTATAGTTTTTTATATCTGTTTTTTCATTCTCTGTTTTTGGAATCAAAGTTATATATGCCTCTTTCCAAGAGCCAGGGATCTTCCCTCCCTGGAGGATGTTATTAATCACATCTTTAAGCACCGGTGCTAGGTATTCCTCTAGCGTTTTGTAATATTTTGAGAACAGGCCGTCCGGCCCGGGGGCTTTCCCATTCTTCATCCTACTAATAGCCTCCTTGATCTCATTTACTGTGATCTCCTTATTCAATTGTGCTCTATCCTCTTCTGTTATGTATTTCCCTCCGCTTTGATCCAGATAGTTCTTAATTTCTACGCTATCTTCCTTTCCTCTTTCATACAGCTTTTCAAAAAATTGAATAAACCTTTTTTCTATTTCCTCTGGGTCTTCTATGATACTATCCTCCATTATTATTTTATTTATCACATTTTGTTTCTTTCTTTTTCTTAGCTGCCATGCAAGTAACTTCCCCATTTTATTTGCTGACTCGAAATACCTCTGCTTCATAAATTTAATTTTCCATTCTATCTCTTGATTTAGTATCGCTGAGTATTGAGACTGCAGCACTTTGGAGGCTCGAATGGCATCATCATCTGTCGGATTTATGGTCAATTTTCTCTCATAGTTTCTCAATTGAGTGAGGATATCCTCTTTCTTACGTTCCCTTAATTTCCTCCTATGATTGTTTTGTTGTATTAAGAGGCCCCTCAGAACCGCCTTACTGGCGTCCCATACCATGTCTATGGTGGTTTCCTTTTTCAAATTTAAATCCAAATATTCTTTTAGGGCACCTTTAACTCTTTCCTTGGGGGACTTTTGTCAATCTATCTCACCTAGAGGTTATTCAAAATCAGTTTTTAAGAGGGATATTGAAACTGCCCAACTGTGTAAGTAATACAGCGTTACGCATGAAACTTAATATTGTATCCCTGGAAAACGCCCTGTGGAAGCACATACTCTGTCACTGGTTATCTCTATGGCACAATCTCCCAAACTTGTATTTGATACAATGTATGTGGAGAGATGATTTCCAGAGCCCATGGGCAAAAAATTTACAACTGAAAATTACGGCAATGGGAATCTCCCCATCTAAATTACTAGAGCAGGATATAGTTCCAGCTAAAAGAACAGTAACCTGTAAACTAGAGGAGATGGACTTGCAGCAGAAAATGGTGTTGGGCAATGGTACCTGCTCACCTCAAAACCTTGGTTTATTACCCCTCTTAAGGCTCCCAAATTATTTGAATTCCTTAACTTCTTCGGCTCATAGATATGCCATTATAAAGGCAAGATTCAACGCCTTCCCATCGAACGTGCTGAGAAATAGATTTTCCAATGGACAGATATCGCTCTTATGTGATTGTAATTGTGGGGCACCGGAATCGTTGCATCACATAATCTTTGATTGTGCTTCTCACTCATTGGCCAGGAGCAAGTTTCTTGATCCATATCTAAAGGGAATCGCCGATGATTCGAATGAAGCCAAACTGAGATATCTACTAAATGATGAAGATCCCCTAAGATCACTCACGGTTGCCAGATTCTTGATCAGCGTCCTATCCCTAAAGAAGAAAAACGGTCTCCTGTGTGGCTCGGATAACCCTTTTAAACCATGATATATGTTTTAGGATGTAACTAGGTGATATCACTACTGATGTCTTTTATTAATTTATGAGCAGAGGGCGATGTTTATGTTGCAAATTTTTTGTAATGTATGTTGTTGGTCTTTTGCTTATTTTGCTTTGGTTCTTGTCTGTTTTTGTAAGTTTTTAGCTGTTTTAAATTTGGAGGTTTAAGTATATATATGTTGGTGGGAAACTGTCGTGTGACGGGCCAATGGCCGTAATAAATATCAATCAATCAGTCAATCAATCAATCAATCAATCAACCTGGGACCTTTGGAAGCAAAGCTACTGTTCTACCACACTGAGTGGCAGCTCTTCCCAATGGAATTCACAGCCCAGGGAACTAGAAGGTGCTGCTCAATCACAAGAGCGCCTCTGAGGATGCACAGAGTGTGCTTTCCTCCCTGCAAAATAGACAGAGACAGAACTCATCTGCCCAGCAGTGAGGTGCAAAAAAGAATCTCTCCAAACCGGGGGGAACGGGGATCAAAATAGCAGAGAGGGTTCAGTGTACTAAGCGAGTGTAAAGGTAAAGGTAAAGGTAAAGGTACCCCTGCCCGTTACGGGCCAGTCTTGACAGACTCTGGGGTTTGTGCGCCCATCTCACTCTATAGGCCATGGGCCAGCGCTGTCCGGAGACACTTCCGGGTCACGTGGCCAGGGTGACAAAGCTGCATCTGGCGAGCCAGCGCAGCACACGGAACGCAGTTTACCTTCCCGCTGGTAAGCGGTACCTATTTATCTACTTGCACCTAGGGGTGCTTTCGAACTGCTAGGTTGGCAGGCGCTGAGTGAGGTAAATTGAAGAGAAATTATTCCAACTGGTGACTTGGGAGGGACTGGCCAGGAAACAGTTCCTGAGATCATTGTTTCTCCCAGCAGTTGTTGGACTACAACCCCCATCATCCCTGACCACTGGTCCTGCTAGCTAGGGATGGTGGGAGTTGTAGTCCAACAACAGTTGGAGACCCAAGTTTGAGAAACACCGGCTTAGGTTGATGAAAGCAGGTGCCTCCAGGAACCAGTTCACCAAAGATTCATTCTGGTTTGCCTGTGGGAAGATTAGATGATGTTGGCATGTTGAGCATTCATCCCCACTTCTTTCTGGGAAGCCTGGATGATGTTGCCTCAAAGCAACCAATAGTCTGTTAGCTCAAAAAGTCCGACCTTTTGATTGACCTGCCAATCAAAAAAACTGAGGCAGAAGTAGCCAAAGACTATATTATCTGTGAGTCCTGGAAGATTTTCTCCCTGTCTTGCAGGCCTGTTCAGCCTAGCTGGGGGGGGGGGGAGGGCTGGACAGACTCCAGCTACAAAAGCCTCTTGGTCTCGGGTGTTTGCATTTTTTTTTTGTTGGGGGGGATGTTGCTGTGTTGTTGTTTTTTTTGCATCTTTATTTTAGATCTTCTTGTGATTTATGTGGAAATTGTTCGGTTTGGTTGTTTATTTTAAAATGTTTTATTAACAGTTTATTACTGCTTTTGTTATGTCATAATTATGTATTTTTTTTCATGCTGCAAATCACCTTGAGCATGGTTTGAACTTTGGAAAGGCGGCAGCAAATAAAAAGTAAAAATAAAAGTACATATCTATGGACATAATCCACTTTAACTGTGCAGTCCTGAATCTGCCGGTATGCCAATTAAATCTCACTCAGAAAGAGCAATGGCAACCGTCTGCATTGGGTAGAGTTAAAGAAAGAGATTTAAAATAAAACTGGCAAGGTCATCTAGCCCTTATATAAATCCATGATGCAACCACACTCACTGGAAAACTGACTGGTTTTGTTCAACTCACTTATCCTAGAGAGCCGGATGATAATTTTATGAAAAAAATTTGTGTGGTTTTCCTTAGCATCTATGGAAAAGCAGATAGTAGACCTCAGAACCTCATTGCTGATACAGTGGAACCTCGGGTTACATACGCTTCAGGTTACAGACTCCGCTAACCCAGAAATAGTACCTCGGGTTAAGAACTTTGCTTCAGGATGAGAACAAAAATCGTGCAGTGGCAGCAGGAGGCCCCATTAGCTAAAGTGGTGCTTCAGGTGAAGAACAGACCTCCGGAACGAATTAAGTACTTAACCTGAGGTACTACTGTACAGGCATACAGTGTGTTGGAAAGGGGAAACTTGAGGGTCTCCCCATTCTGGAGCAGAGGGGAAATCTTCAAAAGGGGTTATAGCGTCACTATAAGGAGGGTAAGGTTTCTCCCAAAACTATCAGCATAAGAAGCATGATTTAGGATGCTCTCTCCAGATCTGAGATTTGGGGGGGGGGGAGAGAGAGGAGGGTCTCAATATTTATTTATATCCTCCCTTTCCTCCCAAGGAACTCAAGGCGGTCTCCGCAAATCTCATCTCCCCCCCCGCCCTCTGTTTCATCCTCACAAAACAGCCCTGCGAGTTAGGCTGGTCTGGCAGAGCCTGTGACTAGTCCAAGGTCGCCCAGTGATCTTCATGGCGGGAGGGGGTCAGGATCCCAACCCCCGTTGGCCGGCGTTGCCTCTAACCACTACACCACTCTGTTACCTGGCTGGCCACTGGGACGGGTCAGTATCCTGGTCCAGGTGGGCTTGGGGGGATTCGGGTGTGTGCAGGTGAAGGGAAATGCGTCCGCCTTACCTGAGCGCTTTCAGGGCACCGGCAGGTGGCGATGACGACTTCTGGGCAGGGGGAGGCAGCCAGGAACCCCTCGACCAAGCCCAGGCCGATGCCCCGGTTGGCGCCGGTGATGAGCACGGAACGGCAGAGCGCTTGATCCATCGCAGCGCGCAGGGAGCCTCCACTTTTGGGAGCGCCGAGGAGGGTTTTTTAAAAGCAGGGCCCCGCCCCCTCCCGCGAGCCCCCCCCCAAAACCCCGCCCCTCCGAATCTTGACGCCGTTCGGTGAGCCAGGCGAGAAGAGGCTTTTGTTTATTTACTTATTGATGCGGCAAAAAAGTCTCCCCGCTTCCGCCTCCTGATCAAAAGGGAGTCCTACAAAAAAGGGATCCCACGTGAGCTCTGGTTGATGCCTTTATGCACTCTGCATATGTAGGCGTGTCAGACCCTCCAAGTGTCCCTATTTTCCCTGATTTAGAGAATCCCTGATTTCTGATCTGATTCCAGATTGTCCCGCTTTTCCATAGGATGTCCCTCTTTTCAATGGAGAAATGTTGGAAGGTATGGAGTCATCCAGTGCTTTTTTCTGGCGGTACGCATACCCCTAAACATTTTTTGAATCTAAGTTTGGCCTCATTGAGAGGCAGTATTTCAATATGAGTAGGAAAATGAGAGTACCGCTAAACATTTTTTAAAGAGAAAAAGCACTGGAGTTATCTGATCCCCCAAGCCATCTGAAGGCAATCCTGTGTATAGGGAAGTTTTATTCATGTTTCATTGTGTTTTTATATATGTTGGAAGCTGCTCAGACTCAGAGTGGCTGGGGCAACCCAGCAAGATGGGTATAAATAGTAAAAATATCATTATGGAATGGGACATCCCTATTTTCATGGGAGAAGTGTTGGAGGGTATGGCGTGAGTCCAAAAATATGAACACCACCAACCCCCTTCTGAGATATTCATTTTTTAATCATCGTTTCGTGCGATGTGATTGTAAAACAAGCAAACCTCAAAACGGTTTACAAAAAGAACAGTGAAAAATTATCGGGGGAAAGAAGTTTTAAAGTATTTGAAATTGAAATCACACTGAGAACCCAACTCATCCTTGAGATATCTATCGATACCCATATTAATATTAATATTAATATTAATATTAATATTGATACATAAATTCAGAGATAGACATATAAAGATATTAAAGATATTTAAAAAGTTGGCATTGAGTTCTGTACAGTGGACACTCGGGTTGCAAACATGATCCGTGCGGGATGCACGTTTGCAAGCTGCAGCGTTTGCAACCTGCGCATGCGCAGGTTATGATTAATTGCTTCTGCGCATGCGTAAAGCACGATTTGGCTCTTCTGCGCATGCGCGACCGCCGAAACCCGGAAGTAACCCATTCCAGTACTTCTGGGTTTCGGCGGTCCGCAACCTGAAAAAACACCACCTGAAGTGTCTGTAACCCGAGGTATGACTGTACTTTGCTTTATACTCTCCCCCCCCCCACTTTTTGTAAAAATCCAACTCAGCATTGCCAAAAAAAAATAACTGTCCTCACTCTGCACGGTTCACAAACAGTGACACACCCATGGGAAAGGGCGTCTGGCATGCAATGCCAAACACTTTGCCAACTCCGAAAGGTCTCGGCCCATAAAGACAACAATTGGCAGGAGTCACCATGGCTCTTTATGGCTGCAGATCTGTGCTTATCCACCCGAGAGCAAACCCAGGGTCAACGAAACAGGGAACCTGCTGGATCATAGTCCCTCTTAGCATGGCAACTGTGGCAGATCTCCAGAATTCCCCCTAGCCCCAGAGTCTGTTCAGCAGCCTCAGCCTGGGGCAGATTTGCTTGTAGTAAGTTCTAGGTTCGATCCCTAGCATGCTCTGGGTAAAGGTAAAGGGACCCCTGACCATTAGGTCCAGTCGTGACTGACTCTGGGGTTGTGGAGCTCATCTCGCTTTATTGGCCGAGGGAGCCAGCGTACAGCTTCCAAGTCATGTGGCCAGCATGACTAAGCCGCTTCTGGCGAACCAGAGCAGTGCACGGAAATGCCGTTTACCTTCCTGCCGGAGCGGTACCTATTTATCTACTTGCACTTTGAGGTGCTTTCGAACTGCTAGGTTGGCAGGAGCAGGGACCGAGCAACGGGAGCTCACCCCGTTACGGGTATTTGAACCACCGACCTTCTGATAGGCAAGTCCTAGGCTCTGTGGTTTAACCCACAGCGCCACCTGCGTCAGCCACAGCGCCACTTGCCACCCAGCTCTGGAAGAGACGACTAAAACCCCAGAGAGCCACTGCCAGTCAGTGTAGGCATTACTGAGCTTGATGGGCTAACTCTGACTCAGTATAAGGCAGCTTCCTATGTTCCTATTATATGTTATTGTTATTTATTGAATTTGTAGACCCCCGCAGGTCTCAGGATGGTTGCAACATGAAATCACAGTACAGAAACACAAAATACATAACCAAAACAAAAACAAAGCAACCCAATAACACCCTCCAAACACATTTTAAAAGGGCACTGGATGTCAATTAGCCAAAGGCTTGGTTAAAGAGGAATGTTTTCTCCGGTGAGCAACCTGGCCGCTGAATTCTGTACCAGCTGAAGTTTCCGAACCATCTTCAGAGGCAGCCCTACGTATAACGCATTGCAGGAATCTAACCTTGAGGTTACCAGAGCAAAGATAACATTCGTTAAGCTATCCCTGTCCTGTGGCTGGGACTGTGGGGAGCTGAAGTCCAAAATACCTGTTGGGCAGCAGGTTGGCCAACGCTGAGGGTGGGGGAACCTTTACCCTCCAGATGTTGCTGAAGTGCAGCTCCCATCAGCCCTTGCAAGCAGGCCCAATGGCCCGGGATGATGGGATTCGTAGTTCAGCCACATCTGAAGGTCCACCATTTCCTCACACCAAAGCTAGATCCTAACAACGGAAACCCCAGCCTTCCCCACGTCGTCGGGCTGTTTTGGTGACAGCTTTTGCCGCCTTGCCAATCGGAGCATTCATTAATGGCTTAAGACGCCTTTGAATCTGCTCTTTGCTTAATCCTGGCTGTCAGCACATCAGTCAAGCTCTCTGGTGCCAGACGCTCTGGCGTTCTTCAAAAGTCTGTTGACACAACAGGAGCTGTTCAGGGATGCCAGCTGTTGGAGAGTGTTGCGTGCTCATACATGTTGTGTGTGCTTGAGCTCAATCCGGACAGCAAAACCAATAACAGGGAACACGGCGGACCTGTGGTTTGAGGGAGAGGCCTTTCCTGCGCAAGGGATCCTCTCCCAAAGAAACAAGAACCACAAGGGTACCCAGAGGGCATTTCTCCTACTTGGGCAAGCGCTAGACATCTCGCTGCAGGGATAGAGTATCCAGTGAGACCCCTCTGAGGAAGACCAGCACTGGATACAACCCAGTATGCGGGTGGCGCTGTGGTCTAAACTACTGAGCCTCTTGGCTTTGCCGATCAAAAGGTCGATGGTTTGAATCCCCGCGATGGCATGAGCTCCTGTTGCTCTGTCCCAGCTCCTGCCAACCTAGCAGTTCAAAAGTACGCCAGTGCAAGTAGATAAATAGGTACCACTGTGGTGGGAAGGTAAGCGGTGTTTCCGTGTGCTCTTGTTTCCGTCATGGTGTTCCCATTGTGCCAGAAACGGTTCAGTCATGCCAGCCACATGATCCGGAAAGCTGTCTGTGGACAAACGCCGGCTCCCTCGGCCTGAAAGGGAGATGAGTACTACAACCCCATAATTGCCTTTGACTGGACTTACCGTTGTCATTTCAAACCTCGAATTGGCTATCTTTTCCTAGCTGCCTGGCCAGTTGTTTGATGTTGAAAAGACCTAAAGGGCGCCATGTTGTTAACTGGTATAAGATGGCTTGGCAAGTCGGAAAAATTCACAAATAATCAACCTCTGACTAAAAGAATGCAGTATAAAGATTCTTTTGTGGCCTGGTGTTATTGTTTACATGAGCTAAGATGAAATACAAAGGCATCTCCCAGGTGACACAAAACTTTCTGGCTGCTATGAACATTGTGGACTTGAATTTTGATACTTCCTGATGGCTCATACTGACGGATTAATATTTCGGGCTTGCCTTTTTTTTTACTTTAGACTCTCCTCTATGAAATTTGGAGGAGATTGTTCTGTACTATTAAAATTGTGTTAATTTAAAAGCAATCACAACCCTGCCCACGCTCCTAAAGAACCCACAATAAATTAAGCCCCAAAGGATGGCAACTTTACAGGACTGGTTTTGTACTTTTTAATCCCTCATTCTCTCACTTCATGCTCTATAAAAACAAAGCAAGGGAAATGGCGTCACCTCCTTGCAGACACAAAGGGAGACAAAGGAAGGTGACCCAGCTATAAAGGCAAGGTGCCTATAGAAAAGGACAGGGGGGGGAGTAACTTAACAAAGAAACTGGTTCCGCCAGTTCTGCAGTTCCCCCTACTACAAACTACACTCTAACCAAATACTAAATCACTGGCTTGGTTGGGACCCACAGGCATCATCCAAACCAACCCTCAGTCCTATAATGACACAACATACCAAATGTAAAGCAAGTCAACCCTTCACAATTTTAAACCCCTGAAATTTAAAATCTCAAAAAAGAAAAGAAGAAAAATGGTGGCTGGAATAAAACACGCAAGAAGCAATTCAGGTCTCCCAAAATAAATCAGTTTTGACCAGACACCTGGGGGGGGGGGGAGAGAGTTGGCCCACAGCAACTGGCCTGCAGCCTGGAGACTTATCGTGCACAAGTAGAATGAGCGTTCACGCTTCTCTCCATCCTGTTTGGATACCACAGATTTCAGGAAAGAATTACGTGTCCTGTGGCAAAACTGATAAAGACCCGGGCAGGTTAGCTAGTACAGGAAGCTGATCACTTAAAAGATGAGGGTACTGCATATGGACTTTTAAAAACTATATAGTTAGCTGTAATATTTGGTTTCTTTTGTTAAAGTTATAAAGGAAAGGTGTGTCCGTGTTATATAGAACTACGTAAAAGGATTAGGAGTTAGGACAGTAGTACAGTGGTACCTCCTAGGGACGCGGGTGGCGCTGTGGGTAAAAGCCTCAGCGCCTAGGGCTTGTCGATCGAAAGGTCGGCGGTTCGAATCCCTGCGGCGGGGTGCGCTCCCGTCGTTCGGTCCCAGCGCCTGCCAACCTAGCAGTTCGAAAGCACCCCCGGGTGCAAGTAGATAAATAGGGACCGCTTACAAGCGGGAAGGTAAACGGCGTTTCCGTGTGCGGCTCTGGCTCGCCAGAGCAGCGATGTCACGCTGGCCACGTGACCCGGAAGTGTCTTCGGACAGCGCTGGCCCCCGGCCTCTTGAGTGAGATGGGCGCACAACCCTAGAGTCTGGCAAGACTGGCCCGTACGGGCAGGGGTACCTTTACCTTTACCTTTTTACAGTGGTACCTCAGGTTACAGATGCTTCAGTTTACAGACTCCACTAACCCAGAGATAGTACCTCAGGTAAATAACTTTGCTTCAGGATGAGATCAGAAATTGTGCGGCAGTGTCGGGGCAGCAGCGGGAGGCCCCATTAGCTAAAGTGGTACCTCAGGTTAAGAACAGTTTCAGGTTAAGAACGGACCTCCAGAACGAATTAAGTCCTTAACCTGAGGAACTTCAGGGCTCTGCACACTTACATTTTGCTCTGCGCTTTGTTTTGGTCTGTGTCTGAGTGTTTTTCTTTCAACTGTCCACTTTCCCCAGTAAAACCCAATCTCTACCGCTGAATCAGAGCAAGCAGCATTGTGGGTTTTCCACGGACTGCTGTTTGTTCCAGTCCAGCATTAAAGAGCGGATTTTTGCAGGGGAAACAGCAGGAGGTGGGGGGTGGGGAATAAGCGCTTGGACACAGACCTGAAAATCCTAGACCTCTTCCTAGAAATGTAGAGCAAAGGCAAGTACATGTGAGTCCCAATGAGAGAGAGCACAGGTTAAGGGAACAGCTGCCAGGAAGTGATTCAGCACTTAAAGTACAGGGGGAGAGCAGGGGGGTTCGTGAGAGTTAGCAGTTAAAGAAAGCTTGTATAGATAACGTGTATTGTTTTATAAGGCTCCTGACTGATCCTTGAAACAACTGCCACCAGCTTCTGCAATCTTCCTCAGCCCAGATGCTTTGACAATTTCACACACATCTCTGCTCCCCAAACGCCTTCCAGCGGCTTCCCATCAAAATATTACCCTTGATGGTTATGGTGCTTGATGTGCCTTGAAATATTTGAACACACATGTGCTGAGAACTGGCACTCAGCACCCATCTGTGACAGGTACTGATCCTCTACCGGAGACTGTTGGGAGAAGAATGGGAAGCGGGGAGGAATTTCACATGAATAAGGAAGGATTTGTGAAGACACCTGACTGAGTTCTGCCACAGAAGCCCTTTCCCTGGCTTTTGCATGTGCCGAAATAGATAACAGGAAGGAAGGCAAATCTACAAAAAATGTAATATGAACACTGGCAACTGGAAAACAGTGGGCTGCGAGCGCTCCAATTGGAAAACAGCGTTTACCAAAGGTGTCATGGGCTTTGAAGACACTCAGACTCAGGATGAAAGGGAGAAACGAGCTAAGAGGAAGGCACGTTTGGCAAACCCTCACCATGATCAACTCCCGCCCGGAAACCTTTGTCCCCACTGTGGAAAGACGTGTGGATCCAGAATTGGCCTCCACAGTCACTTACGGACTCACTGTTAAGATTGTGTTTATGGAAGATGAAATATACTTGGAGTCGAGTGTGAATTTCATGCTCTTTATTCAGCTCATAGCAGCAATGAATGAATCTTTCCCTAAAACGTCTAGCTATATATACATTATTTACACAATGGGCCCTGCGTGATTGGCTAATTCCAGGCTGCTCCTGCAGGCCAATCAGATTGCTGATTCACTTCCACCTGGAGCTGGATTGGGTGGCTCCTGTGGACCAATCAGACTGCTGCATTCTGGATCCTATTGTTCATGAGCTCAGTACATAACAGAAGACAATCTTACTCGACAGTGGAGAGAAGGCTCTTAGCATTCACATCTCAAGATGGTTCTTTGCTCCTTTCATAGGAGCAGGCAGGCATAGGTCTACAGAGGAGCCAGCCATTCTGGCTCTCTTTGTTACTTGGAAAATGCCACAATTTTCCTTCAGCCTACACATGGGTGGCGCTGTGGGTTAAACCACTGAGCCTAGGGCTTGCCGAACAGAAGGTCGGCGGTTCGAATCCCCACGACGGGGTGAGTTCCCGTTGCTCGGTCCCTACTCCTGCCAACCTTGCAGTTCATTAGCACGTCACAGTGCAAGTAGATAAATAGGGACCGCTCTGGCGGGAAGGTAACCGGCTTTTCCGTGCACTGCTCTGGTTCACCAGAAGCGGCTTAGTCATGCTGGCCACATGACCCGGAAGCTGTACGCTGGCTCCCTCAGCCAATAAAGCGAGATGAGCGCCACAACCCCAGAGTCGGTCACAACTGGACCTAATGGTCAGGGGTCCCTTTACCTTTACCTTTACATCATCCTAGCTGAAAACCTAAACCTGTCTTTCCCTGCCCACGAACACACATAGCTGAAGGAGCCGCCTCACCTGTCCCTGTCTCTCACAGGCTTAGACCATGAGGACTTCCTCTAAGAGTTGATGACTGGTCTCATCAATCTTTGTTCCAACCTAAAGGCTTATCTCCCAGCAATGTCTTGTGGTCCAGAAGGTCTGGTGGGGTTCTGTCCTGGGCCTGTTGCTGTTCAACATATTTATCAATGACTTAGATGAAGGAATTGAAAGGATGATCATGCATTTTGCATATGACACAAAACTGAGAGGGGTGGCCAGTGCTGTGGAAGACAGAATCGGGATTCAATATGACCTTAACAGATCCAATTTGAAACCGCACTGGTTTGCATAGCTTTGCAAATATCCTTGCAGTTTTATTGCATCTCGATATGTTCCTAGATCACTGGCTAGTAGCTCCTAGCCTTCAACTTCCCTCTGGGTTCGCTAGATGACAAAACCCATTTCAAGGAAGCATCTTTTGAGTTGTTCTTAGCAAAACCGAAACCACCAGAGGAGTTTTATCTTCATTGAACATGACTTAAAGAAACAAATATGCGGTGGCATTAAGCAAAATAATCAGGTATTTGGCATGCCAGCAGCCTGGTTCAAATCAAAGCATTCACATAACGCACCCCAAATCCTCCGGTTCAAAGACAAATAATATAGGCTGGATTTCCCTGAGTCACAGCTGGGTAATCTCCTGGATAAACTGTGCCTTTGTTAAGCACTGAAGACAGAAAGAGCAAGAACAAGCCCTGACTACCATCACTAGAGAGAGGTCTACTTTGGCCTGGTGGTGGCGGAAGCAGCACACAGACCTTTCCCAGTCAGAGGCCACATACCCCCCTGAGCAAGCTTTTGGGGGCCACATGCCAGTGGTGGGCGGGGTCAGAGTCAAAAGTGGGTGGAGCAACTGAGATGAATTTTACCTTTATAGAGTAAGCTAGTTTATGCACATATCTCCCCCTGTACATTCAAGCGAGCAAGAGGCACGGTCTGAGTTCAAGCAAAGCAAAAACCACTTTTTTTGGGGGGGGGTTGTTAAACAGGACCAACAAGGGTCAGATAGCAGGGATTGGAAGGCTGCATTCAGGCCTGAGGCCTGCCGTTCTCCCACCCCTACATAGCTGTCAACTTTTCCCTTTTCTTGTGAGGAATCGTATTCAGAGTAAGGGAATTTCCCTTTAAAAAAGGGAACAGTTGACAGCTATGCACCCCTATGACAGACTTTATGGCTGAGTAGGGATTTGAATCTGGGTGTTGCATCCAGCTAAGTCAAATTCAGAGTAGTTCCATCAAAATTAATACAGTGGTACCTTCGGTTAAGAACTTAATTCGTTCTGGAGGTCCGTTCTTAACCTGAAACTGTTCTTAACCTGAGGTACCACTTTAGCTAATGGGGCCTCCCGCTGCCGCCGTGCGATTTCTATTCTCACCCTGAAGCAAAGTTCTTAACCCGAGGTACTGTTTCTGGGTTAGCGGAGTCTGTAACCTGAAGTGTCTGTAACCTGAGGTACCACTGTAAACCCAAGTTTGTTGTGCCTGCAAACTCTTGGTGTAATGTGAACACTGGGTTAAATCACATGGTGCTTGGCCTCATCTTGAAGAGCACATCCTCCTTGTCTGGATGTTATGAAATAAGGGTGTCAGGTGCACTAGGTTACCACAGCAACAGAACTGAGGTCGATTGTATGACTTGCCAAGTCATTCACCTTCCCATTTGTTCAGGAATGTACATATGGGCATAATAGTCTCTAGGGCGTTGCTTTCATTATGTCCTGTGGCATGTCCTTTTTTTTTGAAATCATTTTTACTTTATTTTACAAGCGCAAATTAGTTACAATACCAAATGCATATCCATAAGATGTGATTTCTCTGAATCTCGCAACTGAATCCCCTCCATGGGTCTTATTGTCAACATTCCCAACTGCATATTATTTCATAGTCTGTGTTTTGTACCTATCCATATTATCCATAATATTTGTTACATTACAAGTGGTATTAAAATCCTGCTAATGTTTTCATCTGCCTACAATGGTCTTCTAAATAAATTATAAACCTTCTCCATTCTTTCTTGAATTGCTTGTCTTCTTATATCCCAGTCAGTTTTGCCATTTCAGCGTAGTCTAACAGCTTAGTTTCTCATTCCTCTTTCTTCTTTCCATCTCTGGGCTAGCAGCATCCATGCTGCTGTTGTCGTGTATTTAAAAAGTCTTTTTCTGTTCCTTTGGGATGTCGGTGCCTATAATTCCTAATAGAAAGGCTTCTTTTTTAAAAAAAATATCAAAAGTTACTTTAAACATTTTTTTAAAAAAATTCATTATATATCATTTCCCATAAAGCCTTTATTGCTTTACAAGACCACCACATATGATAAAATTGTGGCATATTCTGTTTGCTGCCTGGGTCTGACTCTGAATCTGTGAGAGTCAGGGAAAGAGGCTGCGAGTTTTACATAGCAGCATTAGCTAGCATGGGGATAATTTTTGAGGATCTCTCTATACATATGTCTCTTTAGTTCAAAGACCAGAAGAACTGTCTATAGTAGATTGCAGTGTTTAGCTCCATCTTGTGTCTAGAACCAATAAACATTTTGCTGCTTTGAACTGTGTGGAAGAGTTCTCCTCTTAACCGGGGACTCTGGAAGAAGACTTTGCTGGGTCTCCGCATCCTCTGTTCACCCACCGCCCTGGTTGTGGTGCAGCGAACTACCAACTGACTTCTGCAAGTCTCCAAAACTAACGTCGAAGGAACTACATCAAGTAGAACTCACGCAGAATACATTCCTGTCACTCTCTAGCCTTTACTTCAAACATTTTATCCACTTACTCCAAGCCCGGGCAGCCTTTGGCCCTCCCAATGTTCATGAACTACAACTCCCATCAGCCCCGGCAAGAGTGGGCAACTAGGGATGGGATGGGAGTTGTAGTTCAGCAACATCTGGAGGGCTGACGGTTCTCCACCACACCAAACAAAACAAAACAAAACAAAACGGTGTCAATGCTACAGTCAAGCTCCAGCAGAAAGAAAAATGGGAAGCAGGACCCCTTTATCAGCTGTGGAGTCTATAGAGTTGCCAGCAGCTATTCTTTCTTGCAGAGGGCAATAAAGAAATAAACACACGTTTATTACAAAAAAATGTTTTAAGCAGGTGCTGGAAAGAGTATATTGAAGGCTCCTGCGTGGTGTCAATAGGCAAGGAGTTCCATAGTGTATGTTACAAAGCCAATTTCTTACAAGTGCAGAATGAGTATTTAATAATAATTTATTTATTATTTATACCCCACCTATCTGGCTGGGTTTTCCCAGCCACTCTGGGTTGCTCCCAACAAAATATTAAAAGCATGATAAAACATCAAACATTGAAAAACTTCCCTAAACAGGGCTGCCTTCAGATGATTTCTAAAAGTCAGATAGTTGTTTATTTCCTTAACATCTGAAGGGAGGGCGTTCCATAGGGCAGGCGCCACCACCGAGAAGGCCCTCTGCCTGGTTCCCTGTAACCGCACTTCTCACAAGGAGGGAACCACCAGAAGGCCCTCGGCGCTGGATCTCAGTGTCTGGGCTGAACGATGGGGGTGGAGATGCTCCTTCAGGTATACTGGACCGAAGCCGTTTAGGGCTTTAAAGGTCAGCACCAACACTTTGAATTGTGCTCAGAAACGTATTGGGAGCCAATGTGGCGCCACTTCTGCAGATCGAAGCGTTTGAGTGGGCATGTACGGGGGGAAGGCGATCCTTCAAGTAAACTGGTCCCAAGCTGTTTAGGGCTTTATATACCTTTGATAGCAAATTGAACTTGGGTTGCCACTGCAGATCTCTTGAGCAGAGGTGCTATATGCTGAGAGGGTCTCATGCCTGTCAGCAACCGTGACACAGCACTCTGTGCTAGCTGCAGCTTCTGGACTGAGCGCAAGGGAAGCCCCATGCCCAGAATATTGTTGTAATCCAACCCCGAAGTCCACATTGCCAGAACTACTGCTTGCCACAGGTATGTGACAAAGCTTGGGAGCATCTGCTTGGAGATGAGTCACCTTTCTTGTGACACTGTGTTCTGCCAAGCACAATTATGTGGCGAGATTCAACACCTGATAAAGGTGGAGAAAAATGCCCAACCGCAATAAAGAACAAAACAAAAGGCTATCTAAGGATAACCAAGGCAAAAGAACATAGGGTCTGGATTGGGCACAGCTAGGGGTGGGGAAATCTGTCACTTTCAACTTCCCTCAGTTCCTCATTTTTTCCAATCTTTAGTTCAGCTCTCCAAATTTCCTCATCGCTTTGCTTTAAAAAAATAAAATAAAATCCTCCTGATGGTTCATCAGCATTTTAATGCGAACTTCCACTGATAGGCACATTTTTGTATGCATGTTTGCCTCATGTGGTGTGCTTTCGTGTGTTATTTTGGCTTACATGTATTTAGATGCATGCTTTACCCTAGCATAAGCATGTTGGCAAACATTACTTGGCCGGGGAATGGCACTGCTAAATTCAGAGCAGGGCAAATCTCAAAGGCTGGCTGGGTTTTGGTTCACGTATCGTTTTGGGAATTGTGCATTAAGTAGGAACTGAATCAGTCTTCCCGCACTCATAGACATGGAGAACTTGTGGGCCTCCAGCTCCCATTAGCCCCTGCCAGCACAGCCCTCTTGATGGCGCTGTTGCTACCTGGTTAGTGCTGATCATTGACAGGGCCTCCTTAGTGGTGGCTTCCCATTTTGTGGAATGTTCTCTGGTGAGGTATATCTGTAGGAGACTCTCCCCATGTTATTTCATCTCTGAAACCATTTTGTGCAGTTAGAGCTGTACAGTTACTAAATGTTTCCTAAGAGAGCAAGTGAACTGTTTTTAAGTGAAAGTATGCACAAGTCCATGTGCTCTTACCAGTTCCCAGAGCAGCAGAAAGGATGAACGAAATACGAGATCGTAACTACACTAAGTCAAGCAGAGAACAAGATATCACACAGCACAGTTGCCTCATTACGTAAATCATGTTTAGAACACCACCACACACACGTAACTGGCTGTAAAGTAACATAACATTATATGTAATAAAACTGTAATTTAATTGTCATATCAAAAAATGGCAAAGCACAGTTCCTGATGGCAATAACATATCATATGTATTTATTGTCATAAAGCCCAAGGATTGTCAAGTCTAAAGATTGTAAAGTCCAATGATTACAACATACAGTTCCTCTTGGCAATGCCATTTCATACTAATATTTCCCTTCTGCATCGTCCTATGTCTTGAGAGTGTAACAAACGGAACTACTTAGTAACAACAAGACAGTTCTCAGGATACACCCGTTTCGCCCATTGGGCTTCTTCAGCGACAAGGTTTCCAGATTTTTCAGGTTTTTTCAGCCAAGAGTAGCCCACAGGAACGCAGAAGTTGCCAGTCAGAGTCGCTCCGTATCAATGACCATTGAAACTAAGCTATATAAGAGCAACCCCTGCAATGGGGCAGGTACATTAGGTGATTAGCTGTAAGGCTGTTTGGCTATTTTAAAAAATACTAAAAAACCTATTTTTAGATATTCTTAATGCTTTTATTTTAATTGCAGTGTTTTGCTACATACATTGTTGTGTGCTGTCATGGGCTCCTTTGGGAGAATTTTAAAACCAGCCAGTACGATGTGGAAATCGTAGTCCCAAACAGGATCTAGAATACAATCTCTCAATCTGCTCGCTGGATCATCGTCTTGCTTTCTTTGCAGTGATGCTGTGTGCTACTTAAAATCCTTTTTCAGGTGGAGATGGCAGAGATCAAATTATAGGATTAGAAACATGTGCAGACGGACATTAACTCCTGGGACAAGATGTTCTCTTTCCCTCCCCACAGCTTGTCCAATCCTTTTCTTATGGGAACCACCAATTTTTGACACACATGTAAAGGCAGGTTTTAGGCTCCGGGGGCTTGGGGTTTTATTTTGGCTAAAGCGTCCTAGAGATCCCACAAGTCCTTTTGTTCTCCTGAATCCAACAGCTCCATCTGCAAGCTGACTGAGGCTCCAGAGACCGGGCTGTCCACAACCAACACACAGCTGCCACCATTAAGGGTGAGCCCTATCAAAGAACCCAGCAATTATGTGGATTCCCTGGTTTGTCCTGAAAGCTTCCGCTTTTTAAAGCACTCTGTGAGCCGGCGCCAAAAACCACTGGGACTGAGCCATAACCTACTATTGTCCCAGGATGTGTGGGGATCAAAAGGGAAGGTTGATTATCGAGTTAAAAATAAAATAAATAGTACACACTAGGACAAGTCTATTCTCATTTCCCGGCCCTCCGAAACCTGGAAGGTCTTTGTGCAAACAGTGCACCAGCGTGATCATTAGCTTAATTGGGCTGTTGTTGTTGTTTAGTCGTTTAGTCGTGTCCGACTCTTCGTGACCCAATGGACCAGAGCACGCCAGGCACTTCTGTCTTCCACTGCCTCCTGCAGTTTAGTCAAACTCATGCTGGTGGGTGCCCTTTAGGGTGCTGAGAAAGCATCATGGGTGCCAGTCACAAAACGGCTGCCAGAAGAGAATGGCATGTGACAGAAAGAGAAAAGACCGCAAGATGACCGCAACAATTTGCTGCCAAGGAGTGTGGTGGAGTCTCCTTCTTTGGAGGTCTTTAAGCAGAGGATTGACAACCATATGTCAGGAGTGCTCTGATGGTGTTTCCTGCTTGGCAGGGGGTTGGAATCAATGGCCCTTGTGGTCTATTCCAACTCTATGATTCTATGCTATGGGCATGTCTGTCCACAGGAAAGGCACTGACTTCAGCTACCATGATCTCTCAACAAAGAGAAGCTCTTTGCATCCCTCTTCCGTTTGGAACAGAAAGGCAGATGGATGTGCGGTCCTGGTAGCCAATGAAAATGTGACCGTGTTCTGTGCAGGAGACTTTGAGCCTGTGCAAAGAGGAACTCAAGAGCAAAGGCTAACAGTGTGGATTTTTGAAGGGATGTTTACAGAGACCTTTTACGGGCACGGTGGTACTGCTCAGATTTGGTCCCCCTTATTCTGCACCTCAGCCTCAAGTACAGGAGAGGGCCACTCCCAAGTTGTTACAATGCGGATCCCACTGGGATTCAAGCCCATGTTTTTGGCCCACCTTGTGGTGGCAAACTGCTTGGATCAATGCTGTTGAAGAAATTTATGGTGCAACTCCCATATTGTGTCCAGTTCTGGAGGGCTCACCTCTCATAGCAACATAGGTAAAGGTAAAGGGACCGCTCACCATTAGGTCCAGTGTTAGGATATAGCTCCATTCCACCTTAAAAGGGTCAGGCATGACTGTTGTGTGTCACATGCCTGTTTACATCCAGCTCTCGCTGGGAACTTCAGTTTTTGTATACAGTGGTACCTCAGGTTACATACGCTTCAGGTTACAGACTCCGCTAACCCAGAAATAGTACCTCAGGTTAAGAACTTTGCTTCAGGATGAGAACAGAAATCGTGCGGCAGCGGTGCAGCGGCAGCAGGAGGCCCCATTAGCTAAAGTGGTGCTTCAGGTTAAGAACAGTTTCAGGTTAAGTACGGACCTCCGGAACGAATTAAGTACTTAACCTGAGGTACCACTGTACTGTATAGCTTTCATGTTACTGCTGTTTTGCTGGACACGAAGGGATGCAGACATTTCCTTTGTTCCTGAACTATGCTGAATAAATGCTGTAAATAGGCTTGCACATCTGCCTCTGTCCGCCTTTTGCTGTGAGGTGATTTACACACTCTGCTGACAGAGCATGCACGGGTCTGTAAATGTATGAGGCTCGTGTCACTGACTGACTGATGCTGTTCCACGGGAGACTGCTGATCGTCCGGAGCCAGCTGGGGCCTGCCTGATGTCCCCGTCTCCCTGGCATATCCCAACATCCAGTTGCGGACTCCTGGGTTGTGGTGCTCATCTTGCTTTACTGGCCAAGGGAGCCGGCGTACAGCTTCTGGGTCATGTGGCCAGCATGACTAAGCCGCTTCTGGTGAACCAGAGCAGCACATGGAAATGCCGTTTACCTTCCCGCCGGAGCGGTACCTATTTATCTACTTGCACTTTGATGTGCTTTTGAACTGCTAGCCACATACCAGGCTTCAAATCCCCACTTCATCATGCAGCTCACAGGATTATGGTTGTGGGGATTAACCAAGGACAGGGTGAACTATGTCTACCACCTTGAGTGCCTTCAATAAAAGGGTGAGGTATAAATCCAATAAATAATTATTGCAAGTCACTTTAGAGTGTACTGACCTTGATTGACCTGCGCCAGCCATGGAATAACATTTTAGAATTTCTACCCTGCCGTTTTGACCTTAGGGCTCCAAACGCCTATATAAATATATAATTCCTCTGCATGGTGACTGAAACAGCCACTACTACATCCCAGCTTCTCCTTGCCAGGCTCCCTTTCCAATCTGCTCCTTGCAGCAGCATCAAGATCCACTGTAAGCAGTTTAGAAGCTCAACAGCGGCTACTAGTGCTCATTCCCTGATCACTCATCTCAATGCTGTGGTTGTAGAGCAGTTGAAACGCTGCTCCACCAGTTAAGATGGAAACCAGGACCTACTAGTGCCTCACTTGGCAGGTGAACCTGGTTGCTGCCAGCAGCTGTTAACAGTTCTTCCAGTTGCAAACAGAGGGTTGGAGCCAACTAAGTTATTTTTTTAAACAGTACACCCATTCAAATTAATGGACCTAAGTTAGTCATGCCTGTTAATTTGAACCCGTCTAATCTGAAGACGACTAGCATTGGATTGTAGAACCCAAATATTCCACAGCTATAGCTAGAAACACTTAGGGTTATTTTTAGCCAGGTGTCTCATTTTAAATATACTGTACAAACAAAGCTATCCATAAAGGACTCTTTGCTAAATATATAGCCTAAGCAATGACTAGCTCAGCTGCCAAATGGGTCAGCATGCATTTCAAGGCAAGCCAGAGTCACAACTTGCCCTCTAAAGCAGGTCAATCAGGTGAGGGCTTCTAGAGAAGGCGAGACTTTTCATTTTCAGAAATTTCTTAGAGCTTCCATCTTTCAGCAGAACTTTAGGAGGCAGAAGCTAAAGTGGGGGGAATCCCATATTAAAGCAGACTGCCTTAAAATTTCAGAAACCAAAGCCTCACCTATAACTAGAAACCCTCTCCACAAACATCAGCAAAATGGTAGTTGGAACCAGGAGCAGAATCCACTTCTACTCCGCTGGTGTAAATTTGGGACCAAGAAAAGCAGCCGCTAGCAATCCATAAGGAAAGCTCCCAATACTACTGGCAATGTTAACCACCCGCCACTCACTGAGAGGTCCACCTTTCCATGTCTAGGGATTCCTCCCATCTGACCCCACCCATTCTCTTTTACTGCCACCCTCCCCAGCATGTGAAATGTGCATGTGGTGTCACCTGCCTTCCATTCCCACCTCCCTTTAAATGCCTTTGGTTTATCCCTCTTAATTCTCAATTTACAAATGCAATAGAGTTTTAAAGTCAGGCATGGAGAACCTCTTTAGCATCACAGGCTAGATCTTTATCTCCCCTAATGGGCCAATGTTGACAAGTGGGCAGTCCCGCCCCATCACCTGACCTGATGTCAGGATGGTACCTGGATGGCAGTTCCATCAGGCACCTGTCAAAGCTGACATGTGGGAATGGCTCCTTCAGGTGCACTCCTTCAGGGAACCCATTAGTAAAGCAGATCCCAGCAGGATTGAACCCCATCCCTCCAACATCAGCCACTGACAACACTTGGGACAGGTGGGCATGGTTTTGGGAGAAATGGCCTTACCAGCCAATAATGGCCCACGGGTCAGAGGTTCCGCAATCCTGCTCTTATGCAAATGGCATTAACTGTCCTCCAGAACTTTGAATCTCAGGTCAGTATTCAACTCACTTGGTGACCTTAGGCAATCCACACACCCCCACAGACCCCTGCTTCTCTACACCCCCTTGCTGATTTTGTGGAGTGGGAAACTCAATTTTTGCCTATGCACTCAGACATTGCTACATAAAATAAAAGCAGGCTATAAAAGGAGTAGAGATGTACAGGAAGCCAAGTTCAACACCGCATACAGTGGTACCTCTGGTTACGTACTTAATTCGTTCCTGAGGTCCATTCTTAATCTGAAACTGTTCTTAACCTGAGGTACCACTTTAGCTAATGGGGCCTCCCGCTGCTGCCTCGTGATTTCTGTTCTCATCCTGAGGAAAAGTTCTTAACCCGAGGTACTGCTTCCGGGTTAGCAGAGTCTGTAATCTGAAGCGTCTGTAACCAGAGGTACCACTGTACTGCATTCTTCACCTGTCCACCAGTGGAGAAACTCTTATTAACTATTCCTTAGTTAAGAGTTAAGCCCCCTGGGGTTGTGCACAGGCTAAGAACAAAGCCGTCTCGTTTCCAATGCTGATACTAAACAACCATCCTAGGCGAGGACAGAGGCAGAAGGTTTTTAAATATAAAATCAAATACTTTAATGAAAATCTGGGAACAGGAAGACAGCTCAGATATACCACTAAAACGGATATTCCTGCGCTGCATACAATTTCTCTCTTAATATAAACACCTTCTTATAAGCAAGCAACGGGAGGGCAAACTATCAGTTCTTCAAGAGTTTTTAAAGATCCTGAGTAGAGAGTTTATCTAAACCACATAAAACGTTATATTATATGAAAGCATCCAAAGTCCTGAGCTGGTGGCCAGCACCAGGCATTTCACCACGTTTTAAAAAATAGACAACTTCCAACACACTGAATCTAAATACTTTCACATTTCCACAGAGTTCTTTATGCAAAAAGAAAGAAGGGGGTGAGGAGAAGTCTTTAGTTGAGGAATTTAAATTTCTCAATATTCAGTATGCAGGTTACAAAGCCCCCCCCCCATTTAATTCAATGCATTTGCACTTTGTGGGTGAAATTCAACAGGTTAAGGCCTTTCTCTGTCCTTACTGTTCCAACACCAGATATATATACACACACAAAAAGGCCGCCTAATATAGGCATTGATTCTTATAAAATTAAAAAAAAAATCACCTTGTGTTCTACAACGCAATCAAGTCCACTGCGAAATAAACGAACAAGGACTGCTGTTAGCACCAAGCAACGCTGTATGGTCTGAGTGTCCAAAATCCTTTGGGGCTGGGAAGGGCAATGCCTGAACACTCTGACCAGCCTCATAAGGCAATTCTCTCCACAGAGTCCAATATTATTTGGAAACAGTCCTGCTTCTGTAGCAGCAAAGAAGCATCGCCTGTCGAACACAGACAGGTGATCCAGGAAGAGAGGGAGGCTCTCCCACATTATGAGGAGACTCAAAAGACACCCGCCCCTCCAAAGAAACCCCAACCATAGTAAATGGGACGTCACAATTAAGTCCTTCTAACTATTCTTCCTTGCACCAAGCAGGCACCAAGAGTTTTAAGTCTGTGAGCCCCCGGAAGACAAGAGCGAGAGCTCGTGTAGTCTGTTCTCTGGTCCTGCTCATCTGCGATGCCGGCTGTGGCCTGGGTGCTCCCTCTCATAGCGGTGGCCTGGCCTCTCGTAGGAGTGGGGCCGCTCGGGCCTCTGATCCCTGTAGTAGTGGCTCTTCTTCTTGTACTTCCCAGAGTGGTCCGAGCGTTCTCGCGAGCGGCTCCGGGACCGTGACGAGCTCCTGCTGCGGGATTTCCGCTGCTTGGGAGAGGTGTATTTGTACCCCTTGGCCTTCTTGTAGCTCCTCATCTTGGAGGCTTTGTAGCTCGAGCTGCCATGGTTAAACTGCCGCGGGGGAGAGTCACTTCGGCTCCTCGAGCGGCTGTGGGATTTGGAGCCGCTCGATGGGGAATAGCTTTCACTCTTCCTGGCGGAGGGGACAAGAGGGAAAAGGCTTCAGATTGCTAGCAAATTTGAGAAAGACACCCCTGTGGCTCCAATCGTGGAACAAGAACACCCCACAGGGACAACAGCATTCCTAGGCAGCTGTGGATGGGTGCTCCAGGTCCTATCACAGAGCTTTGCTGTAGCTTAGTTGGAACTCTAGTCCCTTTCAGATTACACTGCAGTACATACCTCTGCTTTGGAGATGGTGACCTTGAGGGAGACCTGGAATAACTCTGGTCTCTACTTCCGCTCCGACTCCTACCGTCTCGGCCTTTCTGAACGCTGGAAGGTTAAAGCAAGAGAATTTGATGTCAAAGCAACAAGTGGCCCAGTCACCCCCTCAACCTAGGTACACATATGCCCAAGGCAAGAAATCAGGGTAACCCACTTCTGGGGCAACACTGTCACAATAAGGCTGGGATAAAGTTATCAGAAGCAGGTCACAGTTATCTGGACTCAATATGACCTAGAGATGTGATGACCTGGGTTTCCAGAAAGCATGTCCCAAATCCTTAAAGCTACTTTAGCCTGTGCTAATATAGCCCCAAAGAGGCTCAGAGACCCCTTTGCCCACAATGTAATTTAAGTCAGACAGGAGGCAGTAGCCCTGGAAAGAAGCTTTGACTATGCCAAAGAAATGCCTATAGTCCCTCATGGCCTTATGGAGCAGTGCTACAGACTTGCACTGCTGCAAAAGCATTCAAAGAAATAGATACGGGGGGGGGGGGGGGGGAGAGAGAGACCAGTTTATCGTGCAAGGCCCTTACCCATTGACAGGGCTGTTGGATTTCATCCGCTTCGTCGCTTCCATTTTCCGCTTGGCGTTTTTTACCACCTGCACAGCAAGTGGGGAAGGCTTGGTGCCTTTATTTTCCTTTGGAGACTCTAGAGATGTGTAAGAGGAAAGTTCAGTCAAAACTTAAGGGATGACATGCTTCTATGTACCATCACCCACAATGCACTTTTACAGATAGGGGGTCATATCCAAGCAAGTTCTACTCAGAGTAGACCCACTGAAATGAATGGACCATAGTCAACCATGACCAGGAAATTCAGTGGGTATATTCAGCGTAGGGCCAGCACTGGAGATAAGCCAGGGCCTTCAGATTACAATGTTCCATGTCCAGAAAAACCCTGGAAAAATTAAAGTCAGGAGTGCTGACACAAATCTGCAAGTTCACCATAATGAGAGCTTTGATCAGAAAGGCTGACAACTACTATCAAGACAACAACAGGTCCTACTTTACTTATCGTGTTAGGGTGCAGCGTACATGCTAAATGGGATACAACTCCTGTAAAACTAGGTTGCCGCCACTCATTTGTTTACCATTACTCTAGCCTGGGAAGGCATTTCATTTTGCATGTGCAGCTGCAGAGATCCAGATTTAAATGAGACACCAACCAATGGAATGCTGTACCGGCTTCCTACATGCCCAGCCATCAATTTCAATTGGGTCACTGTGCTGATGTGAGGCCTAACTAAAGTCATCCTCCTCCTATAAAAGGCAGCACATGTGAACAGACATCTAATTTGCTACAATTGCGGCCTAAACCTTAATAAGGATGGGAGGATTCGTCCCATATCTAGAGAATTTAGGCCTGACCAACACAGAGCAGGTAGGCAGCACAATAACATGCATAGGTTTAGTTTGGGGGTCTGTTTCTTAAGGCTCTACCCTAATAATTCCTTGCAAGGAGAAAGCAGCACTGCATAGAAAGAACTAGAACCTTCCCAGTGATAGGGTAGTTTTCCATTTGCAAGGAGTTTTGTTTTGATGGTGGGAGAGCATTCAAAAATGATATTGCACCCATATTCCTGGCTATACTGAGATAGTGTGAGGAACTACACATACAGGACCAGGGATACCAACCAGTTTTGGGAGCAGGAGAAAACCCCGACACGGTATCCAAATTGGGTGTTCCATCTGGTAAGAGGCCTTTGGCTTGCGCCTTTGCCTCTTCGATGGCGAGCTTTTTCTTCTCTACTCGGGTTTCCAGGATAGCTAGATCAACCTGTGGAAACGGTGTGTGCTTTAGCAAAATATTGATCTGGCACCTACATAAGAGCATTGCATAGACAGGTTTTCCCCCAAAGGCTTACAATGGAAAATGCGAGGTAAGGCAAAGGAACAAAACACGAGGCACTTTTATGAGACGAGCTACTGGCAAGGTTCCCTTCTTTATTAAGCAATATTGCTATTATTATGTGCACAATTTGGGCTGCAACACAAATCCCAAATCTGTGTGGCAGGGAGGATGGAACAAAATTCTCAAGGTACTCAAGATGAAAAAAAGAAATTTAGATTCTAATCAACAGAACTTTGAAAATATGTGTCCTGAAGTCTTAAAAACACGCCAGTGTGCTTTCCCACCCTGTTAGAAAAATTCAAAAGAATAAGCAGGACCAACCTTTTTACGTGTATATAATTGCAAAATTTTCGTGCATATCTCCTGGATTTCCTCTTCCGTAGCTCCAAACAGCAGGAACCAGTGAGGGCGGTTTGGAAGTGGAATCTGTGAGCAAGACACCGTTCACCATTAGTCACCAAAAAACCCCAACCCATTCAAAATCCCTCTAAAGATCACTTCACCTTTCAGACAGTAATCACTCTCTTAGCCTTTTACTGTTTATAACCAAGGAGATGGGTGGTTGTGAAGGAGTTTAAGTGGTGTGATTTACATCAAGGCAACCTTTCTCCTTAGGTCTGAGCTCCCACTTTCCTTCTGTGTATGAAGGAGGATACTGAATTGGGAAAGGGGGAAATGTCTACTTAAGTCACCATTTTCCTTCTGCACATGAGAGCAGAAATAAAAAGGCAGCCACTATTAAATCCTCCACATTTGTTCATTAAACACACTCATTGCGGCAGTAAAAACTCCACAAGGAAAACAAGAGCATCTTATATAGCATGAGCCAGGTTAACACCAACCTCCAGGGTCCTAGCAGCAAGGTAGATGCACGCGCAAGCGATGCTCTCAGGGTGGAACCTTACAAAGACATCTGTCCGCAGACTGTCATTCATGTAGTTCCTGAGAAGACAAAAAGGAGAGGGGAAAGTTGCAGAAGTCTGCTGAAATCCCCTGCTTTGGCTATGCTGTTTTTAAGGCACACTGTAGCTAGCTGTCTAGGGCATTCTACAGCTGTTTGAATCCTAGATAATCCTGTGAAACCTGACAAGAAGTTGGAGTGCACAGATTTGACAGGGAAGGACAACTGCCAAGTATTTATTAACTGGATGTTGGCATTTTATGAAAGAGAACCAATTTTAACTTCACTTTTCTCCCTGCTATGAGCTACTGGCCTGTTCTCATGCAAAACAAGATCGCAAATTCACTTTATTTTACGGTAGGCACAACTTTTGAAGCATAATTTGAAGAATTCTGTCAAAATCTACGTTTTATCCCGTCACGCAGAGCAACATGCAAACTTGAAAACGGACAGTCTGAAGTCACAGGTCCGGCTAGAAGTTCTTTGTCGAAGGAACGGGGCTTTTTCCAAGCATTCAGAATCTTCTGTTGCAAGCTTCTTTTGGAGTGACCAGTCTCCACTCAGGAAAGCATCCAACACACAAATTGCTTTTAGAGAGAGCAAGAGAGCGCCACAGATATTCAGTCCAGGTGTCTGGTATTGTCACTGCTGAAGGACCAAAGTTCTTCAATGGGTTGTCATTGGGCCGCTTCCAGACTGCCCCACTGTAACAAGGTTTCTCAACACAAATGTTCACAGAATGAGGCAACTGTAAAAAATATTGCACTGTAAAAATATTGCACAAAATCCAGCCAGAACATTTCACGCATTTCTGTGACCTTAAAATGGAAATCTGAAGGATAATTCCTTACAACACACCAAAATGCACAGTGAACAAAACCCAGAACAAAGTTTAAACAGTTGTAAAATGGAATGGGCCTATGGTTTGTGCCTGTCATAAAGGTGCAAATTAATATGTGACCAATGTCACTATACCAAATCAGGCTATGCACATAATTCCTACACAATTTGTTCAAAACCAAAGCAGCTGAAGAATATGGGGACTCTGGCTTTGGGTAGCAATGATTTTCAGTCTTCAATTAGCAGGTTTTGAAAAAATACTATGGTTAACTGGATCCAAAATGTTTCCATTGCCATTTAGACTAACCCAGATGAGCTGGGATTTTGAAGAGTAGGCCAGCCCTTTAAAGGCTTACATCATTCTTTAAAAGTGTTTCAGGGACCTTGAAAGTCCTATTTAGGTGCAACCAAAGCGACTGCCTGGGTGGTCCTGTATTTATTTCCCCACGCTGAACTGCAGTTTCGCACAATATAATCCAAGTTGCAAAAGCATTTGTTATGATGCATGGAGGAAGGAACCTGCTGCAGAAATACATCTGAAGTTTTACTGGATATACAGAAGTAGATATGTGCAGGACCCCAAAACACACAGTTTAAAAAGTACAACAGAAAAATTTGAGGTGCTATGAAGTAACATATCTTCTTATTGCAATGCTTATGCTTTCAAGTATGAATTAAGTTTTTAAAAACCCAACCCCACAAAGATTTTAAACCCAAGTTTAATAAAAGAGTCTGTGGGTTTTTTAAAGGACATAAAATAGGAACAAAGCATCCTGACAGTAACACAAACTTATCTGAAAAAATGCACAAATAAAATTTAACAAGTTAAAAAAAAAATCACAAGCAGCAGTCGGCCAGTTTTAACTCGACTTGTGTACGCATACCACCTGTCTAGAGCCAGCCTTCTCTCTGTGGAGCCTGCTTGGGTTTGACTGAAGACGGCAGTTATCCCTGCACCATAGCGCTTGGGCAGCAGAGGAGAAGTCTTAGTCACTTACCCTCAGAGGCTACCCTTTGATCAAAAGAGTACAGAAAAGAAGAGTCAAAAGAGGTTCTCTTTGAAAACAGCCAGACAGTTTTAGTTAGTAGAAACACAAACTTTGCTTTCAGGTCAATTTTTACATCGTGTCAGTTTTCACAGGTTACCATTTGTCAATGTATGCTTTCTTGGGAGCGAGGGGGGGGGGAATATTTAAAATAAACCCATACCAAGAAAGGGGCAGATAGACTACATATGGACATAATACATTTCATAACCAATATCAAGAAGCTGAAACTGTATGAGCAGGGTTGTTTTTACAATAATTTTCAAGTAAAATGATGGCATGGCAGAAGTGACCACCTCCCCACACTAGGAATGAAGGGGCATATCTATGGTTAACACCTTATTCAGAGGCAGCATACTTCTGAAGGACACATGCTGTTGGGCAAACAGGGGAGGGCGGGTGCCTTCACGCCCTGCTCCTGAGCAGTAACTTGAATGGGCAGGAGTAAAAGGAAGAAAGAGCAAAGGGTGCATTTGTGAGGGTTTAAAGCTATCTTACCATTTAAGACAGTGTCTGAATCTTTAACAAAGAGGCCCGTCAACTTGGGGTGATAGAAGCGGCATTCCAGGCTAAGACTGGAACCATACTCATGCCATGAACATGGCAGTGGAGGAGAAAAGTACTGACCCCACACATGACATATTTTTGCCACTGCCCTGCTGGCCTCAATAAAAACAAGAAACATCAACTTACCATGAGGTCTGGACCAGGTGTTGGTTACGTTCACATTCTAATACCTGAAGGTACATAACGATTATCTGGAAGATACGGGTGATTGAGTTATACAGGTGATCCAAGTGGTGGAAAGAGGTTTTCATCTAGACAGAGGGTACCCATGCAATGCAGGTTATTCTACTCTGGATCAATGGCCTGATAAGACTCCACGGTGTGTATAAAATGTTAAGAATATGTTTTAGGATGTCAGAGAAGTGGTACTCTTGAGAGTATGTGTGCAGCAAAGCTTCTTTCCTCTGCACTGCTGTGCACTGCTCACAAGTGTCTCTTATTTTACCCCAATATTATTTGGCAGCTTTCCTTCTTCAGTGCTTGCTTCGAAGATATAGGAATAACAAAGAGGGAAATGGTGGAAGCACTTCTATACAAAGATTTGTTGAAATGTATTAGTAACACAGGTCAGATTTTTGGGGGGAGGTAGAGAGAAGAGTATATGATCTACTGACTCAAGACCCAGAACCACAAGTTTTAATTTTTTCAAAAATGGAAAATACAAGAAACACCAACGAAAGAAGAGAGGCAGATGAAAATGATGGACTCTGGAACTGGCAAAGCTAAAGAAAAAATCCGAAACCAGCATGATCAAGTATTCCAAAAAGACTGGAGTACGTTTACAGGATATTTAAAAGATTAATTGTAAGCCATTGACATCACTAGCAGGGTTGTCTGAAAACTTGTAATGAGAAATTTTCTCCCTTTTTATATTTATTTAAATTTTGAGTTTTTTGGGTAAGGAGTTTATTAGAATTTGAAAATATACCAAATGCGATAATATTAAGGTTAATTATCAAAGCCACAAGGCAGGAGGGAAGGAAGTCGAAGGGCTCTAAAGAGCCAAAGACGTAAAGTGGATAATAATGGTGTGATTGTATATTATTAAATGGAAAACTAATAAAAATCATTAATAAAAAAGACCCAGAACCACCAGGATGTTCCAACAAATGAAGGCAAAAAGATCATAAAGGATGGTGCAGATCTGAGGACTGAAAAAGTCAGAGAAGATGGGAGCCTGCACTACTGGGTTATCATAAGCTTCCACTCATGGTAACCCCACCTACTACTGAAGGGTTCACATTTCCACAGCTGACAGGTGTCAAACCAGAATGAATTAACCTTAGAAAATGCTACAATGTATCCTGCCCATTTTAAAATCCTGCCCTTCCTTTACAGGGCAGAATTCAATCTTACAATCAAGACTTACAATCTTGTTAGGTATGTCAGGTTTTGTAGCATGCCCTGTCCAAGACGATCCAGCAAACCTAAGACATCATCTGGGCTTTAACCTCTTGAGCATCCTGGGGGAACCAGCCATGAGTGGCTAATGCTGAAGTAATGATGTAAATGGCATAGCTATAACATGAGCACCAAGGGCAGCTGAGGTAGAGGAAGAGAAGGGGATTGTGCCATGCCTGAATGGAAAGAGGGAGGCCTGTAAGCTTCAGTTGGGCACAGAACTGAGTCCATACACCTGATTACCTCTCCAGCGCTGCCTGTTTATTGGCACAGTTAATCAGACATAAAACTCAAGAGATGCTAGAGTGGTGCCACCTATGAAGTGGGATGTTGTAAGTGACGTACCAGCCATGACTGCGCAATTGGGACAAAATAAATTGAAAGCGGCCAACAAAAACTGTCTCCCTGCTTCTTTAAAGTGATAGAACATGTCTCAATTATTTTCAGGGCAAAAAGTAAGCCAAACAGTAAAGCATACAAAGTGGGAGGAACAGAAGCAGCCACCAGTCCCTCTCTGAAGTAGGAACATCTTAGCAACACAAATGTAGTTCTGTACTGTGCCACTTGTAGGGCTGACCCGCCAAAGTCTTATCACACACTACCCAATAGATACACAATGGTGTTGTTACCTGCTTGCACAAGAATAAGCTGCTTTCATGCCAAGGACTTTGAATGGAGAACTCAAGCATAGCTAAGTCTAAGCAGCACCTAATATCTGAAGCAACCAGTCTTCATTCACCAAATGAGACGGGATAAACTAGCAGGCAATTCTTGAAATGAGAAACAAAGACTGCCAATGGTTTGGCTACATTAAGAACAGGCTAATTTCTTATCCACTGCTCAGAGGGCAAACTTAAAAATACAAAAGAAATACAAACCTTGTGGGGATGCTTCACATGTACGCAAAATCCCAACTCCTTCAGAACTCTCCTCTCAGCCTTTATAATTTGGTTCTTCAAGTTAACGTACTCTTGATCCAGTATCAAAGGTACAGGTTTCCTGGGATTTTTTTAAAGGGGGGAAATAGAAAAAAATCAGTTTAAAGCCCTTCTACAAAAGTAGAGCAACAATGGGCATTCCTCAACTTTGGTGTCTCATGGGAACAGCATAAGATTAAATTTGGACCAAGTTATCCAAGGAACTGGAGAAATGACTGTGGCGACTTCCAAATCTGTAACTGTCTAGGCAACACTGGCAGTGGTCTCCTTTTTGAACCCCAAACTTCCCTTTGGAACAGCCAACTCGTAGGAGTCGTGCAAACTTACTCCAAAAATGACCCCTTCCAAGAAGAAACTACCAAAATCTCAGAGAAGAAGCACCCACCTAAGCAATCTTTCAACCCTCTGAAGTTATCTTATTACAATTTGAAATTATAAAATTTCACCCAGATGACAGTGAATGATGGCCACTAGTTGAGGATGCAACGAGGGCTGGAAAAGTTGGAACTCACTGAAACTTTATTTCCAATTAGGGTTTTTTTTTGGGGGGGGGGGGTTCAGGGACATTCTTTGGGGTTGCATGAAATCCTCCAGAGTTTTGGGAAGGGGATAATGCAAGTCACAAATGGCCCTTGAGTAACTGCCACGATCCTTGGAAACAGACACTGTGTGAAGGCACACAGTTGGAGTTAACAGTTGACTTACTTTTTCTCTCTCAGATACCGAAGTCTGTGGAACACATTAATGACATCTCTTATCCGCCTTGGGGCTTCTTCAATTTTAGATGCCAAGTGAACACAGGCCATCGACACATGCTGTAAAAGAATATGGAACATAGCTAAGTTTTATTCTGATCTCTTACTATCTCTTAACAGTTGAAGGAGCAATAACATGCAGAATATGGCCATCAGACTAGTGTAAACATCTTGTACAAGGAACTTCACCATGCATTTATGGGCACACTGAGAAAGGGATATGCATTATCTTTGAAAGCCCTGAACAGCGTGGGACCAGGGTGCTTGAAAGACCATCAGTTCAGATTTGACCTTATCAGGGACGATCCTTCAGAGAGCTGCTTTACTGGCTGAGTCCCAACTGTGGAACTCCCCTCTAAAGGAGAGACCACAAATAAGATTTCTGGAACTTTTTGCCTCAAGTGCAAACTATGGCAGAAAACCATTTTAAAAAAAGTTTTCTAGAATCTCAGGATTAAGAATCACTATGTTACAGAGATGGCAGAATAGCTTGCAGAATACATTTCAATGACAAACTAACACTTCAGCACACTTGCTTGGAATAAGTACAGCTGAGATCAATAGGAATTATTTGCAAATCAGTGTGCTAACACTGGGCTAACACGCAAGAAGCTCAGCAAACTAGTTTACCATGCTTAACCAATAAAATCAAATTGATACCAATTATTAATTGCATAGAACAAATCCCATACCTCCATGGAATGCTTCACAAATGATTTTGTATAAAAGAAACGCTGGAATAACACCTGCCCCGTAGCCATGGCCACCTAAGAAAGAAAAGTGAGAATCTATATTAATATGACAGTAAATACAGTGGTACCTCTGGATGCAAACGGGATCCGTTCTGGAGCCCTGCTTGCATCCTGAGTAGAATGCAACCCGTGACTGCGCGTGTCGCGATTCGCCTCTTCCGTGCATGCACACAACGTCATTTAATTAAAAAGGAGTGGAGTGAACTCAAAAGAACTTCTCAGTGCTCTGACAATTGTAAGATGGGAAGGTGGGAGTCACAAGTATTTTTAGGTACAAAACTATCCAAATTGTAACCATCCTCATCCAATGACTCTAACATGGCTAGTGAGTTTGAAACATTTGCTTGGTGTCAATACAGGTCTTCAGACCATACAAAGTTTACCCGCCCACATTGCTTTGCTCATCTAAGCTTCCCCCCAAAGAGCCAGCTGTTAAATTTAAGAGCTAAATGAAAGAGTTCGTTGTTCCTCCTCAAAACTAGGCAACACAGTCCTTTCAAAAGCCAATCAATGAGGGCAAAACATTTGATCACAGGCAGTCTGGAAGCAGAAACCAAGAGCAGATTCCCCTAAAAACATGATAACAAAAACAACTCGCTAGATACAAGGCAAGATGAATCAGCCACAGTGAACTCGTCACAGTTTCAGCATCAGAGAAATGTTACAAAAAACTCTTCTAGTTTGAACAGAAAAAAACAACACCACATCCTCCTCAAAAGGGTGGTAACCAGCAGGCTTGCCGGAATGTCTTGACAAACATACAAGACTAGCAAGGGAGGGGATAGCGTCATTTCCGGGCAAGACCTGTTACATCACTGATTTCCTGGAATAGAACTACGGGCTTGAGAACCTCCTCCATTAAACAGGGGTTTCCCCTCTGCCTTCCTCCTTTTCTTGGGACACTGAAATCCCCATGCCAGGGTGGGAAGGGGTCCTTATCAGAATCTTTAAGATCTACTCATGCTTGGCAGCCTTGGGTCCTCAGTTCTAGGGCTCAACTGTCCCGGAGGAAAAACAACCCCCCCTCCAGTGCTAGTGAGGGAAACTGAACAAAGCAGCAAATCCAATCAACCACCTTTCTCCTATTCTCAAAACATTTACATACAAAACATGGAGTTCTAGTCAGCAGGCTTTCCTTTATCTAGACCAGGTCAGACAGTCTCAAACAGTGCTTCTCCAAGTTGTTTTCCTTGCTTTTGGAAAAGACCACCTACTCTTCTTTTCCCTTAAAATACAGCAGCTTCTTAGGAACCCTCCCAACTGAAGCCCCAGCATAAAGCACAATTATAACAGTACATTATCTATACTGCATCTGTGTATTATATAGCTTATATAAAAAATTACACAAACATATTACACACATAATGCTAACTTGTTTTCTCCAGAAAGCCATCAAACTACTCTTCCAAATTGTTTCTGCTTGGGGAAATGTGTGTTATAACCCCTGCCCCAACAACACAATTCTACCACCTCTCAGCAAGCTTTAAAAAAGGCCCTATGTTCTATTTTTAATGTAAATCCTACCTCATTACACAAACACACACTCCTCCCTATAGAACTCTTTCCCTTTAAGATCATCCTGCCCCAATCCCAGATCAAAGCATCAGTCAGTCCATGTCTTACAGCATTATCCTCCCAACAATATCTGTCTAGTTTGTAGTGAAAACCATTATTTGTAAATTGGCATCCAGCTCTTAGTATCCAGTTATACTGCCTCTGGGCATGGAGGCTCCACTAAGTTATCAGTGCCAAGAACTAACGACAGACCTGCACACCATGTATCTATCCAAATCCTTACCCCCCAGCAAAAAATCTAGATGTGCTTTGCTTTGCCAGCCCAATGGTTCATTTAGTCTAATGTTCTGTTTGACACTGCAGTCAGCCAGCTGCCCATGAATTCCTCCTGTTCATGAATCCAGCCTTCATGTTAACAACAAAGTATTGTATTGTAACACCTTAAATGGTAAATATTGGATCCAGATGAAATGAGTTGTGCTTAGGTTCCAACTGATTTCAATGGGAACTAAGTTCTGGATCTAACTCCAGAAATTCTACGAGAATACTTTTTCTAGCCTTTTATAGTGTCACAGGTCTTTGTTGCTTTTGCTGCAACAGATTAACAAGGCTACCCCTCTCAAAAAAGCTCATTCTGTTGCCAGGTACATTCAGAGGATAGCTGAGGTGCCCAGAAAGAGAAGCGGGGTGGGGAATAAAAACAGAAGCTTGAACTTTATTGGCACCATGCTTTTATTGCTCTCTATAAAAACAGGCTTCTCCACTTTTTACTGGGTATGTATCAATATATTTGGACACAATGGAGAGTCATGCTTTTTAATTATATATATATATATAGAGAGAGAGAGAGAGAGAGAGAGAGAGATTATTGTAAAATAAACTAGCTGCAATAATTAGCTAAACGAGATCCAGTGTGGTGGTATAGTGTGGCTGGAGTATTAAACTTGGACCAAGCCAGAAATACCCAAGCTCTAATTTCCATTCAATGAAATCACTGAGTGACCTTGGGCCAGAAAACTTTCTAGCCTACCTCATTTTACTGTTGTAAGGAGGCAGCATAGAAATGTAGTGAGCAAGATCTTCCCTCTGTAGAAATAATTCTTTATCTAAAGCTGTCTGTATCTTCCCAGGAAGAATGGAACTTTTTCACAGCTGTATAACATACTACTAACAACGACCCAGGCTTTGAGAACACAGAGCTTTAGATGCTAAAACCAGAGCTAGGCAATATCTATGTACTATCTAAAAACTCACCAAATAACACTGCAGCTTTTCAATTTGGCAGAACACTTTCCATAAAGTGAGATGGTATAAAAAGCAGGAGCTTGGGGGAGGGGGAAGAAAATGAATAAAGAAAGGAGGGCCGGGATGGGGCAGCACCTAGAGTTTCATTACGGAAGGAAAAAAGAATTCACCCTCCATAATTCTTGTACACTTTCCCAACTTTTGAAGACGCTAAAGAAAATAGCTTACTTTTTATCATATACATGCATACATATGTACAAAAGCCACAGTACATTACCTTTACCTGCAATTCTCTTACACTGACTTCTGGATCGACTTGTGAAGCTACCTGAATGGCTCAAAGGCAAGATACAATTTTTTTTTGTATGAACTAAATACGAACTAAGTTATAAAAATAAAAGCGCTGGATCCAGAAGCCTCGGTGTCTAGATTCAGATAGGACAAAAAACAACACCACGACAGATACACGCTCAGAATCTGTAACAGGTTCTTTTCCAACCGTCTTCCAGAACCTTCCAACTGCCCTCAACCGCCCAACGAAGCCCCCTCCCGGTTCTCTCTGACCCTTTCTCTCCTTTTTCTTCCCCGTCCCTGCTTAATCCCATTTCAAGGCCTCCCTTCCACAGGCGAGTGCGGCCTAGGCCTTAGGTTTAGGCCTAGCGCTCGCTCGCTCCTTCCGCACCTGAGGAAGCCGCAACAGGATCCCGGCGGCCTGGATGAGCTCACAGCCGGTGACTCGGAGCTGAGCCTCGGTCTCGGCGTCCAGGCCGCTGCTCATGGAAGGCGTGAAGCGGAGGGCGTCGGCCGGCAGAAGGCAGTTCTCCAGCGTGATGAGGACCCCCGAGTATAGCCGGTCGCCGATGCGGACCGCGCCGGGAGGCGGAGGGAGAGCCGGAGGAGGAAGGGCTGGCGGGCAGTAGCCGCCGGAGGACGACGACGAGGACGACGACGACGCCACCGCTGAGCCGGCGAGGCCGGCCCCTACCGTCGCCAGCGCCGCTGCTCCTCCCGCGGCCGCCATTATCGCCGCCATCTTGTCTCGACGTCGCTCCCCGCAGACTGACTCACTTCGCCGCCGCCTCCAAACCCCCGTCCGCGCCTACGTCACGCGCAAGCCTTTTGTCTCCCCACCTCCTCCTCCTCATTGGCCAGCCGCAAAGACGTGCGCCCTCCTATTGGGCGAAAGCGCCGGCTTTTTCCGTTGTGACGCAACGGTTGGGAATTCAACCGTCTCAGAACGAGGCGGGTGAAGGTACGTTAGGGAGATGGAAGAAAGGCAAAGGTTTCCCGGCATGCGCTACGCGCACTCTCTGGCACGGCTGGCTCACGTTGGGTTGTACCACTTCAGAGTGAAGGGGGGGAAAGAGTTTAAATAATTACGGTTTTTATCCTCTTTTTAATTATTATTTTTAAAAACCCTCCGATAGAAAACCACCATGTCAGGAGAAAGCCCTGGCACTTACTTTTAAAAAACACAAGTGAGATCCCACCTCGTACTTTGAAGTGGTACAGTCCAGGATACGTCAGGCCAGACAACAGGGCCGAAAATGCTCCCTTGCCTCAGTTGCGTCAATGCCTGAATCGACCACTCTGGACTCGAGCTAAAAACAAAGGAAGCTTAGGGTTGTACCCAACTAAGTGTTATTCCGAGTAGACCTACTGAATCATGTCCATTATCTTCAATGGTTCTGCTCTGAAGAGGACTGTTTGCCACAAGACTGGTTTTCCTGCCCGGTCCTCAAATTTGTTTTAACACAGAAATTGAACCTGTTTCCAACTTCGAAATTTGGAGAGGGACCAAAGTTCCCCTTCGTTTTCCCTTTTGTTGTAAATAAAAATATGCCCTTTTCCCTTATGGGGTATCCAAGAGCCCATATAGAGTCCTTACATAGGTTCCCTATTGGTAGGAGAAAATAACAGAGGCCAACCAGAGAATATTGAGAAGCAAAGCAGCTAGTAAGCTTGATCTTTATTGATCTGTTGCAACAGGGTACTCCCCTCACACGCAGGAGAGGAAGAGGACCCCCCCAAAATGCTGTGCAATGGCTTATAAAGACTTTTGAAATTCCCATCCTCTAGACCAAGACCACCCCCAGAAACATTATGCATACATCACAGAAGGGGTGTAACTTAAGACCACCCCTCAGATACATCCCACCTACATCACAGAAATTTAAATGTTGTTTTTCTCCTGTCACAGTTTATCTCCTGTCTGGCAAGTTACTTGATTGGATTTCTTGGGGAGCCTGGCCATTCTTTTGTAGTGGTAAAATACTTATTTCCTGGGCCAGGTCACAGGCTCACACCTTATTCAAACAGACATATCCTTGAGACAGGATTTGTGAGGAAAGAGACAATGGGGAGGCTTTTCCAGGTTAACCTTGCAGAGAAAGGATTTGGTCAGTTTAGGAGTCAAAATGGTTCCAGGTTGGCTTTCCTGTGCTGATCTATGTATGTGCAGTTATGAACATTACCATATATCTAAGACCATAAAATTCCTATCACACTTTGGCTTTTAGACAGCAGACACTCTTACTAGGGAGGAAATCCTACCAACAGGAGTGGGACTTCTTGGAGCACATGCCTTTAAAAGCTGCACTCTTAAAATACTCCCTATTAGTAAAGTTGCAATCCTATACACATTTAAGGGCAAGCCCCTACTCAGCACTGGATTTATTTATGGTGGTGTGGGCAATCCCCCCCTCCCAGGTGCTGAGCCGAGGGGGAGCATCAACATAATAAATAATAATAAAACCAGTAGTTATACTGGTACCTACTGAGAAGGCTCATTAAAAAAAACAACAACTGCACCTAGTTCCTACCAGAGAGCAATGGCAAACTAAACTGTCAGATTGTGCCAAAATGGCAAAACTGACTGGAAAGCTCAGGAACCAAGAAGACAAAAACTTCCAGAAAGAATGAGAAAAATTTATAATTTATTTAGGAGACTGCTGTAAGCAGTTGAAAACATTAGCAGGATTTTAATCTCACTTGTAATGTAACAAATACTATGAATAATATAAATATAATATATATATAAAATATATAGATATAAAATATAATTATAATATGCAGTTGAAAACGCCAACATTAAGACCTGCAGAGATGGAGGGAAGTCTTGAGATTCAGAGAAATCTCTGTATATGGAAATGTATTTGGTTTTGTTATAAATTTATATTTGTAAAATCAAATAAAAATGATTTTTTAAACAAACAAACAAACAAACAACTGCACCAGAAGGAATTATTCTGAAAATAAGAAATAATTAGTGGGCATGCCAAATATTGCCCTTGCTCAGGGTGCCATATTACCAAAGTCTGCCCACCCGTCTTTGAACTCAATGTAGGAAAAATATTACCGTATTTTTTGGACTATTGGACGCACCGGTCCATAGGACGCACCTAGATTTGGGGGGGGAAATAAAGGCAAAAAAAATTTATCCCCCCCCCGCCAGGCGCGGGGCTGGGGCGGGGAAGCCCGAGCTTCCCCCTCCCCCAGAACGGGACCCAGAGCCATGCCGAAGCTGCGCGCAGCTTTGGCATCGCTCTGGGAGCTTGCGGGGCTGGGGGAGGAGGAAGCCTTCCGCCAGCCTCCAAACCATGTCGGGAGACAGCGGGATGGCGCGCTGCGCCTCTCCCGCTGTCCCCCGAGTTTGCGGGGCTGGGCCAGCCTTCTAACCAAGTCGGGGGACAGCGGGAAGGGCGCGCTGCGCCCCTGCCGCTGTCTCCCGAGTTTGTGGGGCTGGCGACGGGGAGGAGCAGGCTTCTCCCCCCGCCAGCCTTCTAACCAAGTCGGGGGACAGCGGGAAGGGTGCGCTGCGCCTCTCCCGCTGTCCCCCGAGCTTGTGGGGCTGGCGGTGGGGCTCTCCTGAAGCCTGCCATCCCGCTATTCCCCGACCTGATCTGGAGGTTGTGGGGATGGTGGGGGGGGGGGGAGAAGCAGGCTTGCTTCTCCCACCCCCAGCCTCCAGATCAGGTCGTGGAATAGCGGGATGGCGGAGCGCTGCCATCCCGCTATTCCCCGACCTGATCTGGAGGTTGTGGGGATGGTGGGGGGGAGAAGCAGGCTTGCTTCTCCCACCCCCAGCCTCCAGATCAGGTCGTGGAATAGCGGGATGGCGGAGCGCTGCCATCCCGCTATTCCCCGACCTGATCTGGAGGTTGTGGGGATGGTGGGGGGGAGAAGCAGGCTTGCTTCTCCCCCCGCCAGCCTCCAGATCAGGTCGGGGAATAGCGGGGTGGCGGTTCTGCGCCTCCCCGCTGTCCCCAGCTTTTGGGTGCAGGCTGCTGCCCGCAAGCCTTGCGAGCCCGCGGGACAGCTTGGGATAGCTTCCTGAAGCCTGGAGAGCGAGAGGGGTCAGTGCGCACGGACCCCTCTCGCTCTCCAGGCTTCAGCAAAAGCCTGCATTCGCACCATAGGACGCACACACATTTCCCCTTCATTTTTGGAGGGGAAAAAGTGCGTCCTATAGTGCGAAAAATATGGTACTTCCAAGGACAAGGGGAGTAAGGATTGCTGCACTCTTACCCATTGGGTAGTGTTATGAGAAAAAAACCTGCTCCTTTTCCCTTATGGGGTACCCAAGAGCCCATATAGAGTCCTTTTGTAGGTTCTCTATCAGTAGGAGAAAATAACAGACCAACCAGTGAATATTGAGAAGCAAAGCAGCTAGTAAGCCTGATTTTTTTAAACTGTTGCAACAGGGTCCTCGCTAACCACAAGCAGGAAAGAGGAGGAACCCAAAACAAAGGTGTGCCCGCCCTCATATAGACTTGCCCACCCTCAAACTCCAGACCACCCCCAGAAACATCATACATACACCACAGGGGGTGGTCTAAAACAGAATCCTGAGTGTTTTATCTCCTGTCTGGCAGGTTACCTGATTGCATTATCTGGGTTTTGGCCACTCTTTTGTTATTATAACTACTTAATTCCTGAATCCAGGTCACAGTTCACAGGCTCACCCTATTCACACTTTAAATGTGCCCTTGAGGAAGGATTTGTGAGCACAGAGACAATGGTTTTTTTCCCATTTCCTTTGATCTTGCAGAGACATATTTGAGGTCATTTTGGGAGAGAGAAAATGGTTTCAGGACTTTACTGTGATTTTCAGACATGTGGTTTACATATTTGTATGTGTTTGCTTGGCACATTTATGAACATCTATTTTATATATATAAGACCTTAAAATTCTTATAACAGTAGATTGTTTATTTCTGTCATTTATTTATTTGGGAAATGTAGATGCACACACACATGCCCTTCCCCAATGCATATGCAATCCCTAAAGCACCTTAAAACAGCAATTAAAACAATCCCAGAAAAGAAATCAATTAAAACAACCCCAGAAAAGAAATCAAACACCTTAAGATTAGAAACAGTCTTGTCAGATACAAACAACGTTCGGATTTTGTGTAACAGGAAAGTTTTAACCAATCTGTTGTAAGAGGATGTCAGATGGATTTCATGCGTAAGGCGGAAAAGATGCATGCATGTAACAAAGTGATGAATGAGAGGTCACTCTAAAGAGGAAATGTATCTCCCCCCCCCATAGGGCAGATCTGCATAAAATTAGCACTAGCTAATTTATATGTATAGATGCAAATTTAGAAAACAGGATGGAATTTAAGACTGCAAGGAACAGTATCTCACCATAGTGTTAGAAGACCATGCCCTGCTCATCTGTGTTAATTCATTGCTGACAGGCAACTTTGAAGTCTGCCTTCCTTGAACCCCTTTACTCTTTTATTTCTTCAGCCGGACAAACCTTCAAATAGAGGAATGTCCTACATAAAGTAAGACCCATGCCTATCTTAATCATGTCTCAGTCCCAGGCAGGACAGTAGACCTTAGCTGGAGGACAGGTCAGTATGCAATGAGATAAAGGTATCCTGGATCGAAGCAATTTACCTTTAAAGCCCTTTTCACTAATGCAGTGGGGCTTATGCGAAGTACAGTGGTACCCCGGGTTACATACGCTTCAGGTTACAGACGCTTCAGGTTACAGACTCCACAAACCCAGAAATAGTACCTCGGGTTAAGAACTTTGCTTCAGGATGAGAACAGAAATTGTGCTCCGGCGGCAGCAGGAGGCCCCATTAGCTAAAGTGGTGCTTCAGGTTAAGAACAGTTTCAGGTTAAGAACGGACCTCCGGAACGAATTAAGATCTTAACCCGAGGTACCACTGTACACCTTTATCAGCTTGTGCATTAAAAGAGCAGTAAATTCAATATTCATTGGGTAAACTTCAAAACAAAAATCAATTTTCTGCAACATTTTTACATACCCCCACACTGGCAAGAATTTGACTGCCCCAGGTAGAAACTCAGGCCCCAGTCTAGCTACCAAAGAAAATTAAGAACTTTGATTAATTTATGTCATTCTTTTCATGTGAGGCAGGGAAATCAGAGGACCGTGGACTACGGAAGCTTACACCATAAAACCAGTTTTTAAGGGGCCACAAGTCTCTGGTTTTTGCTGCACAGAAATTGTTAGAGGTTTTGTTTGTGTAATGTGTTGCTTATGAAGATTGTGACCCTCCAGAGCAAGGCATTATGCACATTTACGACAGTCTCACGTCCCCTTAAATACCAGGGGACGACAAAGTTATACAAACTTTGTTGAGAATAAGTCCCACTGAACTCAGAAGGACCTACTTCTGAATAAAAATGCAAAAGGTCAGGTCATAGCAGAATCTGCTCATCTTTTAATGTTTCTCATGAAATACTAGATTTATTTATTTTTAATGCAAAGAAGCAATATGTCATTAGATGGGTTTATTTTAAACCCTTTATTTTAAAAGATTTTTAAAAAGGAAAGGTGCTGTGCTCATAAATCACCAAGGCCCAGTGTATCTGTTTAAAAACACCACATATGCTTAGAAATAAGTTGAGGTGCTGTATCTGTTATAGATATTTTGGAAAGTTGTTAGACACCTCTTAAGATACGGTAATGAATTTTGCACAATGGCTCCAAAGATCAAGGAGCAGGTAAGAGCATCTGCTGTCCATGCACAAGGTCCCAGGTTCAATCCCCAGCATTGACAGACAAGATGGGGAGAAATCCCTGTCTGAAACCCTGGAGAGCTGCTGCCAGTCAGTGCAGACAACACTGAACTACACTGACCAATCATCTGATTCAGTATAAGGCAGCTTCCTACGTACTGAACTGTCAGTGGGCAGAGCCTCACACTGCACTAGCCTTTTGCTCAGTTGAAAACCAAGGCAACAATTAAAAAATTAATTGCCAGGCACAGGTTCTTCATACACAAACGCACAAATGACTTCTGCAGACTGGGTTATAATCCATGCACCTTAAAACGCAACGAAGAAAATCTCTGTATCGCCTCAACAAATCACAAATCCAACTGGGTTGATTATGAGGGTTTGGAAAGAACTAATTTTGGATCCCGCGGGACGCGGGTGGCGCTGTGGGTAAAACCTGTGCCTAGGACTTGCTGATCGTATGGTCGGCGGTTCGAATCCCCGCGGTGGGGTGAGCTCCTGTCGTTCGGTCCCAGCTCCTGCCCACCTAGCAGTTCGAAAGCACCCCTAAGTGCAAGTAGATAAATAGGGACCGCTTTATAGTGGGAAGGTAAACAGTGTTTCCGTGTGCTGCGCTGGTGCTGGCTCACCAGCTGCAGCTTCGTCACACTGGCCACGTGACCCGGAAGTGTCTTCAGACAGCACCGGCTCACAGCCTCTAGAGCGAGATGAGCACGCAACCCTAGAGTCGGACACGACTGGCCTGTACGGGCAGGGGTACCTTTACCTTTTTTAATTTTGGATCACAGATTGAGACAGAATATATATATATATTTAGTATAAATATTCCTGTTTTAATACTAGCACAACTCCACAAGCCAGCAACAGCCCCCTGCTTCAGGTACATCTCACAATGCGCGAAAATATCCCTTCGGGTTCCTTTCCACCTCCCCGGGCGGCAAGAAGGCCTTCTAGTCCTCTTCTCTTGGCTAAAGAGGCTAAGGACTTGAACGTCTTTGGCTCGTAGATCGCCAGGTCGGCCAGCGTTTTCCGGTTCAGTTCCACTTGGCACTGAAATATGGAAAAAAAGAAGAGAAGGGAAACTTAAGAGGCAACTCAACCTTTCTGGAAGTGGATAAAGTACGGCAGGAAGCTGTTGATACGGGTTTATACCACAGTTCCTCCAAGGAGCTCAAGTTGACAATACATGTGTCAAGGATCTGTTTGCAGGGGAGGGGGGGAGAGACAGGAACGTACAGAGAGCCTCCTCCTTTGTTGAGCAGCTGTACTTTGCCAGGGTCTGGGGAGTTTGCAGGAGACACGGAAGACGAGAGAAAGGGGAGCCAAAAATTTGCTACCAGGGAAGGGAATGTGCAGCTTCCGTCGCATAATAATAATAATAATAATAATAATAATAATAATAATAATAATTTATTATTTACACCCCACCCATCTGGCTGAGTTTCCCCAGCCACTCTGGGTGGCGCCCAATCAAGTGTTAAAAACGGTACAGTGTTAAATATTAACAACTTCCCTAAACAGGGCTGCCTTCAGATGTCTTTTAAAGATAGGATAGCTGCTTATTTCCTTCACATCTGAAGGGTGTTCCACAGCGTGGGCGCCACTACCGAGAAGGCCCTCTGCCTGGTTCCCTGTAACCTCACTTCTCGCAATGAGGGAACTGCCAGAAGGCCCTCGGCGCTGGATCTCAGTGTCCGGGCTGAACGATGGGGGTGGAGACGCTCCTTCAGGTATACAGAACCGAGGCCGTTTAGGGCTTTAAAGGTCAGCACCAACACTTTGAATTGTGCTCGGAAACGTACTGGGAGCCAATGCAGATCTCTCAGAACCGTAAGATCTTCCACGTAAGGAAAAAAGGCGGAGAGGGGGTTTTCCCTGTTTTCTATGCTGGAGGGGAAATAGGAAGAAGGCACTTCCGGATTCTGCTAGCGATTGAGGCAGACATGCTTTTGAAATTTCTGCACTGTACATAAGTTTTGCATTCAATAAAACCTGAAAAGACAGGCTGTTATCTTCGCAAGCATCCACACTCCCTTCTGACAACATGGTTCTTTCCCTCTTACCCTCAACAACACCCCAGTGAGGTAGGCTGTGAACGGTGACTGGCTCAAGGTCGACCAGAGAGCATTATGGCCGTGTGGAGGTTTGAACCCTGGTCTCCTGGGTCCTAGGCCAATGCCCCAGGCATTATCCATCACTCAGCCTAGCTGGAACCCGGTGTGAGCAGCAGAAAGAGCCTGAGGCAATGGTACAACATCTACTTTGTTGGAACAAGGTCCCGGCAAGCATTTTCCAGGTAAGGAAGGAAGAGGCTCCCTGTCTGAAACCCTGGAGAGGTGCTGCCAGTCCGTGTAGACATTACTTAGATGGGCCTATGATCTGACTCAATATAAGGCAGCTTCCTATGTTTCCCAAAGTGTGGGAAACTAAAAAGCAAATTTTATTTTATTTTATTAAAAAAGGTTGTGGGGAAAGGAGAGGGAAACACACAGAACTTGCAGATAGCAAATTAAACGCAGCCTGTTATGGCCCAATAGGTGCCTAGCAACTCATGCATTTTTGCACAACACCATTTTCATTTTTGCAGCTCCGGCTTGCTGTTTATCAAGCCCAGGGGTCAGCAAACTTTTTCAGTAGGGGGCCGGTCCACTGTCCCTCAGACCTTGGGGGGGGGGGGCTGGAGGAAAAAATGAACGAATTCCTACGCCCCACAAATAACCCAGAGGTGCATTTTAAATAAAAGCACACATTCTACTCATGTAAAAGCACGCTGATTCCCAGACCGTCTGCGGGCCGGATTTAGAAGGCGATTGGGCCAGATCCAGCCCCCGAGCCTTAGTTTGCCTACCCATGATCAAGCCCTTTGCTCAACTGTCATTTGTGGCTTTTGGGCTCATCAAGGGAGGTGGTGGTGGTCCAAAAGGGCTATTACAGAAGCAGGCTGTATGCTAAGGAAGGGGTGAGGTAAAGCCACTTACCTGGGAGAGACCGCCACGGAAAACGTGGTACTTCACACCATGCTCAAGTGATGCTGCTTCGATCCTGGTTTGCCAAAGCTGAAAGCAGAAACGGGAGCGTTCAGAGATACGTTTACTAAGGCAGCCATGTTTCTCTGGACTGATCTAATGCGGATGTGGGGGGACTTTTTCCAGCCAGATGGGTCGCATACCCTTCTGGAAAACCGCCCAGGGACCACATGCCAGTGGTGGGCGGGGCCAGAGCCAAAAGGGGGCGGGGCATCAAATGTAATTTTTACTTCCATGTGGCAGGCTACATATACCCCTCCATCCATCCAATCAAACAAGAAACATTATCAGGGTTTAAGGACACATCCCAGTTGGCCAAAAGCACTCAAGGGGGGGTAAAAAGTAGGACCACTGAGGGGCGTGTTCTGGGGAAAGGGGGTGTGGCTTGGGACGCGTTCCGAGGGCCAGATAGAGGTACAGAGGGCCACATTTGGCACCCAGGGCTGTCCAGTCTTTTAAAAACACCTTCAATTAAGTAAAAAAGAAACATGTTCCGTCAAAGTATATATTTTGCATTTCTTTCAATAAATGCAATTATTATTCACTGAATTTATACACTGCCCTATACCCAGAGGTCTCAGGGCAGTTCACAGAAAAGATCAACATAAAAACCCACAATATATAATCAAAATAAAAACAACAACCCAATAACACCCCCCCCCAAAAGGAGCCACATTTTAACAGGATGTCAATCAGATCAACCAAAGGTCTGGTTAAAAAGGAACATCTTTGCCTGGCACCTAAAAGTGTATAATGAAGGCGCCAGGTGAACTTCCCTGGGGAGAGCATTCCACCACAGAGAAGGCCCGTTTTTGTGTTGCCCCCCCCCCCCCCGACCTCTCAAGGAGGCTGCTACTGATTTGGACTGGTAGGTGAGAAGGCCAGGAGGCCGACAGTAGGTGGCGCCAGAGCCAAGGGCAGGCACAGACGGAGATGAGAATGGGGGGAGCCAACTCTTTCTGGTTTCATCTCCAGCCGCCCTGCTGAAATCTACAAAGGCAACACTGAAATGGTGGTGGATGAGACACAGGCCCATCTAGCCCAACAGTTGCCATTAATTTGATTCTCAATTGATTTTAGAATGTATTTTAATTAATTGTGATTTTATGTAAACTGTGCTATTTTTATTGTTGTTAGCCGCTCTGAGCCCAGCTTTGGCTGGGGAGGGCGGGATATATAGTGGTACCTCGGGTTAAGTACTTAATTCGTTCTGGAGGTCCGTTCTTAACCTGAAGCTGTTCTTAACCTGAAGCACCGCTTTATCTAATGGGGCCTGCTGCTGCTGTGCCGCCGGAGCACGATATCTGTTCTCATCCTGAGATAAAGTTCTTAACCTGAGGTACTATTTCTGGGTTAGCGGAGTCGGTAACCTGAAGCATATGTAACCTAAAGTGTATGTAACCTGAGGTACCACTGTAAAAAAAAAAATTATTATTATTATTATTATCCTCTGGGTGGGTGGTGAGTAAGGAGGCAGGCAGGCAGGGGCTGCTGGAAGGCAAACCGAGACTGGTGGGGCAGCCCCACAAGCTGCTCTAATGGACCAGCCTCCAATGAAGGACTGTGCTATAGTTTCTCACCCATGGAGAGAGAGAATGAACACAGCAAGCAAACCACCCCTTAATCGGGCCTGCGCAAATTTCGCCGTGTTACGGGAACGCGCAAACCTTACAAACAGAGCAGCATTTCTAGCCGCCATCTTTACCATTCTCATGTCGCTCTTTTTCCGCTGTCTGGCCTTCGTGGCGTACATGAAAGCCCTCTGGACGGCGCGGACGGCCAAGCTGTAGCAACGGTTCTTCCGCCCACGGAAATGCTGGAAAGGCAAAACACACAACACACTAAAAACAAAATACCCAAATGGTCTTCCGTTAAGGGAAAAAGGTTATCTCCTCTCACCTTGCACTTCCCCGTTGCAGAACCCTGAATATTCTGCAATTCCCAGAGCTTACAATTTCCACCCCGCTTAACAAATTACCGTACATCCCAAGGATTCTTTGGGGGAAATAAGGAGCTCTGGGTGTCATGGCCGTTGCAGGACACCAAATGTTTTGACATATCCTAATAGGAGAGGCGGTTCTGGTTGCCCTCTTAGGATTCGCCTGCAGAATATTGTGGAGGGGGGGCATTTTTCAACTTCCTTTTGGGGAAAGAAAACCATAGGGTTGCAGCCAATGCTAGTAGACCCACTGATAGGAAGGAACCTAAATCATGTCTGTCTATTAGCTGGTTTTAGTATTTAAATGGTCTTCTACATTGCTTTGGGTGACTTTTTGAGCAAGTTGACTAATAAATATAAAGCATAGTATTATTAACTACAGTGGGTCTTCTTTGAGTAAGGACTAGAATTGGATACCGCCCATGTTTTATTATTTTTTTAAAGAAAAAATGTCAAATTCTATGTCATCACAAACTGGATTAAAATAAATTACCTCCACCCAAAAGCTGCCTTGGAAAAGGCATTTTTAGCATGTGTTGCTAATCTCCTACATCCTTTTTTTGAGCATCTCAGTTCTTTTCAATAGAGAAGGGACTGGTGGAAGAAATATTTAGGACTCAAGAAAAATGACAACACCATGCAATGAGTGAAATAAATAGGCAAAAACACTGAAGAATTAAAAAAAAGATATTACTGTACAATGTCCTATATTATCTGGTGCTTCTTGCAAAGTGAACTAAGCCTCCAATGCTAATGCTAATAATAATAATTGAAAAATGCAATAATAATAAAGCAATAATAATAAAGTTTGTTGTTTTGTTGTTGTTGTTGTTGTTGTTATTAAAACAGTCCTGCGAGGACGGCTCGGCTGAGAGGCAGTCACCGGCCCAAGGTCACCCCCCAGGGATCTTCCGACACTCCCGTTAATTTCGATGGGTCTACTCGGAGCAGCGCCTACTCGAACCAGGAAGCTGGCCTACCCACGGCAGAAGCTAGAAAATGAATGGATTCACGTGGGCAGCGAGGAAACAGGCTGCAAAACGGCAAAGGAGCTGGGGAGGGCAATAGGGTGGGCGTTAGGGGGAGGGGGGAGCAGGGCACCGATCCACAGTTCTTACCCGTGCATGCTTCAGCACCTCCTGCTTCCGCCAAAAGCGATCGGTCAAACGGGCCCGGACCCAAAGGCTGGCCGTTAGTAAAACCATCCCAGCCCGCTTTCCCCCACCGTCTCCTCCTCCTCGGATTTGCAAAGGAGAAGAAGCGAGGGCGGAAGCCACGTGGTGCAAACTGCAAGGCTTCCCTTCCGGGCTTGCAAACAGCGGCGATTTGCAACGCTGTGCAAAGGGAGAGTCGAAGAGGCTGAAGGCAAGCGCGCGCCCCTTGCCTTCCGCTTCTCGCTTCTCTTTGGGACGCCCTGTTATGGGGTGAGGGGTATGGCGCGGGTCTCCATCGAAATCAAAAGAACAGAAAACAAGACGCACCCTACCTTTGGAGCACCAAAGAGCGCCCCCCAAATATAGGAACGGTAGTTTTGTTAAGGGTGCTGGGAACTGTAGCTCGCTGAAGCTGCTGTTCTCTGCGGGTTTAGTTGGCAGGGGAAGGAAGGTGTTCTAAATGTATTTTGTTTTAGGCTGCCAAGAGTCTTATAATACTATGCTTTATCCCACCTCAGTCAAGGGGAACTGTAGTTTACCCGTCCCAGAGCTACAGTTCCCAGCACCCTACAATTTCTAGGATTCTTTGGGTGGGGGAAGTACTGTGTACTAAATGTATGGTACAGTGGTAGCTTGGGTTATGTACGCTTCAGGTTACAGACTCCGCTAACCCAGAAATAGTACCTCGGGTTAAGAACTTTGCTTCAGGATGAGAACAGAAATCGTGCTCCAGCGGCGTGACGGCAGCAGGAGGCCCCATTAGCTAAAGTGGTGCTTCAGGTTAAGAACAGTTTCAGGTTAAGAATGGACCTCTGGAACGAATTAAGTATTTAACCCGAGGTACCACTGTATTTAGGGAGTCAAGCGTCTCCTAATGCTATGCATTGCCCTACCTCCGCCCTGGGAACTGTAGTTTACCCCCTCCCAGAGCTACAGTTCCCAGCACCCATAGAAACTACAGTTCCCAGGATGTGCTTTAAACGCATGAAATGAAGTTGTTGGGGCATCTTAAAGACTAAGGGCTGTTTCCAGGTCATTGAGGCAAAGATTGTATGCAGCGCCAGTAGACCCACTGAAATAAAAATAATAATATCTAAAAAGGAAACAAATAAAATTATTATCTATACTCATTTAAATCAATGGTCCTGACATTAATGTCAATTAATGTCTACTCTGGGCAGGATTAATTTTGGGCATAGCCCTAGCCCCACTTACCTGGGAGCAAGTCTCGCTGGATTAACAAGGCTTTCTTCTGAGTAGACATAGGAATGCACTGCAAGGGTTGCAAGCCAGCGTTTGTCAGAGCAGCTACACTGAAAGGACTGTCTGGCGTAATGTAGTCCAAAGTGTGTCTTGTTGGGGATTTTGCCACTTACACACCCATTTTTCCTCAGATTATGGTTGCCTCCCAGCCATCATGGCTAGTAGCCACTCATCTTCTTACCTTCCATGAAAACCTTATGCTTTTGGAAGAGTCAGGGACATAGGCAGCTGTGGCAGTCATGTTTTCGCCAAAATACTGACATCACCTGATTCACTCAAAAACAGTGCCAAAAACCTGCAATTCGGCCCCTGCACTGTTTGGCGGTGCTAACCCCATGTTTCACAGTAGGCCATAAAATGAGCCCTCAGTGCCCTAACCCATGGGGTCACTGTTTCGCCAAAAACCCGACGTTGTCCAATTAACTAAATGGACGGAGGGGTAAACTATAGTGCTGTACTGACTGAGTTATCAGACATAGTTCATATATGACCAATCCGTCCATTTCCATCCTCCATTTCCCATCTCCCCAATCTTAAATCCAGTTTTCCACATTCATGCAGCAACTTCCTACTTATTTATGTGTTTATTTTTAAAATCCTCGTGGAAATCCGAAAGCATTTTCATGCTAATTTCTCCCAATAAACACAGTTTTGCTAAATTTCCCCTTACACATCTGTGTATGCTGACTTCGCTAACGCATTTTATTCATATATATTTTCAAAAATGCATGCTCTCCCGTAATGTCTGTGTTTTTGTAAACATTGCTCGGTTGGAGAACCGCATGGCAAAATTCAGAGAAGTGCAAATTCTGAAGGATGCCTGTGGTTTGGTCTGCGTATTGTTCCAGAAAGTGTGAATTTGGTAAGGTAAAGGTAAAGGGACTATTAGGTGCAGTCGCGAACGACTCTGGGGTTGTGGCACTCATCTCGCTTTATTGGCCAAGGGAGCCGGCGTCCAGCTTCCGGGTCATGTGGCCAGCATGACTAAGCTGCTTCTGGCGAACCAGAGCAGCGCACGGAAATGCCGTTTACCTTCCCGCTGAAGCGGTACCTATTTATCTACTTGCACTTTGACGTGCTTTTGAACTGCTAGGTTGGCAGGAGCAGGGACTGAGCAACGGGAGCTTACTCCGTCACGGGGATTTGAACTGCTGACCTTCTGATTGGCAATTCATAGGCTCTGTGGTTTAACCCACAGTGCCACCCGCATCCCTTGTGAATTTGGCAGGTTCCCCTTTAAATGCCAAGTGAATCAATTCTCTTCCCCAAACTCCACCAGGGAATCCCTTTGCTATCATCATAATCAGCACAAAAACCAGTTAGAGAATTTAACACATCTGCATAGGAAACTGCCATATACTGAGTCAGACCACAGGGTCCCCACTGAGTGGCAGCAGCTCACCAGGATTTCTGTTGGGGGTGTTTTCTAGAGCCCTATCTTTTGCCCAACCTGGCAAAACAATCACCAGGGCCACAGATGGGTGTAGCCTGAGGAGAGTATGTGTGGTTAGTGAGGGGTGTGGCTTGAGGAAAGAGGGCGTGGTCTTGGGAGGGACTCAATGGCCAGCAAGAGAGACTTGGGGGCAGGTGTGCTGTGCTCCACCTCCAGAGGTTGCCTAGGACTACGCAAAGCTATTACCTCTCCCTTACATTTCTTTATTTATTACAGGCTTCCTCAAACTCGGCCCTCCAGATGTTTTGAGACTACAATTCCCATCATCCCTGACCACTGGTCCTGCTAGCTAGGGATCATGGGAGTTGTAGGCCAAAAACATCTGGAGGACCGAGTTTGAGGAAGCCTGATTTATTACATTCACACTCTAGGAGGCCTACACAATTCTCTTCCCATGTTATCCTCACAACAGCCCTGAGAGGTAGGTTAGGCTGATGGACTGGTGACTAGCCCAAGGTCACCCAGTGAGTTTCATGCCCATGGGGGGATTTGAACCCTAGTCTACCAGATTCCCAATACCAGAAGGAGCATCTCCACCCCCATTGTTCGGCCCAGACACTGAGGTCCAGCTCTGAGGGCCTTGTGGCGGTTCCCTCACTGTGAGAAGTGAGGTTACAGGGAACCAGGCAGAGGGCCTTCTTGGTAGTGGCTCTCGCCCTGTGGAATGCCCTCCCTTCAGATGTCAAGGAAATAAACAACTATCTGACTTTTAGAGGGCATCTGAAGGCAGCCTTGTTTAAGGAAGTTTTTAATGTTTGATGTTTTATCGTGTTTTTAATATTCTGTTGGGAGCTGCCCAGAGTGGCTGGGGAAACCCAGCCAGATGGGCAGGGTATAAATAATAAATTATTATTATCATTACGTTTTAACTGCTATACCCGACTGGCTCTCATACACCCACCCACCAGTACTGTACCGATGTTACAACTGAACCACTGTACATCAAACCATACAAAACAATACTAAAAAGGCAAGCATTTAATATGTGATCAGACCAGGCAGAGGGCTGAGTCAAGAGGCTATAGAGTTACAGGACGCGGGAGACTGAGGTGGCCCAAGGTCCTCCAAGCTAGGGATGCCTCCAGGACTTGTCCTCTCTGAGACCAGCTCCTGTGCTGTCTCCTTCCACTGAGTCCTCCGGAAAAGGCTTGCCCCCTTTGCCAACAAGAGTTCCATCAAAGGGAAGTGCCCTTTCTCTGCAGCCAGGTGCAAGGGGGTTTTGCCCATCCAGCCAGCGGCGTTGACGTCTGCCCCCTCGTCCAGGAGGAAGCTGACGACGGCGACGTGGCCGCGGCTGGCAGCCCGGTGAAGTGGAGTCAGGTTGAGGTGGTCCCTCCCATCGATGCTCGCAGCACCTTCCCTGACCAGGGAGGAGACAACTGGCAGGTGACCCTCAGTCGCAGCTTTGTGGAGGGCAGTGCAGCCGTGGTGGTCAGTCAGGTTCACAGCTGCTTGACTCTGCAGCAGAAGCTTCACCATCTAGTGAAAAGGAGAGGAAAATACAGTGGTACCTCGGGTTACATACGCTTCAGGTTGCATACGCTTCAGGTTACACACTCCACTAACCCAGAAATAGTGCTTCAGGTTAAGAACTTTGCTTCAGGATAAGAACAGAAATCAGGCTCTGGCGGCGTGGCAGCAGCAGGAGGCCCTGTTAGCTAAAGTGGTGCTTCAGGTTAAGAACAGTTTCAGGTTAAGTACGGACCTCTGGATCGAATTATGTACTTAACCTGAGGTATCACTGTACAGCAAACAATGAGGGACTCACGTAAGCCCCGGACACCACTTTATCCGTAAGTTCTCTAATGTTTCAGGGGCCCCTGAGCTGCCATAACTGGCCCGCACGATAGGGGAAAGACTAAGGGGGCGGGAGTAGGAGGGAAGCAGACACAGAGAGACGCAGGCAGAAGAAAAAGGCTGGAATGGACCTGCAGCTTCTGCCTACATCTCTCTCTGGAAGCAGCTCAAGTAGAAGCTGCAGGTCCATTCCAGCCTTTTTCTCCTGCCTGCATCTGTCTCTTCTCATCACCTTTTTGCTCATTCTCTAGGACAGGAAGATGAAGAAACCTTGATCTGCTTTGGTCAGCTGGGGTGAGCTCATTATCTGGTTAGATCATGAACATTGGCTACATCTTTGTAAAGTCCTGGCAAAAAAATTGGTGCTTTGTGTTTCATTTTTTAAGTTTGTATTTTTTAAATTAAAGTTTAGTTGTTATTTCCTTTTCTGGAAAAAAATAATCAATAAGCTAATTTAAGTTTTAGCTTCTTTGATGAAGAAAAAGAATGTTCTTTATGATTATGAGTATGTACTCAATACATGTTTGGCTTAAAAAAAATCTTTCCCAAAGCCTAGGTGCACACCTTAGCGCATGGGTAGGCTAACTAAGGCCCGGGGGCCGGATCCGGCCCAATCGCCTTCTAAATCCGGCCCGCGGACAGTCCGGGAATCAGCGTGATTTTACATGAGTAGAATGTGTCCTTTTATTTAAAATGCATCTCTGGGTTATTTGTGGGGCATAGGAATTTGTTCATTTCCCCCTCCAAAATATAGTCCCCCCCCCAAGGTCTGAGGGACAGTGGACCGGCCCCCTGCTGAAAAGTTTGCTGACATCTGCTTAGCGAAATGCATGCTTATGACTTTTCCACCATACTGTAGTTGCAAAACCAAAGTGCAGGATCCTTCAATGATAGCCATGCTTCCTGACTGCCATGTCCCCTTCAAAGATTTCCCTGCCTTAGAAGGGGACAAACTCTAGCTCTCATCAGCCCCAGCCAATGTAACCAGGGATCATGGGAGTTGTAGTCCATTAACATCTGGAGGGCATATTCCAATATTTGTGGAATATTGATTTATAGCCAATTATTTTTGTGGGCTGACGAAGAGTAACTCTACTTGATATTCTGAGAATATGTAATACAGTGGCACCTTGGTTCTTGTCCCCCCCTCTTTTTTTCTTCCTTTTTTTCTTTTTTCCCCTTCTTTCCCCCCCCTTTCCCCCCTTTCCCCCCCATCATCATCATTGGGGCGCCACACCCCTCAGACATTGTTTGTCCGCAGACATAGATTGTTTTCTAGCAGTCCCATGCTAACCTTGCCAATTTCCTGGTCGCTCACATTCCAGCACCAAGGGAGGCTTTGATTTTGTTAAAGATGGAATTGGCATAAATGCCTCCGATCGCCACTCGAAACGAGAGAACCTTGAGGTGCCTGGGCGTTCACATACAAAAACTGAGAGTTCCATCGCAGGAACACCACCAGGCCCAGCAGCACAGGAGCCGCTCCTCTCCAGGGTGGTACAGTCATGGGACCCGCCACCTCTATTTGCGTTGCCTCGTTCATTCATTTCAGTAGAAACAAATCTGTGAGGTTAAGCTGAGACTCTCTGGTTCGCACCCAGAGTCTCAGATAAACCTTCCCTGTTAGCCGCCTAAAGACGTTGCCTGACTCTCACCACGAGGAGGTAGGGATAGGCACGTGGAAAAGACCACCGAAGATTGATCAGTAGAACATCACAGATCATCGGCTGCCATTTTCCTTGAGAGTCCAGTGGCACCTTGGTTCTTGAACTTAATCTGTTTCGGGAGTCTGTTCGATTCCCGAAATGGTTTGAAAATCAAGATGCGGCTTCTGATTGGCTGCAGGAACTTCCTGCACTCAATCAGAAGCTGCAGAAGCCGTGTTGAACGTTCAGCTTCCGAAAAGCGTTTGCAAACCAGAACACTCACTTCCGGGTTTGCGGCGTTCAGAAGCTGATTTGTTCGCGAGCCAAGCCATTCGAGTACCAAGGTACCACTGTAGTTATATAAAAGTCTAAGCAGAAATTGAAATATGTACTGATGGGAAATGAAGAAGGGGGGAAATGAATGATAAAATGTTAAAATATTTTAAGTATTGAAATGGAATTAGGAGAAGTACGTAACATTCAGCAGGAAGGGAGGAAAGAGAAACATCATGGAAGCAGCATAGCAAGTCAACTTAAAATTTGTATTAAATTTGGATTAATTTGCTAAAATCTTTGAAAAGCAATAAGAACTCATTGGCTAACATATGGAGAACACCAGAGGCTCCCACACGTGGCTGTATAAAGACAACAAACAAACAAATAATCTAACCTCATGATGGCCGTTGTTAGTAGCAATGGAGAGCGGCGTTCTCCCTAGGCCGTCCTGAGCATTCACGCTGGCGCCTTTGGCAAGCAAGAACTTCAGAGCTTCCGTTCTTCTGCTCTCGGCTGCTACGTGCAGTGGTGTGACACTCCCTCCGTTTCCTAAATCCGGGCTGACGCCCTGCGATATCAGTAGGTCCACAATATGCAACTGGTTGTTGGCCGTCGCCCAATGCAGGGCCGACCACTGGCGACGGTCAAGGCTGGCCGGGTCTGTTCCGTGCCGCAAGAGGAGCTGCACCACCAGGGTGTGCCCGTTGGCAGCGGCGAAATGGAGCGGGGTGAGGCCTCCTTTGGTCGGCGCCTCCGCCGCTGCACCACGGCGCAGGAGGAGCTCCGCCACTTGGCTGTGGCCGCTCCAAGCGGCGCAGTGGAGAGGCATGTAGCCGGAAGCGTCGCTGGCGTTGGCCAACGCTCCACGCTGGATGAGAAACTTCACCAATGCGGCACTACCGTTCAAGGAGGCGGCGTGTAATGGCGTCCAGCCATTCTCATCTCTGAAAGGGTGGTTTCCCATTACTTATTTGTTTTGTAAGATTTATATACTGCTTGGTTGTGAAACGGAACGGAACAGCAACCTCGACGCAGTTTGCAAGGAGAATGAAACAAACTGTTGAAAACACTGAAAACAACTATAGTCAAACCTCGGTTGTCGAACGTACCGTATTTTTTGCTCTATAAGACGCACCAGACCACAAGACGCACCTAGTTTTGGGAGGAGGAAAACAAGAAAAAAAATACTCTGAATCTCAGAAGCCAGAACAGCAAGAGGGATTGCTGTGCAGTGAAAGCAGCAATCCCTCTTGCTGTTCTGGCTTCTGGGATAGCTGCGCAGCCTGCATTCGCTCCATAAGACGCATACACATTCCCCCTTACTTTTTAGGAGGGGAAAAGTGAGTCTTATAGAGCAAAAAATATGGTAATCCATTCCGGAAACCATTCGGCTTCTGAAATGTTTGACAACCGAGGCGCGGCTTCCGATTGGCTGCAAGAGCTTCTTGCACTCAAGCGGAAGCGGCGTCGGATGTTTGGCTTCCAAAAAATGTTCAAATATGGGAACACTTACTTCTGGGTTTGGGGCGTTCGGGACCTGAAATGTACGATAACGGAAGCGTTCAGGAACCGAGGTTTGACTGTATTTAGAACATCCAAAAATTAATTGACACTAACGTTAAGCTTTAAAACCAGGTTAAAACACTCACCCACATTCTATGTGAATAGGGTTCACTAAGCTAAGACGTTTTTAAGCAGGTGAGGGAGCCTGCCTGGTGTCAATCATTTGACACTCCCCCTGCAGCCCTTGCACTGCCTTCTCAAAGCTGGGTAAGTGAGGCACCGAGCTTTGGAAAGGGATCTGACAGAGTCCTTCAGTCCTCCTGCCTCATTCCCAAAGCCTGGTTAGCACTTCCCCAGCTTTGGGAAGGAGGTGGGAGGGTTCTGGGACCCTGCCAGAGCCTCATGCCTCCTTCCCAAAGCCAATTCCTCACTTAGCCAATTTTGGGAAGGCTGTACGAAGGGTTTTTTGGGGGGCGAATTAGGATCCCACTCTCCCCCCCCCCCCATGAAACAAAGCAGCGTGTAGCCTGCAGGTTTCGTGTCAAATTACTGTTGTGGCCCCCTTGGTATGAGAAGTTCAGATCCTCTAAGTTCAGATCCCCTATTTTCCTGGATTTACAGCCAGTTGTCCTATTTTCTGATTTGATCCTGGAATGTCTCTCCCCCCCCCCTTTGGAAGTTCCTATTTTCATTGGAGATATGTTGGAGGGTACAGGATTATGCGACCCCCCCGAGCCAAGGGAAGTTTTAAAATGTTTGCAAATGCTTCATATTTGATTACATTTTTATATATGTTGGAAGCCGCCAACAATGGCTGGGAAAACCCAGTCAGATGAGCGGGATATAAATATAAATATAAATATAAATATAAATATAAATATAAATATAAATATAAATATAAATATAAATATAAATATACAGTGCTTTTTTTTCTGTGGGGACGCAGGGGTACACATACCCCTAAACATTTTGTGATTCTTTGTACTTTTGTCCATTTACTGTATTTATTTTTCCCGATTTGAACTATAAAGTGGTGATTTTCTTGAGTCAAAATGAGAGTACAGTGGTACCTCGGGTTACATACGCTTCAGGTTACAGATGCTTGATCTTACACACTCCGCTAACCCAGAAATAGTACCTCGGGTTAAGAACTTTGCTTCAGGACGAGAACAGAAATCGTGCTCTGGTGGCATGGCAGCAGCAGGAGGCCCCATTAACTAAAGTGGTGCTTCAGGTTAAGAACAGTTTCAGGTTAAGAACAGACCTCCGGAACGAATTAAGTACTTAACCCGAGGTACCACTGTACCCCTAAACATTTTTTAGAAAATAGCACGGAATATAAATAATATAGATCTAGAAATCTAGATCTAGATATAATACTATAGGACGTCCCTATTTTCATCAGAGAAATGTCAGAGGGTATGGACGTTGGACCTTCCTGTTCTTAACTAATAGCGTTGCTGACTCATAGGCAGCGCTACCTCAGGCCCAGTGCTTGCACTTCCTCCTGGACACCAGAAGGGGCAGCAGAGGGCCCTCCTCTCTCACCTCACCTGCTCTCTGTGTCCGCCCCTTGCTTCAACAGCTGCTTGACCAGGTGCGTGTCCCCATTCCGGGCCGCCCGGTGCAGCTCCTTCCAGCTCGGTTGCATAGCAGTCGGGATCAGGTGATTCTCGGGGATAAATTTGTGGCTGTGCTCCCCAGTCAGGGTCCCCTCCTCGGCATCCTCCTCCTCCTCACTCAGCAACATCCATTTCCTCGCTGCCTCGGCCTCGACTCTGGTGCCTCTCAGGAAGAAGGACAAGTCATCCGTTAAGATGCTCTCAATCTTGACAATACATATTTGGCCATAATATAGACATGGGAATGATTGTGGAATATAGATATAAAATTTTCAGCATGTTACAGTTTAAGAGCAAATTACAGCGGTACCGCTGGATGCGAATGGGATCCGTTCCAGAGCCCCGTTCGCATCCTAAAGCGAAAGCACCCCGTGTCTGCGCGTGCGTAGGTCGCGATTCGCCGCTTCCACGCATGCGCGTGACGTCATTTTTTTTTAAAAAAAGAAAAGCATTGTTTAATGTATGGATAAGATATAAAGATTTGTTAGAAAAGAAAACCCCAAGATGGTTGTCACCAATGGAAGCGAAGGCACAGAAAAAACTCAATATGGAGGCCAAATGGCCGAAATATTGGGAAATTCTGGAACAAGAGGGAGACAGACTAAAATTGCAGAGCTTTGAAAAATTGAAAAATAAAGTGCGAGATTGGCTCCATTATTACCAAATAATGGAGGTATATAATTTGGACAAAAAAAAATGGTTTCCAGGTGGAAAAATCAAAACTGGAAACCGAATTGTTAGACTCTAAAATTAAGAATTTGTCAAAAATGTATAACTTGCTGTTGAAATGGAACACTCATACATACATCACAGAAGGGGTGTAACCTAAGACCCTCCCCCCAGATACATCATACTTACATCACAGAAAAGGCGGTCTAAAACAGAAATTTGAATGTTGTTTTTCCTGTCTGCCAGGTTATCTGATTGTCTTTCCTGATAGCCTGTCCCCCATTAAAATGCTGATTACTCAATTCCTGAGACAATGGGAAGGCTCCCTGACCCCCCCCCCTCCTTGCAGGGAAAACATTTGGTCAGTTTGGGAATCAAAATGGTTTCAGGTCGGTCGTCCTGTGCTGATCTATGTACATGCTTGGTGGGTACACTTATGAACATTACCATATATCTAAGACCTCAAAATTACTATCACAATATTAGCCTCTTGTACATGGGCAAAATTTACACCCATTGCTCCACCCACTTCTGCCTTTGGCCCCACCCCATGCCTAGCATGTGACCTTCTGATATCCCAGGGCATCATACTGGATCTAGAAAGTGAGGGGGGGTATCACATCTCTGCACATAGCAGCCAAGAGTGGAGGAACGGAACCTCGCTTTTGAGAACATTGTCACTTAATGGAGAGAGTGAGAGAGAAATATCTTTTTCTTACCAGTCATTTCTCTTCCACGGCCGACTGGCGCTCTTTTATTTATTCTGAGGTTGCTCCCGAACAAAACATGGGCGGTTCTCTTATCCCGTGGGTTCTGAGTGCGAGGAGGCGCGTACAGTTGTTTGCTCCCCAAAATTCGGTTGTCCTCATGCCCCAAGGTCGTCTCTCCTGCTCCTTGGAAGGTCCTCAGAGCAGCAACTCTCAGATTTGTTTGCGCAAGCAAAGCTTCGATCGAACACACAAATGGACCATTCCTATGGAAAGGAAACCGGCTACCAGACCATATTTTAACCCCGAAAGCCTTTGCCCCCCGTTAATATCCAGCCCGTTCAGAAGCAGAGCCATCCAGCCAGCTCCCTTCGCCTCCTTGTTTTGTTACGATCCGTGCATTCTGGAGTGTACCCAGAGCTGTTTATTTAATGACTAAATGGATTCTAAGAAGAGGGAGGGGTGCCTGACCGCTAATGGTTAATAGGATATTGGCCTGACAGACTTCTTGGCTCCCTGCCTAGGGCACATTTGTGAGCTCTTCCAAGTCGAAGTTCTGAAACTGTAGATCAGGGGTGGGGAAGCTTTTTCACATGGAGGCCCATTTATTTTTTTAAATATCCTTCTCCTCATAACACTAGACCATGTGAACATCCAATGTAGCTGAATGTTGGACTGTTCAGGACAGTTAAAAGAAGGTACCTCTTCATGGAAAGGTAAAAGGTAAAGATAAAGGACCCCAGATGGTTAAGTCCAGTCAAAGGCGATTATGGGGCTGCACCGCTCATCCTTGCTTTCAGGCTGAGGGAACCGACGTTTGTCCACAGACAGTTTCCGGGTCATGTGGCCAGCATGACTAAACCTCTTCTGGTGCAACAGAACACTGTGACGGAAACCAGAGTGCATAGAAACGCCGTTTACTTTCCCACTGCTGGGGTACCTATTTATCTACTTTTACTAGCATGCTTTCGATCTGCTAGGTTGGCAGGAGCTGGGACAGATAACGGGGGCTCACCCCATCACGGGGATTCGAACCGCCGACCTTCTGATCGGCAAGCCCAAGAGGCTCAGTGGTTTAGACCACAGCGCCACCCGCGTTCCACTTCTTCATGTAGCGCCCAGTTAAACTACGGAACTCGCTTCCACAGGAGGCAGTGGAAGCCACCAAGCTATATGGCCCTAAAAGAGGATTGGACAAATTCATGGAGGGCTGGTCTAATGAAGACTAATAACCATGATGGCTATGCTCTACCTCTGTGATCAAAGGCAGTAATTGATTTTGAATGGGCTCTTCTTATGTTCCTGACTGTAACCGAATCCTGAAAAGACAGAGGTGTCATGTATACTGAGTTCTCGTGCCCAGGAGGTGGGGAGATGGCCTGCCCTGGACAGTGTTGCGCCCCCTGGAAAGCGCAGGTGAACAGCTTGCGGATGCTCCTCCCAGAATCAGTACTGTCACCAGAGGTGCCTCGCTTCCCCATGCTTTTCAGGCAGAGATGGCTTGGCTACTGTACTCCATTCTCTGCTAACTTCCAGATTGGATTACTGCAATGCATTCTACATGGGGCTTCCGTGAGTTTCCCCCTCACAGTGCTGCATTTCCCAGCACCATAAGCAAACTACAGTTCCCAGGATTCATGTCTCTGTGTGTGTATATATGAGAGAGAGAGAGAGAGAGAGAGAGAGAGAGAGAGAGAGAGAGAGAGATAGATGCTTGGATGTGTATTGGATGTGCTTTAAACATACTGTGGATCTGCAGGGCCACTCCTAGTCTAGCTGTAAGTAAGAAGGCTGGCAGGGGGCTGGGTGGGCAGACTAAGATTGGTGGGGCAGTGCCCTGTTTGCCCTAATGGACCATCCTTCACTGGTTCAGAAGCAAGAGGGATTAATTATAGCGTCATCCGTGGAAGGCTGGTGGATTCTTTGGAAAACCTGGACAGAGGCGGAACGGGATGGAGTATCCTGCCAGAAGAAGAAGAATTTGGATTTGATATCCCGCTTTATCACTACCCTAAGGAGTCTCAAAGCGGCTAATGTTCTCATTTCCCTTCCTCCCCCACAACTACATCTGTGTATCTGAAGAAGTGTGCATGCACACGAAAGCTCATACCAAGAACTAACTTAGTTGGTCTTTAAGGTGCTACTGGAAGGAATTTTTTTATTTTGACTATGGCAGACCAACACGGCTACCTATCTGCAACTCCCCCACAACAAACACTCTGTGAGGTGAGTGGGGCTGAGAGACTTCAGAGAAGTGTGACTAGCCCAAGGTCACCCAGCAGCTGCATGTGGAGGAGCAGGGAATCGAACCCGGTTTACCAGATTACGAGTCCACTGCTCTTAACCACTACACCACACTGGCTCTCTGTGGGCTCTATGCTGGAACACTGAGTAGCAGGTCCTGCTATGGTTTGCTAATGGTGTAGGATGCAATCCAGCTTTCATGTTGCACCTGGTTCTGCCTTCTGATTTTGGTGTGGGCAGGGGCACCAAAGGAGGAGGGGGCGTCAAGCCATTTCCCTGGTCTTAATGTCTCTCTTGAAGCTGCTATATTCATCCCACTGGGGGAGGATGTGGGGCAGATGGGAACTGAGGCAATCAACAAAACAAGCAACTTGTTCCACCTGATTGCTGGTAAGTTGGCAACAACAGCAGCAGCAATAACTGGTGCTCAGAATGCCACAAGTTACTTTGTTGGGCCCCAGTGGAAAGAGGTTTGTGATTTAAGTCCCTGCTATTGCATCCCTGCACCCGAGCCCTGAAGCACGACCCCTCTGAGAAGATCAAGTGCTGTGAGGAATAGCAGGTCGCTGCGCAACAGGACGAAGCTCGCCGAGGAGGCATGTTGGAGCATGCCAGACTGTCTGTAACAAGATCTCCTGGTGTTGTTTTGTTTCGTTCTGCTAAAGTTGGCATCTCTCTGGTCCCAGGTCACCCACCCAGAGCTTTCTGGGAGTGACAAGACATAGCCTGGCAGATCAAGTCTGGGCTACAGGGGTTGTTTCGTAGTTAGTGGTTTAACAAACAAACAAACCCTCAGCACCGTCAACAAACTACCGTTTCCCAGATTTTTAGTGGGAAGCCATGACAGTTTGAAGTGGTATGATACGACTTCAAATCTATAATGCAGACAGGGCCTGACACAGATACATAGAAGAAGCCCTCCATAAGACTCATAGGCGCCGACTCCATGGGGCTTGAGGGGGCTCGAGCCCCCTCAAAAATTTTTTTGGGGGGGCTCAGCCCCCCCAATAATCTCGGGCGGGCGCCCTTCCAGCAGAGCGCCGCCGCCGTCCCCCGCCTCCTCCCCACCTGCTCCTTCGCCAGCCAGCTGCGCACCCTAATCGGAGAGCCCCGGCCGTCCCCCGCGAGATTAGGGAATCCCCGGGGGCGGGGGCTCCTGCCTCGCTGCTTCGCAGCACCACCGCCACTGCCAAGGCACTGCCGGAAATCCCGCGAGAACAGGGGAATCCCGACTGGCCACACCTCCCAGCCAGCCAATCGGCTGACTGGGGGGGCGTGGCTTGCCCTATTTAGGGCCGGAGCCACTTTATTTGCATATTCATGAGCTTATTTATTATTCATGAGCTTTCCCGGGCCCCCCCAATATTTTTTCTAAGTCCGCGTCCCTGATAAGACTCCCTTCTCAGCAGAGTTAACAAATGGCAGCAGTTCCTAGGATTCCTTCTGTTGGGGATATTTCAGACAGAAATTCCCAGGTGTCAAAAAAGGTTATTTACTGTGGTCCGTGTTTTGTTAGCCTCCAAATGGAAAACGAGCGAGGTCCCAACTGAAGAAGAATGGCAACTTAAGCTGACGGAATATGCCCAGCTTGCAGACCTAACATATAGAATAAGAGAACAAGAAGAACATACAATTGGAGAAGATAGGAAAATGTTTATTGAATATCGGGGGGGGGGGATTTTGTGCACTTGAAAACGTTGGCAGCATTAAGATAAATCCAAACAGTGTAAATAAGGTTTGATGGATGTACTAATGGGATACTGAATGGTTTCATTTATGTAAAATATGCAGGTATATTTGTGGTATGCAAAATGAACCACGGAAAGAGAAGAAGGCAAGTCATTGATATTTTAAGGATGTTTCAATGAGTATTCAGAATTGTAAAACAGAAAATTTAATATAAATTACACACACACACACACACACACACACACACACACACACACACACAGTGTGACATCATAGAGCTTTAAGTGTCTGGTGCGAATGGTGCCCGAGTCATCACCATGCCCTTGTTGTAAAAATAAGGACCATTTCTCCAGCTGCCCACAAGATGGTGCTCTGAGTACAAGTGAGGAGGAGTTGCTTAAGAGCAAAACCCGGTTTCTAGATGGGTTGGTGGTGTTAGCTTATTGTGATGAGGATGGTCTTGCAGCACCAGAAAGACCGGCACATTTATTATGGAATAAACTTGTGCATCAGAGCCCACCATCAAGTTGCATGAAGAGTTACCCACAGTTGGCAGCTGCATATACAGAACCATAGAATTGTGGGCTTGGAAGGGACCCTGAGGATCATTTGGTCTGACCCCCTGCAATGCAGAATAGGCAGCCATAGGGATCAAACCTGCAACCTTGGTGTTACCAGCACCACGCTCTTACCAACTGAGTGATATATAAAATATGTGCACCTAATTCAGGATCTCAGAGTTGCAGCCCGGTCAGAGTAAACACATTGACGTTAACAGACAGGACCAACAGAGGTTCATGCATTTCAACAACTTAACTGGATATGACCCCCAACAATAAGCCTCAGAGATGTCATGCGTGGGCGTGACACTCAACGGCGCATCATGTTTTGTTTAACGACAGCAGCAGAACTCGTAATCCCTTTCTTTTCAAGATTTAGATAACCTGGTTAAGCTTTAGATGAGCTGTCAAGAGTCTTTAATTTCTCCCGGCTTTGGTCTGGTTCGAAGCTCTTTCTCTGCATTATGCTGTGACTCCCTTCACCTGTTCCTGATTTTATTGTATTTAGAGCTGGTTTTTATTGCATTTTAATGTGTTGTTTTTTTATATTGTGATACTCTTTGAGGGCTGCTTTTATGGCTGAAAAGCTGCATATAAATGACTTTATAAGTGAGCAAAAGCAATCAGTAAGATCCACATATACTGTAGTTGCTTTGGAAGATGATAATCAGGCACCCGCACAACATGACCAGTCCAATGGAGCTGATGTTGAAGAACCATCGCTTCAAAACTGGTGATCTTTGCTTCTTCCAGTACACTGCTATTAGTTCACCTGTCTTCTGTGATAGGAATTTTGAGGTCTTAGATATATGGTAATGTTCATAGCCGCACGTACATAGATCAGCACAGGAAGACCGACCTGAAGCCATTTTGATTCTTAAACTGAGCAAATGTTTTCTCTGCAATGTCAAAGTGGAAAAGCCTCCCCATTGTCTTTTCCTTCACAAATCCTGTCTTAAGGGTATGTCTGTGTTTGAATAGGGTGTGAGCCTGTGACATGGCCCAGGAACTAAGTATTTATCATTACAAAAGAGTGGCCAGGCTCCCCAGGCAATCCAATCAAGTAACCTGCCAGACAGGAGATAAACAAGGACAGGAGAAAAACAACATTCAAATTTCTGTTTAGACTGCCTTTTCTGTGATGTAGGTATGATGTATCTGAGGGGTGGTCTTAGGTTACACCCCTTCTGTGATGTATGTATGATGTTTCTGGGGGTGGTCTTGATCTACAGGGTGGCAATTTCAAAAGTCTTTATAAGGCCTTGCGGCCATTTTTCTGGGTCTTTCCTCTCTCCCGCGGGTGAGGGGGAGACCCTGTGGCAACAGATCAGTAAAGATCAAGCTTACTAGCTGCTTTGCTTCTCAATATTCTCTGGCTGGCCTCTGTTATTCTCTCCTACCAATAGGGAACCTATGTAAGGACTCTATATGGGCTCTTGGATACCCCATAAGGGAAAAGGGCAATTTTTGTTTACAACACTTCCCAAGTGATGTGTAAAAATTTTCAGAGACACCCTTGATGGATTCTTTTGAGGAGTTGGAGATGGCGTTTATAAGTGGTCCATGTTTCACAAGCATACAGTAAGGTTGGTAGTACAATAGTTTCGTAAACAAGCATTTTGGTTTCCCTGCGAATGTCCCGGTCCTCAAACACTTCAATCGGGAGAAAGCTGCACTCAGAGCGCTCAGAGGAAAATCTCTCTTCTTGAGCCATGCCTCTGGAGAGGGTGGTTGTTTTCTCCCAATGCATGGAACAAGCTTCAGAGGAGAGATCTTATTTAGAATTGCAGCCGGGGGAAGAAAGTGTTAAAATGCCCCTTGATGTCTAAGAGATCCATATTGTTGTTGTTGTTTAGTCGTGTCCGACTCTTCGTGACCCCATGGACAGAGCACGCCAGGCACTCCTGTCTTCCACTGCCACCCACAGTTTGGTCAGACTCATGCTGGTAGCTTCGAGAACACTGTCCAACCATCTCGTCCTCTGTCGTCCCCTTCTCCTTGTGCCCTCCATCTTTCCCAACATCGGTCTTTTCCAGGGAGTCTTCTCTTCTCATGAGGTGGCCAAAGTATTGGAGCCTCAGCTTCAGGATCTGTCCTTCCAGTGAGCACTCAGGGCTGTTTTCCTTCAGAATGGATAGGTTTTATCTTCTTGCAGTCCATGGGACTCTCAAGTGTCTCCTCCAGCACCATAATTCAAAAGCATCAATTTTTCGACGATCACCCTTCTTTATGGTCCCATATTACCTGCAAGAAACTGCCTCGCCCCTAGTTATACCACCGGTGCAACATCCAGTCCAAATGCTGACCCATGCCAAATTTCCTCTTCCAGTCCCACCCCCATTAAGGTTGGCACTATTCCATCACCTTATGAAGGACCCGTGGAAAAGAAGCTCAAAACAGACCCAACCCATCTGTATAAAACTTGCTTCTGGGAATGCTCATGGAGAGATGGATCTTATCAGCCTTTGAATGTATTCCGCTAATCTACATTAATGATTACCCTTGTCAGCCAAGAATCCGGTTAAGTTTTCAAGGGAAGGCAAACTCACTGCTGTTTACAACTCTCCCAGCCTCATTTGCAATGCTAAAAGGCAGCTGGGAAGGTAATTAAACGATCTGTCTTCCCTCCGAGGCACATCAGTGTTGTTGCGGGTGGGAGGTGTCAGGTATGAAAGAGGGGGAAGCTGGGCTGTTAATATTATCTCTTTGCCTTCATGAGATCCGGTCTGGTGGTGTGGCTAGTAAGCCTGATCTTTATTCAAGGAACTGTTGCAACAGGGTCCCCACTCACCACATAGAGGAGGGAGGAGAGAATCCAGAACAATGGTGCGCATGCCCTTATGCTGACTTTTGAAATTGCCCGCCCTGTAGCCCAAGACCACCCCCCTAACATCATCCATACATCACAGAAGGAGGCGGTCTACAGCAGAAATCCTGTCTGCCAGGATACCTGACAATGGTCACTGATTGCATTACCTGGGCAGTCTGGCCATTCTTTTGTGATGGTTAATGTTTTAGTTCCTGAATCCAGGTCACAGGCTCACACTATTCATACACAAATACGCCCTTAAGACAGAATTTGTAAGCAAATGGCATTGGGAAGGCTTTCCCCATTTGCCTTCCTTTCTGCAGAGGAATATTTGAGGTCACTGGGAGAGTCAAAATGGCTTCAGGATTGCTCTCCCATACTATTTCAGACACATGGTTCATATAATTAGATATGTGTGCATTTATGAATATTTATTCTACATTTGAGACCTTAAAATTCTTATAACACAGGCTTCCACTAGGAACTCATTCACCCAGTCGATCCAAAAGGGGTTGAATTCGCCACCCAGGGCATCAGCTCTGACCCTATCTGCATATTACATTTAAAGCAGTATTATAGAATTGTAGAGTTGGCAGCGAACACAAGGGTCATCTAGTTCAACCCCCTGCAACGCAGGAATCTTTTGTCCAGCGTCGGACTCGACTCCACGACCGTGAGATTAAGAGTCTTAGGCTGTATCTAAACTAGGCTGCAACCTGACAATTTGAGTCTAGGTGTCCTGGGTGGGAGGGATGGGTATTCCAGGAGAGTGATTTATACAGCATTATAAAATATAATTGACTTATACATTTGCCTTCCACAGCTGTCAGCTGCCATTCCAAGCCAGGGAGGTGGGGGCTGGCTGAGCAAAATTGATTCAGAGCCGAGAGTTGGGGGATCGCTCTCTGTCTAAACACTAGATAAGGTTCATTACCGCTTATCCTTTTTCGAAAGCCACCTAAGGGAATGAAAGTCTTTATTGCCCAAGCTGGTAGCTCGTTTTTCTTTCCTCCTGAACATTCGGCTCTGAAATGTCCTTTCTTTTACTTGTGTTCCGGCAAAGAGCATTCATCATGCCTGCTTTTCGTTACAGAGGTGGTGCCATGGGGGGCCAGGGTGGGTAAGGGCCCCTGCCCCTCAGAGAAGCCGGTTGCCCTCTGTCTCCATCCCGTGGCTTGAAGGAAAAGCCACTTTCCCATATAAACCATAACTGAATTGTAAACTACCATGGAGAAGAAGGTTATCCATGGCTACTAGCCACAATGGCTAGGTTCTTCCACTGTCAGAGGTGGTTTGTGTCTAAATTGCTGGGAATCACAAGTGGGGAAAGTCAATGGTGTAGGAAGGGGTGTGTGGTGGGTGCAGGCTGCCCCGGGTGTCATCACTGGGGGGGGGGTGACATAATGGCAAAAATATGTATTTAATTTTTATTTATTTTTTAAATGGGCTTATGACACTTTATATCATTGCATTTTGTACATTTTGCAATTCTAATTACACTCATTACAAAATAGCTCAAAATTTAAAAAACAGATAAAGGTAAAGGGACCCCTTACCATTAGGTCCAGTCGCGGACAACTCTGGGGTTGCGGTGCTCATCTCGCTTTACTGGCCGAGGGAGCTGGCATATAGCTTCCGGGTCATGTGGCCAGCATGACTAAGCCATTTCTGGCGAACCAGAGCAGCGCGCGGAAATGCTGTTTACCTTCCCGCCGGAGTGGTACCTATTTATCTACTTGCACTTTGGCGTGCTTTTGAACTGCTAGGTTGGCAGGAGCAGGGACCAAGCAACGGGAGCTTGCCCCTTCGCGGGGATTCGAACCGCCGACCTTCTGATCGGCAAGTCCTAGGCTCTGTGGTTTAACCCACAGCGCCACCTGCGTCCCTAAAAACAAACAGACATAGAAAGGTAGAGAACTTCTCATTACAAGATAACCCTGCTAGTGATGCTAATTGCTTATGATAATCTTTCAGATATTGTATAAATTTACTCCAGTCCTTTTGGAATACTTGGTTTCGGATTTTTCCTGTCAGCTTTGCCAGTTCTGCAAAGTCCATCATCTTCATCTGCCACTCTTCTTTCATTGGCACAGCAATGTTGCTTTTGAACTCGAGTCCTGCTTCTGAGTTTCCCCAGGCATCTGGTTGGCCACTGGGAGAACAGGATGGTGGACCAGTTGGGCCACTGGCCTGGTCCACCTGACTCTTCCTACATTATTATGCAGCCACTTCCCCCTCTGGCCTAGGCTGTCATGGCCTAGGCACTCTATGGATTCCAGTCACGCAATGAGACCAGGATAAACTCCGGGAAGCGGTGGCATCAATCTTCTTGCAATAGCAGCTGCTGTTGACAGCCGCCGTTTGACAACATGCGTTGCCATGAATTTTTTATTCCACCTCTCCCCCCACTTTTAGAAAAAAAACCACAAACCTATATTTTACGGGAGAGGAAGAAGAAACTCTGAGGTGAATCATGTCAACGTTACATTTCACCTTCAAGAACAGATCTCCGAGCAAAGGTGCAAAGCCGAGGCTGAATCCCTGCCATCAGATCTGATCTGTCCAAGATGGGTATTGCTCAGGCTGGGTGAGAATCAATATCAAGCTGGCGTGGGAGGCAATAACAGATCTTTTAGTCTTGCACAGAAGCAGGGAAACTTTTTCCAGCCCCAAGACTACGCTCCTTTTGTGGGCAACGTTTCGTGGGGGCAGAGGAACACAGGCAGGTTTGACTTTTGTACAGTAGGCTAAAAAGGACCCCTGACCATTAGGTCCAGTTGTGACCGACTCTGGGGTTGCGACGCTCATCTTGCTTTATTGGCTGAGGGAGCCGGCGTCCAGCTTCCGGGTCATGTGGCCAGCATGACTAAGCCGCTTCTGGCGAACTAGAGCAGCGCACGAAAACACCGTTTACCTTCCCGCCGGAGTGGTACCTATTTATCTACTTGCACTTTGACATGCTTTCGAACTGCTAGGTTGGCAGGAGCAGGGACCGAGCAATGGGAGCTAGTTTCTACAAATACAGTGGCACCTTGGTTAAGAACTTAATTCATTCCGGAGGGCCGTTCTTAACCTGAAACTGTTCTTAACCTGAGGTACTACTTTAGCTAATGGGGCCTCCCACGCCTCCACACGATTTCTGTTCTCATCCTGAAGCAAAGTTCTTAACCTGAGGTACTATTTCTGGGTTAGTGGAGTCTGTAACCTGAAGTGTCTGTAACCTGAAGCATCTGTAACCTGAGGTACCACTGTACTCGCAACATACCTTCTCTATTCTCCACCCAGGCAGGCGAGAAGCACTCCTCAGAGTTCAAAGAAACCTTCTGGTCAGTCAAAAAGCACCCTCTGAATTTTGCAATGCTTTTCTGAAACCAAAGGATGTGTACAAAGACACGTATATTAGTGCAAAGTGCATACAGAAAATACATCTGAGGGCAAACAGTGCGTAAGAATGCCTTCTACTAGGGTTCAAATAGCTTCGGGGAAATGCAAACAGTGCAGATTGTCACAAAGATGGCATGCCAACCCTCCACTCTCTGTCGAGTTGCAGCAAGATTCCAGGAGATTTCCAGGTGCTCACCCAGGATTTATATTGAAAACTGCCGTAGCTAATAATAATAATAATAATAATAATAATAATAATAATAATAATTTATTATTTATACCCCGCCCATCTGGCTTGGCTTCCCTAGCCACTCTGGGCGGCTTCCAACAAAATATTAAAATACCGTAATGCATCAAACATTAAAAGCTTCCCTAAACAGGGCTGCCTTCAGCTAAGAAAAATGATTTATTCACATTTTTACGACTGTATCTAGATGAAGAGAATACAAATGTTACAGCATGGTCATCTCAAGAGGTACTTGTTCCTCATGGCAGTGCAGCCCTGGAGTCCAGCCTGCTAGAAGACGGATCTCCCAGCACACCTCTCTCACACACCCCATCACCCTGACAACCTCTGTCTGCCCAGTCCCCAAGCTACTGAAGGTAATGGGACCCTTTACATGTCCAGCTGTTCTTTGTCAACAACAAATTGTCCCTGCTTTTGTGTGTTGAATATATGCTATATGGTCATTTATGGACCTAATAGGTATCTAAAGCCATTTGCACATGCAGAATGTAGACACCCTATATACAGAAATGAGCAAACCAGCGATATTTTAGGGAGCAGGCTAGCAGGCGGGGGCCATTACTTACATCATAGGAGCCTACACAACACAAAACACTGTTGCTGTAGGTAGGTTTTATTTTATTTGTGTTTTTATCTTATATTTTGGAAATGTACATCCAGTTTCCCCCCTTTAATTTTTTGGGGTCCCCCCAAGAGAGTGGGGCCCTAAGCTATAGCTTGTTTAGCTTATACGTAAATCTGGCACTGGGCTTGGCTTATGTGCAGCTAGCTGTGTGACGCTACTTGGGCTTGTGGTCCAAAACTGAACGCAGCAACAGTGCTTGGCTTGCTTTTAATTAACCAAACTTTTTTCTTACTGCATGAAATTTATGAGCTTGCTCAAAGTTTAGCTCTTTACTGAATATAGAGATTATGGTGAGTTTGCCCCTCCCGGAAAACCGTAACATCGTATGAGGGGGAATGGATATGAAGATCCGCACAATTCTTCCTGTGAAACTCAAAATAAAAATAAAAAATCTCAGATCTGTGCACAAGAGGGGTGCATTTGGACATAGGATATTCATCCATTCCTAGCTGGTGTGTAGCGGTTAGAGGGTCAGACTAGGACACAGGAGACCAGGGTTCAAAAACCTCACTCAGCCATTGTCAGGGAACTGACATCAGAGGCACGGGAGAAGGAGAGGGTCTATGATTCTGCAGGAGAAGGTCCCAGCGCTAGGGGGAGACTCAGCTGGGAAGAAGGGGAAGAGAATGAGTGTAACACCAGGGATCCAGGAGAGCAATGGGACAGGGAGGTGCAGGGGCTCCAGGACTCTTCGTTAGAAGTTAGTGAGGAGAGCCCAAGCACCCCGCTGCCCACATCCACCCTGCGCAGGAGACTCCCGCGCAGTGAGAGGCGGAGACGATTGGGCGTCAAACAACTCTTATGTTGGCAACGCTTTAAGAAACGCCCACAGACAGATTCTACGAGTGACTAAGGGCAGCCATGCTGAGATGGGCTGTGCAGTCCGGAGGGTTTAACCAGGCAATCCAATGCTCAAACGGGGCAGGATTACGCACGAGTAACTCCCAACCACTACAGCCATGAAGCTCACCTTGGGCCAGTCACTGACTCTTAGCCTAGCCTACCTCACAGGGTTGTTGTGACGATTGAAAGATGAAGGGGAGCACCCTGTACGCCACCTTTTGCTCCCTGAAGAAAAAGGTGAGTTATAAATGCAATACATAAAGATAAAGGTAAAGGGACCCCTGACCATTAGGTCCAGTCATGGCCGACTCTGGGGTTGCGGCACTCATCTCGCTTTATTGGCCGAGGGAGCCAGTGTACAGCTTCCGGGTCATGTGGCCAGCAGGATTAAGCCGCTTCTGGCGAACCAGAGCAGCACACGGAAACGCCGTTTACCTCCCCGCCAGAGTGGTACCTATTTATCTACTTGCACTTTGACGTGCTTTCGAACTGCTAGGTTGGCAGGAGCAGGGACCGAGAAACGGGAGCTCACTCCGTCACGGGGATTCGAACCGCCAACCTTCTGATCGGAAAGTTCTAGGCTCTGTGGTTTAACCCACAGCGCCACCCGCCTCCCAATGCAATACATAGAACATAATAGTCCGGAGGGCACTGGGTTTGAAAAGGTTGGACAATAGTGTTTAATACAAGATGAGAATAATTTCCTGGGAACATGGTGACCTTAAAGAGCTCATCTTCGCCACTTCCCTTCAACAGCTTTAGGTTTGCTTGGTGTGGGTTGCTGTTATTTTTAAGCTCACCTTCTCACTTAAATCATCCTCTTCCAAGTCACAGCTGCTCTCTCTCTGTGTGTGAAAAAATAGAATAGTGAAAATAAAATTAGATCTGGCTGCTGACGACTTGAAAAAAAAAAAAAAGAATGCCAGCATCACATACTTTGAGTGTAGGAGGTGAGAAAGGAAGGCTTGAGAGCAAACAAGTCTGTGTTTGGGATTGTCTGGGAGAAGAAGGGAATTAGAAAGCGCGATGACTTTAAGAAATATGGGTCGTGGCAAAGTCTTGGGCAGTGACTGGCTGAGCTGCTGTGACATCACAAGAAGACAAGGATATATATATATTCTATTTTACAATTTAGAATATTCATTTATACAATCTTAAAATATCAGTGACTTCCATGAAGGCAGCTTTTAATGTTTGATGTATTAGGGTATTTTGTTGGAAGCCACCCAGAGTGGCTGGGGAAGCCTAGCCAGATGGGCGGGGTATAAATAATAAATTATATTATTATTATTATTATTATTATTATTATTATTATTATTATCTTTCCATGGTTCACTTTACATAGTATACATTTCTGCATATTTTATATAATCTAAACCATTCAATATTCCATTATTACATCTATAAAACTTATTTACACTGTTGAAATAAATTAATAATAATAATAATAATAATAATAATAATAATAATAATAATAATAATAATAATAATAATAATTTATACCCCGCACATCTGGCTGGGTTTCCCCAGCCACTTTGGGTGGCTCCCAACAGAATATTAAAAGCATGATAAAAATTCAAACATTAAAAACTTCACTAAACAGGGCTGCCTTAAGATGTCTTCTAAAAGTCAGATAGTTCTTTATTTCCTTGACATCTGATGGGAAGGCGTTCCACAGGGCGGGTGCCACTACCAAGAAGACCCTCTGCCTGGTTCCCTGTAACCTCACTTCTCGCAGTGAGGGAACCGCCAGAAGGCCCTCGGAGCGGGACCTCAGTGTCCGGGTTGAACGGGGGGGGGGGGGAGAGACGCATTATCTTAATGCTGCTAACATTTTCAAGTGTACACAATTCCCCCCCATATATTCAACCAACATTTTCCAATAATCTTCAAACGAATGTTTTTCTTGTTCTCTTATTCTGTATGTTATCCGCAAGCTGCACATATTCCAATCAGTTTAAGATGCCATTCTTTTTTGGTTGGGACCTCACATTCCACCTCTAGCCCTATGATTCCTTTGCTCATTTGGGATTATGGCAGAGTGAACAATGCAGCCATCCCCTGGAGATGAAAGCCACACGCACACATGCAAACACAAACACTTTAATCCTCAAATACGGGCGACAGAGAACAAGTGTATCCGAAGGAACATTTTGTGCGGTCTATTTCCTGTTTATCACACTAATGGTGCCATATGGGGTTTATTCTGTCATTCTGGACTATATTAAACACGGCAGCTGCGGCTAAAACTCACTTGAAAAATTCGCCTTGGAGGTCTGGCAACCAGATCATAGAATCAGAGTTGGAAGGGACACCAAGGGTCATCTAGTCCAACCCCTACAATGCAGGAACTCTGCCCACCTTGAACCACCAACCTTCTTGTTCACAACCAGATGTACAGACCCATTGCACCACAGGACTGCCTTGCTGCCTTCTGCTTCCAACAGTCTGGAAAACCAGGAGGCCGTCTGTCAGACGAAAAGTGGGTGGTGATGTCGCCTGAAGGTTTTGGAAGCCTTGGCTTCAAAGACCGACTGTGAGTCGTACACCTGTGAGCTCCATCTTTGTCAGACCTGACTCGTAGTCCAGTGGTGGAGCATTTGTTGTACATACCGAAGGTCTCAGGATCAATCTTCAAGCAGAAGATCCCTGCTTGAAATCTTGGAGAGCTGTTGCCAGCCAGTGTAGACAATACAGAGCTCGATTACTGAGCTCGATCCTGACTCTAGCTCAGCCCTTGGTCCCGCAAGCAAGGTGACAAGGTGTCTTAATGGCAAGCACAGTTTGTGTCTCAAAGTGTCAGAGTGCCAGGCTTCAGGGAAACGGCGGCCTCCCTCCCTTTGGCCGTGGATAAGCAGAACAAAGCAAAAATACAGTGGTACCTCGGGTTACATACGCTTCAGGTTACACACTCTGCTAACCCAGAAATAGTGCTTCAGGTTAAGAACTTTGCTTCAGGATAAGAACAGAAATCGGGCTCCGGCGGCGCGGCAGCAGCAGGAGGCCCCATTAGCTAAAGTGGTCTTCAGGTTAAGAACAGTTTCATGTTAAGAACGGACCTCCGGAATGAATTAAGTACTTAACCAGAGGTACCACTGTAGTCTCTTAGCATTTAAAGAGATTTTAATGATCGAAGAGAAAGAACAAAGAGTCCATTCTCGGAGTAAAGGCGCTCCCAATTAAGGTTTCCACCCACTCCCCCCCTCGATTCACCCTCGCCTCTTCCTTGTCTTGCAACTTGATCTTGCAACCACTGTGCCTTCTGTGCAGCTACCTTATCTAATCTCCGTGACCTTGGATTGATCAGCTAGACACTTTCCAGTGAACCAGAGTCTCTCCCGGTTCTTCTAGCTGTTCACCACCCAGTTCTTCCCAACATTTGTCTTCTGAACTATGTCCTTCTGTGAACCACTGTTCCAAATCTATACTGTCCCACTGCTCCTGATCAGGATCATCTGTTCAGCCCTCAGAGGGACCATGAAGCCCCTCCATATATTTTCTTGTTCTCTTCACACAAGTCTGGCAGGAACACTTCCCACGCTCCCAGCAAAAGTGTCTCTCCTCTAAAGGTGCCTCCTGGCAGGTTTGCAAGCTGCATTCCCACCCCCAAAACTTGGCAATCTCCACCACCATAACTTGACGCTGGAGGGTAAACAACATTGAGATGCAAAGGCAAAAAATGGAGCGAGATTCTGCAGGCATGGTGGGATCCAAGACTCCATTAGCACCCCATTCCCTGGACGCATTACCTTCACCCCATTGTCAGCTCGACATCCTTGTTTTGTTTTGTACACTAGGCTACTTTCTGCATGCACTCACACATGGCCATAGTTCCGTATCAGAGCACCTGCTTTGCATGCAGAAGGTTCCCAGCTTCAATCTCTAGTTAGGAGTGCGGAAGACCTCTGGTCTGAAATCCTGGAGAGCTTCTGCCAGTCAGTGCAGGCGATATTGAGTTAGGTGGACTAACAGTCTGAGCCTAGAGAAGGCACCTTCCTATTTTCCTTTGAGAAGGGCCATACTTGCATGGCAGAGGATCTGTTCTGCATGCAGAAGGTCCCAGGTTCAATCCCCAAAATCTCCGGGCAGGACTGGAAATGTCTCTTGCCTAAAACCATGGAGGACCACTGCCAGTCAGTGTGGAGAATGCCAAACTAGTTGGACAGTGTGCTGGTCCCGGGGGGTTACCATGCGGCATGGTCCGAGTCCAGTCCGAGGGTGTGGTATGGAGGCTGTCCGTCAAGGCTGAAGCGAGGTCCAAGGCAAGGAGTCAGGTGTGGTCAGGAACTCTGGCAGAAGAGCAGGGCAGGGTGCTGGCAGGAACAGATTACCTACAATGTTGCTCCCACAACCTGGGACTGGGCTGGCTGGCTTTTATCTGCCCCGAGGCATAGGGCGGCCCCGGTCCACAGGTGACTCGCCTCTCCTGGCCTGGAGGTGAGCACTCCTCCTGTGAGAACTTAGTTCCCTCTGCCTCTCTGCCCTGAGCCTCTGCAGCTCAGGAGAGGCTGGAGGGTTACCGGACCCAGAGGCAACCTCACCTTCCCCTGACAGGGCTGAGAGTGGAGCACCTGCAGGCAATGGGTCCTCCATCTCCTCAGGAGCCAGAGCAGATTCAGCTGGTGTCTGCTCTTGAGGATCCAGCACAGGTGAGGACCCTTCAGGCTCAAGCCCCTGCCCCAGCTCAGCTGGTTCTGGAGGTGGGGACTCCTGTGCAGGCTGGGATTCCTCAGGTTCAGCCTCTGAATCCGATTCCCAGGCCATCACAGACAGCTTCTGTGCTACCAAATATAACAGGTCTTTCCAAGAATGTCAGGGCAAAAGGAATGAGGAGGTGGAAGGGGAACCAAAACAGTTTTATTAACAAATAAACAGCAGGCATGCAAAGCATAAAATAAAGCATACCCGACAGGGGCTACCCAATCTCCCCTTCAACTGCCCGGAGCCCTAGATAGAGCAGCAGGAGAAAGACCCCGACCACCAGTCTCCCAGCATCAGGTCCTTTGATCTGGGTAGAAGCTCTCTGGGCCTCTCCCACCTATGGCTTTTATAGCCTGCCTTGATGTAATCAAGTGCACCTGGCATTACTCATGATTAGCCCAGGACCCTGAGATGGAATTAATACAGAGCGGCTGAGAGTCTCCCACTACCTGCAGCCGGGCATCCAGCCAGCACCTGCAACACAGAAGAGCTCAAGAAACTCCTGACAGGTGTGTGAAACACAAGAATCCAGCAGACCTCAAACTGCGGATGTTAAAGGGAAAGGGACATGCCACCTAACTCCTCGAAATACAATTGTCTTACCATTTCCACTATAGCTTCCTAGGTCCCTGTGTTCTCTCTCCTCCTCCAACCCAGTCTCAAGCCAGACTTATTATCAGAGTTCAGGGACACATTCCAGCCAGGCAAAAACACTCAATTCTATCTTATAATCAATTTCATTTGGATGTCTATTTGGACACCCACCTGGCACCCAGTTCGTTTTGCCACAGCCTGATGATGACTTGGTAACAGAGAGGCGGGCTCTTTCATTGGTGGCACCATTGCTGTGGAATGCCCTCCCAGCTGAAATGCAAAAAGCCTCATCAGCCCTTAAAGACACACCTGCTTATTTCCTTCTCTCCTGACTTGAATCTTTAGCTGTGATTCCTGCATTGCAGGGAGTTGAACTCGATTTGGGTCCCTCACAGCTCAACCGTTCCACTATTCTGTCTCCCGCTTTGTTTGTTAACTGTTACACTGTTTTAATGGACATGTTTTAATTGTGGAAGTTGTAAAGTAGTTTATTTTACGAGATATTTTATTTACGGGTAGCTGTATTTTCAGAACTGATTTTATCCTTGTTAGTTGGCTTTTATTTGTTTGTGAACTGCTGTGATATTTCTTCTTGACACGAAAGGCAGCAAATAAATTCTAACAGTAGTAATAGTAGTAGTAATAATAATAGTTTAAATTTGGATTGTTGGATTAGTCTTACTGTTAATGCAAGTTGATGTTAAGGCAAACATAACTGACCAGTTATGCAAGTGCATTTTTTAATTTTATAAGCTGTGTGACTTGGTTGCTCAGCTCAGTCTTTTTACACGATCTTTTAGGTGCTGTGGTCTTTTAGGTCTTGTGACTTTGTTGTTATTTTTACTGATTACAGTCTAGTAATGATTTGTTGTAATCATCAAGAGTGAATTTCTGTTTCTTATTTGCTGGTATTTTGAGAGTTAATGTTCTTGTGCAATATTATATTTGAAATGAATTGTTGAATGTTACTTTATTTGATGTGAGTTTATTTTAAAGCCATGTGACTTATTTGCTTTGGATTGGATTGTTGTCAGATGTGTGACCTTTGTTTGTATATTTTGCGGCTTCAGCGGCTCGTACGCTGCCTTGTGTACAGCAACATGGAAAGGCAGCGTGCGAATTAAATGTGAAATGAAAATGAAATGCTGGTCTATTTATTTTCTTTCTGCAATATGTATACTTGAGTTCATAATGGCCTGGCTTGATGGCACTGTGTTTAGTAAGTGGTGCTGACTGGGGAGGGGAGGGGGGGTTGAGAAGCAGCTCTTGCCAATGATTGGCTAATGTCGGGGGAGAGCGAGAGAGTCAATGAAACTGCCTGCAAACCCTGAAGCACTGCACAGCGATCGGAGCCGGCTAAGAGCGAGGAAGCATCTGATGTAGACTAAAGCCAGGGAGATGCAGCACCCTCCCATTAAACTCAGGATCTGTCCTTCTGCGCTCACCGCTGTGCATCGCTGGGATCCTTGAACAAAGCAAAGAATCTGGTCTGGTGATGTTTCTGGGGGATTTGGGAAAGAAAGAAAAAACTTTGGCAGAGAGAAATTCTGCCTTCCAGAACTGCAGGAGAGAGAGAGAGGAGGAGGAATGATTCAAAGTCCAAAGATTGATTCTCGAAAAGGTGACTGCTAGATTGCTCCTTCTGAAGAGGCTGTGTGGAAGGTGATTTGAGCATCATGGGTTGTCCCAGAACAGGGCAGGGACTCCTGTAGAACGAGACGTCCCAGCGGAAAGCATGCCTGCAACAACCCACGTTCAAGTGTGTGGCTTCTCTCTCTCTTCCCAAACTTCCAGCTAGAGCATCTCTGCTTGAACAGAAGATCTGGACAAAGCCCAGGGCGAAGATCAACTTCTGTGGGAAGGAGGCTGGGGGACAACCAGACATTGGAAACGCCCACCAGGACTCTTGGTAGGTCTTCTCCACCCCATTCCATTTAATGCTTGGTGTTGGCCAATTGTGTAGAAGTGCAGCACTGCTGGATCAAAGCCCATCAAATCCAGCAGAAGTCAGCCAGATCCTGCAAAGAAGCCTACACAGATTATTTTGAGAAGCCTACATTAGCAACAACTTTCTCTGTTCTGAAGGCGTTCTGGGGCAGACAAGAGCAGGGGGATTTTTTGAAAAGAGAGATTTTTCGGTGGCTGGAAGCCCTGTCTGATCCCTTCAATAATGTCTGATCAGGAGATGGATGACTATGACATGGACAGCCTGTCTGACACATCGCGGATGATCAAGGGACTTCCGCCTTACAACATGGATGATCAGCTGCTGCCCATGGAGCGCCGTAGCACCTGCGGCTGCTGGGCCTGGACATGCCTGGTGGCAGCAATGAACTCTTTGGCCTTCCTCTTGAACTTCCTCTTGATGGCCGCCATCTTTGCCATTGTGCTCCTGCCCACCATTGTGGTGGTCTACTTTGGGTTCCAGTGCCATTCTCGGGTAAGTGGCATGCGACTTGCAGATGCTTCTGGTTAGGAAGCCCAATCCCTCACCTTGCATCAGAGGGTTAGGCAACGTGGTGCTCCCCTGCCCCATATAGCTGGACTAGGGATGCATGTGGCACTGTGGTCTAAACCACTGAGCCTTTTGGGTCTGTCAATTAGAAGGTCAGCGGTTCGAATCCTTGCAACGGGGTAAGCTCCCGTTGTTCTGTCCCAGTTCCTGCCAACCAGCAGTCCGAAAGCATGCCAGTGCAAGTAGATAAATAGGTACTGCTGTGGCAGGAAGGTAAGTGGCATTTGCACGTGCTCTGGTTTCCGTCACAGTGTTCTGTTGCACCAGAAGCGGTTTAGTCATGCTGGCCACATAACCTGGAAAGCTGTCTGTGGACAAATGCCGGCTCTCTCGGCCTGAAAGCAAGATGAGCACTGCAACCCCATAGTAGCCTTTGACTGGACTTAACCGTCCAGGGGTCCTTTACCTTTACCTTTATAGGTGGACTACAACTCCCATCATCCCATACCATGGGCTCTGCCATTTGGTGGCTGATGGGAGTTGTAATCTGAGAGGCACAGATTTCCCACCCCTGGCCAACTGTTCTTAGAATGGCTGATAAGATCATAGAGTTTTCAAAGCATTTTTTCCTAGGGGGGCATTTTCCTGCATTAACTTTACCCACACATTTATAAAAGGATGGATGAGGCGGGCAGGACATGATTTCTAAATGCTGAAACATGTCCCCTATGCACACTCCCAGATGCCCCATAGTCTGTGTTACTCTTTCACATGTTCCCAGGACGAGTCTTTGCATTCAAACAAAGAGGCTTCAGAGATAGTGGGAGACCACATACCTTACTCCCCAAAGTGGCAGCAACTTGGCCCCACCAGAGGTTTGTGGGCTACAAATCCCATCACCCTCAACTCACTGGCTATAGTGGTTAGAACTGATGGAAGCTGTAGTCCGTTAACATAATAGTGGGGGAAAGGACCACCTCTTTCCGTATGAACCTACCTGGACCCTGAGATCATCTTCTGAGGTCCTTCTTCATGTGCCTCCTCCTTGAGAGGTCCAGAGGGTGGCAACATGAGAACAGAGCCTTTTCTGCAGTGGCTCCCCATCTGTGGAATGCTCTCCCCAGGGAAGTTCGCCTGGCGCCTTCATTATACACCTTTAGGCACCAGGCAAAAATGTTCCTCTTTAACCAGGCCTTTGGTTGATCCGATTTACATCCTATGCCCTTTTAAAATGTAGTTTTTTTGGGGGGGTATTGAGTTGCTGTTTTTATTTTTATTAGGTATTTTGTGGTTTTATATCTTGAATTTATTCTGTGAACTGCTCTGAGACCCCTGGGTATAGGGCAGTATATAAATTCAAATAATAATAATCATAATAATGGTTTCATTTTCCTTGTATTGGGAGGTTATGGCGGGTCTTGTATAAAAAAATAAATATCTTCTGTAAAACTTTTTTTGTGCTTTCAGTTTAGCATGACGCTGTTTTAGTTTAGGAATAACATGTTGGGTAATGGGAGACATCATAGAGACATATTGATCATGAAGAAGGCAGCATTGATGGAATTGGCCTCCTCCCTTGCCTAAAACATGCTTGGAGGCAGTGCTTCTTAAACAGGAATGGGGAACTTTAGGCCTGGGGGTCCAGTGTGGCCCTCCAGGCCTCTCCAGCTGGTCCCTGGAATGCTCCCCAAGCCTCACACCCCAGCAGCCCTGCCAGGCTGGACTCTGATAAAGTCTCCTGTTTGCCTGGATGGAGGCTAGAGAGGGGTGTGTTAGTGCATGCTGAAATTGCAAAGATAAAAGTTATATTTGTGCCTCTGCCCACGTTTGCTCCTGGCCCTGCCGTGCAGCCCTTGGAAATCTTCTAGAACGGAATGCAGCCATCCAACCTCTGCTTTAAAACGTCCCTTCAAAGAAGGAGAGTCCCTCACCTTCCAAGCTATCCCGTTCCACTGGGATGGGATAGCTCGGAAGACAGCTCTTGCTTTCAGAAAGTTTCTCCTAATATTTAGTTGGAATCTCCTTTCCTGTTACTTGAAATCCATTGGTTTGGTTCCTACCAGTGGCATAGCGTGGGTTGTCAGCACCCGGGGCAAGGCAAGTAATTTGCGCCCCCTAACCCGCGGATTTTAGCAGGGGGCAGAGAGCTGCGAGTGTGAGCGCCCCCCCAGATGTTGCGCCCGGTGCGGCCGGCCCACCTGCACCCCCCACGCTACGCCACTGGTTCCTACCCTCTGGAGCAGTAGAAAACAAGCTTGCTCCACACGGCAGCCCTTTAGATACTTGAAAATAGCTTTCATATCACCTCTCAGTCTTCTCTCCAGGCTAAACATAACCAACTCCTTTAAGCCTTCCTCATATGGCTTGGTTTCCAGTGTGTCGAATTTCATTGTGTTAACATTTAATTATATGTGTCATTTTGTATGTTTATGCTGTAAACCACCCTGTGATTTTTGGATGACGGGCCATATATGAATTTAATAAATAATGATAATAATAAATAATATAGAAAACATTGGCTGGGGCCGATTGTGGGCTGGCAGGGCAGAGTGCAGGGAGCCCAAACAGTGGGTGGAGCCAGAGCCAATGATTGGCTGAGTCAGAGCCACTAATATGCAGAGGCAACTCATTCTAGTTCTTCATCTGCTCAAGGCAACATTGAAACTAAGGAGGTCAAACACCACCCTCTTGGTCTGGATGCAAGTAAGAAGGCGAGCAAATGGGGGCTGGCTGAGGACAGACTGAGGTTGGTGGATCAGTTAACCATACTAAGGGGCCAGTCTCCATTGGAAGCCAACACCACTCCAAATTTTCAGCACCAGCTAGCAATGGACAGCGCCAATTTGCCAGTACCTTTCTCAGGATGTGGCTTTGACATTTCTCATTCTGTGGCTTCACACTCTTCTGTTCTAACAGTTCATAGGTTGCAGAAACCTGACTGGACTAAAGCTCTGGCTTAGATGGGGTGTGAGAAGCTGAAACTTGGTCAAGAAGAAGGGTGTGTGCAGTTCTCATTTTAAAGTCACTAAATGCAGGTGGACTTTCACGGGGACTTTTTGCTTTATTAATTGCAAACTGATACATAAATCTGACGAACTAATTTAAGGCTGGGGAAATGAGAAACGGAAATGGATAGATTGGTCCGTCCTTATGCTGAGCAGGATTCCCCTTTTATTGGCGAATAATGCCACTGAAATCATCAGGGCTCAGGAAAGCATTAGTAAACACACCAAATCAGTGCCGTCCTATGCATGTTGATTTGGAAGTAAATCCCCACTGGGCTGTATCAAACGAAGAGTAGAGTCACAAAAATGGACATAAAAAGAGCCTGTTGGATCAGGTCAATGGCCCATCTAATTCAGCATCCTGTTCTCACAGTAGCCAAACAGATGTCCTGATGAGAAACCCTCCAGCAGGACCCAAACACAAGGGTCCTCTCCACTCCTGAGGTTTCCAGCATCTAGTATTCAGAAGCCTCCAATTGAGCAGGCAGAGAATAGACATAATGGCCAGTAGCCACTGATAACAGCTTTAAAGTTGCCCAGTCCTCCTTTAAAGCCATCCAGGTTGGTGGCCCTTCACTGCTTCCTGGGGGAAGTGAATTCCATAGCTCAACCACTCGCTATGTGACAAAGTCCTTTCTTCCATTTGCCCTGAAATCTAACGTTCTAGGGAGTCTATGAGTTCTAGGGATAAAAGCTTTCCTCGATCTATGTTCTCCATGCCATGCATAATCTTAGAAACGTCGATCATGTCATGGTCTAGGATGCATGTGTTGGGGTACGGCGTTTATCCTTGAATACTCTCCAGAATCCTTTAACATGAGAAGAGCCATAATAATAATAATAATAATAATAATAATAATAATAATAATAATTTATTTATACCCTGCCCATCTGGCTGGGTTTCCCCAGCTACTCTGGGTGGCTCCCAACAGAATATTAAAAACATGATAAAACATCAAACATTAAAAACTTCACTAAACAGGGCTGCCTTCAGATGTCTTCTAAAAGTCAGAAAGTTGTTTATTTCCTTGACATCTGAAGGGAGGGCGTTCCACAGGGCGGGAGCCACTACCGAGAAGGCCCTCTGCTGGATTCCCTGTAACTTGGCTTCTCGCAGCAATGGAACCACCAGAAGGCCCTCGGAGCTGGACCTCAGTGTCCGGGCAGAACGATGGGGGTGGAGATGCTCCTTCAAGTGTAGATCAGGCCAAAGGCCCATTGAGTTCAGCACACTCTTCTTGCAGTGGCCAAGTGGATGCCTCTGGGAAGCCCATAAGCAGGCCCTGAGCACAACGGCAACTCTCCCCTTCTGCAGTTTCCAGCAACGGGAATTCAGAAGCGTTACTGCCTCCAACCATGAAGCAAGTGCATAGCCATCAACTCCCAACATCATGCTTGCTGGGTCAGATGAGAGTTGTAGTTCAACAATATCCCGAGGGCCAAAATGTCCCTCCTCCTCCTGCAGATTTAAGAAAAGCAAGCGTGAAAGTCAGAGCCAGGAGATGTGGGGAGGAAAGCAAATTATTATGCATTCTTTAAAAAAAAAAAAAAGCCCACAAAAATAGCTTTGCAGTAATTACCAAACCTCTGTGACAATCTGGATAAATACAGTAACGTCTCGGCTGACAGAGGATCCTTCCCAGCGCTGGTTACTCACTGCAGTTTTTTATTTTATTGTCACAATATTTCTCTCCATTTCCTTGCCACCCTCGATTCCCTCCCCGCTTTTGCCAGCAGCCCTCCTGCTCTCCAGCTTTTGTCTGCGCTTGCCTTCACGCAGGCTGAAATCTCTTTAATTTCATTTTAATTAAGGCTGCTCCCTGCTAGATGCGGCCTCTGCAATTCGTCTTTTCAATTAAACAGAGAAAGGAAGAGTGTGTGTGGTGTTTTTTTTTTTGGGGGGGGGTATCCGGCCACTGGCAGCAACTGAAGAAACAGAATCCACCCTACAGCCACGGATCCCAGAGCGCTGTGTGGGCTTCCTTCCCAGCCTCCACTGGACAACCTGCAATTTATTCAAATTGACAAACTAATTTCGTTCTCATTAGGTATTCCGCACATGGGCTGTGCATGGATGCACTGCTCTCTGATTCTTCCGTTAAGGGGAGAGCTGAGAATATTTGGCTTCGTTTCTCCCTTCATCATTCTGCCTTGGGGCTGCTGAGGAGCTTGCGCTTGCCGACTCAAGTTTTGATAGTTCTCAGATTCCCCACCCCTTGTACAACAGTTGCGGGGGGAACATCAGGCTCCTCTACAAATGTGGCTCTGCAATTTCTCTCTCTCTCTGGCCCCTGGGATTCTCCCCCAGGCCCCTCCCTTCTCTCTAGGCCTTCCCTCACTGTGAGATGGGAGGTTACAGGGATCCAGGCAGAGGACCTTCTCGGCAGTGGCCCCCAAGCTTTGGAACACCCTTCCATCCGATGTCAAAGCAATAAATGTTATAAGACCTTCCATAGACATCTGAAGGCAGCTCAGTATCGGGAAGCTTTTAATGTGTGATGCCCTGTTGTGTTTGTGTATATTCTGTTGGAAGCCACCCAGTGTGGCTGGCGCAACCCAGTGTCAGGGACCATGCTGAGGAGGGCTACACTGAGGAGGAATGGGGGGTGCCTCCCCCTCCCCCTGCTCCTGATCAGGATCCTTAATCTTCCCAGGAGCAGGACAGTATAGATTTGGAACAGCGGTTTGCAGAGGGACATAGTTCAGAAGGCAGAAGCTGGGAAGTACTGGACGGGGAACAGCTAGGAGGAGGAGAACTGGGAGAGAGAGGGTTAACAGATTCACTGTCTCTGGAAAGTATTCATCTGCTCAGCCCAAGGTCAAGAAGGGCAGATAAGGTGGCAGCCTAGAAAGCACAGTGGTTGCGAGATCAGGTTACGAGACGCGGTAGTGATGTGGGTGACTAGGGAGGAAGTGGGTGCAACCCTTAATTGGGAGCACCTTCATTCCGAGGAATGGATTCTTTGTTCTCTCACTTTGATCATTAAAGTTTCTAACTGGTAAGAAGACTCCTTCCTCTTTGTTCTGCTTATCTACTGCCAAAGGGGGCGGGGAGAGAGCTGATTCCCTGAAGCCTGACTCCTAGTCAGATGGACTGGGTACAAAAAACTAATAATATTAGCCACACCCTTCACTGGCTCTGGGAGGTCTCTGTTCCAGCTTTCCCCTCCTTCAGGTGCCCTTTGCAGCGTGACTGTGCTGGCAAAACTGGGGTCCTCTTCCAGCCTCTCACCCACCCACAAATCCTCGAGCCTCTGGAGCTGCCCTCAGCTCTTCAATGATTAAAGGCTTCCTTTCTCCTTTTATCTTTTCGGTTACTCTTGAACTGATTTAAGAGCGTCTGCGCTGAAGCAGCTTCGAGGCACTAACTTCCCATAAATAAAGTGCCAGAACGAAGGCATTCAAACGGCCTCGGTGTGCGGTTTTGTTTCGTGAACAAACCCTGGGATCAAGGGGGGGGGGGGTATAAGGCAAAGCCATTTGTGTGGCTCTGTACAGCTCGAAAAGCAGGCCCTCCTACAATTTGTTGATCGGGAGATTAATTGCGCATTGATTGCTGCTGCTGATGCAGCCCTCACCTGGGGGACGGTTGTGGTTGTTTGCTTGAGATGGCTTTGCCATCATTGAGGAGGCAGCTTGCTCAATTGGGCATCCAAGAGAGTCGCTGGCTAATAAAATGAACAAATGAGATGGGTTTTGCGGCAATCAGTCCCTGCGGAGAAGGGGCTGCATGCGTTGCTTGTTTTCCACGCCAGTGGAAATTTCCTTATGATAACCAATCCAGCCATTTCTGATTATACATGGGGTTTACAAAGGGAGATCTCTGTTTCCCTGATTCAGTTCCATTGGAAGATGAGAATCTGCCTTATTCTGAGTTGGTCTATCTAGCTCAGTATTGGCATCTTCAAATATGGGACACTCCCAGCCATACCTGGAGAGGCCGGGGATTGAACCTGCAACCTTCTACATGCAAAGCAGATGCTCTGTCACTGAGCTACAGCCCTTCCCTGAAGATATAGGAACATAGGAAGCTGTCGTATACTGCAGTATCTCAGACCCTCCATTTTCCTATTTTCCAGGGACAGTCCTGGATTTACAGAAGCCATCCCGGTTTCTAATTTGATCCCGGAATGTCCCACGTTTCCTTAGGACGTCCCTATTTCCATTGAGCCAAGGAGATAAGCATAGCTGTCAACTTTCCCCCTTTTTTAAGGGAAATTCCCTTATTCCGAATAGGATTCCTCGCAAGAAAAGGGAAAAGTTGACAGCTATGGAGATAAGTAACTATACAACCTTTAGGAGACATCTGAAGGCAGCCCTGAATAGTTTCATTAGGTTTTTATAGATGTTGGAAGCCACCCAGAATGGCTGTAGCAATCCAGTCATATGGGCAGGGAAGAAGAAGCAGAAGCAGAAGCAGAAGCAGAAGCAGAAGCAGAAGCAGAAGAAGAAGAAGAAGAAGACATCCCTATTTTCTTTGGGACGTGGGTGGCGCTGTGGGTTAAACCACAGAGCCTAGGACTTGCCGATCAGAAGGTCGGTGGTTTGAATCCCCGCAACGGGGTGAGCTCCCGTTGCTCAGTTCCTGCTCCTGCCAACCTAGCAGTTCGAAAGCATGTCAAAGTGCAAGTAGATAAATAGGTACCGCTCCGGCGGGAAGGTAAACGGCATTTCCGTGCACTGCTCTGGTTCGCCAGAAGTGGCTTAGTCATGCTGGCCACATGACCCGGAAGCTGTATGCCGGCTCCCTCGGCCAGTAAAGCGAGATGAGCGCCGCAACCCCAGAGTCGGACACAACCGGACCTAATGGTCAGGGATCCCTTTACCTTTACTATTTTCATTGGAGAAATGTTGGAGGAAATATCTAGCTCAGTAGCGTCCATGCTGACTGGCATGTCCAGGATTCCAAGCAGGGAACATTCCCATGCCTGTCTGGAGTTCTTGGGATGGAACTGAGTCCTGCCACATGGGAAGCAAATACTTTACCACTGAGCCGTGCGATGTGGAAGAGTCCTGAGTGCCATACGGAGAGGCTATGGGGCCATATTGGTTCCCTCCGTGTGTGTGTGCGTGCTGGATTTATGTATAAACTAAACAAGCTATAGCTTAGGGCCCCACTCACTTGGGGCTCCAAAAAAATTTAAAGGGGAAAAAAAAACTGGATGTACATTTCCAAAATATAAGATAAAAAATAAAATAAAACCTACATGCAGCAACAGTGGCAAATGGCTTTAGATATCTATTAGGTCCATAAATTACCGTATAGCATATATTCAACACAAAAAACCAGCAACAATTTGTTGTTGACAAAGGACAGCTGGACATATAAAGGGCCCCATTACCTTCAGTAGCTTAGGGCCTCATCAAACCTAAATCCAGCCCTGGGGTGTGTGTGTGTGTGTGTGTAGATAATGAGAGAGAGAGAGAGAGAGAGAGAGAGAGAGAGAGAGAGAGAGAGAGAGAGAGAAAGCACCTGTCTCCCAATGTGGGCTTTAAGGCAGCTTACAACATTGAAAAACAACAATACAAAATAATAGGAGCAAACTAGTGAGAAAGAATGAATAAAATACATAGAACACATTTAGAACCAGCAATTAAAATATAGTTTGTCCTGCCAGCAGCCCATTATCAGTGCTTTGTTTTTTTAAGAAGAAAAAGGTTCCAGTACTCACCAAGGCGTTGTTAGAGTAAGTGCCACACTTTTAACCTTTTTTGGGGGGAGGTGCCAGTACTGAGTACCCTTGAGTACCCCACACATCTTACTGGGTTGCCCCAGCCACTCTGGGCAGCTTCCAACATACGGTAGATAAGAACGTAAATCCCAATCCAGGATTGCCCGTCAGAAGGCTCGGGGATCGGATAACTCCATACCTTCCAACATTTCTCCAATGAAAATAGAGACGTCCTAAGGACAAGCGGGACATTCCAGGAAACCGAGATGGCTTCTCTAAATCAGGGACATCCCTGGAAAATAGGGACATTCGGAGGGTCTGCTATCTGTCTAGCTTTCCACCTACCTACCTACTTACCTACTGAATCTATTTATGCAAGTGTCAGCAAACATTTTCAGCAGGGGGCCGGTCCACTGTCCTTCAGACCTTGTGGGGGGCCGGACTATATTTTGGGGGGGGAAATGAATGAATTCCTATGCCCCACAAATAACCCAGAGATGCACTTTAAATAAATGGGCACATTCTACTCATGTAAAAACACACTGATTCCTCAATCGTCCGCAGGCTGGGTTTAGAAGGCGATGGGGCCGAATCCGGCCCCTGGGCCTTAGTTTGCCTACCCATGTTTTATGTCTCGAGAGAGAAAGAGAGATTTGTTGATGATGGCAAGTTTAATTTCCCTTTCCCCTTCCCTGCAGAACTTTCATACTTTTGCCTTTGGCTGAACAGGTTTGTCAGGTTTGTCAGCTGCTTTAAGAACCTGCTGCGCCTCTTTGACCTGCAGGAAAAGTGGGTGGAAAGAACAACGGGACGCCATACCTCCCTCCAAACACAATTAGCTCTTCTAAACACAGCTCCATCTCTCTTCCCTCAAAAGAGTAAGGGAATAGCTCGATGCTGTACAGTCTCTGTGTCCCTCACTCCCCCCCTTTTATTTTATTTTTTTAGCTTCCTCCTTCCGGATATTTGTTAGCGCTGACATTTTCTCAGCCACAGAGGAGCAAGACCGCCTACCTCATTGGGGTTGTTTACTGTCAGCGTTCCAAGGACCGATCAGTCGGTGCAGAGAATGTGCCTTTAAACCCCCACAATGCCTCTTGCTCACCAGGACAGAGAACAGAAAAGGCATTTGTGAGCATAATGTGGAAACCAGTCTGGTATGCAAATGGAAATTTTCACTGAGAGCCAATGAGAGCCAATGTGGCACAGCGGTTAGAATGCCAGACCGGGACTTGTGAGAACAGGGTTCCAATCCCCACTCAGCCAGGAAGCTCACTGGATGGCCTGATGCAAGCCTTTCAGCCTAGCCTACCTCACAGGGTTATTATGGGATTAAATAAGGAGCGTGGGGGAAAGCATGTACCCCGCATTGAACTCCTTGGAGGAAAAGGTGGGATATAAATGCAATAAGCAAGCAAACAAATTACCGTATTTTTCGCTCTATAAGACGCACCAGACCACAAGACGCACCTAGTTTTTGGAGGAGGAAAAGAAGAAAAAGAATATTCTGAATCTCAGAAGCCAGAACAGCAAGAGGGAGCGCTGCGCAGTGAAAGCAGCAATCCCTCTCGCTGTTCTGGCTTCTGGGATAGCTGCGCAGCCTGCATTCGCTCCATAAGACGCACACACATTCCCCCTTACTTTTTAGGAGGGGAAAAGTGAGTCTTATAGAGCAAAAAATACTGTAATTAATCTGCTTGGTCACTGTGAGAACACAATGCTGGACTAGATAGACTAGATAGAGCTCTTATTAGGGCCTTATATTTCACCTGCTACCCCCCAGAACCTATCTAACCAAGTCATACCTCAACCCCCCCCCCCCAGATTTCCAGAAAAGCTCACAGTTTGTGCAGGGGTTTAGCTGCTGAGACATTTTCTCAAGAGGAGTCTCCTCAGGAGAAGTCAGGGGAAATCCAGCTGTGAGCTGCTGCTCTTTGGGGGTCAATTTTTGCAATCTCCCAGTGCTGCAACACTCTCACCCCACCCAATAAAATATCTGAGGAGGGCAGGTGCCACGTCTTGTGATCGATTATGTGCCCCCCTCCATATTTTATTGCAGTTGGCACCCCTGAATAAAATCAACAAGTAACAGAGGAATTGACCGGAGCCACCAAGAAACTGTTGGTGCAGGTTAGCTGAGGAAAGAAGCAGCGGAAACACGAGGAAACACGATGTGAAATAGGCATTTGGACCACATCTGCCATGAATTTGCATCATTAGTAAAGTGTCGCTCAAGCGCTGCCCCTTCTCACCAGCTGGGGGCAGACTTTGGAGGAGCTTGCCCTTCTGCTCCTACCTATCAATCAAGTCTAGCTTTAATGCAGAATTCAGAGTCTCAAGGGGAGATCTTCTGAAGCGGGTCATGGCTGTCTACTCTTAAGGATGCTAGCTTGCCCTTTCGCATTTCAGTTTGGCTTTTTGTTCTTTGATCCTGCCCGGCGCAGCTAACAAGCTGAAAAGCAGTCATCACCGCTTGGCTTTTTGAAAAGGGCTCCCTTTTGGCTGATGGCTTTCATCCTTTCCGCTTTCTAGCAAGGGCAGCTCATCATAGCTGTTGACGAAACCTCTTGCCACGATGAATGGCCTCTCAAACACGCGGTGGAAAATAGTTCTCATTAGACATCGCGGCATCAGTAAGAGAACATTGAAAGCTGCCTTGATGGACTCGTGGTCCATCAACCTAGTGTTGTCAACTCTGACGGGCTCTGACGTTTCCGAGCACAATTCAAAGTGTTGGTGCTGACCTTTAAAGTCCTAAACAGCCTCAATCCAGTATACCTGAAGGTATACTGCGTCTTCACCCTCCACCTTCCCTCGCTGCGAGAAACCAAGTTACAGGGAACCAGGCAGAGGGCCTTCTCGGTAGTGGCACCCGCCCTGTGGAACGCCCTCCCACCAGATGTCAAAGAGAAAAATAACTACCAAACTTTTAGAAGACATCTAAAGGCAGCCCTGTTTAGGGAAGCTTTTAATGTTTAATAGGTTATTGCATTTTAATATTCTGTTGGAAGCCGCCCAGAGTGGCTGGGGAACCCCAGCCAGATGGGCGGGGTATAAATAATGTATTATTACAGTGGTACCTTGGGTTAAGAACTTAATTTGTTGTGGAGGTCTGTTCTTAACCTGAAAGTGTTCTTAACCTGAGGTACCACTTTAGCTAATGGGGCCTCCTGCTGCCACTGTGCAATTTCTGTTCTCATCTTGAAGCAAAGTTCTTAACCCGAGGTAATATTTCTGGGTTAGTGGAGTCTGTAACTTGAAGCGTATGTAACCTGAAGTGTCTGTAACCCGAGGTACCACGTTCTTGTTGTTGTTGCTGCTGCTGTTATCTGCGCCTCCACGGTTGGAGGCAGAAATGCTTCTGAATAGCAGCTGCTGGAAACAACAGAAAGGGAGAGGGCTGTAATGCTCATGTTTTGCTTTTGGGTTTCCCACAGGCTTCTAGTTGGCTGCTGTGAGAACAGGATACTGGACTACATGGGCCATTGGCCTGATCCAGCGGGCTCTGCTTGTGTTCCTATGGGCAGGGGCTCCAAAAAAGGGAGGAAGTTTGAGAAATGGCTCCATTAAGTCGTTTTCATTTCCTTCTCTCTAAGCTGAAAAGGCGCAAACGCCGCAACCTTTCCTCATCAGGGGGTTGCTCCAACCCCTTGATCCTTTTCAGCTGCCCTTTCCGGAATTTCCCCCCTGCCTTGCAACATCCAATATCCTGGCGCTGTGGACGCCTTTCAAATCAACGCCAGCCCATTCGGCAACCTCTCCTGCGGTAGTAAAGGAGGACAAATATTGCAGCCCTTTTTCATTTGTTTTGGGACAAGACAAGAATTTCCATTTCTCGCCGGCCTCTTGGGTGACAAAAGAAACAGCAGCAGCAGCAGCAAGCAGCCGCGTTTGGACTCAGACGGTTTTAATTTCAGGCTGAGTCATAAAGCGCCGCTCATAAAGCCGGCATCTGTTTCTTTGCTCTGCGTGCTGTGCCGCCGAAGGCGAAGCGAAGGCACGCTGGCCACGGAAAAAGAGAGCAGGCAAGACAAAAGGCGGACAGGCTCTGATGGGCAGGGCGTCAAACCTTTCAGTTAGCAAGCAGCAGAAGGCAATGTATAGAGGGGTGGTAGTTGGAGAAAGGCATCCTTTTCCATTCGTGACCCAGAGCAGCGTTTCCATTCCGTTGCAATCCGCCTTCTGCCAGAAAAGTCGACCATTCACTTCATTGTTGGCTGCAGCAAAGCCACGTTATTAATTACGCAGCCTTTACATTATTCCACCCCATTCATCTCATTGCAAAGGAAACACAGTGCAAATGGGCAGCGAGGGGGAGTGCGATCAATTATGTACTATTTGCATACTGGAACGAACAATAACAGTGGCCACCGATTGTATTTGCTGCATTGATTTCTGGTGCAGACATGGAATGAAGAAGTGAAAATCAGATGTTTATTTACTTATTGGATTTACAGCCCATATATTTTCCCTGGGAGCTCAAGGTCGCGCGCATAGCTCCCCTCCCGCCTGTTTTTTCTTCATATAGCCCTGCAAGGTAGGTCAGGCTGAGAGATGTGACTGGACCAGAGTCACCCAGTGAGCTTCATTAATGAGTGAGGATTCGAACCTTGGTCTCTCAAGTCTTGTCCCAGTACTCTTTTATACCACACTGGCTTTCTGTTTCTGTTGCGATTCTCCATTATCCCTAGTGGTGGTAGAATCATAGAATTCTAGGGTTGGAAGGGACCCCAATGGTCATTTAGTCCAGGCATCCCCAACCTTTGGCCCTCCAGATGTTTTGGACTACAATTCCTATCATCCCTGACCACTGGTTCTGTTAGCTCACGGGTCAGTAAACTTTTTCAGCAGGGGGCCGGTCCACTGTCCCTCAGACCTTGTGGGGGGCCAGACTATATTTTGAAGGGGGGGAAATGAACGGATTCCTATGCCCCACAAATAACCCAGAGATGCTTTTTTAAATAAAAGGGCACATTCTACTCATGTAAAAACATGCTGGTTCCCGGACTGTCTGCAGGCCGGATTTAGAAGGGGCCTTAGTTTGCCTACCCATGTATTAGCTAGGGATCATGAGACACAAACAAAAAAGAGAAAAAGAGAAACAGAACCCATGCAGAAAGGCAAACAAAGGGGGGAGGGGGAAAACCCCAAAACTCTATATTTTACGAGGTTGTTACTGTACTGTATCAGATCTTAACCTATTAACAGTATTTGTAAGAATGGATTCCAAATATCATTGAATTTGTCCATGGCAAGTCTGCGTTTACATGCAAGTTGTTCATATGTTGCGAGTTTGTATAAGTCTTCAATCTAATCATAGAAGGGAGCCACATTTTTATTTTTCCAGTTTATCAGTATCAGTCTTTTTGCCGTGGTATGGGCAAGGAGAGTCCGCTCGTATTGTCCTTTTGTAAGGTTCCATGTGCTGGGTATATACCGTACTTTTTGCTCTATAAGACTCACTTTTTCCCTCCTAAAAAGTAAGGGGAAATGTGTGTGCGTCTTATGGAGCGAATGCAGGCTGCGCAGCTATCTCAGAAGCCAGAACAGCAAGAGGGACTGCTGCTTTCACTGCGCAGCGATCCCTCTTGCTGTTCTGGCTTCTGAGGTTCAGAATATTTTTTTTTCTTGTTTTCCTCCTCCAAAAACTAGGTGCGTCTTGTGGTCTGCTGCGTCTTATAGAGCGAAAAATATGGTAATTCAAGAGGATATTTTGCTCTGCAAATGTAAGGTTGTTCCATACAGTTCTGTTGATGGTTTCAGTTACCTCCTGCCAAAAATCTGTCAATATAGGACAATGAAAAAACATACGTTTTAGAGAAGCATTATCCCTATTGCATCTCCAACAGTTAGATATCCACACTCTACTTTTGAAGGGGAGGGGAGCTGTTTGCAGACTCAGTATTGCCTACTACACTGACTGTCTGCAGCTGTCCAGGGTTTCATGGACCACATATAAACTCCATCTCCAACTCCTTGAAAGATTCCATTAACGGCGTCTCCCAAAAATTTTACACATCACTTGGGAAGACAGGTGAACTAATATCAGTGTACAGGAAGAAGCAAAGATCACCAGTGTCAAAGCAATGATTCTTCAACATCAACTTCGTTGGACTGGTCATGTTGTGCGGGTGCCTGATGATCGTCTTCCCAAGCAACTACTCTATTCTGAACTTTAAAATGGAAAGCGTAATGCTGGTGGTCAACAAAAGAGGTTTAAAGACTGTCTTATTAATATCTTATTAAAAAAAAAAAGACTGTCTCAAGGCAAATCTAAAAAAATGTAGTATAAACACTGACAACTGGAAAACACTGACCTGTGAGCGCTCCAGTTGGAGAACAGCCTTTACCAAAGGTGTCATGGGCTTTGAAGATGCTCGAACTCAGGCCGCAAGGGAGAAACGTGCTAAGAGGAAGGCACGCTTGGCAAATCCACACCGTGATCAACTCCTGCCCGGAAACCTTTGTCCCCACTGTGGAAGGATGTGTGGATCCAGAATAGGCCTCCTCAGTCACTTATGGACTCATTGTTAAAACCGTGTTTATAGAAGACAATCTTACTCACTACGAGTGATCGCCAAAGAAGAAGGAAGGAAGAAGATTCCCCAGCCCTACCTGGAGATGCTGGGGATTGCACCTGAGACCTTCTGTATGCAATGCAGGTGTTCTATTACACAGAGACTTTAATGCCATTGCTGGACATTTCTCAAACCCTTTTGAGAAACCCCCAAGTCCCCTTGAGCAGAACTGGGAAACCATCCAGGTGAGAGTTGTCACCTGAATCTCTCGCCGGCCTGTTCCCTGGGTAAGAGCTTGAGGAGCTGTCACCAGGCCGGGCAGACATAATGGATAATTAAACCTTTAATCTGATGACTGCTAGCTTCTCTCAGCAATTTATCAGGGCAGGCTGGCAGGCTGGAGATTGAATATACAACAGGGAAGAAGAGGCAGAGCAGCCACATGGGAACTCAATCTGTAGGCAGTTTCATTTTGTCATTTCATTTCCCTTTATGAGATTGAAGCCGATGGACGAGCCCAAGGAGCAATGGCTCATAGAAGCTCACTTATTTCCCCCTCCTGGTTTACTTTTCGAATGAGGAACGTTTGTCATGCTGAGAAACTCGACGCCATGATGACAGGCTTGTGGTAGGATCCTGGAGCATTAAGGCAGGGGTGGCGAACCTCAGGTCTGCGGGTGAGGTCAAATGTGGCCCTCTGTCTGGCCCTTGAGACTCCTTGCCCAGGCCATGCTCCTCACTGGGCCTGATTTGCACCTTTTATAGAGGTTCTCCCTTGTTGGGACATTGTCAGGGAGCCAGCCAGCAGTAAATCACACAGAGTAAATAAGGTTAACTCTTTACTGAAAAAAAACCAAGGCTGCTTAGGGGAGCCAAGCCTAATGAGCACAACAACTCTTATCAGTAGGTCTTGCCTCAGGAGACAGTTATGAAGGCTGAAGACAGCTGCCTAAATTCCTTCCTCTCCCAGGTACCCTCCTAAGCAATCTGAGACTCCTGTCTCTCCTCTGCCTCCTTCATACCTCTTCTGGTCCTGGGATACCAGGGGTGGGAGGCAAACTGGTCACAGCAGGAGGGGAAAATGCCCTGGAATCTTCACCAGCCTGATTCATCTCTGCCTCTTGGCCTCCATCCTCTCTGGTTTCTGATTGTGGACTTGTCTCTGCCACCCAGCAAGATTCCTGGTTGGGGTGGGTGGGATGAACCCACGACTCCCAAGTTCACGCTAACCATGACATCATGCTGGTTCTTCAGTACAGCTGGGAATGTCCCTTGCTTTATTATTATTATTATTATTATTATTATTATTATTATTATTATTATTAAAGATTTTCTTGTTTTACAGAAGTATTTTTTCCACGTAACATTTTTACAAATCAGTTTCATTTGCTGAGACATTAGGAAGAAAAGGGGTGGAGGGGGGGAAGATGGGTGGGGTCGGGTGGCGATGTTTCTATTTTGCTTAATGTATGTAGGGTTTTGTGTCAGCGTCGCTTGTGCAGGTTCTCTGCTGTTCACTTGTGTTCCTTTGGTGGTGAGAGAGGTTGGGGTTGGCCTAGGATGTGGTTGTTTGTTTGTGATTGGCTGTGGTGATCTTTGTTTTTGTGTGTGAGTGGGGTGGGTGGGGGAATGTCCCTTGCTTGAATCCTTGGAGAGCCACTGCCAGTTCCCAGCTAAACAGACTGATGATCAGACATGGCCAAAGGTAGTCTCATGTGTTTGCTAGGACCATAGGAAGCTCAGAAATTCTAGCTGGTTCAGGCCAAAGGCCCATCGAGTCCAGCATCCTGGGTTCACTGTGGCCAACCAGATGCCTCCAAGCACACTTGGAGCCCCCAGCAAACAATATTCAGAAGCACCCTTAGTTCCACAGTATGTAGAGCATCAGCTTTGAGCTGGAGTTTGTTGCAAGCTTGTTTCATTTCTAATTTCCTGCTTGGCCGAGTATAAATGCTACCTCTTGAAGCTGCCTTTCCATTGGCAAAAGTGAGGGATGGGTTTGGCAGAGAGGGAAGGAGGCGCGTCATCCAGCTCAGGTTGCCCCTCATCATTGCTCATCTGTTGAGTCTCATCTATCCCCTCCAACATCAAACTTCATTTCTTTTCCTCCCCCTCTGGATCTAACAATATTAATTAACCTAGAGAGGGCGCCAGATACAAATAACATCACCTTTTTGACATCAGGGTGTAGCGAAGCGGTGAAAGGAGTGGGGAGAACTGAGTGAAATGCAGTGGCGTAGCGTGGGGGGTGCCAGGGGTGCCGGCCGCACCGGGCGCAACATTTTGGGGGGCGCGTTTGGCCGGCCCCCCTCGAGGAAGCGGGAACCTCTCCAAGGCGCAGCGCGCCGTCGGTGGAGGAAAAGAGCCGCGCAGCAGCAGCAGCAGCAGCAAAGCCGGGAGGAGGAGGAGGTGGAGCGAGCACTCATGCTTGCTTTACAGCCAGGAGGAGGGGGTGGAGCTGAGGAGGAGGGAGGGAAGGAGAGCCATGCCAGCAAAGCGGGCAGCAGCCGCTTACACGCGAGGAGGGACAGACGGGAGCCATAGGGACCCGGAAAAAGCGCCGCGTAGCCAGCAACAGCTGCTGCAGCCTCAGCTTGCAAAGGTCCGTGCGCTCTCTAAACGGAGCAATGAGGCTGCAGAGGGACGGCAGGGCACAGGAGGGCTCTGAGCCACGCGCGCAGTGAAAACCAGTAAAAAAGTTTTTTAAAAGGCTGCTGGGGACAGGAGGGTACGGGATGAGGGAGAGGGGGAAATTACAATTCTCCCAGCGTCTCAGCTGATCCGCTGAGCAGGACTTGGGTTGCAGGGGATTTGCCATTAGCTGTGTAAAGCAGCAAAGAGGGAGAGAAGGAGCAAAGCGGGAGTGGAAAGGAGCTGCTTACACTGCTGTAAGTGGCTGCTGTCCGGTTGGCTCCTTTAAAGCAACAGTGCTCTTTCCCTCCCCCCTCCCCGCTCAGCTCTCCGAAAAGCTCCTTCTCCACCCACCCCATGCGAGCTCCTTTTCCCCTTAGACCCCCCTCCTGCATTATTAGCCACATCCTTCTCCACCCACCCCACGCGTGTTCCTTGTCCCCTTAGCAGTGGCGTAGCGTGGGGGGTGCAGGGGGGGCGGCTGTACTGGGCGCAACATCTGGGGGTTAGGGTTAGGGGGCGCAAATCCACGGGTTAGGGGGCGCAAATTGCTTGCCTTGCCCCGGGTGCTGACAACCCACGCTACGCCACTGGTGAAATGAATGCTTTGCAAATGGTAAAGGGCTGAAAATTAATTTTCGGTGAGCACCGTGGTGGCTATTAGAGTGACTATTATCTGCTCAGGGGCAGAGTGTCTGCTTTGTATGCAGAAGGCCCCAGATTCAATCCCTGGCATCTCCTGGTAGGAGCTTATAGTTCTCCTCCTCCCTCTTTCCTCATGGCTGAGTGGGGGATTTGTTTGTTTGTTTGTTTGCTTGTTTATTATATTTATAGACAACGTTTTTCTTCCAAGGAGCTCAAGGTGGTGTATGCGGTTCTCCTCCTCCTCCTCATTTCACCCTCACAACAACCCTGTAAGGTAGGATAGGCTAAGAGATGGCCCAAGGTCACCCAGTGAATTTCATGGCTGAGTGGGGATTTGAACCCTGGTCTTTCCCAGGTCATAGTCTGTCACTCTAACTTTGACGCCAAACTGGATTTGAGCCCTGGTCCTCTCAGGTCTTAAGCAACAAACCCAGAAGAGCCAAGGCTGTTGGAAGTGCTACCCTCTGCTTTAAATGTATGGTATGAATGTAGCCAATAGCAAGTTGGAGAAGCGGAGCACACATTATTTGTTGTGGTCATGATTTACTTACTCATTCTGTATAATTTATACACTGCTTGATTGCAAAAGACAAAAAACCAACCCACGAACAAACCTCTACAAAAAACAAAAAAGTTAAATCAATAAAAGTCACAGCCGGACTTCAAAAGTTAAAATACTAAAACAGATTGAAATTAGCTTAACTTTATAAGCATCTGGGAAGGCTTGTCTAAACAGGAATGTTTCCAGCAGGCGCCAAAGAGCGAGTACAGCGAAGGTGGTTAGAGCTTGGTGCTGCGAACGCCAAGGTTGCGGGTTTAATCCAGGTCACATATTCCTGCGTTGCAGGGGGTTGGACTAGATGATCCTCAGGAGCCCTTCTGTTTAAGAAAAAAAAACCTGCTCCTTTTCCCTTATGGGGTATCCAAGAGTCCGTATAGAGTCCTTAAGTGGGTTCCCTATCGGTAAGAGAAAACAGAGGCCAACCAGAGTATATTGAGAAGCAAAGCGGCTAGTAAGCCTGATCTTTATTCAAGGAACAGTTGCAACAGGGTCCCCACTCACCACACGCAGGAGGGAGGAGAGAACCCAGAACAAGGGTGTGCAAGGCCTTATATAGAACTGCCCGCCCTGTAGCCGAAGACCAACCCCCAAAACATCATCCATACATCATAGAAAGAGGCGGTCTACAGCAGAAATCCATCACAGGAGGCGGTCTACAGCAGAAATCCTGTCTGCCAGGATACCTGATAATGGTCACTGATTGCATTACCTGGGCAGTCTGGCCATTCTTTTGTGATGGTTAATAGTTTAGTTCCTGAATCCAGGTCACCCTATTCATACACAAATACACCGTTCAGACAGGATTTGCAAGCAAAAAGACAATGGGAAGGTTTTCCCCATTTGCCTCCCTTACTGCAGAGGAATATTTGAGGTCACTGGGAGAGTCAAAACAGCTTCAGGATTGCTCTCCTGTACTATTTCAGACACGTGGTTTATATACTTATGTATGTGTTTGCCTTGTACATTTATGAACGTTTAATTTATATTTGAGACCTTAGAATTCTGATAACACTTCCAACTCTACGATCCTATGATAGGAAGCCTGGGTAACAATGCCCTGGTCCCGATTCTTTCCCGTTCCCACATCATCTGACTTTCTCTCTCCCCACCCCCTCGCAGGTGTTCCACTCCACAGCCTCCTACTGCAAGACCATCTTGGACGACAACAGCTCCTCTGCCCTGATCATCCTCGGCTTCGTCATCATGTCTCCGCTCATCGTGGTGGCTATGGCCATCTACTGCGGCCTGGTCAGGCGTCTCCGCCTCTTCCTGTGCTTCCAGCCTTGGGCCCGGGCCACGTACAAGGGCGTGAAGTGGCGGTGGTACGAAGACGGGGGGCTGTGCGGCTGCGCCAAGGAGTGGAGCAGCCAAGTCAAGGCCTGGGTTTAAGCGCTTCCCGCTCCTTGGTCTGCCTGCCAGCACACCCCTCTCTCCGGTCCTCCAAATCTCATTTTCCCCATAAGGGCGCAGTGAAGAAGCAGGCAACGGCTAAACCCATCTAGAGGAAACTTCCATGGCTTCTTCTCCTTCCACCAGGGGGCGCTGGGCCTTCCATTGATTCTGGAACTTTCCGTGAGATGGAGCATCTTGCTTTCAGCATGAGCTCTGAGGTTCATCTTAGGGCGTGAGTGTGGGGGACATTTTCAACCATTTCTTCTGCCAAGCAACCTTCTGGGGTGGGCGGAGCAACAAATGGGCGGAGCAACAAATGCAAATTTTACCTTTGGAAAGCGGCCTACCCACACACACCTCCACCCAGGCAAGCAAGAATCAGAATTCAAGGACACATTCCAGGCCAGGCAAGAACATTTGAGGAGGATGCAAGGCTCAGTTGGTGCAGTGTGTATGGCAGTGTGTATCAAGGGCCAGATAGAGAAGCCCAAAGGGCCACATGCTGACCTTGGTTCTCCACTCTCACCTTAGGGTAGTTACCACTCTCTTCACTTCAGCCCCCCCATGCAAGGGTAACAACATACCCTCCAACGTTCCTCAGATCAAAATAGGGACATTCTATTCTACATCAGTGGGACACAGGTGGCGCTGTGGGTTAAACCACAGAGCCTAGGACTTGCCGATCAGAAGATGTGATTAAACTGACGTTCTTTCCCCTGAAAGTGAAGACATCCAGTTCCAATAAACTGTGAACTGCCACGGTTTTGCAAACACTCTTCCTTGAAGGAAATGTGTGCTGGTCCTGTGGGTTACCCGAGAGGCGAGGGCCAAGTCTGGTCCATGGTCAAAGGTGCAACGTGGAGGCAGTCCGTAGTAGCTGAAGCTGGGTGCAGGGCAGGGAGTCGGGTGAAGTCAGTAAAAGGCTTGCAAGCAGGGAGCCAGGGCGGGTCAGGAGCTCAGGCAGGAACTAGCAACCACAATGTTGCCCCCGCAACTTGGGACTGGGGCTCGCTGGCTTTTATCTGCCCCAAGACATAGGGCGGGCCCGGTCCACAGGTGACTCGCCTCTCCTGGCCTGGAGGCGAGCACTCCTTCTGTGGGAACTTAGTTCCCTCCGCCTCTCTGCCCTGAGCCTCTGCAGCTCAGGAGAGGCTGGAGGGTTACCGGACCCAGAGTCAACCGCAGCTTCCCCTGACGGGGCTAAGAGTGGAGCATCTGCAGGCAATGGGTCCTCCATCATCTCAGGAGCCAGAGCAGACTCAGCTGGTGCCTGCACCTGAGGATCCAGCACAGGTGAGGACTCTTCAGGCTCATGCCCCAGCCCCGGCTCAGCTGGTTCTGGAGGCCAGGAATCCTGTGCAGGCTGGGATCTCTCAGGCTCAGCATCCGAGTCCGAATCCCAGGCCATCACAAAATGCTTTTCTGGTTGATGTCTTCAGAGGACCTCCTGTCCCAGAACCCATGAGACATGTCCTCTAGATGCATGATCCATTCACACAGACATCAGGACTGCAAGTGTGTCCAATGGCCAGATGGATGATGGGAATTGTAGTTCAGTCACAGTTGTAGGGCCAAAGATTCCCCACACCCTGCTCAAAGTAGACCCAGCTTGGCAGGAGGCTTCTCCTCTACCTTCACGCTACCTTTTAACAGAAACAAATGTGCACGCAGTATTCTATGATCCATCCGCTCGCCTTCCACAAATGCATATTATGTGCAGAACCTTTGGCTCATTTAAAGTGCATTTCTTTAACCTGTTTACAGTGGGGTGGAGGGGGAGCTAAAATCTCAACCCCCTTCTTTGAAATGGTGTGTGAAACTCTGCTGTCTGTTCTCTGTAACTCTTCCAGCTCCTGCTCCGATGTATAAATATGTGGTTGTCCTGGGCTCCACCTGTATGATTTCCATGTGATACCTGATGCTCCCGCAATCTCTGCCTATATATTAAATATCATTTTTATACTAATAGATTTCCATTATTCTCTTTTTTTAAACACAACAACAACAACAACACGTTTTTTATTTGTTTTTACAAATATGAATTTATAACAAAACCAAATACCTGTACATATCCACATAAAGAGATTTCTCTGAATCTTGAGACTTCCCCTCCATGGGTCCTAATGTCAACATTTTCAACTGCATCTTATATCATAGTCTATATTTTATATCTATTCATATTGCCTATAGTGTTCGTTACATTACAAGTGTTGTTAAAATCCTGCTAATGTTTTAATTTGCTTTCAATGGTCTCCTAAATAAATTATATTTCCCTCCCATTCTTTCTTTAAAATTTTGTCTTCTTGGTCCCTGAGCTTTCCGGTCAGTTTTGCCATTTTGGCGTAGTCTAACAGCTTAGTTTGCCATTCCTTTCTAGTAGGGACTCTTCTTTCCATCTCTGGGCTAGTAGTATCTGTGCTGCTGTTGTCGCATAAATAAAAAGTCTTTTCTGTTCCTTTGGTATATTGGTACTTACTTACAATTCCTAATAAGAAGGCTTCTGGGTGTTTTGTGTGTGTGTGTGTGTTTTACAAAAGTTATTTCAAACTTATTTTTCAGTTCATTATCTATCATTTCCCAGAAAGCCTTTATTACTTTACATGACCACTACATATGTGATAAAAGGTACCTTCTTTTTCTTTACATTTCCAGCAGGTATTCATATTTGTTCTATGCATTTTTGCTAGCTTTCTAGGAGTCAGATATGAGCGGTACATCATTTTCATATAATTTTCTTTCAGCGTACTACATGCCGTAAATTTCAGGTCTGTTTTGCATAACCTTTCCCAATCTGCCACCTGAAGATTATGCCCCAATAGATTTCCCTTATTCTCATCTCCCTCCTTCCCTTCCAGTAAATTCAGAACAACCAAGGAGGCAAGAGGATGCAGACATGGCTAGAGGAAGGGTTGACAACTTTTTGAGGCTCATGGGCGCGTTTGGATTTTGGAGCAAGGGACGTGAGTGTGACACACACACACACACACACACCCCATCACTTTTCTCACCTCTTCAGGATCAAACCGCTGTCTTCGGAGGGATATATAAATAAACTAGAAAGTACATGCACATTTTGCCTTTTAAGGAATGTGGGTAAAAGTCAGACCCAGTAGAATTATTCTGAGCCCTGAAAAGCACATAGAGCTGAAACAGGAAGTTGGGAAGAGCATCACTTGCCCCACTTCCTCCTTCAGCATTATGAAGTTTTCAATGCAGCTCATGACCAAGCGGGCAGTGAGCCCCCTTTGTGGGCACCAGGGCAAGACTTCAAGGGCACCATTATGCCCACAGATATTATGTTGACGAACCTGGGTTGAGAGAAATGTCAGCTCCCCCCTAGCAATATACCCTGATAATAGTCCATTAAGAAACTACGGTGTTAAGAAGTTTATAAATTGTGTGTGTGTGTGTGTGAGAGAGAGAGAGAGAGAGAGAGAAAGAAAGAAAGAAAGAAAGAAAGAAAGAAAGAAAGAAAGAAAGAAAGAAAGAAAGAAAGAAAGAAAGAAAGTTGTACACCATGGGTAGGCAAACTAAGGCCCAGGGGCTGGATGCGGCCCAATCGCCTTCTCAATCCAGCCTGTGGACGGTCCGGGAATCAGCGTGTTTTTACACGAGTAGAATGTGTCCTTTTATTTAAAATGCATCTCTGAGTTATTTGTGGGGCCTGCCTGGTGTTTTTACATGAGTAGAATGTGTGCTTTTATTTAAAATGCATTTCTGGGTTATTTGTTGGGCATAGGAATTCGTTCATTTTTTTCCCCTTTTCAAAATATAGTCCGGTCCCCCACAAGGTCTGAGGGACAGTGGACCGGCCCCCTGATGAAAAAATTTGCTGACACATCCCCCCCCCCAGAGGAATCTGTCATGCTGGTGTCTCTAAGTCACCTTCAGAATCAGAATTTGCTGACTACATTCCATCATTTGGTGTCATTTTATAAATGTGGATGCCAGACCAGAGAACAATGTTCCTCCCAAATCTCCAAACACATAACATTGCTTTTCTATCAATGCTGTGGCTTTTCCATCAGCGATAGCAAAGAAACAAGCCCTCTTCCCCGGAACAAGCCTTGTTAATAATGTCGGCGAAGATTGAATTTGCCCTTTTTGCTATTATTTCCCCAGATGAGAGGTTTTAATATCATTAACAGAAAAATGAAATTGCTGGGGAACCGCCATTAACCTTCCCGCAGCGCAGGAGAGGCTTTCAGGGGTGAAATAAAATTGGATTTCATTTCCCACATCAGGTAACTAAAATGCCTTGATAACTTGGCCTTTTCCATGCCCTCTGATTCCCTGGGCTGGCAATCTGCCAATGTCGGCATTAAAAAGTTGTCGTCTATGGAGCCAGGCTATGGCCCCATCTAGCTCAGTACTGTCTATACGGGCAGGCAGAAGCTCTCCAGGGTTTCAATGAGGGGACATTCCCAGCCCTACTTGGAGATTTTGGGGCTTGAACCTGGGACCTTTTGCATGCAGAGATGGTGCTCTGCATCTGAGCTATGGCCTTGTTGCAAATCAGAGACCACCAACCAACTATTATGGAAAGATGCTTTCTTAATTGCCTGCATAAGCTCCCCAGCACAGAAAAGTTTCAGCAGGCGTGCAGAGCAGTGTTTCCCCAAACTTGAGTCTCCAGCTGTTTTGGGACTACAATTCCCATCATCCCTAGCTAGTAGGACCAGTGGTCAGGGATGATGGGAATTGTGTTCCAAAAGCAGCTGGAGACCCAAGTTTGGGAAACACGGGTAGAGGTGAAAGCGGATGGTGCCTGCCAAATTTTATATTGGCAGAGCATTTTACTGGGTCGATGACATGGTCGATGATACAGTTTCTTGTTGCTGTCAGATGAGCCTTGGCAACTCACCAATGACACTCCTGTGGATAAGCTCAGTGTCTGAGCCAGGAGATAAGGCAGGCTTCCTCAAACGTGGCCCTCTGGATGTTTATGAGACTACAATTCCTATCATCCCTGACCACTGGTCCTGCGTGCTAGGGTTCATGGGAGTTGTAGGCCAAAAACATCTGGAGGGCCGAGTTTGAGGAAGCCTGAGATAAGGGTTTGGTCCCTAAGATACCTTGGACCTCAAGTTGCTCAGGGCTTTGTAAAATAAAGCCAAATGAGAAACCAAATTTGACAGGTTTGGCTATTCCTGAGCATAATCCAATCTAAATCTCAAGGATCAGGTCTAATTGATCCAGATGTGACCTTCCATCTGTCTTATCAAAGAGGTGGTGGTTACTTGGCTGTGCTGAAGGCAGTTGGTTACCATGGAAATTCAATTCCCCCATTAACCTGATTGGGGAAGACAACTGGGATTTTCCTGCCAATTGCCTCTCTGATTGAGCCGTCGAGCTTTGAAATGTGAAGGGGGAAAATGCGAGGCGAGGGTCAAGCTGAAAGCTGAGTCCAAAGCGCAGCGAGAGGATGTGCTTGGAATGAAGAAGGTCCCAGGTTCTCAACTTCTCACTGGGAGTTGCTGCTGAAAGAATTGCAATGAACTACCGAGCCAAGTTCAAGGTGTTGGAAGTGGCGCACATGTAGGAATGAGTTTAGGCACTAGGAAAAGGGAATATTGTTTAGTTATTATCCTTCCTTGCTCACATTAGTGAGATCAGCAGAATGCCATCCTTTGCACCTTAAACTTGGAAGCTAAGGCAAGGTTGATTTAACCTTCAAGAAACAATAATCCAGGTTGCTTTAAGGCAGACTCAATTTCCCCTGGTATTACCCCTCTTCTCCCCCTTAGAAATAACAATCATATAACACACATTGTTTTGTGAAGAAATAAAAGTAGTATTTACTTACATAATCTAGCAGCAATCACAGTCGCAAAATGAAGGCAGGTTATAACCACTATCTAAATCACCAAAGGACAAAATGTAAGTTCAAAAACGGTGTCGGACTTGCAGTGCTCAGCCATGCACATGTGGTCAGTTTGGAAGCATGATGAAGAAAGAAGAGGCTGCCCAGGAAGGAAGGAAGTATGCAGTGTTACAGCTTCCTGCCAAGGCAGACAAAGGAAGTGATCTCACATAGTTCTCTTTAAAATAATTTACATGAAAGCTCTGAGCTTCAGCCCCTTCACATGCCCATATGGCAAAACATGAATTGTTGGTTTGACTGCAGTCATGTCCCACTGTACAAAAGCCCCATGCAGCTTAGGACCTGGATACCTGACAGGTAATCTCTTCCTTTGTATGCCCAATTGATCCCAGAGCAAGACAGAAGAAGAAGAGGAGTTTGGATTTGATATCCTGCTTTATCACTACCCGAAGGAGTCTCAAAGCGGCTAACATTCTCCTTTCCCTTCCTCCCCCACAACAAACACTCTGTGAAGTGAGTGGGGCTGAGAGACTTCAGAGAAGTGTGACTAGCCCAAGGTCACCCAGCAGCTGCATGTGAAGGAGCGGAGACGCGAACCTGGTTCACCAGATTACAAGTCTACGGCTCTTAACCACTACACCACACTGGCTCCTGAAGGTGCCATTTCTCCAGGTGGTCAATTCCATGTGGTGTAGTGGCACCGACCCTCCAGTCACACCTCAAGCAGGCACTATCTATTTCCTGTTATATCTTCTGGGGTTGATGAGGCATGTGATCCTCACCTGCCCTGAGCCTGCTCCAGCTGAGGAATCAGGCAACTCTTCCCAAAGCTAACAAGCCCCACCTGACCTGCGAGTCCTTGCACTCCTTCCCTCCAAACTGGCAGCTGTCCCTTCTGGAATCCTGAAGTCACGGTTGGTACGTCCCATTTTGCCACTTGAGGCAAAACTGGAAGTGCCACCCTCCTCTCCCACACCACTACCAGGTGCCACATTCACCACCACTTAGCCTCCTGCCTGTGGCACTGCAGCAGTGCTTGTCTCTGGGGAACGTGGTGTATTCACCGCCAAACATTGCAGGGGGCCTTTTCTGGGTGTTTGGCGTCGTTTTGGAGTGAATCGGATGGTGTCAGATTTTTGGCAAAATCCTGACCCCGGGGGTTAGGGTGCCAAGGGCTTTTTTGTTGTTTTTTGGTCTTTGGGAAACATAGTGTTTTCACTGCCAACTGTTGCATGGGGGCTTTTCTGGGTGTTTGGTGCCATTTTGGAGTGAATGTCAGATTTTTTTGCGCAATGTGCCCCTCTAGTCCTCTCTACGTGGCCCTCAACTTTCTCCAGAACATCCCCTTTCTCCAGGCCAGGCCATCACAGTCCCTGCTCCACACCCTTCCATGAGATGTCTGAGGTGAACTCTCATAATTTTGCTCACCTGGATGGAGGATAGAGAGGTGTCTGCATGTGTGTAAATTTAGCCTACTGTGCAAAGGTGATGTTTACATTATTGCCCTGGCCACTTTGGCCTCTGGCCACTGGCAGGTGGCCCCAGTAGATGGCCCAGAAGGGAAGATGAAAAAGCTTCCCCAACCCTGATGTAACAGGAGAAGAGTACTACCACTACTAGGCCTGCAGCTTATCTCTCAACAAGATGGCAAGGTACGTCTTGCTACAGTTAGCTCTGCTTTAGAAAAAAATTCCTGACGGATTACTGCAGTGTGTTATTCATTGGGCTGCCTTTACAAACTGTTCAGAAACTCCAGCCAGTTCAAAGTACGGCAGTGAGGTTATTAATGAGGACTGGTAGATATGCAGTTCCCAAAGTTCCTTGGGGAAAGAGATGGACTCTGAATATTGTAGGAGAAAAGGGGGGAGTTTCCTAATAACTTTCAGCACCCTTAACAAACTGCAAGTCAGCAGATGCGACCCATCAGTGTTGTGGCATCTGCTGCCTCTGCCTCACTTGGCCTAATCGTAAGTCTGGCTGTGCCACCTTGAGAGATTTCTTCAGAAGTATTATCAAAGTGACTTATGCAGTTTCAGAGACCAAACCAAATCCGCACAATTAATCAACTCCCAGGGGTTGTGGCTTCCTCAGAGCACGTGCAAAGACTTGTTTTGGAAGTTAACTCCTGGCTGGGGAAGGGTTCGTCGAAGAAATGCCGCAACCCCCGTGTGCTCTGCCTGTAGCCTAAAGCAAGTTCGCTTTCTGCTGTATCATTTTATTGAGCTCCGTCACCAAAGATTAATGGGGTGCATTTGCATGCAATGCGGCGTATCATATCCAGGGTTCTCCTGCAGAGATGTGCAAACCTCAGGCCAACTACAACGAAGCTCAAAAACGTGAAAAAAGCAAAGTAGGGACAAGTTAGTGTAGGGTTCATAAATATCCCAGAAGTGTCTGTATGCAACATTAAAGTCCACTGACCTTCATGAAGTCAAATGGGTGTTCTGTCTCAGCTATATACAGTGGTGCCTCGCAAGACGAAATTAATTCGTTCCGCAATTCTCTTCGTCTTGCGGGTTTTTCGTCTTGCGATGCACGGTTTCCCATAGGAATGCATTGAAAATCAATTAATGCGTTCCTAGGGAAACCACCTTCAGGCCAGGTCCGGGGACAGTCTGTCCCCGGACCTCTTCTGAAGGCTGGGGGGGGGGACAAGGGCTTTTCTTCCCACCCCCAGCATTTTAAAAAACCCTGGGACAGCGGAGGACTTCTCCGCTGTCCGGGCGATCTTAAAATGCTGGCGGGCGGCATTTTAAAATCGCCCCGGACAGCGGAGGACTTCTCCGCTGTCCGGGGCGATTTAAAAGCCCCTGGGAAGGCAGGCAGGGGGGAGCAAAGACTTTCGCCCCCTGCCCGCCTTCAGAAGGTGTTCCCACCCCCCCGCCCGGCTTCGCAGCAGCGCTACGAAGCCCGGCAGCTGGGGCAGCTGTTCCCACCCCACCTCCCCCCTTCGGAACATCGTTCCGAAGCGGGGCGGCTGGGGCAGCTGTTCCCGCCCCACCTCCCCCCTTCGGAACATCGTTCCGAAGCGGGGCGGATGGGGCAGCTGTTCCCGCCCCACCTCCCCCCTTCGGAACATCCTTCCGAAGCGGGGCGGATGGGGCAGCTGTTCCCGCCCCACCTCCCCCCTTCGGAACATCGTTCCGAAGTGGGGCGGCTGGGGCAGATGTTCCCGCCCCCGCTTCGGAACAGCGTTTTAAAATGCTGGGGGTCGGCAGCGAACGCTCCCGACCCCCAGCATTTTAAAATCTCCCCGGGACAGAGACTTCTCTGCTGTCCCTTGGAGATTTTAAAATGCTGGGGGTCGGCAGCGAACGCTTTGCTCCCGCCCGCCAGCATTTTAAGATCGCCCGGGGCAGGCGGGGGGGAAGGCAGGCGGGGGGGAGCAAAGACTTTTGCCCCCCGCCGGCCTTCAGAAGAGGTCCTCTTCTGAAGGCTGGCTGTGGGCGAAAGTCTTTGCTCCCGACCGCCAGCATTTCCCTATGGGCTTTCGTCTTGCGATGCAAGCCCATAGGGAAATTCGTCTTGCGAAGCGCCTCCAAAACAGAAAACCCTTTCGTCTTGCGGGTTTTCCGTCTTGCGAGGCATTCGTCTTGCGGGGTACCACTGTATTTTCCTAACCAGACCACTGCAAAACGGCAAGCACACATGTTTGATGTTAGCTGAGAGATCCTGGCTGGACCAAGGCTGTATATCTGGGCATTTGAGAGAACACAGGTAGTGTGTATATGTGTATATGTATATATACTCTGTTGTAAATAAAAATATGCCCTTTCCCCTTATGGGGTATCCAAGAGCCCATATAGAGTCCTTACATAGGTTCCCTATTGGTAGGAGAAAATAACAGAGGCCAACCAGAGAATATTGAGAAGCAAAGCAGCTAGTAAGCTTGATCTTTATTGATCTGTTGCAACAGGGTACCCCCCTCACACGCAGGAGAGGAAGAGGACCCAGAACAATGGCCTGCAAGGCCTTATAAAGACTTTTGAAACTCCCATTCTCTAGATCAAGACCACCCCCAGAAACATTATGCATACATCACAGAAGGGGTGTAACCTAAGACCACCCCTCAGATACATCCCACCTACATCACAGAAATTTAAATGTTGTTTTTCTCTTCTCCTTGTTTATCTCCTGTCTAGCAGGTTACTTGATTGGATTTTCTGGGGAGCCTGGCCATTCTTTTGTAGTGCTAAAATACTTATTTCCTGGGCCAGGTCACAGGCTCACACCTTATTCAAACACAGATTAAAGGAAGAGACAATGGGGAGGCTTTTCCATTTTTAACCTTGCAGAGAAAGGATTTGGTCAGTTTAGGAATCAAAATGGTTCCTGTGCTGATCTATGTATGTGCAGTTATGAACATTACTATATATCTAAAACCATAAAATTCCTATCACAATATTCCCCCCTTTGGGGCTAGAATTTTTCTTAAAAATTTTTGCCCCACAAATAATAACATCGTATGTTGTAAATGGATGTGTTTGTATCAATATACCATAAAATAACACATGTTGCGTTTTGCTTCTAACACTTTGGGAGAGACCATTTACTCAATAGTGTTCTATGCTTTACACCTAGCAGGAAGGTAAGGTCCACTAATGACTGAAAAGTGCAGTTTGCTTCCCCCCCCCGCCATTTTTGTGTTCTCAGGTGTCAAGGTAGCTCTTCTGTGGTCTCACACTGACATAGTGCTACAGCAACACATCCCTTCTGTTGAATCCCCTCAGGGCTTTCATTTAACCATGTCGCCTGGCATTCACCATAGCTGGCACAGGTTTTGGGCATCTCGTGAGGGAGAGGTCTTCGCCTTGGCCTTTAGCTATGGGATTTTATTATAGGCTGTGGTCTCGCACTCACACAATGGGAAGTTGCTCACTTGCACTTAAAGGACCAAAAGCTAATTGCAGCCTGGATACACTTGCCCAATTCAAACTGAGTCCAATTTGAATTTATCTTGCCCCATGGTTCTCAAGTCTTCAAACCAATCTGTTAAAGAAAACCATTCTTAAAAAGGGCACTTTGTCCAAATAAGTCAATTTAACTCTATAAGGGATCATTCCTGCTAAACTAAAGCATATCCACCTTCATGTACCTGGTGTTTTATGGATCCAGAAGTTTGTCCTTGGCAAAACGAGGTTTAACACATATTAAAATGGATAGGGAAAGATTGGCATAGTGTCAGGTGGGACAATGAAATGTGGTTATCTAAACATTGGACTACACAATAGTGTGAGCTATTAGAAAGTATAAAATGCATGAGAATTCTCCATTGGTATGTAAGCAATAAGACATTAAACATAAAAACAGTTACACACAATATTCCCCCCTTTGTGGAAATTACACTGTCAGACACATTTCAACATTCTTACATAATAACACATAATACAAAAAAAAAAAACAACTAATTAAATATCTGTTACATATCTTGACACAATTGTGATCTTTTACGTATGTATCTTTTGAATCCTGGAGCACAGTCTTAAGGTTCAAAAGTGGGAAAATGTCCTTGCAATTCAACTCCTCCCCCCTTTGTCAGGTCCACTCCCCCCTTTGTCAGGTCCACTCCCCCCCGGCAGTCTATATCCTTTGAAAGAGATCGCTGTGGGCACTTTGAAAACTCTGTTGTTGCTGGTCTTGTGATGGGTTGACTGAGTTGAGGGGTTGTTGCTGCTCATCATTGCACATCTGTAGAAGTGATATCCTGTAAGGGGCAGGGTTTTGGGGTGACTTAAAAACACAGTTAGACATCAAAGGGGCAAAAGGCAAAAAGGATGTCCTCCAGTTTCCATGGGAAGCTGCAAATAATAACAATTTTAGTGGATTAAACATTTTATTCATTATCATTATTGGACTATTTTGATTGTTGTTAGCCGCCTTGAGCCCAGCTTCGGCTGGGGAGGGCAGGATATAAATAAAATGTATTATTTATTATTATTTATTATCACATTTCCATATAATTACTGTTATTATCTGCTAAGTTTGTTTGCTTTCTTTCACTTAATAAAAAATTACTCCACATGTAGAGAAAGAGAACTGTAAAAAATACAAGAAAGGTTAAAAAATAAAAAGAAAGCAAAAAATTAGATTACCAGTTAGATGAAAATGGACTTGACACAAAGACATCAGATTCAGAAAATAACTATTATTAAATAGTACAAAGATATTATCAAAACCACACATATTACTACTGGACTGGAAAAAAAAATGGGAAAACAATGGGGAAAACTTAAAATTCACCATGTGCTATCCAATAAAAGAACTTCATGAGACTGACTTTCAACATGTGATGAACATGTCCCCAAAGTAAAACACACACACACACAAATGACCTATGAGGAACCAAAAATAAATAAATGCTAAGACACACAATTAATAAGCAACCTGAAGTAACCTGAAGTAATCTGTTTTGGCATTCTAACATCCCAAATGAAAATAAAAGTGTTTCTTGATGTGACATCATCAGCTGTAATGTTAATACTGGGAAATGAGTTAATACCAAGAAAAATGAATGGCAATTTAAAGTTGTGCAGGTACCTTGCACTAGCCAAAATGACAGAATTAGTAAGAAATGCTCAGGCAAAAAGGTAAACAAATACCATTCCACAAACAATGTTTGGTTGTGCTTCGATTAATTTAATGGAAGAACTGATAAAACGAACTTAATAAACGAAAACAGATTATTTGTAACCTAAAAAAAATGTCAAAGCCACAAAGAGATAGAAGGAAATCAACTAATGTAGCAGGGATTCAGACTTGTTTTGCTGAACAGAAAGAAAGTGACTGTTTGGCTTTAAGTGAAGAAAGACAAAAGGAAAAACAAATGCATTTACTTTTTATAGAGTATTTAAATCACTGTTTGCATCCCTTCATTATCATTTGTGCTGTGGGAGAAAAGAAGGGACACTCTGTTAAAAGGGAAAATTATTTCATGTGAGAGGTCTGTCAGGAAATGCTGTTCCTAAAATGCATAGGCATATACACACCTGTTGAAAGGGAAAATTATTTCATGTGAGAGGTCTGTCAGGAAATGCTGTTCCTAAAATGCATAGGCATATACACATACACACACACACAAAAAAAAAAACTTATGAAATTTAAATCCCATTGGGGGGGGGGGAGAAACTACTCAAGAGAGGAACTCACAGTGGGAGTGCTTTGATATTTACCTGTGAAAAGAATTTGGCATGTCCAGTACTTAACTATTGTCTTCCTGGAGCAAAACACATTAAGGATGAAGTTTTACATTTGAAAGAAACCTCCTCTCCCCCCTTACAGTTCCCCCCTTCCTCTTTCTCTCTTCTTTAGCTGATCTAGCCTCTGTGCATGTGCAGAGTTCATGTCTCAGCAAACCTTTTATACTATTGAAAATGTTGCATCTTTTGGCTCAATTAGAATAAGGAAGGGAAAGGTAAGGAGTAGATTTTGAAAATAGGGTTAGATTTTAAAACAAAAAAGAGAAACTCAAAGCTAGCAATTTCAGCCCAAGCAAACTGAGACTGCTTCCTTTATGTACAGGAAAGGGCTAATATCCCTCTGGCCATTCGCGGAACAATGCCACGCCCTTATATATGGGGAAAATGGCCAGAGGATCAGAATTCATAGGATTTTTTCTTTCTTTCTTTTTTTTTAAACATTCTCAGTCATTTCAGCCTTACCATTTGCAGACAAATTTTACTGCCCCTTTATTTACAGGATTGGTCAAGGCGCATTCTACTTGACTATATGAATTTTTATGTGCTTAAACTTTTAATAGACTTTTAAGTTTGATTTTTTTTTTTTAATAGTAGACAAAATGATAAATACTGTAATCACTCAACTGCCTGATATCACCAGTTCTGCTTCAAACATCATGGCTTCACCTCACACCTTTTAAAAAAACAAAGAGCAAATCTGGGCTGGATTTCAACTCATCAGCCACAAATTGGGAAAGTTGAAAGGGACCTGGGGTCATCTAGTCCAACCCTAAAATACAGGATTCATAGCAAGATTTGTACTACCAGAGAGACACACACATACTTATGTACACAGACACAACTGGGGAAGAGACCACAAGCCATGCGCCTATCATGTACTAAGGAAGAGGAAAATAAAAGTACCCAACCCTTTTAGCAGATCTTGAAGCTAGTTTGAGTGAGTGTTTACTTCCTTAGACTAAAGAGTGAAAGTTCCTAGATAAATTATCTTTAAAGACTGAAGTGAACATTTTTCCTAAGATAGGGAGAGGATCTCTTATAAAGCATAGTTAAAACAGCCATAGATTTGATTTAAAAGGAATACAAAAGTGACAATTTTTCCTGAACTTGCAGAGGAATAGTAAGCCTAATCTATGCCCCCCCCCTTTGCAGTTTCCTTTAAAGGAAGCTTACTCGGGAGTAAATTTACCTGGCACAGAATAAGAAGGGGAAGGAAAAAACCTGAAAGAGAGAATGAAACAGGGGGGGGGGGCATTTTCTAAGAAAAAAGGCCAGGACATCTTATTGAGACTGATATCAGGAGCCTTACAATAACTCTTCTGTCCAACCAGATCAAAGTTAAAACTGGACTCAGATATTTTTCTTAGAAGGAACACCATACTTTCATAGGCATATGCTTAATGAAATACATACACTGCATTTTAGCTTGAGAGAGCAGTTGGCTCAACTAGGCTTTTGCAGCAGAAACATTAGGTTAACTAGAAACATTAGGTTAACTTAGACTGGAACACAGATGTACTCACAAACTCAAAAGTTACAACACAACATTTACCATTAGACTTAAAATCACCCTCCCCACTGAAACTAGAGAAAGGAGGTGGGGTAATCCTCCTTTCAGAACACAAGTAGCACGTATACAGGATTTTACCACTTGGGAGAAAAACTCTCTTTTAGAGCCTCTCTCAAATAACAAACATTTGCACACTTCATTCTCCATTTTGTCTTGTTTTTAAGACTGATAAGGTTCAACATGGCTTCCTTAGATTTAGAATTTGGAGCAAGCTTGCATTTTTACTTTAGATGGCACATTTAAGATAAGCAGCTGCTGGATGTTGCCTAAGTACAATTTAAACACTGGAAAAACGTTTCTTAAACACAAATTGAAGGGGACTGTCAGAGTCCAGGCGGGAAGTAAGCACCAACTGGGCTTCTTTCACGCCAGGGGTCTGGGGACTATTTTTCTTTTGACTGAGGTGCACCCATTTTCAATTAAAAGGGTTTTGGACCTGGGCAAAACTCCGAAGGGTCCGGAAAAGGGGAAACCTGGACAAAAAAAAACTTGGGGATACCTGGACAAATCTCCGAGGGGAAAACTTGGGGATACCTGGACAAATCTCCGAGGGGGAAAACCTGGGGATCCGAGGGGGAAACTTGGGGAAACCTGGACAAATCTCCGAGGGGAAAACTTGGGGATCCAAGGGAAAAAACCTGGGGATACCTGGACAAATCTCCGAGGGGAAAAACCTGGGGATACCTCACTTAATCTCTATTCTACAACTCACAGCAACCTCCCTGCCTTTTACAATCTAACTCAGAGTCCCTACTGAACGCTTGCACACTTGCAATGCCAGATTGAGACTCAGAAATGACAAAGAAGGAAAGGAATCAGGTGCCCTTGCTTTCTCCGCTCACAGGTCATCTCTAACAAAGATCGCCATGGCAGAGGTGCGGCTACACCTGGGAGTTATAGTTTTGGGAATTATAGTTTTCAGTGCAGAAGAAATTGCACAACCTTTCTGGGCAAAACTCCGAAGGAATAGGTTGGCATACAGAGTTAAGTGGAAGAAATCACACACAACCTTTGCCTGGGCATACTCCGAAGGGCTAGGGCTGGTGTTGAGATTGAGGGGACAGAAAGAAGGAGAAGGCAATTTTTAGATGAGGAAAAAAGTAGAAATTTTAGATTTGAAGGGAAAAGGAAGAATTAAAGAATTCTGGTTGCTGTGGTTTAGAGACCCCAACCCACTACCCGTGTTTCCTACTTAATACTCACTTCCGCATGCGCTGTTCCTGGTGATCCCACGATGTCTTGACTGGTTGTTTAAGGCCGGCCTGATCAAGATTTGCTTCCTCTGGTTAGCCCCGCTGAACTCCAAGTTATTGCCAGACCCTGGGACCGATGGAAGACTGGTTATTCCTCCTGGCAAACTGCCTGGTGCGCGCTGGATAACCAGTCCTTCCTCGTTTCCAGAATCCGGGTAACCAAAAGTCCCTTCGTGGTCGCCATCTGTTGTAAATAAAAATATGCCCTTTCCCCTTATGGGGTATCCAAGAGCCCATATAGAGTCCTTACATAGGTTCCCTATTGGTAGGAGAAAATAACAGAGGCCAACCAGAGAATATTGAGAAGCAAAGCAGCTAGTAAGCTTGATCTTTATTGATCTGTTGCAACAGGGTACCCCCCTCACACGCAGGAGAGGAAGAGGACCCAGAACAATGGCCTGCAAGGCCTTATAAAGACTTTTGAAACTCCCATTCTCTAGATCAAGACCACCCCCAGAAACATTATGCATACATCACAGAAGGGGTGTAACCTAAGACCACCCCTCAGATACATCCCACCTACATCACAGAAATTTAAATGTTGTTTTTCTCTTCTCCTTGTTTATCTCCTGTCTAGCAGGTTACTTGATTGGATTTTCTGGGGAGCCTGGCCATTCTTTTGTAGTGCTAAAATACTTATTTCCTGGGCCAGGTCACAGGCTCACACCTTATTCAAACACAGATTAAAGGAAGAGACAATGGGGAGGCTTTTCCATTTTTAACCTTGCAGAGAAAGGATTTGGTCAGTTTAGGAATCAAAATGGTTCCTGTGCTGATCTATGTATGTGCAGTTATGAACATTACTATATATCTAAAACCATAAAATTCCTATCACAACACACACACACACACACACACACACACACACACACACACATATATATATATATATATATATATATCTCTAAGGCATTTACAGAGCTTCTTCAAAGCACACAGTAAAAAGCAGCAGTTAAGCAAGATGTGCTTGGCTGGAGAATCTTAGGACCAAACTCCATATTATAAGAACCTAAGAAGAGCCCCGTTGGATCAGCCCAGTTGGATGCTGGACCAGCCTATCTGGTCCAGCATCCTATTCTCACAGTAGCCAATCAGATGGCTCCAGGAAGTCCCCTGGCAGGACATTAAGGCAACAGCCGTCCCTCAATGTTATTCATAAGAGCCTAAGAAGAACCTGGGTCAACCAGCTCAGTGGCCCGCCTGGTCCAGCATTCTGTTCTCACATTGACCAGCCAGATAACTATTATAAGAGAGCCAGCATGGTGTAGTGGTTAAAAGCGATGGACTCGTAATCTGGTGAACCGGGTTCGCTTCCCTGCTCCTCCACATGCAGCTGCTGGGTGACTTTGGGCTAGTCACACTTCTCTGAAGTCTCTCAGCCCCACTCACCTCACAGAGTGTTTGTTGTGGGGGAGGGAAAGGAGAATGTTAGCCGCTTTGAGACTCCTTCAGGAGTGAAAGGCAGGATATCAAGTCCAAACTACTACTACTACTACTACTACTACTACTACTACTACTACTACTCTTCTTCTTCTTCTTCTTCTTCTTCTTCTTCTTCTTCTTCTTCTTCTTCTTCTTCTTCTTCTAAAAAGCTCCCCAGCTGGACCCAAGTGCAGCAGAACTCTCCCTGCTTGCGATTCCTGGCTATTGGCATTCAGAGGTGTGCTGCCTCTGACAGCAAAGGGGGGACATAGCGTCAGGGAATCTGATCCCCCTGCTTCATAGCAGGCTGCCAGTAATGGAAAAAACAGGAAACTCTTAGCAAGGTATTTTATTCAATATTCACAGAGAGAGACGTAGGAAGCAGTGTCTCAGATAATAGCGTTGCTCCAAGTCCCACCCCCTCCGTCTCTCCTACTGTACGTCATCCCTGCGCCCGCTGATCTGTGCTTTCTGCCTCTGAGCTTTCTGTTTTACTACTCCCAATGCTTGCCTGGTCCTGGGAGGGGAGGGGAGGGGTCAGGATTACTTTTTAAGGACACTGCCAGCTGTCTCTCCCCCAGTGCTTCTTCTCTCCCAATATTTCCCAGCTTCATTCTTCTGCAGTGTGCTGGTCCCGGGGGCTAACCGAGAGGCGAGGTCTGAGTCCAGTCTGAGGTCGATGGTGCAGTATGGAGGCTGTCAGTCAAAGCTGTAGCTGGGTCCAAGGCGGGGAGTCAGGTGGGGTCAGGAACTCTGGCAGAAGAGCAGGACAGGGTGCAGGCAGGAACGTTGCCCCCACGGGCTGGGGCTGACTCGCTTTTATCTGCCCCGCAGATAGGGTGGCCCCGCCTCTCCTGGCCTGGAGGTGAGCACTCCTCCTGCAGGAACTTAGTTCCCTCCGCCTCTCTGCCCTGAGCCTCTGTAGCTCAGGAGAGGCTGGAGGGTTACCGGACCCAGAGGCAACCTCCTCTTCCCCTGACGGGGCTGAGAGCACCTGCAGGCAATGGGTCCTCCATCACCTCACAGGCCAGAGCAGTGCCTGCACCTGAGGATCCAGCACAGGTGAGGACCCTTCAGGCTCATGCCCCAGCCCCTGCTCAGCTAGTTCTGGAGGCGGGGACTCCTGTGCAGGCTGGGATTCCTCACGTTCAGCCTCTGAGTCCGAATCCCAGGCCATCACAAGCAGCCTCTATGACCTTCTGCAAACCACTGTTGTAGATCTATACTGTCCTCTTCTCAGGAAGGTTCAGGAAGAGGGGGCGGCAGTCCCTACCTTTCCTCCTTGGTCCAGTCCCTGACACATAGTCATCATAGATCAATGGGAACATTCTGAGGGATTCTGCAAGGCCGGGGACTCTGCAGAACTTGGTCCTGATGCCATTTCACGGGAACATGTTCCTGGCTTTCCAGAAATAGGTACTGGTGACAAACCAGGGATGAGCAACGCACTCGGGTTGAATGTTATCTGTTAGCTCTGTTCTGTCCCGTTTTCTCTTTGCTATGGTTATTGTTTTTATTTAAACCGTGAACCAAGACAATGTACATTGACCACTAACAATGAACTATACGTTCCATATATTATTGCAAATTTATTGTTCTGTTTTTGTGATGTACAAATGGCATGAGAAGACTTGGTCTAGGCTTCCGGTTCCGGTCGCGACCTGGGAGGGAGCGCAGAGAACCAGCTCCTGGTTTTCTGGGCGTTGCGGAGGTCTGGGGAGCCGCTAGGGCGCAGCGAACCCGAAAAATTCTAAGGGGGGAACCCTTGGGAGACTGGCCCCCTGCAGCGTGGAAGCGGTCAGGACACCTCTCTGCCCCGATAGGGCGTGAAGACGGAGACCGCTAGCGCAACTGGGGATAGTTCCGGCCCCGCAACGTGACGCCTCGAGCTCCAGCCAGGAGAGGCGACGGACCTCCAAAAGAGAAGGAAGGCAGACGCAGCGTGTGGCAGCGTTTACTTAGAACGCGTTCTTTTGCTTTTTTGCTTTTTTGGAAGCGCAAAGCTAATAGCGGAGCTGCGTGCTGCCTGGAACCTTTTTTCTTTTCTTTCAAGAAGTGTATAGGGGAGTTCACTTGGCGATGGGACTAAGATGGCGCAGGTGGAAGTCGGCGGTTTGAGGAGGCTTCGTGCAAAGACTGTCTGAGTGAGTGAACTTTAAGTTGTGGAACCAGAAGCGTGGTGTACCTGCTTAAAAGCCTTAATTGACTACTAAGATCGACTAAGGGGGGGGGCGGCAATAGCCAGCCCCTCTGTGTCGTTAGCGCTGTTTCTGGCCGCTGTACGTCTATTGGATTTTAAACTGCTTGAATTGTTTTCTACTTTTATATATTTTGTAATGGACACAAGGAAGTTTTGAGGTGCTTTTGGCCGCCCCTGAAGGGTATTTAGACCGGCCCTGAGAACTTAGAGGAACGGACGGATTATTTTAGGAGAGAGGTGGGGTGCCTCTGCTGCCTCTCCTTCTCCTTTTTTCTTTTCTTTTCTTTCTCCCACCCTCCGCCTCGCTGCTTGGAGACTACCTATTGGCAATTGGATTTGGATTGGAAAGGGGAGTATATACCTTTAAGGATTGATTGTGGACCTTTAAGGCCTGATTGTGGACAGAAAGCCCTGCCGATTTGTGACTCAGGACTAGTGGGGGAAAGTGGATTGGTGAGAAGAATTTGAAAGATAACGCCGGGACTTTAAAGTGGAACTACTCCTGCTCTATGCCGCCCGCGCCCCCTTCGGGCATTTCTCTTTAAATTTGGATTTTTGGCACAGACGCTGATATAGACCTCTGCCCTGGGGGTGCTTGGAGATTTATGTTTGGATTTAACCCCGAAGAGCCTGGACATTTTTAGATGGTGAAAATTGCCTCATCCTTGTTCTAATTTTCTGTTTTATTTCCTCTTTGTTTTCGCTTGTAATTGTTGATATCTGTTGAAATTTAAAGGAGGGACTCAAAGGGAGGGGAAAGTGGGAGAGGGGGGGTAAAGAAATTGGGTGGGGGAAATTTGGGAATGGCGGGGAAGGATGGAAAGGATGGGAAAAAGGGGGGTGGGACTCCGGGGGAGAGGAAATGCTCCCGCCAGGAAGAAATCAAGGATCTAGACAATTTGTGGGCAAGAATAAAGGAAGAATTTAAACAAAATACAATATGCATGGAATATAAGCTAGGAGAGGTACAAGAGAGAATTGATAAAAGGATAGAGGGGGCAGTTGGGGAACTCTCGGCCAAAATCCAGGACCTCTCTGTTAAGTCCAGTTTGATTGAAGAATCTAACAAGAAATTACAGAAAGAGATAAGGGAGCAGAAAAGGGAGACAATGAAGGTGAAAGAAGAGTTAAGAGAGCTAAGCAGCTCACAAGACAGGATATGGGACAATCTAGCCATGGCAGATATGCGACAAAAGCAGCTACACTTGAAATTCAGGGGAGTAGCTGAGGAAAGAAATGAAGATATAAGAGGAAAAATGATTAGAGAACTGTCTAAATGGCTAGACATAAGGGAGGAAGAGTTAGCTCTCTCTATAGAGAATGTTTTCAGGATGTCAAGACCTAAACATTTTAGAACTAACAAATTCTTGGGAGACTGTTTAGTGATCTTCAACTCAGTGGAAATGAAAAACCTAATCTTAAGGAAGAGCTACCACAATAGATTAAGAATCGATGGAAGACCCATTATTATATATAAAGAAATACCGGTCAGGTTATTACGTAAAAGAGAGGGATATAAACAGGTGGTAGCTGTTCTGAAGAGAAAGGGGATACAATTTAGATGGGAGTTCCCGGAAGGGATTACCTTTCACTATAAGGACAAGAAATTTAGATTGATGGACACGCAGGAGGCTGAGAAGTTTTTGAGAAGGTACGAGAAAGACCTGGGAAGGCCAGAGAATAGACCTGGGAGCAGGGAGAAGGTTGGGGAGGGGGCGGGAGAGGGAGGGGGGCGGGAGGAGGACGAGGGGATGGAAGGAACAGATGAGGAAGATGATGAAGCCGTGGTGGGAGCGGAGGCGGCAGAGGAGGGGGAGCTCTTAGGTAATAGAGGCAGTAGAGTCTAGTTCGAGACCTCGGCCAGAGAAACCGTAATAGATAAAGAGAAACAATAACACACACACTAAACTTCTTATCCTGGAATGTGAATGGGTTGAATGAGAAAGTTAAAAGGAATAAAATTGAGAGAGTGTTGAAAAACAAAAACTATGATGTAATTTGCTTCCAGGAAACCCATATTGCGAAGAAACATAAACATATTTTGATGAATAAAAAATTAGGAGTAGAGTTTATTAATTCAGAGGTAAATAAAAAAAAAGGGGTAGTGATATATGTAAAAGAGAAGTGGGACCCCGTACAAATTTGTAAGGACGAGGAAGGAAGAATTCTAGGGATCCAACTAAATTTTAGAGGGGAAAAAATTAATGTAGTGACGGTCTACGCCCCGAATAAAAACAGAGCAGAATTTTTCGAGAAACTTGAAGGAATCCTATCAGAATTAGAAACGCATAGATTGATCCTGCTCGGGGATATGAATGGTGTGCCAGTACCGGAGCTGGACAGGAGCGTAAAGAGAGGGAATCCTAATAGAGGGAAACTGCCGAAATCTTTTAAGGACTTAGTGGATAATTTTGATTTAGTTGATGTCTGGAGACACAAAAACCCTACTTCTAAACAATTCACTCATTACTCAGAACCACATCAAAGTTGGGGTCGAATTGACCAAATTTGGACGACGAGAAACCTTATCTTAAGGGTGAAGAGATGTGAAATTTTACCCAGGACACTTTCTGATCACTGCGCGTTGGTAATGGAAATTAATGGCGGGCGTAAGGGACAATATAGATGGAGGATGGAGGAAAATTTACTGGATAATGATGATGTGAAAGAAAAGGTCAAAGGCACCTTAAAAGATTATTTGGATTTGAATTTGAAGGGGGAACCCACTATAGATATTGTATGGGACGCCAGTAAGTCGGTCATGAGGGGGGTCTTAATTCAACAAAATAATCTTAGGAGGAAACTAAGAGAACAAAAGAAAGAAGAAATCCTCACACAATTGAGAAATTATGAGAGGAAATTGACTATAAATCCAGCAGATGCTGAGGCCACCCGTGCCTTAAAGGTGCTACAGGCCCAATATTCAGCTATACTAAACCAGGAAATAGATTGGAGAATCAAATATATGAAGCAGAGGTTTTTTGAATCGGCAAATAAAATGGGGAAATTACTCGCGTGGCAGCTGAGAAAGAGGAAAAAGCAAAATGTGATAAGTAAAATAATAATGGAAGATAACATCATAGAAGCCCCAGATGAAATAGAAAAAAGGTTCGTTCAGTTTTTTGAAAAGTTGTATGAAAGAGGAACTGAAGATAGATTAGAAATTGAAAGATATTTGGAGCAGGAAAGAGGAAAATATATATCGGAAGAGGACAGAACACGATTAAATAAGGAAATCACTGTAAATGAAGTGAAGGAAGCTATCAATAGGATGAAAAATGGAAAGGCCCCTGGGCCAGATGGTTTGCCCTCAAAATACTATAAAACACTAGAGGAACTCCTTGCTCCAGTGCTTAGAGATGTTATTAATAACATCCTCCAGGGAGGGAAAATTCCCGGCTCCTGGAAGGAGGCATTCATAACCTTAGTTCCAAAATCAGAAACTGAGAAAACTGATATAAAAAATTACAGGCCAATCTCTTTGCTTAATAACGACTATAAGATCTTTGCCGATATAATGGCAAGTAGACTCAAGAAGCTATTAATGAAATACATCCATAAAGACCAAGCGGGATTCCTCCCTAACCGACATCTGAAAGATAATGTGCGCCATATATTAAACATCATTGAATATTTAGATACAAGGATAGACATCCCAGCCGCACTAATCTTTATAGACGCCGAGAAGGCGTTTGATAATGTCTCCTGGGAATTCTTATCACTATGTTTGGAAAAGGCAGGTATAGAAGGCCCCTACCTGAGAGGAATTAGAGCAATTTACTCGGAACAACAAGCTATGTTGATTATAAACAACAGCCTAACTAAATCATTTAAGATTGGGAAAGGTACAAGGCAGGGCTGCCCCTTATCCCCCCTGCTCTTTATAATGGTCTTGGAAGTGATTGCAAATAGAATAAGAGACGCAGTGGGTGTGAAGGGGATAAGAATTGGTAAGAAAGAATTTAAGTTAAAGGCATATGCTGACGACCTAGTCCTTTCCCTGGAAGAACCAGTGGACAGTGCATGTAAAGTGATAGAATTATTAGAGGAATTCGGCAGACTGTCAGGATTTAGATTAAATAGGAAGAAAACAAAAATTTTAACAAAAAATGTGGCTATTGAGGATAAAATTCAATTGGAACAAAGGACCGGTATAAAAATTGTGAATAAGGTAAAATATTTGGGAATCTGGCTATCTCCAAAAAATATAAATTTGGTAGAAGAAAATTATGATAAGATATGGCAGGAAATAAAAAAAGATCTGGACATCTGGCAGAGGCTGAAGCTCTCATGGACGGGGAGGATGGCGGCGATTAAAATGTGCATCCTCCCAAGGTTATTATTCCTGTTCCAGAATATCCCGATAATTAAAGGCACCACCCGTTTCAGGAATTGGCAAAGAACTTTGACTAAGTTCATTTGGCAGGGGAAGAGAGCCAGGATAAAGCTTAAATACCTGACAGATGCAAGAGAGAGGGGCGGATTTGCGGTACCGAATATAAGGTTATATTATGAGGCAGCTTGTTTAAGCTGGTTAAAGGAATGGGCCACCCTTAGAAACACTGATCTATTGGACCTGGAGGGCTTTGATATTAGGTTCGGGTGGCATGCCTACCTGTGGCAGGGGAAAGGTGAGATTCACAGAGGGTTTTCTAGTCACATAATTAGAGGTTCACTATTGGAGGTGTGGAATAGATATAAAAAATTGATTGAAAAAGGGACCCCCTGGTGGCTCTCTCCAGTGGATATTGTCAAAATAAAAAAACCAAATATGATGGGAGAAAGATGGACCTACGAGGATCTCCTAATTAAGACAGAAGAAGGTTGGAAGGTGAAGCCTTATGACGAGTTGAAAGATAAGATAAAAGAATGGTTTCAATTCCATCAGATCAATGCACTGTGGAGTGAGCACAAGAAACAGGGGATGAGTGATAAAAAATCAAGATTTCAGATAGAAATCTTAGAGAGTAATGAGAAACACCTCTCTAAATTATATAAACAACTATTGGAATGGGATACAAGAGAGGATTTGGTGAAGGGCGTGATGGTGAAATGGGATAGAGACCTTGGATATAATATCGATTATAATAAATGGCAGATACTATGGAGGAAGGGTATAAAATTTACAGCGTGTGCAACTCTCCGAGAGAACCTAGAGAAAATGATGTACCGCTGGTATCTGACCCCAGCTAAGCTAGGAAAGATGTATAAGACTGTTGATAATAGTTGTTGGAGATGCAAAGAGAAGACTGGGACCTTTTTCCACATTTGGTGGACCTGTGAGATAGTGAAGGAATTCTGGGGAAAGATCTTTGATGAACTGAAAAAAATTTTAAAATATAATTTCCCCAAGATACCTGAGTTGTTTCTTTTAGGTATGATTGGTGAGGAAATAAAAAAACCAGATCAAACCTTTTTCCAATATGCGACAGCTGCGGCGAGAATCCTAATTGCACAAAAATGGAAATCCCCCGATATGCCTACGATCGGAGAGTGGCAAGTGAAATTATATCAATACATAGAATTAGCGAGATTAACACAGAAATTAAGGCAAAATAACACTACGAAACTTAAAGATGAATGGAAGAAATTTTTAATTTATGTTGAGAATAATATGGGTATCAGTAATACAACAGCAGAAGTTAATTAATACCGTCGATGTTAAATACTAGTGTAAGTTCTACTGCAAATGTTATGTGTTGACTGTGTAATCCTGGACCAAGTTGAACGGAAGTCTGTCTTTTTACTGTTCTATTTTATCTGTTTTCTTCGTTTTTCTTTTCTTTTTTATTCTTCTTCGGAGTGTCTTCTTCTTTGTAATTTATCTTTTGCTTATTGTTTTTTCACCTTTTATTGATACGTACATATGTATCTGAAGTTGATATGTAACGTGAAGCTTTTTTCTAATAAAATAATAAAGTAAAAAAAATTTAAAAAAAAAAAAGAGAAGACTTGGTCTATTTAATTGTATCATTTATCACGCCTATGATCCCTGTTTATAAAACTCAGTAACAAGTCGATTTAAAAAAACTGAGAGGCAGCCCTCCTTCAAGAGAAGAAGAAGAAAATAAAGATTTGTGGGCCTAGAGAAAAGCAGCAGAGAGGTAAGGGAGAATTCTTCTTACTGCTGCTTATCTGTTCAGCGTGGAATTTGCTTCCTCCCACTGGGCTTAGCCACAAACTAAGTGTGTGAGAGTAAATGATGCAAGACGAACTCATTACATGGCTGACATAGCAGCAGCTACCGGTGATTCCTTAGTGGGACGAGATCCTTAAGCCACCAGAGAGCTTATGTAAGAGATATTTTGGTTGAATCATAGAATAGAATCATAGAATCATAGAATCATAGAATCATAGAGTTGGAAGAGACCACAAGGGCCATCGAGTCCAACCCCCTGCCAAGCAGGAAACACCATCAGAACACTCCTGACATATGGTTGTCAAGCCTCTGCTTAAAGACCTCCAAAGTAGGAGACTCCACCACACTCCTTGGCAGCAAGTTCCACTGTCGAACAGCTCTTACTGTCAGGAAGTTCTTCCTAATGTTTAGGTGGAATCTTCTTTCTTGTAGTTTGGCTCCATTGCTCCGTGTCCGCTTCTCTGGAACAGCAGAAAACAACCTTTCTCCCTCCTCTATGTGACATCCTTTTATATATTTGAACATGGCTATCATATCACCCCTTAACCTCCTCTTCTCCAGGCTAAACATGCCCAGCTCCCTTAGCCGTTCCTCATAAGGCATCGTTTCCAGGCCTTTGACCATTTTGGTTGCCCTCCTCTGGACACGTTCCAGTTTGTCAGTGTCCTTCTTGAACTGTGGTGCCCAGAACTGGACACAGTACTCCAGGTGAGGTCTGACCAGAGCAGAATACAGTGGCACTATTACTTCCCTTGATCTAGATGCTATACTCCTATTGATGAGGCCCAGAATTGCATTGGCTTTTTTAGCTGCCGCGTCACACTGTTGGCTCATGTCAAGTTTGTGGTCAACCAAGACTCCTAGATCCTTTTCACATGTACTGCTCTCAAGCCAGGTGTCACCCATCTTGTATTTGTGCCTCTCTTGACATGGCACCAAATTTAATTTTAAATTTGTTTCTAGCCAATAGCACACGAGAGCCAACCGGGATCAGTGGACACAACCCCCTGATTGGTTGGAATTGTTTCAAGAAGGTCATTATAGTGTACAGATCAGAAAACAGAACTGTGACCAGTGTATGAACAAGGAAAGTGGTCTGTGTTTGTGTGTGTTTGTGTTTGTGTGTGTGTGTGTGATACAAATTTAATAAACCACAACTACTACTACTTTTCACTCTCTGAAGCCTCTTCATTCAACTGGAGCAGTTTCCTGAGTGAACATTTGGCTCAGCCCTTAAATAAACAAGGAGATTGCTCAAAAACTGCTGAGGGTTGAATTATTCACTTTTCCAGCTCATGGTTTTCTAGGATGCTGAGCGATGCATTTTTGACCCCTGCAGAACATGCCATTTTTAATAAGGAAAACAAAGGGCTGTATAATTTTCCTGACGCTGAAATGAACGTAAAACAACAACTGGATGATTTAATCCTAATATATATTCATCGAGTTTTAGGGGAAAGATGGGATAAGGGTACATACTGAATAGCAAGAGAAGAGGGGGAAAGAGAAAGGATGAGTGAATTGTTTTCAAAGGCATCTGGATATATGAAAATCAAGTTTTCAGCATGACCTCTCTATTGCCACCGTTGCGAAATTAGCAGCTGCTGTGACGTCAAAGGAAGGATCTTATTTCTGCTGTAGAGCTGCATGCCTTGAATTCACAATGACTGACTAGGCTTGTGTTGTGTTGCGTGATTGCCTTGGGATTCCTTCTCTGATTTCTACGTAAGGCAGTAGAAGTCTCTGTTGGGAGGAAAGCAACAAAAGCATGCCAGGAGCTACCTGAACCAGTGGAGGGTGATAATCAGAAAGGCAACAGAGGACTCAGCTACACAGCTGCAAATAAAACGTTTTGAATGTTTGTACATTGAGTGCAATGTACAATTGTGGCACTAGATGGCGATGGTGAGCTATAGCAAATTCAATGCATTTTTCAAAACGGTTTTTTTTAAAGCATTTTAACGTTTTCAGCATGTGTGTAGATTCCACCCTGTTCTTCCCTCGCTGATTCTTTCTCATGTCGTGTGTCCTTATGCTTCCTTCCTCCTCCTCCTTCAAGCCACTTAGCTTTGGATCTTTTGTTAATCTCTTGGCCTGATGACTCCATGATGGTCCCATGTAAGCTTCTACTCAGAATGGCTTTGTTTGCCAGGAATAAAAAACACCTTAAGTTCCTTTATTCTTTCTTTCTCCCCCCCCTTCCCCCAATATTATTATTAGGTTTTACAACAAATTTTAACACATTCACTGCTGATAATATAATCACAAAATAAGTTTCCAAATGCCCCCCACGACTTCCCCCAACTTCCCTTTCTGGTTTATAATGCATTTGCTTCTCCTGCATATTATCTTATTCCGTAATAAAGTAGAGTTAAAATTATAGATCATTACAGTGGTGCCTCGCAAGACAAAATTAATTCGTTCCGCAAATTTTTTCGTCTAGCGAATTTTTCGTCTTGCGAAGCACGGTTTCCCATAGGAATGCATTGAAAATCAATTAATGCGTTCCTATGGTCAAAAAAAGTCCAAACAAAGCCAAATTTGGTACAACAAGAGTTTATTAAGTGCTCTTTAAAGTCACACATACTGTAAAGAGCATTTCAAAATTCAAACCCAGAATTTTTTTAAAAAACAGCAGAGTGGCCCAATGGTCACAGAAAATCTTAAAAATGCAGGGGGGGGGGAACAAGCTTCCAGATTCTTGCAAACCCCTCCCCAACTGTTCCCCCAGCCACCCAGCACACAGAAATTCAAATCCAGAATTTTTTTTTAAAAAAAACAGCAGAGTGGCCCAATGGTCACAGAAAATCATAAAAATGCAGGAAAAAAACACACAAGCTTCCAGATTCTTGAAAACCCCTCCCCAACTGTTCCCCCAGCCACCCAGCACACAGAAATTCAAATCCAGATTTTTTTTTAAAAAAACAGCAGAGTGGCCCAATGGTCACAGAAAATCATAAAAATGCAGGGGGGGGGGGGGAACAAGCTTCCAGATTCTTGCAAACCCCTTCCCAACACCAAGTCCTTGAATTTCAAACACCCCAACCCAAAATCCAACCCCCCCCCTTTGGTAAGCTTAACTTACCAAATGGCTGCAAAAGAAGTTTTGGAAAAGCTTCAAAAATCACCAAAGTCTTTAAAACCTCAAAAAAGGCTACTATGTACACTGCGTTCTATGAGTTGCTCCTCGAAGTCAAGTCGCAACTGTATTAACGGTGTTAAGAAAAATGAAACAAACTTGCAAGACGTTTTTGTCTTGCGAAGCAAGCCCATAGGGAAATTCGTCTTGCGAAGCAGCTCAAAAATGGAAAACCCTTTCGTCTAGCGAGTTTTCCGTCTTGCGAGGCATTCGTCTTGCGTGGCACCACTGTATTATATTTTATTAGTTAATTGTGTCTAATCAAACCCTGCAAGTGAGTCTGTTTCCTTACGTTGCTTCTGTATATACATCATAAAAGGTTCCCAGTCTTTTTTTAAAGTCTCTATTATCCTAAGTTTCTTTGTTCTTTCAACCAGCAGTCTTGCCAGACTATTTATTTCTGCACTCTGCTGGTGTTTGTGTGTGTGTGCACGTGCGTAACCCAAAAGATCCCTTCTCCAGCATCCTAGAGCAGGGGTCAGCAAACTTACCACACCTCAGGCCGGTGTCTCCGGCGCCGATTACGCGGCGGGCAGGGGAGTGCGTGCCCATACGCGTGCGCACACGTTATTTCTGGCTCACTTCTGGGTTGGAGGAGCACCGGAAATAGCTTGTGTGCATTTGCACTGGCCTTCTTCGACCCGGATGTGCACCGGAAATAACGCTTCTGCATGCGCACAACGCTTGCGCATGTGCACAAGCTATTTCCGGTGCTCCTCCAACCCAGAAGTGGGCAGCCACGCAGCGCAGCGCCAGTAAGAGCAAGCGGTGGCAGCGGGTGGTGGGGGTCGCCGCGGTCCGGATAAACGAGTCCCTCAGGCCTTATCCAGCCTGCGGACCTTAGTTTGGGGACCCCTGTCCTAGAGTCACCCAACCAACATGTTGTTGGCATCCGTCTCCTACTCAAGAGACAATGGAGTGCGCTTCCAAGGGTGAAGTCAAACTGCTGCCTTAGCAGCACCCAAGTGACTTCCCCTGGGCTGCCCAGACAACAGGACTCCCCTCTCATCCTCGCTGATGTGGTCCCAAAGGAAAGCAGAGCAATAACATTTGCTTGGCTGCAGGAATTGCCGGAAGGAGGCCTACAAGGTGCCAACCAACCATCTTAGGTACTCCGCTCCAGATTTCTGTAGGGTATACTCCTAAGCCTTTTCTTTTCCCGAATATATCCTGCAAGGTAGTAGAGGTTTAGAATCAGAGTTTTCTTTCTCCTAGATGGGCTACCTTCCCATGTTGACAAGTCCCATCTGCCCCTCACTTCCCTCTACAGCACATGCAGAAACCACCTTCTTGACCGCTGGACCCACTATCGGTCTCATCGGCTCAATCCGCCAGAGCATGTCTTTACACGCAGGGGAAGTCCCTAACAATCAGCATCGAAGTGGAACTTTTTAGTCACTGAAAAAAGCATTCTCACCCCTTTGTGCCTTTTGGAGCCAATCAGAGTAAAAGGAGGTGAGTCAACCACCGAGGATTGGCTCCCAGGATCACTCTGGATAAAGGTTGTGGGAAGAGCACCAAGGAGGAGTTGTTCTGCATGCTCCAAAGCTCAGTATTTAGGAACACTGAAAGCACAGTTTTCAGAGAATGGTGTGCAAGTTATTTTGCGTACAATGGGACTTCAAGGAAAATGCAACTTAACTCACTCAAAATATTATACTGGAGCACTCAGAATGATTCACCTGTGTATGTGCCCAGAAAATAGTAGAAACAGACAGAGGTCTGCATTGATCTCTAATGATTATTATTCCATAATTATAGGATTATTGCATAATCTTAGAAGGTTGTATGTAACAGAAGGGAGCATGGCTATGACTACCATGAAGGAACCCTGCACTTCTGAATTCGCCGCTACTGTGGATATATATAGCCAAACTCCCACAGTATCAGCCTATAGACTCTTGAAATATTTGTATGGGCAAATCTGACCAGTTGCACGATATCTCATTATGCATGGTGATCCCTGATTGGCTAGAAGAAGCCCCCAAAGTTTGGCAGTTTCCCTGAGCTAAAGATTTTGTGTGTATGTGTCTGTTGTCATGGAGAGGGGGAGAATAAGACCATTAAGTCTAGAATCGAAAATTACCTAACGCTTTCACTGTTATCTCTGATGAACAGAGAACCACAAACTGGCCACCGGCCACTGTGTCCGTAGTGTTACTTAAAGAGAGAACAAAATCCAGACCTACAAAGGTCCCTTATGCAACTCTGGCTTTTAAAAAATACCCCGTTAAATATTTCATGGTTGCTGCGGGCAGCATTTCAGGGCTCTCGTCATCAACTTTCTCCTGCGTTATGAAACATTTATCAGCCCAAGCCAGGAAGTCAACATCGCTGGCTGACAAGCCTGAAATTATTTGCAAACTGAGATGGAGCGAGGGAAAAGATATGTAGCACATGACCCTGAGGATTATGCTAAGCAAAAGAGTGAAGCAGAGGAGGCTGATCCGTTATGGCAGATGGGGCAGTGCCCCACAAACCTCCGTCTGCCCTCATCCTGCTTCCACTTGCCTGCCTTCCTAGTTCCATCCAGTCCATGGGGTGGCCCTGCCTGTCAGCTTCCTGCTCCTCAGCCTCAATGCCGCCCTCTCCAGGAGGGAGGAGGATGGGGACAAAACTAGAATCCTTTGGCTCTGCCTGCCATTAGCTCTGGCGCCACCTACTGTTGGCCTCCCTGCCTTCTGCCCTATCAACTGCCACTGCCTTCCAGTATTGTCCTTGTTAAGCTGTGGGTGAACATATCAGACGACACAGCGATTCTTCAAACAGGTCTTGTTTATTCACAGACCCAGAACAGAACTGAACTGAAGGGTTCAGCCAGCCTGCCTATATAGAGCTCCACTACAACGCAACAGTAGCAACTTCCTGTAACTATCCAATCACTGAACGTCACTTTCAGTTCCTTATTTGCATATGTGGACCTGAGTGAAAACTACCTACAGTATCCCCCTGCTGGCCCAGGGTGAGAACTTCAGTACATAACAGTCCTGGCCCTGGAATGGCAGCTAGGTGGCTGGGCAAGGGAGCTACCAGAAGAGAAATAGATGGTTATTCCAAAATAAGCAGGCAAGGATGCAGTTTGGCTGATGGTTTTCAAACAAGCTTTCTGTATCTGTTTGCCCCAGAGACCTGTCAGGAGAAAAGAAGCAAGCATACCTCTCAGTAAAGATGAAGTCAATCTAGACTACCCACTCCTAGGCAGAAGTGGGGGGTCTGCAACAAAATGTTACATCGTGGAGTGTTCCTGTCTAGGGCTTGAGCCAGCCAGCCACACCCCTTCCTGAGAAAGGATTTCAACCCTCATTTTCTCATCATTTCCAACAGTTAATCAGCACCTGCCAAAGGAATGTGGTATTGAAAAAGAGGAATGCTACCTACGTAGGGAATATGCTGAAAATGTGATTTCATCTACTTTAAGGAGATTTTCCAGCTTAAACTGGCCCCTTGCATGACCTGCCAACTGCACTAGGTAAAGATTGCAGCCCAGGGGGCTGAGCCCTTTCACTCAAACTCGACATTAACTTTGGAAAGAATGAATGGCATGGTGGCGATTCAAGGGAACGTTTGTTCTGAAATAATCAGGACGGAGGCTACAAGAATGTGGGCTTTGCTGCAAAAGTGATTTCAGGTTCTTCAAGAAGATCCTTGCCTCAAGCTGACCCCAATCATATCCTACAGGCCACGGAAAATCACGAACAACCATCCCAGCCTACTCTTCCTTCCTTGGGACAGGTAACAATTGACGTCTCACTGCCACCTGTGACACCTCTGTCCCCATTTTCTAAATGTTCTGTGTGTCAATCCTCTTTGTCTAGCCAGGTCTGTTTCTTCTTCTTCTTTGGCGATCACTCGTAGCTGAGTAAGATTGTTTTCCATAAACACGGTTTTAACAGTGAGTCCGTAAGTGACTGTGGAGGCCAATTCTGGATTCACACGTCCTTCCACAGTGGGGAGATAGATTTCCGGGCAGGAGTTGATCACAGTGTGGATTTGCCAAGCGTGCCTTCCTCCTATCACATTTCTCCCTTGCGACCTGAGTTTGAGCGTCTTCAAAGCCCATGACACCTTTGGTAAAGGCTGTTCTCCAGTTGGAGCGTTCGCAGGCCAGTGTTTCCCAGTTGTCGGTGCTTATACTACATTTTTTTAAAAAAAGATTTGCCTTGAGAGAGTCTTTAAACCTCTTTTGTTGACCACCAGCATTACGCTTTCCATTTTTAAGTTCGGAATAGAGTAGTTGCTTTGGAAGACGATAATCAGGCATGCACACAAGAAGAACATAAGAAGAACCTTGCTGCTGGATGTGGCCATATGGCCCATTTAAATAGCTGTTTTTACTGATTATTTTGTTGTTCTGTTCTCCTTGTAAACTGCTTTGAGGTTGTCGGCTTTCCCCACCATCAAGCAGTGTATATATGTAGTGAAATAATTAAATAATATAAATAGTCCGGCATCCTGTTCTCACAAGTGGCTAACAAGATGCCTGTTGGAAGACGGTAAGTAGGACGCTGAGCACAAAGGCCCTCACCCCTCCTGTCATTTCCAGCAACTGGTATTCAGAAACATGATTGCCTCGGACTGTGGAGGCAGAACATTAACATGGTGTCATAGTGTTTTAAATGCATGGTGTGACTGTGGCCACCAATAACAATCAATTAGTGGTGGATTTATACTGCCTTGGGCTCTGAGGTCTTCAGGGGAGGTCCTCCTCTCAGTTCCGCCACCTTCACAGATATGTTTGCTGGGGCCTTCTCAGTGGTGGCTCCCAGACTTTGGAACTCCCTCCCTAGAGAAGCTAGACTGGTTCTCTCGTTGTTGATCTTCCACCGGAAGCTGAAGACTTTTTGTTCCAACAGTCTTTGGGGAACTGACTGACTTTTTTTTTTTTTTAAGGAAGGGCTTTTAATAGTGTTGTGCTGTATTTATTATCTATATTTCAATAAATCTGTTTTTTTATATTGTTTTAATCCCATTAGCATTCAGTTACTTTCTCATGATTGTCTTTTATATGTTTCCAGCTTTGTCATTTTAATTTGTGTAAGCTTCGTTGAGTCCTGGTCTGGGGAAAAGGCAGGATACAAATAAATGGAGTAATTATTATTATTATCATCCGGGACTGCCCACACATTCTGCATCATTTGCTCTGCAAAAAGCATTGAGATGAATGAACTTGGGTTAACCATGGCCAGGGATACAACCCTATAGGATTTTGTTCTTTTTAAAAAATATGGGTTTTATCCAACACTGGTTCTACTACTGTAAATAATGGACATGATTAATCTAGGTGCCTTGCTTCAGACCCTCCAAGTGTCCCTATTTTCCAGGGATGTCCCTGATTTAAAGACACCATCCCGGTTTCTGATTTGATACCGGAATGTCCCACTTTTCCTTAGGACAGGGGTAGTCAAGTTAAGGCCCATGGGTCAGATGTGGCCCAATTGCCTTCTAAATCCGGCCCATGGACTGTCCAGGAATCAGCGTGTTTCTACATGAGTAGAATGTGTCCTTTTATTTAAAATGCATCTCTGGGTTATTTGTGGGGCATAGGAATTCGTTCATTATTTTTTTCAAAATATAGTCTGGCCCCCACACGGCTGAAAAAGATTGTTGACCTCTGCCTTAGGATGTCCCTATTTTCATTGGAGAAATGTTAGAGGGTGTGGAGTTATCCGACTCCCGAGCCGTCTGAAGGTAATCCTGTATAGAGACATTTTTTAATGTTTTATTATGTTTGTATATATGTTGGAATGAACTGATGTAGTAGTTACTGCGGGGTTTTTTGTTATAGTTGAACCCTAAATAAAGTATTAAAAATAAAAATAAAAATGTTTGTATATATGTTGGAAGCTTCCCAGAGTGTCTGGAGCAACCCAGTAAGATGTGTGGGGTATAATTAATAAAATTATCATTATGCAATCAGACGTCCCTATTTTCATCAGATAAATGTTGGAGGGTATGCTGTTTCCAATGGGTCTACCCCAAGTAGGACTTAGTTTAATACAATCCTGTATTTCCTTCCTGAGCAGGGGGGATGCTCCAGTTAATGCAAAACAAATTTGTTTTGCGTTTCGGCATCGAAAAGCCACAGCAGATGTCTCGTTGACATGCTTAATGGGTTTACAAGGCAGCCTGCTTAGAAACGGAGGTCCCCCACCCTTGTCAGAAACAGCAGGTTGTTTGTAAGCCGAGGCAGGAAAGCGAGCGAGAAGAAAAGCCCCAAACAATCTGTTTTCTGGCTGCATTGAAAACAGCACATCATAAGCTCACAACAGGACCCTCCTGGCTGTTTTCTGTTTATTACATTGAAAAATGAAAGCGTAGGCTGGCTGGCCGACATTAATTTTGTCACCCCTGTAGGGAATCACCCATCTTGACTGCCTGCCTTTTGTTTGGATTCGTTTCTCGGAGGGGAAATAACTGGCGCCTGTCGAGTTAGCAAAAAGACATCCCCGATTGGCTGCTTGCGGAGGTGGGGCTGGTGACTGTATTTTGGCACCGCAACAAAATGGCCTCTCCAGCACTGGAACTCCATTTACAAGAGGTCATTCGGGCTATTCCAGGGGTAGGCAACCTAAGGCCCGTGGGCTGGATGCGGCCCAATCGCCTTCTCAATCCAGCCCATGGGCGGTCCGGGAATCAGCGTGTTTTTACATGAGTAGAATGTGTCCTTTTATTAAAAATGCATCTCTGGGTTATTTGTGGGGTCTGCCTGGTGTTTTTACACGAGTAGAATGTGTGCTTTTATTTAAAATGCATCTCTGGGTTATTTGTGGGGCATAGGAATTCGTTCATTTCCCCCCCTCAAAATATAGTCCACTCCCCCACAAGGTCTGAGGGACAGTGAACCAGCCCACGACTGAAAAAGGTTGCTGACCACTGGGCTATTCTCATGCCTCAGGGTGGCAAAATTGCAGCATTTATCCAGCCTGTGGCTGCCATTTTGTTATTGTTCGGGAGCCAAGCCGTTCGAGTACTGAGGTACCACTGTATATGTATTTCTATTTGGTTGAAGAAGTACATCGCAACGTTCAGGAAATTTTCAGTTTGCATATTGTATCTGGAAGCGCGAATCATGTTACAGACCAAACAGAACGTACTTCTTCCACATTCCTAAATACTATACAGCTGGTTTCATTCCTTGTTGACTGGTTTCAGAAGAGGTGTTGGGGAGTGCTTCTCAATACGGAGGGGTTTAGGCTAAGACCAACTACAGTTCCCACAATTCTTTGAGGGCCCTGAAAATGCCTTCCTGGGAATATGTCCTTGACCTCTGACCATGCCTCTTGCTCGCTTGGAGAAGAGGAAACAGAGGGTATGTGGATGCAGAAACTGCCTTAATGTACAAAGGCAAAATTTGCATCTGTTGCTCCTCCTACTTTGCCTCTGGCTCCACCCACCACTAGTGTCTGGCTCTGGAAAGGTTGATCAAAAGGGAAATGTGGTCTTTGGGTTGGAGGATCACCCTGAGACCTCCAGGTATAGGGAGATATATAAATTCAATAAATAATAATAAATAAATAAAAAGTTTTCCCCGCCCCGAGTTAAATTGTGATTTCTTCCCCTGAGCTATAACCATTGGTGACTGGTGCCCATTGGGACTAGCAGGCAGAAAAATGCAGGTAAGTGAGGTAGTCACAAGAAAAACTTGCATCCCACCAGGAGAATTTCATAAATAAATAAATAAATCCCTTCCTCTTTGATCATTTTTAAATGCCATTTCTTGGATGGTAGCAGGGAAAACACAGGGGAAATGTTTGGCCACACACGAACTAGGGCTTTTTACCGGTTGATACTGGAAATATAATTGCTGGACTAGACAGGTCCTTAACCTGATTCAACACAGCTTTTGTGTTCAATCAGAAAACAGCAGCCAGAGTAACCTTGGCAAAGAATTTTGAAGTGCAGCGTAATCTATACCCCCAATTAATACAACCATTTTCAGAAGCGTCATTGTGCTTTTGCTGCATTTGTCCTTCAAATAAATCAAAACAAAACCACAGACAGCATCAGCTGGAATGTATATTCAGTATAAATATTGGTTCCTCTCCTGCTCTCCCTGCACTATTAGTTCCAGATTAAGAACAGTCGCATCCACAAGGGCCGTAGCCTACCCAGTCTTTGGTACTTGCACAAAGGATAGGTTTGGATCCAATGTTAGTCCTACTTGGAATAGACACATTGAAATGAACGAACCTTTGGGGTGCAGCCAAGACTAGTCGCTCAAGGTAATAATGTTCCTTAACTTCAGTGGGTCTACTCTAAGCAGGGCTAGTATTGGATGCAACCATAGGTGTGTTCATGGGGTGTTTAAAAACCCCAGAGATTGTGCCAAAGAAGAGAGATTATGGAGCAGCAACCCAGCTCCTTCAGCTGCCAGAGGGAAACAGTGGGAGAGGGGAGGAGGGAAGCAGGGAGAGATGCAGGCAGAAGAAAAAAGCTGGGATGGATCTGCAGTTTCTGCCTATGTCTGTCTCTGGAAAGGATGGTGGTGTGATTGGCAATAAGGGAAGAGGCTGCTTCTAGGGACAGAATTTGGTACTTGGAATCTCTCTCTTTTTAGTTTGTATTAAGTTTAGTTGTTTTGTTTTTTAGTTTAGGTTCCTTCGTCCATTTTATGATTGAAAACAATGTCCTTTACGACAGTCGTTGTTGTTTAGTCGTTTAGTCGTGTCCGACTCTTCATGACCCCATGGACCAGAGCACGCCAGGCACTCCTGTCTTCCACTGCCTCCTGCACTTTGGTCAAACTCATGCTGGTAGCTTCGAGAACACTGTCCAACCATCTCGTCCTCGGTCGTCCCCTTCTCCTTGTGCCCTCCATCTCTCCCAACATCAGGGTCTGTTCCAGGGAGTCTTCTCTTCTCATGAGGTGGCCAAAGTATTGGAGCCTCAGCTTCAGGATCTGTCCTTCCAGTGAGCACTCAGGGCTGATTTCCTTCAGAATGGAGAGGTTTGATCTTCTTGGAGTCCATGGGACTCTCAAGGGTCTCCTCCAGCACCAGAATTCAAAAGCATCAATTCTTTGGCGATCAGCCTTCTTTATGGTCCAGCTCTCACTTCCGTACATCACTACTGGGAAAACCATAGCTTTAACTATATGGACCTTTGTTGGCAAGGTGATGTCTCTGCTTTTTAAGATGTTGTCTTTACAACAGAGTATTCAACAAATCTTTGCCTTTAAAAAATAAATTAAATTTCCCTGGACGCTCACCCTAATAAAATGTGTTGTGCATACCTATGAATACAACCTTCGGAACTATTTTTAATTGAAATGCATGCAAATTAAATCAAACACGTACAATAACTCAAGGAAAATGCCTTCCATTGGGTGACAGAGCTAACGATTACAAACGAGCTTGAGGAACGTCAAGCGTAAAAGACGAGAAACAAAAGCCCAGGCGTCGCGGGAGACAGCTCTGTCCTACGACGACAACAACATAACAATAGCTACTTTCACATTCCCATGTCTGGTGTCGTGAATATTTTCCAGCTTCCTGATAGAGCAACTATTGCTCAGGCAACCACTGGAAACGTGTGGGCAGTTGGGGAAGAGAGGTTTTAATTTTGCCTCGTCTCACAATGAATACAAACAGACACATTCTGTACTGTCAAGACAGTTCTCTCCCTCCCCAATATGTCTCGAAAAGAGTTATTGAAAACATTGTCATTCTGCATCTCCTTAATAGCTACACTGATGGTTATGGGATCATCTCTCTCTTTTTTTGAAATATTTTTTATTTGATTTTACATACAAAAGGTTATAAGAAACCCAGATACATAACCATAAATAGAGATTTCTCTGACTCTCCAGACTTCCCACCCTCCCCTCCATGGGTCCTATTGTCAACATCTTCAACTGCATATTATTTCACAATCCATATATTGTATCTCTCCATATTGACCACAGTATTTGTCACATTACAAGCGCTGTTAAAATCCTGCTAATGTTTTCATCTGCTTATAGTGATTTCCTAAATAAATTATAATTTTTTCCCATTATTTCTTGAAGTTTTTGTCCTCTTGGTTTCTGAGCTTTCCGGTCAGCTTTGCCATTTAGGAATATTTCAACCGCTAGATCTGCCATTCCTCTCTGGTAGGGACTTTGTCTTCTTTCCATCTTTGGGCTAGTAGCATCCGTGTGGCTGTTGTTGTGTACATAAAAAGTCTTTTCTGCTCTTTTGGGATGTCAGTACCTACAATTCCTAATAAGAAAGCTTCTGGGTTGTTGTTTTTTACAAAAGTTATTTTAAACATTTTCTTCAATTCATTCTATATCATTTCCCAGAATGCTTTAGTTATCATACCAAACATCTAGTGCAGCATCCTGGTTCTGGGGTGACCATGACTGTAAAGGGGAAGAGCTGTAGCTCAGTGGTAGAGCATCTGTTTTGCATGCAGAAGGTTGCAGGTTCAATCCCCAGGATCTCCAGTTAAGACTGAGAATGCTCTCTACCTGAAAACCCTGGAGAGCTACTACTGGTCAGTGTGGACAGTGCTGAGCTAGATGGACTTAGTGGTTCAACACAGGTTGTAGCTCAGTGCTAGAGTCCCTGCTTTGTTTGCAGAAGGTGCACCTGAACTCCCCTGCTGCTTGCTGGGAGGGGCAGGGAGGAGACGGGATCATCAACCACCCCCATAGTGCCTGTGGCCAGGGATGCTGGGAGTTGGAGTAAAAAATTTCTGGAGGGGCCACCAGGTAAGGGGCAATTGTCCATCCATGAGTGAGTAAAGCTACGTTGGGAGGGCATTATGCAATATTTTAACGTATCATGGACTCAGCAAGCTGACTTGTGGTCCAGCTTGGCAGGTAAAGGTAGAAGAGAGCCAGCAAGGTAGCAGCAGGCCCACCAGAGAGCGATTTGCCTGGGCATCACCAAACATACCAGCAGCCCTGACAGCGGGAAGGGTGTAGGCAGGCAGACTGCTGCCTGTTGGGATCTCCGCTCGGCCAAGCTGATAAAGCTCATTTTACTCTGGAATCACCCCTGACGATAATTACCGACTCGAGCCTTTGATGAGGCCTCAGACACATCCCCGATTCAGCAGAGAATCCAAAGCAGCAAGCGGAAGTGATGAGATTTATGGCTACATGCTATGCTTTATTACTAAGCTGCGCAGGGAGCAAAGGAAAATACATCCTCTCTCTGTGAGAGCAGAGAGCAACTGAACAACAAAGGAACAGGAAACCAGTAACGTCACATCTGTCTCTCGTCTCCCATGAGACTTCCAACAGTATGGAATGTGTCTGGAATGTAAACAGAGTCCTGTGACTCTAAGCAGCTGCTCAGTGGCAAATAGAAACTAACATCCTCCCCCTTTCTGTGAACACCACTGGGCAGCGTGTCAGTACAATATCAGTACAAATCCAATTTCTGTACATAGGTACAGTGTTGATCCTTCGGAACAACCTTGGACAATAAATCAGCAGGAATTTCATTACCTGGCATGTAGGCCATTGTTACGAGTCCTTTCTGAACACATTCTCTAGCATGTTGCAGCTTCAATTGCAAGTGCTTCGTGCTTTGCTTACAACCTTCAAAGCCAAACATGCTTTGTTGTCCTGATAAACCTGGATTGGACATTTGACAGGAATTCTCATGTCTTTACACAGCTGCAGAGCCTTGGAGAGCTAGCCCTCTAGCCTGAAGACAACACTCCACTGTTTTCCTCCTGATGTGCTCCTGGCACTGCCAGACTGTTGGGATGGGATGGGAGGAATCTGGTTCTTCAGCACCAGATGTCCGTGAAGGTCCAGGCCCTGAAAGCCCTGGTGGTCTGGGAATTCCTACTGCGAGTTCTTGTCCAGCTTCCTCAGGTGCACTGGTCTCCCTGTCCTTTGCGGTCGTCTCTGAGCCCTGGCTGAGACCCAGCCTCCAACTCTGTAATCCAGGGCACCGCTGGGTACAGGGGTCATGACGCACTGTGACTCGGCCCAGTCACTGTCTCTCAGACTCACCTCCCTCTCAGGGTTCTTATGTGGATAAAACGGCAGTGAAGCAAAACTGCACTTGGAGATTGAGAACACCAGCATGAAATGGATAAGATTTGCAAGGGCAGGGGGTAGGTTGGGGGAAAGTTTTCTGACCACCCCCGCACACGTCCCCTTTTCCGCATTGAGGTTCAAACCAGGAGAAAAATGTGCTACAGGCAGCTGTAGGCTTTTGCTGCATTTCAACCGCCCCCCCCCCCAATAGATGTTATAAAAATTGAAAGATCTACAGTTCACTGGTTTTTATTTCTAGGGCGCCTTTATGCCGACGCTCGCAAATTGGCTCATTTTGTAAGCTCAGCAAGCAGATTCCCTCTCAAATAGGGTCGCCTGAACCCCATTAGACCAAAGCAGTTGCATTTCTGTCAGCCGTGCTGGTTTCGCTACGAAGCTACTCACACGTTGCCGGAGGTAAGCTTTCTCTCTCTGAAATGAAGGGTGCTATTATAAATGAGATAACCCAGTTCGAGTGAGTATTTGTTCTTTTGGGGGATTTTTTTTTTAATATAAAAAAACCCTGTCCTGTTTTTGTTGCTTAGTTCCAAACCAAAGAAAAAAAGGAGGGGGAAGGAGGAGATTAGGAGCTGGTAAACATGAACTGAATTCATTTCTTGCAGGCAGAAAAATAGAAACCTAATATTTTCTTAGGTATTTTGTGAACATGCCCATTATCTGGGTTTGCACAACTGAAGTGGGTCCAAGCAAAAGAGGATACATATTGTTGCCGCTCAGATGCTACTAGCCCAGAGATGGAAAGAAGATAAGGCCCCTACCAAAGAGGAATGGCAAGCTAAGCTGATGGACTATGCTGAAATGGCAAAGCTGACTGGAAAACTCAGGAACCGAGAGGACGAAAACTTTAAAAAAAGAATGGGGAAAATGTATAACTTACGTATCTAGGAGACCACTGCAAGCAGATGGAAACATTATCAGGATTTGAAACCCACCTGTAATGTAACAAACACTATGGACAATATAAATAAAAAAATTCCTTCCAGTAGCACCTTAAAGACCAACTAAGTTAGTTCTTGGTATGAGCTTTCGTGTGCATGCACACTTCTTCAGATACACTGAAACAGAAGTTGCCAGATCCTTCTATATAGTGAGAAGGTGGGGAGGGGTATTATTCAAAAGGGTGGTGGGAATGGGAGATTGGCAGATAGCTGAGATGAGCCTGTTGACGACTCTTAACGACTGCAATAGGTCTTACAGGAAAAGGCAGGGGGTGAGAAGGTGAAAAATGGCTTAGTCATGTATAATGAGATAAGAATCCAATGTCTTTGTTCAAACCAGGTCTCTCCATGGTTTTAAGTTTGGTAATGAGTTGCAATTCAGCAGCTTCTCTTTCCAGTCTATTTCTGAAATTCCTTTGTAGTAAAACAGCTACTTTGAGATCTTGTATAGAATGTCCTGGGAGATTGAAGTGTTCTCCTACTGGTTTCTCTGTTTTGTGATTCTTGATGTCTGATTTATGTCCGTTTATTCTTTGTTGTAAGGTTTGGCCTGTTTGTCCAATATAGAGAGCTGAAGGACACTGTTGGCATTTGATGGCATACACAATGTTAGACGATGAGCAATTAAATAGTTCCGAGATGGTATGTGTGATGTTGTTGGGGCCAGTAATGGTGTTGTCCGGGTGTATGTGGCAGCAAAGTTGGCATCTGGGTTTATTGCAGGCTCTGGTGCCAGTGTCCGTGTTAAGTCTGGTTGTAGTATTATTGTGGGTTAGGAGTTGTTTAAGATTGGGTGGCTGTCTGTAGGCAATGAAAGGTCTTCCTCCCAGAGCTTGAGAAAGAGAACTGTCATTGTCCAGGAGAGGTTGTAGATCTCTGATGATGCGTTGTACTGTTTTAACTTGGGAGCTGTATGTGATGACTAGAGGTTTTCTGTTATTTTCTTTTTTGGGTCTGTCTTGCAGCAAGTTCTCTCTGGGTATCAGTCTGGCTCTGTTGATCTGTTGTCTAACTTCATCTGCTGGGTATTTTAGTTCTAAAAAGGTTTGCTGTAGATCTCTTAGGTGAGAGTCTCTGTCAGTAGAATTGGAACAGATGCGGCTGTAACGTAGTGCTTGGCTATATACAATGGACTGTTTGGTATGTTTGGGATGGTAGCTAGAGGCATGTAGATATGTTTGTCGGTCAGTTGGTTTACGGTATAAGGTGGTGTCTATGCGCCCATCCTGTATTTTTATAGTAGTGTCCAAAAAATGTATTTCTTGCATAGATTGATTCATTGTTAGGTTGATCATTAAATTTCTGGTGAAAGGTGTCCAGGGTCTGTTGACCATGTGTCAAATTGGACAATATAGATTGATATAAAATATAGAATATGGAATAATATATGCAGTTGCAAATGTTGACAATAGGACCCGTGGAGGGGATGGGGGGAAGTCTCGAGATTCAGAGTAATCTCTATATATGGATATGCATTTGGAATGCTATAAATTCGTAAACATCAAATAAAAATGATTTTAAAAAAGAAAGAAAGGAGGATACATTCTGTTATAGAGATTGCATAGAGGGTACAGTAGGATGTCCCTATTTTATCCTAGAAATGTGGGCAGGTATGGAGTTATCTGACCCCCGAGCCACCTGAAGATAGCCCTGTATAGGGAAGTTGTTTTTTTAATGCCTAATGTTTTTACAGTGGCACCTCAGGTTACAAACACCTCGGGTTACAAACACTTCGGGTTACAGACTCCTCTAACCCGGAAGTAGTACCTCAGGTTAAGAACTTTACCTCAGGATAAGAACAGAAATCGTGTGGCGGCTGCACTGTGGCGGCGGGAGGCCCCATTAGCTAAAGTGGTACCTCAGGTTAAGAACGGTTTCAGGTTAAGAACGGACTTCAGGAACAAATTAAGTTTGTAACCAGAGGTACCACTGTATTATGTTTTTATACAGGTTGGAAGCCGCCCATAGTGCAACCCAGTCAGATGGGTGGGGTATAATTTGAAAAATTCTTCTTCTTCTTCTTCTTGAATAGGGCGTCCCTATTTTCATCAGAGAAATGTTAGAGGGTATGCTGTAGATTCTATCTTTGGCATGCCAGGTAGGACTGGGATTGACCCTGAACAGAGAAAAGCATCCATTATAATCAGTTTTTGAACATCAACACAGTTACAAGGTGAAAGTGGACATGATCATCCTTGAGGAAGTCCACACCATACCTCAAGGTGGCGCTGTGGGGCCATGTCTAGGTCTCCAGCAGCCTCACTGTTGACATCTTTCTGAGGAGAAACCAAATGTCTTCTTTGCTGATGTTACCCCTGCGAAAGCTAAATCCAGGGTGTGGCGTTCACAAAGTGGTCTGTCTTCCAAATGAGTTTTACTCAGCATATAGGCCATTGAAACAATAGGTCTAAGTTAAAGGTAAAGGGACCCCTGACCATTAGGTCCAGTCATGACTGACTTTGGGGTTGCGGCGCTCATCTCGCTTTATTGGCCGAGGGAGCCGGCGTACAGCTTCCGGTTCATGTGACCAGCATGACTAAGCCACTTCTGGCAAACCAGAACAGCGCTTGGAAACGCCGTTTACCTTCCCGCTGGAGTGGTGCCTATTTATCTACTTGCACTTTGACGTGCTTTCGAACTGCTAGGTTGGCAGGAGCAGGGACCGAGCAACGGGAGCTCACCCCATCGTGGGAATTCGAACCGCTGACCTTCTGATCAACAAGTCCTAGGCTCTGTGGTTTAACCCACAGTGCCACCCATGCTGCCCATTAACTTCAGCAGGTCTACTCTGCGTGGCATTAACATTGGATAGCACTAATTGAGCCAACATAACTTAGTGACCCCAAGTTAGCACACATACAGAGATTCAAATTCAGAAACAGAGTTGTATCCAATGTTAGCCCTACTTAGAGTAGACCCATTGAAGCTTTGTGGCTGTGTTTTTGCATACCGCTTAAAGGATTCTGAAATATTAAGTGGTTTAGAAATGCTTTTAAACAGACCAAAAAAAGTGTTGCATCCAATGCTAGTCCTACACAGAGTAGACCCACTGATGTTATCTGGCACAGCTAACCCTAAGTTCCCATAATATAAATTGGTATGGATGCTTTATTGATGTTTTGCATAATGTTTCCCAGACATTTACTGAGCGATTTCGTATGTTTCGTAAGCCACCTTGATATATTTTATTATTACTATTTATTTATTGTATCTCACCTTCTCCTTGAAGGAGGTCAAGGCAGTGCGCATGGTTCATCATGGTTCAACAACCCTGTGAGGTGAGCTTAGGCTGAGAGGATTGAAACCTTGGTGCCCCAGGTCCTAGTCCAACTCTCTAAGCGCAGTATTTTATGAAAGTATGGATTATGCATACGTTGAAGCATTGTGATGGCCTGGGACTTGGGCTCGGGCTCGGAACCAGAGGAGTCTCAGTCTGCACCGGATCCTTTGCCTCAGGCATCACCTGAACCAAGTCTGGGGCCTGATCCTGAAGAGTCCTAGTCTGCACAGGTTCCCCTGCAACAAACACCAGCTGAGCCTGAGCCTGCCCTGGCCCCAGATGTGGGGATTACCTCGTTGCCTTCAGCTGGGCCATCACTTACAGTTGCTCCACTACCGGTTTGGTCAGGGGAGGCTGAGGCGGCCTCTGGGTCTAGTAACCCACCAACATCTCCCGAGCTGCAGAGACTGAGGTCTGAGAGAAGGAAAGACCTGAGTACTCGCAGGAGGAGTGCTCGCCTTTGGGCGAAACAGGGAGGTGAGTCGCCGGGGGATTAGGACCGGCCGTTACCCCGACAAAGTTAAAAGGCTTTCGGACCCCGCCCCAGGTTGCGGGAGCAACATTGCTGTATGCAAGATCCTGTCTGAGATCCTGTACCTATCCTTGCCTGGTTTCCTGCCTTGACCCTGTCAGACTGACTCCTAGCGGAACCTTTGGATTCTGGACTGGACCTGGACTGTGGTTCTTGGGTTACCCCTGGGCCCAGCACAAGCATACAGAACTGGATTTCTCCCGTATCTCCACTGCTGACCTCTCCGTTTGGCCATGACCCAGTTCCTTGTCATTTGTAGTCCACCCACCCATCCAACTGTTCCCCCTCTCCCACTCCTGTTGAAGCTGCTCAGCAGAATTTCCACCCTCTCCAGGGCCAGACGAGGGTGTGGGCAAATTGAAAGCGAAAGCTGCCAAGAATTCCCCCGAGGCCTAAACTGGTTGAGAAAACCAGCGACGTGACATCTAGGAAGGTGACTTTTGTGTGTGTGTGACAACTAACTTCAATTTTCCACTTGCTCGTTTGTTTGTTTTTCAATCTCCTGCCTCCATCAGATTGGGGATTGTGGCGCGTGGAGCTCAGTATTGTCTGGCAGCGACTCTCCAGGATTTTAGACCGGTCTTCTCTCTCCCAGCCCTACCTGGAGATGGTGGGGTCAAACCTGGGACCTTCAGCATGCAAAGCAGGTGTTCCACCACTGAGCTACAGGCTCAAGGGCAGGCAGCAGAGCAAAGGCCTCTTAAGACCCAACTCACACAGGGAATAAGATGGGAGCCGCAGTGCCTTCTGGGGAACCTTCCAGAGGCCACATACTAGTGGTGTGTGGGGCCAGAGGCAAAACGTGGTGGAACATCATCACATCTCCTGGTATGCCCCGCGGAGGACATTAAGGTCCACAAATGACAACATTTTGGAGGTCCCAAGTCGCAAGGTGGTTAGAATGGTCTCAACTAGGGCCGGGGCCTTTTCAGTACTGGCCCCGACTTGGTGGAACGCTGTGTCACAAGAGACTAGGGCCCTAAGGGACTTGACATCTTTCCGCAGGGCCTGCAGGACAGAGCTGTTCCGCCTGGCCTTTGGTTTGGACTCAGTCTGACCCTTATGTTTCCCTCCCCTTATGGTTTTGATCTGTGGACTACTTTTAAAATGAGGCTGCATTTTAAATAGCATTTTAACCTGTATTTTAAATTTGTCATCCCCCCCATTATATTTTTACTGTAATTTTACTGGTGTGAGCCACCCTGAGCCTGGCTCAGGCCGGGGAGGGTGGGGTATAAAATTTTTTTTCATCATCATCATCATCATTATTAAGCCGTGATTCCTACAAGGCCAGGGGTTTGAATAATGATCCTTGGGGTCCCTTCCAACTCTATGATTCTATAATTTTTTTCCTTTGCACAGTAGACTAGTCTCAACACACACACTCACACCCTTCTCTGTCTTCCACCCTGACAAGCAAGAGGCATTATCTCAGGGTCACATTTCAGCCAGGAAAAAAACAACAGCATTTGGGGTACTTGACTCCCCCCCCAAAAAAATCCTGGGTACTACAATTTACCCCTCACAGACCTACAATTCCCAGCGCCCTTAACAAACTACAGTTCCCAGGATTCTTTGAGGCAAGTCATATGCTTCAAATGTGCATTATTATTATTTTTAAAATATTTTATTTTTTACCAACCACCAAAACACAAACAGTGAAACCCCCCCAGGCGGCTGATACATTGGGTATACATATTCAATAATATACATTTTCACTAATATACATATTCAATAATAACATGTTCAAATCAACCATATGTACACTTTTAACATTTTAATTGCCCCAAATTGTTCAAACCTACCCAAATAATTCAATATCTTCTCAAACCAATCCTCCTCTTTCTCACTGACCTTAAACCCTTTCATTCTATGTAGCGTCAAACGTGCATTAAATGTGTAGTGTGGATCTGTCTAGTAACATCTGAAGAACCACAGATTCCCCTCTTCCTGTGTTAGATCAAAAACTAGTCTTCGCCACTTCCCCCATCCACTTTAAAAGCCTGCATGGGAGGAAATATCTGCATGGAAGGTTAAAAGCACCTGTCATTGCAGCTGCTAACCTGTACCTTCCCATTCTCTTGCTTTGATGGGAGATGGATGGCTCCTTTGTTATCTCCACAGGTAAGACTGTGCCAGGGTTATCGTGTTAGGAATGCAGAACGGGGTGAGTCAACTCCAGCTAATGGCTTGCATCAACCTGAGGCCATGGCAATTCCCCTGAGAGACAAAAGTTTACATACCATCAGTAAAAGGCATTAAAATATCCATCATTCTGCCAACACATCTCCAACACAAGAAACAATCATCCCCCCTTCCTGGCTTTAATGGGTAACCCTACTTTATATTTTCCCTTGTGATCCCTTCCAGCTCTACAATTCTATGATTCTATGCACTGAACTGCATTTGGGAGAAGAGAGCAAATAATCTGGGCCTCTGTGAAGTTTTCTGAGGTTCCCTACACTTACTGTAAAAGGGGAAATGACGCAAAAAGACTTAGGACTCACCTATCTGAATAATAATAATAATAATTATTATTTATACCCCTCCCATCTGGCCGGGTTTCCCAGCCACTCTGGGCAGCTCCCAACAGAATATTAAAAACACGATAAAACATCACACATTAAAAACTTCCCTAAACAGAGATGTCTTCTAAAAGTCAGATAGTTGTTTATTTCCTTGACATCTGAAGGGAGGGCATTCCACAGGGCAAGAGCCACTACCGAGAAGGCTCTCTGCCTGGTTCCCTGTAACTTGGCTTCTCACAGTGAGGGAACCGCCAGAAGGCCCTCAGAGCTGGACCTCAGTGTCCGGGCTGAACGATGGGGGTGGAGACGCTCCTTCACGTATACTGGGCTTTAAAGGTCAGCACCAGCTCTGAATTATGTTTGGAAATGTACTGGGAGTAGGTCTTTCAGGACCTGTGTTATATGGTCTCAGTGGATCCTACAGATCCTCTTGGGTGTTAACATCAGCAGAGGGGATCCTCTGCTGCCCTGAGAATTTCAGGAGCAGATGACCTGGGAGAGGACCTTCTCCATACCCTCCAGAAGCCCACAGATCAAAATAAGGGTGCTCGCTTTTTGGTCCTGAGCTCTCGCAGGGACCAGGTGTCTTGCTCATGACCAAGAAAACGAGTGTCTTTTGATCCGGTGCTCTGGTGTGAACCAGCTGACTCATGCCAGAGTGCCGGACCAAAAAAACCCAGGATGTTCTGGGATCCAATCAGAAGCCGGGATGGCTTCTGTAACCCTGGGATGTCCCACTCAAATTGGGACGGTTGAGGGGTATGGTTCTTTGTGGCAGCCCTAAAACTGTACATTTGGCACCTTCATTACATAGTTGCCATCATATGCTGAAGACACAGCTCTTTACCCTCGTCTTTTGGGATATATATATATATATATATATATATATATATATATATATGCAACCACCCTATTCCCGTGACTGTCATTTGTTCTAAACTGTTTTTCACATTGTATTTTTAAATTGCTGTAACCCCTTCTTGGGACCTTATAGTGAAGGTTCATTTGGGGTTGTATCCAATGCTAGTCCTACTCAGAGTAGACCCATTGACGTTTAGGGGCATGTCCAACCTTGGTTCATTAATTTTAAAGGGTCTATTCTGAGCAAAGCTTAATGGGCTACAGGAGCATAGGTAGCTGCCTTAACAGCGAGTGAGACCATTGGTTCATCCAGTTCAGTAATGCTTACACTGACTGGCAGCAGCTCTCCAGGGGTTTCAGGCAAGAGGCATTCCAAGCTCTTTGTGAAGATGCCAAGGACTGAATCAAGGACCTTTTGCATACACAGCAGATTCCCTGTCCCTGAGCTATGGCCCTTTTCTCCAATATATCCCTTGGTAACAGGGTAACAGTGTACAGAAAAGAGTGACGCTTGCACCCCAACTACCTACATCCTTTCACCTCCCCAAGGCTTCTCTGGGAAGCCAAGATCAGCTTGGAATTGTCTTCTTCTCCAGATGAAAGGAATGACTTCAGATGTCCCAGAATCTATCCAGGCTGAATCCATAAGGAAGACTTACTTTTAAGGACGTAAGGAAAGCCCTGCTGGATCAGGCCAATGGCCCATCTAGTCCAGCATCCTGTTCTTACAGTGGCCAAGCAGATGCACGTGGTAAAGGTAAAGGTAAAGGGACCCCTGACCATTAGGTCCAGTCGTGGCCGACTCTGGGGTTGCAGCGCTCATCTCGCTTTATTGGCCGAGGGAGCCGACGTACAGCCGTTTACCTTCCCGCCAGAGCAGTACCTATTTATCTACTTGCACTTTGATGTGCTTTCAAATTGCTAGGTTGGCAGGAGCTGGGACCGAGCAACAGGAGCTCACCCTGTCATGGGGATTCGAACCGCCGACCTTTTGACCGGCAAGTCCTAGGCTCTGTGGTTTAACCCACAGCGCCACCCGCGTCCCAGATGTGCGTGGGGAAACCAGCAAACAAGGCCTGAGCACAGGAGCTTTCTTGCCTCCTGCGGTTTCCAGCAACTGGCATTCAGAAGCATCTCTGGCTCCAAGGATGGAGGCAAGAACATAGCCGTCACAATAGCCATTGATAGATTTACCCTCCACAGATCTGCCCAATCCTCTTTGAAAGCCATCCCTGTGGGAGAGAGTTCCACAGTTCAATGATGCACTGTGTGAACCATCTCAAAACCCTTTGGGGTTTGGAGAACCCATTTAGTCAGAGATCCTTGAGCAGGTGTCTCCTTAAGCCTTGCAGGGAAAGCGTGGGAGGAGCTGTCCAAAGAAACACAGCCTCAGGAAGAAGGAATTTTGTTTTCTTTCCCCATCCTCAATAGGATAGATTTCGGCCAAGGAAGTTGATTCCAGGAATGATATCATGAGCCAGACGGACTTATGGGAAGTGTTTGCTGGTGCAGGGGTGGGAGTGGGTCACACTCTGAGAAACAAATCTCTGGGGTCCAACTGATGCTGCAATGAGACATCCGTTCTGGGCAGCGGCAGCTGCCACTTCCAGATTGTAGACCACAATGGAGCATTGTCTCTCCAAATCCTGTGTTGCATGTGGGGCCTTTGGTATGACATGATGCTGGCTGGTGGCCGTCCAAGCACAAAAGGGAGTTGGGAGTCTGAAATCGAGACAGTTCGAAAACAATACCAGCCACAACATCCGGAGAGAGAGAGCCCTGAGGGGGTCGGGAGAGAGCAGGAGGCAAGCGAGAAGGCCTAGGATGGAGGAGAACGCATCACCAGTCGTGACTGGTAACCAGTCCAAATTGCAAGGGAGGCTGGTCCATTGGGGCTTAAAGGGAACTGCCCCACCAATCAAAACCTGGCACCTTCATGGGGTATATTTGGGCAGAGGACAGGGACCTGAGAGCCTTGGAAGCACCCACTTTTATGTGTGTAGGAACCAGTGAGAGCTTGTACGCTAGGGCAAATGGGGGAAACGAGAATGTTAGCCGCTTTGAGACTCCTTCGGGTAGTGATAAAGCAGGATATCAAATTCAAACTCTTCTTCTTCTTCTTCTTCTTCTTCTTCTTCTTCTTCTTCTTCTTCTTCTTCTTCTTTTGTTCTGTCCTAGTTGAATTACATTTTAACTCTTATATTTTATGTGTTTTAGATTTCTGTATTTTATCCATATGGTTTTTACTTTTTCCTGGTCTGTGAAGACGACGACAGGATAATAATAATAATAATAATAATAATAATAATAATAATAATAATAATAATAATAGTAAGATTTAAACTAGTCAACTGTTTAATTATTTTTACATTATTTTATTCTGCCTAATTCGCACTTTGTGTAATGTTACCTGAATCAATACGCAGGCATCCTTTGAAACACGTACTTTTCCAAACTGTGTGATACGGTTCACCGAGCAAATGACATGTACAAAAATGTGTGCACTGAAGGGAGAAATTGCCTTTAAAAATGTTTTTGTGGGTGAAAATAACATGCAAAAAGCATTGTTGTTTAGTCGTTTAGTCGTGTCCAACTCTTCGTGGCCCCATGGACCAGAGCACGCCAGGCACTCCTGTCTTCCACTGCCTCCCGCAGTTTGGTCAAACTCATGCTGGTAGCTTCGAGAACACTGTCCAACCATCTCGTCCTCTGTCATCCCCTTCTCCTTCTGCCCTCCATCTTTCCCAACATCAGGGACTTTTCCAGGGAGTCTTCTCTTCTCATGAGGTGGCCAAAGTATTGGAGCCTCAGCTTCAGGATCTGTCCTTCCAGTGAGCACTCAGGGCTGATTTCCTTAAGAATGGATCGGTTTGATCTTCTTGCAGTCCATGGGACTCTCAAGAGTCTCCTCCAGCACCATAATTCAAAAGCATCAATTCTTCGGCGATCAGCTTTCTTTATGGTCCAGCTTTCACTTCCATACATCACTACTGGGAAAACCATAGCTTTTACTATACGGACCTTAATAAAAATGCATTAGGTAAAGGGAAATCGCCTCTCCCCCCCCCCCACAAAGATGGTACATTAGGCAAAATTCCTTGCAAATGTGTATGGCAGGGGAAATGTATGCTAAAATACTGGTGAATTTCTTAAAATTCTCAAAAACAACAACACTGTCTCAGAATGTGAAGGGCTGAACTTAAGCCTAGGAAGAAATGAGAAATGGAGGGAAACCAACATTGACAAATACATCCATCCCTAGTTGAGGGGTTCTTCAGACATCGCCCAAGGTGGAGCAAGGTAATTCCTTCCTGAACCCAAATCTTAATAAGCACCAAAGAACATCTCACCCTTCAGCTGAAGAGGCAGCGTGGTGCAGCGGTTAGAGGGCCAGGCCAGGACTGGAGGACCTGAGTTCAAATTTCTGCTCAGGCATGAAGCTCCTTGGGTGAACTTTGGATCCACCAACTAGCTTATACCACACGGTTGTATTCAGGATAAGAAGGGTGAGAAGGAAACAATGGACACCACCTCCATGTTCTGGAAGGAGCTATTCACTGAGTTCATCCTGGTTTGGGGAGGGCTGAGAGAAATCTGGGTCTACCTTTTAGGGCACGGATGAGGGAACCTAGGGTCCTCCAGATCTTACTGAACTACATCTCCCATCATCCCTGACCATTGGATATGTGGGCTGAGGCTGATGGGAATTGCTGTCCAACACAACCCAGGGGACCACAGCCTCCCCATCCTCCCTTTAGCATCTCTTTCATTTGAAGCTGTGTTTTCGTGTCCGGTTTCCAGCTGGGCCCAGGAGAGGAAGTCTAAAAATAATCTGAAATGGGCTGTTTGCATGGAACTTGAGCCCAAGAGGAAACGTTTGGGGAGAGTTTCTGGGTGGAGAACATTACAACATTTCCATCCTGAGTCGGGAAGACCAGAGAACTTCCCCCATGGGGCTTTGCATTGAAGCGAACCACTCACTCGCTGCTTACGGAGAATAAAAGGCTACCAGCCATGAAGGCTATGTCCTCCCTCCAACTCCAACTGTCAGAGAAAAGGTGCCTCTGAATACCATCTGTTGGGAATCCCAAGTGGAGAGAGAGGCCCTGTGGAATTCAGGTCCTGCTTGGAGGCTTCCCATTGGGGCAACTGGTTGGCCAATGAGAGAACAGGTTGCTGGACTAGATGGGCTCTTCTTACATTCTCAAGGTCTATAACTATTGCGATCAAATCATTGTTCCCAACTGCTTCTTCCACCTCTTTGGAGACCTCAAAGCTCCAACTTTCCTTGCTGCTGAAAGAATGGAATACCAGTTCAAGGCATTGATGATGATGATGATGATGATGATGTATTATTTATACCCCACCCATCTGGCTGGGTTTCCCCAGCCACTCTGGGTGGCTCCTAACAGAATACAGTGGTAACTTGGGTTACATACGCTTCAGGTTACAGATTCTTCTAACCCAAAAATAGCACCTCAGGTTAAGAACTTTGCTTCAGGATGAGAACAGAAATCGTGCTCCAGTGGCGCGGCAGCAGCAGGAGGCCCCATTAGCTAAAGTGGTGCTTCAGGTTAAGAACAGTTTCAGGTTAAGAACAGACCTCCGGAACGAATTAAGTACTTAACCCGAGGTACCACTGTATAAAAAATACAATAAAACATCAAACATTAAAAACTTCCCTAAACAGGGCTACTTTCATATGTCTTCTAAAAGTCAGATGGTTGTTTATTTCCTTGATATCTGATGGGAGGGAATTCCACAGGGCGGGTGCCTCCACCGAGAAGGCCCTCTGCCTGGTTTCCTGTAGCTTCACTTCTCGCAGGGAGGGAACTGCCAGAAGGCCCTCGGAGCGGGACCTCAGTGTCTGGGCTGAATGATGGGGGTGGAGACGCTCCTTCAGGCATTGAGGAACTTGAACTTGAGGATCCAGCAGTATTGCCAAGGCACCTCGATCCACACACCGGGAATAGGGAGCCCAGGGCCTTCTTTTGAATCCGATCTTTTAAAGCCTGAAGACCACAGTCCCTTTGGGGCAACCTTCCAGGGGCCTCAGGCCAGTGGTGGGCGGGGCCAGAGGCAAAAGTGGGCAGAGCAACGGATGCAATATTAATCTTTGTGCAGTAGGCTAGCTTCTTCCCATCCACCCCTCTCCATCCTACATCTCAGATCCACTAACATTCCTCAGATGAAAATAGGGACATTCTATTCGACATCAGTGTCCCCCCCCCCTATGCCTCTTCCTTCGCAGAGGCCAGGGAAGGGGGTGCAGAGACAGAGCAAAGCAAGTCGGAGTCGAGACTTTCTTAGGGGCATTCAAGTGACCTGGATCTTTTCTTCTTTTTTAAATAATTTTTTAATTAAAAATTTAAACATAACATATTATCTTAAAACATATCGTCCTTAATTCCCTCCCCCCATTTCCCCCCTCCCCCTCCCTCCCATAAAACAACCCATCCTCTCCACCCCACCCTGACTTCCCTCAGTTCCAATCTCTGGTTTCTCTATGAATGCTATTCTCTGCATGTAACAGATTTGTATAGATCCTTAATTTGTCTAGCTGTTTGTTATCAATAAAAAGTTTGTGATTGTTTATTCCAAACCTGCAAAGGAGTCCAATTCACTTTGTTGTGTCTTTAAGTACTTTGTAGGGACGCAGGTGGCGCTGTGGGTTAAACCACAGAGCCTAGGACTTGCCGATCAGAAGGTCGGCAGTTCGAATCCCTGCGACGGGGTGAGCTCCCGTTGCTCGGTCCCTGCTCCTGCCAACCTAGCAGTTCGAAAGCACGTCAAAGTGCAAGTAGATAAATAAGTACCGCTCCGGCGGGAAGGTAAACAGCATTTCTGTGCGCTGCTCTGGTTCGCCAGAAGCAGCTTAGTCATGCTGGCCACATGACCCGGAAGCTGTATGCCGGCACCCTCAGCCAATAAAGTGAGATGAGCGCCGCAACCCCAGAGTCGGTCACAACTGGACCTAATGGTCAGGGGTCCCTTTACCTTTTTTAAAAGGTTCCCATTCATCTTTAAAGTCACAGTTATCCTTGTCCCGTAGTTTATGTGTCATTTTTGCCAATTCTGCATAGTCCATCAATTTCTCTTGCTATACTTCTTTTGTCGGAGTTTCCTCAGTCTTCCATCCTTGTGCTATTAGGACTCTCACTGCCGTCGTCGCATACATGAAGATGCTTTTCAGCTTCTTTGGCAGGTCTTTCCCTACAATCCCTAACAAAAATGCTTCAGGTTTTTTGACAAATGTTAGATGGAACATTTTCTTCAATTCATTGTATATCATTTCCCAAATTTTTTAAATCACGTTACAATCCCACCACATATGATAAAAAGTCCCCTCCTTTTCCTTACACTTCCAACATATATTTGAGCTAGTTTTGTACATTTTCCCTAGCTGCACTGGTGTCATATACCATCTATACATCATCTTCATATAATTCTCCCTCAGCAAAGAACAATCAAGAGACCTGGATCTTGTTTGCATAAAAACAGGAAGCGTTGTTTATTGAGTGGGGAGGCGGGTGAAGGAGCAGGAGCCATAGATCTAAGAAATGTGTTAGAGGGACACACGGATCTGATCTTCCAGTAACATGTTGAAACACTGTCTTGAAGGGAAGGCCCCTTGGGAATTCAGGACTCTGTGTGACAAACTGAGAAGCCGTGACGGTCCCTGTCAGATAGGGAGTCTTGGAAGGTTGCAACTGGTTCCCAGGCTTGGGGTTCCTCCTCTCTGCTATACAGAGATGGCCTTACCCTCGAGCTGCAGTTAGCAATCAGTGGGTTTGGCGTACAGCAGGAAATCTTCCTGCTCAAATCAGCAGGAGCTTCACGAGACCACGAGGTGGATTGGAGTTGTGGACTCTCACAGGGCCTTTTGGCCACATCAGATTTTGCCATGCGCAGGGACAAGGAATTCTTTAAAGGTTGCACATTCCAACCAGATTATCTGCCTTCGCTGGATGAGACATCCCTGGGTTATGTTTAAATTGTGAATCAGAGGAATGGGATGCTAAAACCTTTTGGTGACTCAGGAACATGTTATATACATTCCCCATCTTTGCAAAATCCATGCGGCAAACATACCCTCACTCCCACCCTGTCTAAATCAGTCCCCTTTCGAGCTTGCTGCTTTTTTTTTTTTTTGCTTTTTTCTTGGGATAAACAGCTTTTATGAAAAGAGATTCCTTCTTCAGAAGCCCAGCTCACTTATGATTCTATTACCGTATTTTGCGCCCCATAGGACGCACCGGCCCATAAGGCGCACCTAGTTTTTTTGGGGGGAAATAAAGAAAAAAAATTTATTCCCCCCCCCCAGGTGCGGAGCTGGGGGGGGGGGAAGCCCGAGCTTCCCCCGACCCCAGCCCCCAGAACAGCCTGCTCTGCGCAAGCCGTGGGAACCCTCCCGTGGCTTGCGCAGAGCTACCCAAAGTCCTGACGTGACTGCCCAGCGCGCCCAGGCTTCGGGATAAGAGGCAGCGCTGCGCAAGCCGGGGGAGGGCTCCCGCGGCTTGCGCAGTGTTTCCTGAAGCCTGGAGAGCGAGAGGGGTCGGTGCGCACCAACCCCTCTTGCTCTCCAGGCTTCAGCGAAAGCCTGCATTCGCCCCATAGGACGCACACACATTTCCCCTTCCTTTTTGGAGGGGGAAAAGTGCGTCCTATAGGGCGAAAAATATGGTAATTTATTTGGATGTGATTGAAGAGTACGTACATAGCCTCCCACTACCTCTTTTAAGGGACACGGGTGGCGCTGTGGGTTAAACCACAGAGCCTAGGACTTGCCGATCAGAAGGTCGGCGGTTCGAATCCCCACGATGGGGTGAGCTCCCATTGCTCAGTCCCTTCTCCTGCCAACCTAGCAGTTCGAAAGCACGTCAAAGTGCAAGTAGATAAATAGGTACCGCTCTCGCAGGAAGATAAACGGCATTTCCATGCGCTGCTCTGGTTCGCCAGAAGCGGCTTAGTCATGCTGGCCACATGACCTGGAAGCTGTACACCGGCTCCCTCGGCCAATAAAGTGAGATGAGCACCGCAACCCCAGAGTTGGTCATGACTGGACCTAATGGTCAGGGGTCCCTTTACCTTTTACCTGTTTTAACCCATAACCCAATTTAGTGGTTCATCACATCGGACAGTAGCCTGCACATCGCATCGGACAGTAGCCTGCAGATTATTTGTTCTCTACACCTCCTGGTTATCTATTTCAGCTGTCTGTGACCCTTTGATTCTAGCCCTTCCCTTCCCCCAGAAAAACATTTCCAAGAAACCATGCCAGTCCACTTTGCTTAGACTAACAAGCTATCCACAGCCTTGGAGAAGCCAAGTGGGAGATGAAATGAGGAATAAACACTCCTGGTGAGATAACCTCTTTGAGATGCTTTCTTTGCAACCATTGATGCAAAAGGTTTTCTGTGTGCACATACAAGGTTTTCGTCCCCCTCAGTAGCAACTGATTAGCCAAGCGGAGGAATGTGAGGGAGGCTGTTTTGCATAGCGGCCCCCAGAGACAGAGAAACAAAACTATAGAGAGGAGGTTTTTTTCTAGGTGCCAAGAGGTATTTAACTCTTTCCTGTTTGGAGTTCACCCTTTGGGCTAAACAGGGAGATGGAGGACTTCAACTCCCTCCTGCCCCGGCCAGCATGCCTAGTGGTCAGGGACAGTGGTAGGCAACAGGAGTTGTTAGATGACAACTGGAGAGATGGGGGAAATTTGTTCCCGTGCACCTTTTAATGGGAAATGATTTAATTCGCACTTCTTGAAATGATACATAAACCAGAATGAAGCCACTCTTCCAAACTTGCACGTCTCTGAATTTTGCGATGCAGTTCACAAACCAAGGGATGTGTACAAAAATTCTTATTCTAGGGTAAAGCATGCTTGAAAATAACTGACGAAAATGCCTCACGTTAAGGAAAATTGCCCTCCAATATGAGTATGTTGGATAAAGCTTGCCTACAAAAATGTATATACAGTGGTACCTTGGGTTACATACGCTTCAGGTTACAGATGCTTCAGGTTACAGGCTCCGCTAACCCAGAAATTGTACCTCGGGTTAAGAACTTTGCTTCAGGATGGGAACAGAAATCGTGCTCTGGAGGCGCAGTGGCAGCGAGAGGCCCCATTAGCTAAAGTGGTGCTTCAGGTTAAGAACAGTTTCAGGTTAAGAACGGACCTCCAGAACGAATTAAGTTCTTAACCCGAGGTACCACTGTATATGGAGAAATAGGCACTAAAATGCTGTTGAATTTTTGTGAGGACTTTTGTTTTAAAAAAATAAAAATTGCAAACTAATGTAGAAATCTGGAACAACTGAATTTAAGATGGGGGGGGATGAGGAATTGAGGCCCCATCATGAAACAGCTATGGCTTCCCCCAAGGAATCCTGGGAAGTGTAGTTTGTTGAGTTGTTAGAAGGCCCCTGTTGCCCATCTATCAGAGTTCCCTGGGAAGAAGCAGTGACTGTTAAACCACTCTGGGAACCGTAATTCCCAGGGAACGCTGGGAATTGTAGTTCTGTGAGCTGAGTAGGGGCCTCTTAACAACTCTCAGCATCAAGCAACAGTTCCCAGGATCCTTTGGGGTGCCACGCCCATTTAAAGTGCTATCACAGTGCTTTAAATGTATGGTGTGAAGGTGGCCTGAAGGAAACCGAAATGGACAAGTTTTCCCCCTCTGGGCTGTGGCGATCCTTTGAGTAGCCATGCTTAGTTGTCTGTGTAGGATAAAGATAAGTGGTTGATCCACAGTGTACCATTGACATGCATCACCTGCACACTGAAAGCTCATGACTCCCCGCAAAGAATTCTGGGAACTGTCGTTTGTTAAGGCTGTTTGGAATTGTAAGTCGGGGGGTGGGGAGAACCCCCAACTCCCAGGGTCCCTTGGGGGAAGTCACATGCTTGAAATGTGCATTGAATGCACTTTAACTTTAAGGTGTGAATGTGTGCTAAAAAAGAGACCCTTTTGTACACTCTCGCCTGCCGTGTTTTGACGTCGTGTTTGTCCCAAATCAGCAAACAATTCGCTTTGCAGCTCAAGGGGCGAAATAACTGTTTTGCTTCTCTTCATTTCATGCCTGAGGTTCTGTTTACGGCTCCTTTAAAAAATCTCCCCCAGAGTTTCAGACACTGAACAAAAAAGTCACCGCCTGCAATCTTCCTTTTTGTGTGTGCCTGTTGTTTGTTTGATGGCTTCAAGGATGTCTGGCGAGAACACAAAAACCAAGTGCCTTGTCTTGGAAAGAGCTTTTTTCCTTTTCTTTTCTTTTCACCGTTCAGTCTCCAGACGAGTTAAGTAGCATTGGGGAAGTCTCTTTCTTTTCCGAGCCAAGAAAGCATTTAGATGCTTAGTTCTTGCAAAACATAAAATCCCAATTGGATCTGAGACGAGAGGAGAACGCTTCCAGGGAGCAACCGCTCTTTCTCAAAGGCAAGACAGTCTGAGCTGCTACTGCCATTGAAGAGGAAGGAGATTGCCACCTGCTATGCTCCTGGATCTCATGGCGACAGGAGTTAGCTTCAAGGGAGGCACTGCTCTCTATTAAGGGCAAGAGAGCCAGAACCACCCCTGACATCATCTGTAAATAATAATAATAATAATAATAATAATAATAATAATAATAATAATAATAATAATAATAATAATTTATTATTTACACCCCGCCCATCTGGCTGGGTTTCCCCAGCCACTCTGGGTGGCTTCCAACAAAGATTAAAAATACATTAAAATGTCACACATTAAAAAGCTTCCTGAACATCTTCAGATGTCTTCTAAATGTTAGGTAGTTGTTTAATCTCTTTGACATCTGATGGGAGGGTGTTCCACAGGGCGGGCGCCACCACCAAGAAGGCCCTCTGCCTGGTTCCCTGTAGCTTTGCTTGTCGCAATGAGGGAACCGCCAGAAGGCCCTCAGCGCTGGACCTCAGCGTCCGGGCAGAACGATGGGGGTGGAGACGCTCCTTCAGGTATACTGGGCCGAGGCCATTTAGGGCTTTAAAGGTCAGCACCAACACTTTGAATTGTGCTCGGAAACATACTGGGAGCCCAATGTAGGTCTTTCAAGACCAGTGTTATGTGGTCTCGGCAGCCGCCCCCAGTCACCAGTCTAGCTGCCGCATTCTGGATTAGTTGTAGTTTCCAGGTCACCTTCAAAGGTAGCCCCACGTAGAGTGCATTGCAGTAGTCCAAGCAAGAGATAACTAGAGCAGTGTTTCCCAACCTTTTTTGGGCAAAGGCACACTTGTTTCATGAAAAAAATCTCGAGGCACACCACCATGCCAGATGGGGAAAGGTCACTTTTTACTTATGTAAAAAAAAAATAAAAAAATAGTAACAGCATAGAAGGTAATGGTTAGGCTAGCATCCCTCTTCCAAATATGCTAGGTTTTTATTTGCAGGGACTGTTCTACATGGGAAAGCATTCAGCACTGTCATTCTCCCATCTGCCATCTGAATTGGTACTATTCTGGGTCAACTTACTCTGCTGCATGTGTAGATGAAAATGGCACCAAGTGTGGGGGAGGGGGCAGAACAGGTTTCAGATACAGGATATTAAGCATACACGTACTTCAGATTGAACTGGTTGCTTGCTTTGCAAGTTTTCATTTCCCAAATGACTGCCTTGGCAAGCGCAATACCTACCAGGCTCAACGCCGGTCTCGCGCTGCCGCTTCCCGCGCTCTCAAGGACCCGGGAGGAGGAAGGCGTGAAGGGAATCCCGAAGGCGCAAAAACCTCGTGCATGCGCAGGCCTTCCGCATGCGACAGCCCAGTAGGCCGGCCGAAGCGAGCGGTGATGGGATGTGGGAGGGAGCTCGCTCGCCGCCCCGCGTGTGCCTATGTGGGGCACGTTACAGCCCCGTGACGTCAGCGCCACGCAGGCAGCCAGGCAGGCAGACGGCGAGAGCCCCGCGCTGGGCGGCCTCTCCTCGCCGCCGCCGCCCCGCCTCTCGCCGCCCGACTCGCCCGCCTCCCACGGCACACCAGGCAACGTCTCGCGGCACACTAGTGTGCCGCGGAACACCGGTTGGGAAACACTGAACTAGAGCATGCACCACTCTGGCGAGACAGTCTGCGGGCAGGTAGGGTCTCAGCCTGCATACTAGGTGGAGCTGGTAGATAGCTGCTCTGGATACAGAATTGACCTGCGCCTCCATGGACAGCTGTGAGTCCAAAATGACCCTCTGCCTGGTTCCCTGTAGCTTTGTGTGTGTAATCCAGAGCAAGGGCAGTAAAGTTGTTGCCGCCGTTGTTTTCAATCACACCAAAACAGCTGAGTGAACCAGGACAAATAAGGTGGTGGTGGTGGGAGCTTTCCTTCAGAGAACATTTGAGGTGTTCCCTCTTCCCATCAAAAATGTATTCCCGGAGAATTCCTCCAAAAACAAGCAAACATCCCATTGCAGAAGAAACCCAATTTGTACCTTTTCTCTTCAGGAAGTTGAAACGACACCGTCTAAGCCAGTGACCCTCACCGTTTCTGGTGGCAGTCGGTTCCGCAAGTTAACTCACCTTCCTTGTTGTAGCTGACTCTTGACCTGCTTCCTTAGGTTATCCCCTAACACCAGTTAGGGACAAAGGGATAACTGCGGGATGAAAGGGAAGGGAGGCCAGAAATGGGGCCAATTTTCTCTTTGGACAGGTGCCTTTCTTTAGCATTAGTCATTGCCATGAATATATGTATGTGTGTATATACACATACATATGATATATAATGACTTAACAGGCTGTGTGCCATTCATGTGCTTTTCTCTCCATAGTTTACATTTGAGGCTTGGAACGGCTAGTGTTTGCTTAGCATTTAAATGGCATCATTAATTCCAGCGCTGAGTCCCAGGCTGGATTTCTTCTCCCTCCCTTTCTCTTTCTCCCTCGGCCTCTGTGTGTGTGTGCTGTGCAGTAAGTAACTCCTCCATCCCCTCCATCTCCATCCATCAAACGTTGCTCATGAAAATGCCGTCACGGACAGGCCTCCGGCCAGAACCGAGCGCTGTAATGAAAACACCATTCTTCTCTGCTCAGAACCTTGCCTCCCTCCGGTGCCTGGCTGATGCATTGGCTCTGACTGAACTCGCTTTCCAGCTCAGATTGGGGGGGGGGGACCTGCCATGACGAGCGAGAGGCGACAAGACAAAAGTTCGTAAAAACCAGGCGTAGGGTAAACTTGAATCTCCCTTTCTCCTGGCGCCAGAACTCACAGGCACCCGAAGAAGCTGAACACTGGAAGATTCAGGGCAGACAAAAGAAAGCCCTTCTTCACACGCTGTGTGAAACTGTGGAACTCAGTCCCACAAGAGAAGCAGTGATGGCCACCAACTTGGACAGCTTTAAAAGACAATTCATGGGGGATAAGGCGCTCAACGGCTACTAGCCATGCTGGCTATAATGCTGAGGCAGGAATGCTTCTGTATGTCAGGATTCAGCTACATTAGAAAGAAACAGCCATTTGAAGGTGCTATAAACATGCAACACCAGATGGCGCAAGAGAGCAGGAAATTTTAAAACACGATTTTCCATAAAGATTTTTTTTCTTTTGCTATAACAATCTAATTTCTGTTTTATTTATAGCGGGGTTTTTCATGTGTTTAGATCCACCCCCAGTTGCTGGAGAAATATCGATTTACATTGTCCAAGCTACTCATTTTCCTAATCTTAATTCAGTTTTCCGCAGTTTGCCACAGTTTGCCACAGAAATTTGTGGGGGGTTTTAAAAATAAAAAAACGTCATGGAAATTCATTAGCATTTTAGTGCCAATTTATCACAATTAACATATTTTTGTATGCAGTTTCAACTAATATACATACACCTCTGCAAGCAGTCTCCCTGAATACAATGCACTTTTGCATGTTATTTCCATTAATATAATGCATGTTTATACCCACTTTACTCTAACGTATGCATTCTTGCACAAATGACTGGAAGGTGCGTTGCAACATTTGGAGGAGCGTGCATTTTAAAAGATCGCTGCGTTGCACTTCACACATTGTTTCAAGACATATGAGTTTTGGTAGGTTTGCCTTTAAAATGTGAACATAATCTAATTTCCCCCAATCTCAACATCTCAAGGGTTAATGTGTGTGTGTGTATCCAGAATACTCATTAAGGTGTGTTATTTTTTTTTTGTCCTGTTCAAGACTTGAACAGAACAAAAGATACAGCACAGCTTAGTAATTATAACTCACTTCCAGGAGGTTCTTCTTCCCTCCCCCGCCATCCCAAAAGTAGCCCATCAGTAAGAGAACAATTATAAACCTGTGAAGCCATGTAATTAAATAAGCCGTGAGTGCTTTTTCCGCAATTAGCTTCCCTGTTATTATGGGGGTGGTAGTGTCATCCGTTTTCAGAGACTTCTTATATGCTGGATTTCAGCCAACCCATTTCCATATACTACACAGCCTTTGCTTTAGCTCAGTGTTCCTCAGCCTTGGGTCCCCAGATGTGGATGGACCACAAAGCCCATCATCCACAGACACTTTAGCCTGATGCTCAATGATGATGGGAGTTGGAGTCCACACTCACCTAGGGACCTAAGTTTGAAGAACATTGTTTCAGCTTGAAGTCAAGGCTCCTTGTTTTGAGTCCATTGGCTGCTTTGGTTCACCTTCCCATCAGCAGTTTCTTCTGTTATTTTTTATATGGCCATATGTTATTTTGTATATACGTTCAGTGCTTTTCTTTGGGGGGGTGCTGGTACTGAGTACCCCTGAGTACCCCGGAAAGAAAAAAGCACTGCAAATGTTTTATGATAAATGCAATAAAAATTATAAAAGTTGTGTGGTGTGTGGGGGTGGGGGTTTAGGCTGTACGATAGACATCCCTTCCGCTCCAAATCATTTTTATTTGATTTTGCAAATATGAATTTATAACCATACCAAATACACATCCGTATAAAGAGATTACTCTGAATCTAGGGACTTCCCCGCACCCCCTCCCTCGGTCCTATTGCCCACAACTGAATATTATTTCGTAATATATATTTTGTGTCTATCCATATTCTCCATAGTATTCGTTACATTACAAGTGAGATTAAAATCCTGCTAAAGTTTTCATCTGCTTACGGTGGGCTCCTAAATAAATTATAAACTTTCCCCATTCTTTCTTGAATTTTTTGTCTACTTGGTCTCTGAGTTCCCTGGTCAGTTTTGCCATTTCAGTGTAGTCCATTAGCTTAGTTTGCCATTCCTCTCTGGTAGGGACTCTTTCATCTTTCCATATCTGGGCTAGTAGCATCTGTGCTGTTGTTGTCATGTACATAGTCTTTTCTGTTCCTTTGGGTACCTATAATTCCTAAGAGAAAGGCTTCTGTTGTTGGTGGTTTTTTTACACAAGTTATGATAGCCATCCCTTCCAATTCCTGGATCCAGCAAGGGTTAAAATCTAATGGAGGATCCCATTGTTGAATTATATAGAATATAAATATAATTTTTTATTTATACCCCGCCCTTCCCGGTTCAAAAACCGGGCTCAGGGCGGCTAACAACAAATTTAAAACACTTAATTATAAAAGCAGTATAAAATACAGTATAAAAACATGAATAACAATAAAATTCAAAAATCAATTTAGGGGAAATAAGCATTAGATAATCCCCAGGGCTAGCTGACTGAATTGGTCCTACTTGGACCAGCAAGGAGGCCAGGGGAGAATTAGCTGTGGGGTCTCAGAGTGGGTGATCTTCATAAAAGGGGAGGGGAAGGGAAGGGAAGGGAAGGGAAGGGAAGGGAAATAAAAGATCAGGCTGAATTCAAATTAAAGGCCAGGCAGAATAGCTCTGTGTTACAGGCCCAACGGAAGGAGGTTAAATCCTGAAGGGCCCTAGTCTCATGGGACAGAGCATTCCACCAGGTCAGAGCCATCACTGAAAAGGCCCTGGCCCTGGTGGAGGATAGCCTGACTTCCTTAGGGCCCGGGACCTCTAAACTATGGTTATTCATGGACCTTAGGTCCTCTGTGGGGCATACCAGGAGGTGCAGTCCCATAGATACGAGGGCCCTAAGTCACAGGTCATTTGTACAAGAAAGGAAGTTGCTTGGTGCCAGAGGGCAAATGGCAGGGGCCCCTCCCTCACTTGGCTGGTAGTTTTAAAGTCAATAGCCAGCATAGGCTAGAAGCAGGCAGAAGTCTGAGAGTGAGGGCCATGCTTGATTTCTGCTTGAATCCAAGGCTGTTGCTATGGGAGAAGCAAGACCTTCTGGGGTGCCAATGCTGTGAGCCCCTGCATCATAGGCTCAGGTTGTAAAAGGTAAAAAAGGTAAAGGACCCCTGGATGGTTAAGTCCAGTGAAAGGTGACTATGGGATTGTGGCGCTCATCTCAGGCCGAGGCAGCTGGCGTTTGTCCACAGACAGCTTTCCGGGTCATGTGGCCAGCATGACTAAACCACTTCTGGCGCAACAGAAACACCATGATGGAAACAAGAGCACACAGAAACACCATTTACCTTCCTGCCACAACAGTACCTGTTTATCTGCTTGCAGTGGCGTGCTTTTGAACTGCTAGGTTGGCAGGAGCTGGGACCAAACAACGGGAGCTCACTCCATTGTGGAGATTCGAACCACCGATCTTCTGATCAGCAAGCCCAAGAGGCTCAGTGGTTTAGACCACAGTGCCACCCTCATCAGGTTGTATAGGTGTGTAAATAAACTATAGCGCATAAAGACACCACAGACTCTGTTGTCCCTCATTCCAAGGAAACCAAACCCTGGGTAAATACCTGGAACCCGTGAAATCTCACACTGCTTTGAGATTGGAGTGGCATACAACAATATATAAAAGCTATGCTGTGAGTGAAACACACACACACACACACACACAGAGAGAGAGAGAGAGAGAGAGAGAGAGAGAGAGAGAGAGAGAGAGTGGTACCTCGGGTTACAGATGCTTCAGGTTACAGACGCTTCAGGTTACAGACTCTGCTAACCCAGAAATAGTTGCTCGGGTTAAGAACTTTGCTTCAGGATAAGAACAGAAATCGGGCTCCAGCGGCACAGCGGCAGCAGGAGGCCCCATTAGCTAAAGTGGTGCTTCAGGTTAAGAACAGTTTCAGGTTAAGAACAGACCTCCAGACCAAATTAAGTACTTAACCCGAGGTACCACTGTCTCTGTGTGTGTATAGTGTCCATCCTGAATTTACCAACATTCAGCTTCTTTGTATATTCACAAATTCTAGTGTTATGAGAGAGGGAGAAAATATCCCCTCTGTCCACTTTTGCCATGCAAGGCATCTAGTCTAGTATCTCTTTCTCATAGTGGTCAACTGGATAGTCCTCTGAGAAGACCAAAAGTGGGGCCTGAGTGCTCCTGTGCTCTCCCCACTTGCAATTCCCAGCAATTGGCATTCAAAGGCACCTTTCTCTGTTAATACGCTCCCTCTGGTTATCTTCCTCCCCCCCAAACCCTGCTGCATTTATTCTCCCCGCCCCCCCCCCCTCTGGAGGCTGTGTCTCCAAGCAGTTCTGGGAACCCATGACATGAACTACTGGCCTCATAAATACCGTATTTGGAGAATAACAAGCAGCCCACAAGTAGGTGAAACTCTCCTTCCTTGCCAACCTGTGTCCTTGTGTTTTATCAGAGATCTGGCTTCTTGTTTCGCTGCTGAAGTAAACAAAAGCTCCCTTGAGATCTTCACGCTCGCAGGCTGTTTTGTAGCAAAAAAAAAGGAGTGGGGCCCGCTCTCTCCGCAAGCTGCGTCATTTGTAAGGGGGTGGATGGAATAGCTCCTTCGCCTCATTGACATTTCCTTTGGGGGCCAAAAATGACCCAGAGAGGCTCAAGAACAACAGATGCTTATGAGCAAAAGAAGCATGAATTGTCTGGCTTTTCCTTTGTGGGTGAGGTGGGGGCACCCAAAATTTCCCCTTCCCTGCCAAAAGAATGGGAAACATTTTTCCACTATGACATGGGTGAAAGTCAAGGTTCTTGGTAAAAGGCGAAAGATTTATATGATCTGAAGAGAAACCAGAGTATTAGACAAACTAACAGGAATTAGACAAACTAACAGGAAGGATCCGAGACCGGCGGGACCAGAGGTTTACCGAAGACTGGACTAAATTTACTGAGTATTTGAAAAGTATTTGTGATGATCAGATTACGTTTGTAGGACTACAAAAAGTTCTGTGAGGAGTAATTTAAGAAATATTGTAAAAATGGAAAGGGAGAAATGATTTGTTAGAAAAGGTAAAGGCAATATTAAGTTAAGAATTGCAGGAGAAATAATCAAGACGGAAGGCTATCAGAGATGCTGAAGGAAGTCCAAACAAGGACATATGTATAATAATTTGTGTGGTATGTCTTAAAAAATTTTGTATGCTAAAAATAATCAAAAATATTTTTTTTAAAAAAAGAAAGTCAAGGTTCATGACTTGGTTTTGCGTTCAACATTGGTCTTACACAGAGTATACCCACTGAAATGAATGGGCACGGCCAACTTGAGCCCATTTGCACACGTAAATAACTTCTTCTGTCTCTCTAGCCCCAACGTCAGCTTTAAGAGAACCCGTTTGTGGCAGACATTGCTTCCCGATTCGGATTGCCTTGAACCCTCTCTGGAGACATAGACTTAAATGCCCCATTCAGGGGAAGCGAAGGAAGTCACAGTAGCCTCTCCGAAGGTACTCTATTTTTAACTTTTTGCAAGACTCCTTCCTTCTCAGCTGGGCTCCTGGCTTTGCCAAAGGAAACACAGAAACTGTGTTGCATGCATCCCTCTGGGGCTGGTTTGAAAGTGAGCGAACAGAGTCTGAAAAAGGAACTGGGCATGCCAGCCTAATAAAGAAAAGTTCCAGGGTGGCAGCAGAAAGCAAACTAAAAATGCTTTTGCAGTTCATCAAAACTATCCAGCAATATCAAGTTATAGGAAAACTGGTGATATTAACAGTAATCCTTCTAGTTGGTTAATTGGTTCGGCAACTTCCATGCACATGATGAGGGATGCTAATTATTTCCCCCAAGAGTTAGGTAAAGGGACCCCTGACCATTAGGTCCAGTCGTGGCTGACTCTGGGTTTGCGGTGCTCATCTCACCTTACTGGCCAAGGGAGCCAGTGTATAGCTTCCGGGTCATGTGGCCAGCATGACTTAGCCAAACCAGAGCAGCACATGGAAATGCTGTTTACCTTCCCGCCAGAGCGGTACCTATTTATCTACTTGCACTTTGAGGTGATTTCGAACTGCTAGGTTGGCAGGAGCTGGGACCGAGCAACGGGAACTCACCAATCACGGGGATTCGAACCACTGACCTTCTGATCGGCAAGCCTGAGGCTCTGTGGTTTAACCCACAGCGCCACCCATGTCCCAAGAGTTAAATGATAGCTAAACAGAGGCAGCGATGACAGGAGAGCTATGAGATTCAGGTGAGGGTCAGATGCCTTGTCAATCCCAGCAGGTATATAAGAGGACGACCCGGCCTGCGGCCAGGCCGCAGTTTTACTAGAAAACCAGAGGTTAAACTTTCCAGCCCCGGGAGGAGCGTGGGGAGTGTTTGTGTGACACACCTACACCCTGCAGTTGACACACTAATGTGTCATGACACACATTTTGGAAAGCTCTGCTCTAGACCTCTCTCCCTGGTCCTAGGTGACTACCCAAATCAAGAGTCCCACTCCAAGCCACATTGCTGACTGGCTCTCCTTTGCACCTCACCTTGTGTGTTCCTGCCTGGTTGAAATGTGTCCTGAGAATACCTCTTGCTCATTCGGATGGAGGATAGAGAGGGGCGTGTGAGCGTGTGTAGAAACTTGCCTCCTGTACTAAGGTGAAATCTGCATTCCTTCCTCCACCCGTCTCCTCCTCAGGTGCCGCTCGCCACTGGCATGCGGCCCTCAGAAAGTCGCCCAGAAGCAAATGCAGCAGCCAACGTTCTCCCACCTGGAGTCATGGAGAAGAGTGGGGAAAGACAGAGGAAGTTCCCATCAGATCCAAAAGAAAACAAAACAAAAGCCTTGGCCTCGGATAGCCCAAGAAGTTGAGCCTCAGATGCCCTGGAATCTTGGCTCTGATCTAATGGAGTTTCTGAAGCGTGAGGGGAACTTGGCTGTGCCTGAACAAGCGAGGCTCACCTGAGTCAGGTGCCTGCCTTTAGTCTTCAGCGCCACAGCCGCACACACCCCTTGTCCCCGGAGGGGATTTACCTCATGCGGTTTCCATGACGCTCCCTGCTCGGGCCTGGGCTCACAACCCATGTGCCCTTGGCTTGGCTGCTGAGGAACAAGTTGGCCATTATATTTTCATCCTGGCTGGGTCACAGCCCTGCTAAGCGGAGCAGGCAGGAGAAAGGGGAGAGGGCATGGAAAGGGGACCTTTTGCCCAGCCAAGGTCACACAGGGCATAGAGTTTCTGTGGCGTCTGAGCTCTGGTTTCCCAAGGGCATTACGTGGTCAGCTTCCAGAGCCTTCCTCTTCTGAGCAGAGCAATGACCCTGGAGGAGCTGCTCTTCATTATGGCCAAGCACGTACCTGCTGTTTAGCCACTCTCTTTGCGTGCAGAAGATCCCAGGTTCAATCCCATGAATAACCAGGGCTGGGGGGAAATTCATACCCCAAACCCTGGAGAGTTACCACACAATAGAGAACTTGGTGGGCCAAGGATCTGACTCGATAGACTTAATTAATTTTTATTTCACAAGATTTATATGCTGCTTGATTGTACAGTGGTACCTCGGGTTACATACGCTTCGGGTTACAGACGCTTCAGGTTACAGACTCCGCTAACGCAGAAATAGTACCTCGGGTTAAGAACTTTGCTTTAGGATAAAAACAGAAATCGTGCTCTGGCGGCACGGCGGCAGCAGGAGGCCCCATTAGCTAAAGTGGTGCTTCAGGTTAAGAACAGTTTCAGGTTAAGAACGGACCTCCAGACCAAATTAAGTACTTAACCCGAGGTACCACTGTGTGTGTGTGTGTGTGTGTGTGTGTGTGTGTGTGTGTGTAGTGTCTATCCTGAATTTACCAATATTCAGCTTCTTTGTTCATTCTCTGGAATGAATTAAGTTCTTAACCCGAGGTACCACTGTAGTAAAAACCTTGAAGCAGCATACAAAAAGATAAAACGACGAAATCAAGAAAAAATGACCACAATGCTTGAAAGTATACAGAAGTTAAAATACTAAAACCAGTTAAAATTACCTCTACTTTCTAAGCATCTGGGGAGGCTTGTCGAAACAATCTTTTTAGCAGGCGCCAAAAAGAGTACAGGGAAGGCACTCAATCGGCAGGGAGTTCCAAAGTGCCAGTGCTGCCACCCTAACCAATCAGATTCTTACATGTGGCATCTTCCTGTGTTTCCTATACTCAGTGGGACTGGTAGGGCAGAAAGCTGACCCAAATGATAGGCAGGGCGGGGCCAATGAATTCTAGTTTTGTCCCCATCCTCCTCCTCCCTGTCGGTGATCATTAGGACTGGTAGGGCATAAAGGCAGGAGGCCAACAGTAGGTGGCACTACAGCCAATGACTGGCAGAGCCAAGTATTTCTAGTCCCCCCTCCTCTACAAGGGCAACACTGAGGCTGAGGAGGAGGAAGCTGGCAGCCAAGGCCAGCCCTTGAACTGGATGTTAGTAAGAAAGCAGGCCAGTGAGGACTGACTGAGGGCAGACTGAAATTGCTGGGGCAGTGCCCCTTCTGCCCTAACGGACCAGCCTTCACTGCCGGCACCATAGAAATGGGAGAGCAGAGCAGGCAGGGAAAGAAAGGAAACATTAACAGTAAACTGTGGTTGGCCCACACATTTGGGAGCTCTGAAGACTGTTGGAGTGCTAAACCATGGTTAGGGAAATCCATGGTTTGCTGTGTTTTTTGAACTAAGCCTTTAGACAGCATCTTATAAAGCAGAGATATCACCTTGCCAACAAAGGTCCGTATAGTTAAAGCTATAGTTTTCCCAGTAGTGATGTATGGAAGTGAGAGCTGAACCATCAAGAAGGCTGATCACCGAAGAATTGATGCTTTTGAATTATGGTGCTGGAGGAGACTCTTGAGAGTCCCATGGACTGCAAGAAGATCAAACCGATCCATTCTTAAGGAAATCAGCCCTGAGTGCTCACTGGAAGGACAGATCCTGAAGCTGAGGCTCCAATACTTTGGCCACCTCATGAGAAGAGAAGACTCCATGGAAAAGACCCTGATGTTGGGAAAGATGGAGGGCCCAAGGAGAAGGGGACGACAGAGGATGAGATGGTTGGACAGTGTTCTCGAAGCTACCAGCATGAGTTTGACCAAACTGCGGGAGACAGTGGAAGACAGGAGTGCCTGGCGTTCTCTGGTCCATGGGGTCACGAAGAGTCGGACACGACTAAATGACTAAACAGATCTTTTCTGCCATTATTATGATGACTTGTTGGTTCCCTGGCACCCACCACCAACATTTGAGCCTCACAGCTAGCTTGGTTGCATGACATGGGAAGGCAGAGTTCAAGCAGAATTCCTGAGCCTACTTCACAGCTGACCATCAGTCAATCAAGGCATCCGTTTACATTCTTACGGCCCCGGTGCTGAGAAACATTTGCTCAGAAACGGGGAGCCTCTTGCCAAGAATGAAGCGACTCGCAGGAAACATTTCCTGTCGAGAGAGCCTCGGTGCTCATCAGCCCGGCAATTAAAACATGCAGATGTTCACAGCCTCGAGAAATTACGAGATGGGCCTGCCACAATGAAATGCGAAACCAGCTTTGATTTTCAGAAGGGGGTTTCCAGCATCAGATCAAGGTCAAGGCTGGGACTGAATATGGTGCCCTTCTCACTCTGCCTTCCCTGAGCCAACCCTGCTTTGGTAGGCTGGCGTCCTTCCAGCCTTGCAAAGCTGCTCAGGGCTGACGTCACTTTGGTGGCCAAGGCTGGGCTGGCGTGTGGCGGGCTCCCAGCCACGGTGAAGGCATGTTCTGCCACTGGACGGAAGTGCTCTAGGATCCTGCTGGAGCCCTTTGGGTACCTTCTTGCCTGCATTTGAGAGACAATGTGAGTGCAGGGGTGTTGGTGGGCAAATTTTGGCCTGGCACATGGCGCCATAGCATACCTGCCATCCCATTTTTTTCAGGCAAGAATGCAGTGGCCATTTTGAGTGCCCCCCAAAAAGCTCTTTTTGGGAAGACTGCGATCTTGCACAGCTCCCCCTAATGCACATCTTTGGGTTCCGTGTGAGATTTCGCCCCGAGAAAAGCACTTTTTTAATGGCAAGAGCAAGGCGCAGGTCATGTGACTTGCCCAGGGGCACGTCCCGGAAGACGCATATCCCAGTTTTGGATGGCATGCCGTAGTACCCAAGTCCATCAGTGCTTGGGGATCCCTCTCCGGGAACCTAATGCGGAGGCAAGACTGTTGGAGGGTTCATGCTGGGAGCCCCTTCACCCTGTGATCAGGTATTTTTCTATGTGTGTAAATAAGACCATATATCCTGTTATAAGGAAAACTGCTCCCTTTTCCTTTATGGGGTATTCTGGAGCCCGTATAGAGTCCTTAAGCGGATTCCTTATCGGTAAAAGAAAACAGAGGCCAACCAGAGAATATTGAGAAGCAAAGCGGCTAGTAAGCCTCATCTTTATTAAAAGAAATAAACTGTTGTAACAGGGTCTCCATTCACCGCGCACAGGGGGCGAGGAGAATCCTGAACAATGGTGTGCAAGCCCTTATATAGACCTTTGAAATTGCCCACCCTGTAGCCCAAGACCACCCCCCGAAATATCATACATACATCACAGAAGGAAGCGGTCCACAGCAGAAATCCTGTCTGCCAGGATACCTGACAATGGTCACTGATCGCTTTACCTGGGCAGCCTGGCTATCCTTTTGTGATGGTTAATGATTTAGTTCCTGAATCCAGGTCACAGGCTCACCCTATTCATACACAAATATAGCCTTAAGACAGGACTTGCAAGCAAAAAGATGATGGGAAGGCTTTCCCCATTTGCCTCCCTTACTGCAGAGGAATATTTGAGGTCATTGGGAGAGTCAAAATGGCTTCAGGATTGCTCTCCCATACTATTTCAGACACATAGTTCATATATTTAGATATGTGTGCATTTATGAATAAAGGTAAAGGGACCCCTGACCATTAGGTCCAGTCGTGATCGACTCTGGGGTTGCGGCGCTCATCTCGCTTTATTGGCCGAGGGAGCCGGCATACAGCTTCTGGGTCATGTGGCTAGGATGACTAAGTCGCTTCTGGCGAACCAGAGCAGAGCAGGAAACGCCGTTTATCTTCCCACCGGAGTGATACCTATTTATCTACTTGCACTTTGACGTGCTTTCGAACTGCTAGGTTGGCAGGAGAAGGGACCGAGCAATGGGAGCTCACCCCGTCACGGGGATTCGAACCGCCGACCTTCTGATCGGCAAGTCCTAGGCTCTGCGGTTTAACCCACAGCGCCACCCGCGTCCCTCATTTATGAATATTTACCCTATATTTGAGACCTTAAAATTCTTAAAACAATCCTAAACACATCACAGCTTCCACTGACCTTCGTTCCAAGGAAACCAAATCCTGGATAGACACAGGAACCCTTTTCACCATTTGAAGATTGGGATGAGCGCAACATTATATTCTCTCTAGGCATTTGTGGGGCTGCACAAAACACACAGCCCTCCTGGAACAAGAGTTCAACGCGCTCGCACAATGCAGCTAAATCTTCCTCTTCTTGGCAGACAGAGGAATAAATAAGGAAGGCTGATCGCCAAAGAAGGAAGCAGAACCGGCAACATCCCAAAAAGATCCCCACCTGGGAGAAAAAAATACAGTGAGCTGAGTCACTGTCGTAAGGCACAGAGCGAAGAACAAAGGATCCTGTCCCAGCTCTTTTGAAACTCCCTGATGTCTGGAGTTTGTCGCCAAGACCACCCTCCTCTCCCAGCATGGTCCCTGGTTCTCCAAGGTCCTGAAGGGTCTTGAGGAGGGTTCTTTCATCTTTGATTTATTCCTTATCACAGCAAAATGACAATAAAATAATATTTAAAAAAAAAACAGAAGGAAAAATGTAAAGGTCACTTTTTGCAGGACCTGCCGATTTCATCCCCTGGGGGTTGGGTTGGGGCTAAATGAACCAGCTGCAGCTGGGCCTCATCCAGCCTGAGTAAATATTGAATCTGGCTGGCGAAAAGAGATATTTCTAAGGTGTAGGTTGTTTAACTGGCTAAATTGGGATGTGCCCTCATGCCTTCCACTTTCTTGGTTTTTTAAAAAAGGAAGAAGTCTTTTTTCAGCCCTGGGATATTAAAGGCCCTTATTTGTCCGTATCATGGAACCAAAGAGATTCATAAGATATGTGAGAGATATGAGAGCCAGTGTGGTGTAGTGGTTAAGAGCGGTAGACTCGTAATCTGGTGAACCGGGTTCGATTCCCTGCTCCTCCACATGCAGCTGCTGGGTGACACTAGCTGCTGGGCTAGTCACACTTCTCTGAAGTCTCTCAGCCCCACTCACCTCACAGAGTGTTTGTTGTGGGGGAGGAAGGGAAAGGAGAATGTTAGCCGCTTTGAGACTCCTTAGGGTAGTGATAAAGTGGGATATCAAATCCAAACTCTTCTTCTGTTCTGTCCTAGTTGAATTACGTTTTAACTCTTATATTTTATGTGTTTTAGCTTTCTGTATTTTATCCATATGGTTTTTACTTTTTCCTGGTCTGTGAAGAAGAAGAAGAGACTCCTTCGGGTAGTGATAAAGCGGGATATCAAATCCAAACTCTTCTTCTTCTTCTTCTATGTGACATCCTGCCGCTCCCTTCCCATCCTAATCCTTGGGAGACTTGCTTATTGGCCAATCACATCGGAAAACTGCAGTGTGGTCATCGATAAGATCTATGCCACCATATGGAATCTGCAGAGGCTGGTCCATTAGGGTGAAGGGAGCACTATCTCATCAACCCGTCTCTGACTCCACTACCACAGTCCCTCGTTGAAATTAATGGACCCAAGGTAGTTATGTCCATAATATCCACTGGGTCTGCTCTGTTACAGCCATAAAAGGATTTCAGTGGATTTTGACACTTACGGTCTACAGCTATTCTTATAGTTTTTAATTTATACATGACTCAAAGGGACTTGCAAACACAAGAGAAACACTAAAACCAATTACAATAAAGACAATAAAAAAACCCAGGGGGAAACCAACAGCTATACAAATAGGCTTAGATATCCTTCCAGGCAAATGAGTCCACAAAGCCACTTCCGCACTAAGGAGGAGGTGGGGTTGCAGGCTTCATGGGCCCCCCATGCTTGTAGCGGCCCCACATGATTGGGGGGATTCCTGGCCGCGTCACCCCCTGGCCGGCCAATCGGCTGGCTTGGGGGCGGGGCCTGCCCTATAAAGGCAGGACACGGCCGGGGATCTCCCTCTTTGCCGCCTGCCAGCTGTTCCTGTTTATTTAAATACCCTTCAAACGAAGAGCCAAAAGCCCAGGTAGAAAGGAAAGTTTTCAGCTGGTGCCTAAAACTGGACAAAGAGAGTGGTAGGCAAACCTCCCTGGGGAAAGCATCCCATAAGTTGGGAGCCGGCCCTGAAAAGGCCATCTCTTGTGTTGCCATGGAGGAGGTGCATGGAGAATAGCTTTAGGTGATGATCCTGGGGTCTTGGTGGGTTCATATGGGGAGAGGCAGTCCTTGATGTGTTGGGGCCCTGAGCCACATAAGGCTTTATAGGTCAAAAGGAGCACTTTGAACTGGGCCCAGAAACTAACTGGTAAACAGTCAGGCCAGGATTGGTGTTAGGAGCTAAGACCGTCTTGCCAGGTGAGAAACCCGGCTGCTGAATTCTGCATCAGCTGCATTTTCTGTACAACCTTCAAAGGCAGCCCCATGTATAATGCACTGCAGTAATCTAACCTGGAGGTTACCAGAGCATAGCCTACCCCTGCCCAGACTGGGGAGTAGCTGAGCCGCTTGTCTAAACCAATGGAAGGGACTTGTGTCACCATAGGCAACTTGAGCTCCAAGTGATAGAAGCACCCCCCCAAACTTTGTACCTGATCCTTTGGAGGGAATGTAACCACATCAAGACCTAAGCCAAGCCCAAAGCCTACAATGAATGAGACCAGTCTGAAAACCCAAAGAGCTAGTGCCAGCCAGCACAGCCTGCAATGTGGTACCCCTCCAGATGTTGTTGGGCCATTGGCCATTCTGGCTGGGAATGATGGGAACTGGAGTCAACAACATCTGGAGGGCACCCTGGTGAACAATTCTGTCCTAGATGGTCCAATGGTCAAGAAGTTTCATTTAAAATAACTTGAAATAATGGATGAGAAGAAGATATACCAGTAGTTATGAATCTGATCATGGTTCCTAATTTGGGAGAATTACATAAGGAGAGAGAGAGAATCCTATTGGGCCCATCCATGTTGGTGGTCTGCTCACCAACTCTTCTGGGAGCAAATCCCATCCTTTCCAGAAAAGGACAGGCAGCCGCTTTTCCCTTCTCTCCTCTTTTATCCCAAGTTGGCCTTCATTGTCACTGCTTTACCCTTGTACACAATGCAGTGTTTGTCACAGGAAGCCTCTGTCACCAGCTTCCTCATATTTGAGGGCTGCCGGAGCACACCCAAAGGAGTAAACATCACACAGTCATCCCTCGATTTGTGCCACGTTTCCTGACATGGCCGGGTCATTTGTTGCCGTAACATCCGAGAAGGAGAACAATACCCCAGCATTAAAATCTGCCCTCCAGGTGACCTGCAGAGGCCGGGTGTGCTGGTATCCTGATTCTATATCTGTACACAGAACACTGGAGGCTCAGGAGGTCTTCCCGGGTCTTCTAACGGTGGAGTCAGAAGACGGCACATCCTTAGACACTGGCCCTTCCAGCTTCGTCTGGTAGCAGGGCCTCTGAGGAATAGGGATGGGAGGTCCTCACCCTCAGGTTTGGAGCCGTCACAGGACAAGGAATCTGACCCCTGACTCCTGATGCTCTCTTTGTGTCATCATGATCATTAATTTATATCCTGCCTTTCCCCCCATAACTCAAGGCGGCTCACAAAGGCACTCTACTTGCCATTGCTGCTGCCACCAGGGCCACACAGCGGCAGGAAATGAGATATCAGCTGGGGGCGGTGGTGGGGACACCTTCCTGTTTCACCTTCCTGTTTCACCTCAGGCGCTGGAACAGAACAGGACAGGCCATGTGATGGCCTGGGATTCGGACTCAGATGCTGAACCTGAGGGATCCCAGCCTGCATAGGATTCCCTGCCTCCAGAACCAGCTGAGCCGGGGCTGGGACATGAGCCTGAAGAGTCCTCACCTGTGCTGGATCCTCAGGTGCAGGCATCAGCTGAGTCTGCTCTGGCTCCTGAGGTGATGGAGGACCCATTGTCTGCAGGTGCTCCACTCTCAGCCCCATCAGAGGAAGCTGAGGTTACCTCTGGGTCCGGTAACCCTCCAGTTTCTCCTGAGCTGCAGAGGCTCAGGGCAGAGAGGCAGAGGGAACTAAGTTCCCGCAGGAGGAGTGCTCACTTCCAGGCCAGGAGAGGCGAGTCACCAGAGGATCGGGGCTGCCCTATGTCTTGGGGCAGATAAAAGCCAGCTAGCCCCAGTCCCAAGTTGCGGGAGCAACATTGTGGTTGCTAGTTCCTGCCTGAACTCCTGACCCGCCCTGGCTCCCTGCTTGCAAGCCTGTTCCTGACTTCACCTGACTCCCTGCCCTGCACCCAGCTTCAGCTACTACGGACTGCCTCCAGGTTGCACCTTTGACCACGGACCGGACTTGGCCCTCTCCTCTCGGGTAACCCACGGGAACAGCACAGGCCACCCCTGAGGGGCCTCCTTAACAAATGACACTTCCCAAGATTCTTTGGCAGAGGCCATCACTCTTGAAAGTACAGGGCCAATGGGGTCTTGTTTTAACCTCAGCCAAATTCCCGTCTCATCTCCCGGCCCCTGGTTTTTTGTTCAGAAGAGTTTGGCTCTGTTTCAGGAGCCTTTCACTGCCTATTTTATAGCCTGTCGTCCTCTTCGACCGCAGGCATCTCATTTATCGCCCGGGAAATATACCAAGATTTTTCTTATTCTTGTAAGTTGAAAGATTTGGACATGGATCCCAGGGAACAATGGTTTGGGCTGCTGAAGAGGAAAGAATCCCCGAAAGAAGCCAGTCTGCTGTGTGCTTATTTCAGAGTCTATCTCCCACGCCCCAGACAGCTCTCGAAGACACAGGCCACTTTCCCCCCTTTAAGTTACATCCAGATCGTCCATTTAAAATGTTCAAACACTCAAGAATCACCTCCAAGGATCCTAGAAACTGTAGTTTGTTAAGGGTGCTGGGAGTTGCTAGGAGAACCTTATGAAACTATAGTACCCAAGATTCTTGGTCTGGGGAGCCATGATTGTTAAGTGGAATAAGAGTGATTTAAATGTATGGTACAGGTATAACCTTGAGGACATAAGAACATGATAGCTCAGTTGGCAGAGCATGAGAATCTTACAGCAGTCTTGAAAGACCTACATTGGCTCCCAGTACGTTTCTGAGCACAATTCAAAGTGTTAGTGCTGACCTTTAAAGTCCTAAATGGCCTCGGCCTCTGAAGGAGCGTCTCCACCCCCATCGTTCTACCTGGACACTGAGGTCCAGATCCGAGGGCCTCCTGGCAGTTCCCTCACTGAGAGAAGCGAAGTTAGAGCAAACCAGGCAGAGGGCCTTCTCGGTAGTGGCGCCCACCCTGTGGAACACCCTCCCTTCAGATGTGAAGTAAATAAGCAACTATCCTATCTTTAAAAGACATCTGAAGACAGCCCTGTTTAGGGAAGCTTTTAATGTTTGATGCATTACTGTATTTTAATATTTTGTTGGAAGCCGCCCAGAGTGGCTGGGGAAACCCAGCCAGATGGATGGGGTATAAATTTATTATTATTATTATTATTATTATTATTATTATTATTATTATTATTATTATTACAGTGGTACCTCGGGTTAAGTACTTAATTCGTTCCGGAGGTCCATTCTTAACCTGAAACTGTTCTTAACCTGAAGCACCACTTTAGCTAATGGGGCTTCCTGCTGTCGCTGTGCCGCCAGAGCACGATTTCTGTTCTCATCCTGAAGCAAAGTTCTTAACCCGAGGTACTATTTCTGGGTTAGCAGAGTCTGTAACCTGAAGCGTATGTAACCTGAAGCGTATGTAACCTGAGGTACCACTGTATTATTATTATTATTATTATTATTATTATTATTATTATTATTATTATTAATCTTAGGGTTGTGGGTCCAAGCCCCACACTGGGCAAAAGTTTCCTACAACAGATTCTCCTTCCAATTCTATGATTTTGTGAGAAGAGCCCTGCTGGATCAGGCCAATGGCCCATCTAGGCTGCATCCTGTTCTCACAATGGCCAACCAGATACCCATTATGGGAAGCCCACAAACAGGACCCTTGGCAGGGGGTTGGACTCGATGGCCCTTGTGGTCTCTTCCAACTCTATGATTCTATGATTCTATGACCCAAATGCCTAACTCCCCACTTGCAATTCCAATCCACTGTTATTCAAAAGGCACAAGGTCTCCAACTATGGAGGCAGGGCAGAGCCATCAGGACTAGTAGCCATGGATAGCCGCCTCCTCCAGGAATTTGTCCAACAATCTTTTAAAACCGTCCAAGTTCGTGGCCATCACTGCCTCCTGTTTGACTATGCACTGTGTTCTGTTATCTGTCCTAAATCTTCCAACATTCCTTTGGATGTTCCCGAGTTCTAATGTTATGAGAGAGGGAGGAAAACTTTTCTCTATCCCCGTTCTCCATGCCATGCATAATTTTATAAATTTCTAGTAGCAGCTGCTGGGCTGAAGGAGGGAGAGGGCATGCCCCCCCCATTTGGGGCCCCAAATCTAACTTTGTTATTTTGGATGTCAGTGTGTGTTGTGGTTGCTACATTCCAATGTATCTGGGGTTGCAGCCCAACTCAAAGCAGGCCCACTGAAATTAATAAGCGTGACCCGTTGATTTCAGTGACCCTACTCTGAGTAGAAATTCGCCGGCAACAATCCTTGGAACCCGTTTTTGACAACTGAGGGGGAAGCTTTAAGGACGATAAATCCATTCTGATTTGTACCTCTTCTCGTTGTTTTGCTTCCACATGTAATTTTGAGTTCCATCAGAAACAAAATACAACATTATTTTTTGTTTCTGGAATACTTTTATGCTTCGTTTAGATGTATGTTATTTTGATATGCCCTAAGGGCTAATTCAATAAGATTCTATTTTATCCAATGCTATTAATAGAAGGCTGTCATGTTAATTTTGCAGAAGCAAATTAGAATGTTTAGAGATAGATGCTGGAAAATAGCCAAGAAGGAAATGGTCCTCACTGTTGGTTCTGAGCAGAAAGTTGGTAAGAAAATCAGTTCAGTTCACAATTTAATGCAAACTAATTCACATTTCTTTTTTTTAAAAAAAAGGCTGGGGGGAGGATATGCTCCTGAGAGAATTGTTTAGCTCAAATCCTGCTTGATGATGCCCTGTTCTTGCTGTAATGTTTACAGCTAACAATGCTTAATCTAACAATGTTTATTCTTAGGTTAACTATCCTTGACACTCTTTTAAACAATCAAGTATTCAAAATATCTTACATCCATTATGGTAATAATCCTTAAAACAACATTTTACGCTGAACTTGTAGTATCATTCCCACACTGCAGACTAGAGGCTGTGCCTCTGCTCACATTGCTTGCCAACCTTGCCTACCCCCCCATGTCAACCCCCCCTTACATCTCACCAAACCCCATACCCCTCCCCTTACAGATCGCCCAAACTGTGCTCCCTTCCCTTACAGATTACCTAAACCCCCATCCCATCCCTTCACAGATCACTCAAACCTTCACCTATTGGTGGCTATGCAAAATGCAGCGTGACAACAGCCTTACAGTTTTATTATTAAGTAAGATAGGGGGACTGAGAAAATACCATCTTCATAGAATCACAGAATTTGGAAGGAGACTTTGAAGGCCATCTAGCCTAGTGAGGGAGAGCCAGTCTATTCCTCTAGGGTGTATATGGGTAACCTGTAGCTCTTGACATGTTATTGAACTCCCATCAGCCCCAGCCAGCACGTCCAATAGTCAGGATGGGAACTATGGTCCAGCAACATCCAGAGGACCACAGGCTCCCCATACCTGCTCTAGGGAATTGGTTCCATAGTCCAACTGTTCTTACTGTCAAGAAACATATCCTAATGTTCAGTTGACACCTGCCCTCCTGCAGATGAAGCCCATTATCAGATCTAGACCTGACCCCTGAGGCAAGTAGCAAACAAGTCACAAGAACATCATAAGAACCTGCAGGAGCATGCCTGTGCTGGTCCCAAGGGTTAACCGTGAGGCGAGGTCCGAGTCCAGTCCGAGGTCGAGGGTGCGGTATGGAGGCTGTCCGTCAAAGCTGAAGCTGGGTCCAAGGCAGGGAGTCGGGTGAGGTCAGGAGCTCCGGCAGAACAGCAGGACAGGAGAGGCTGGAGGATTACCGGACCCAGAGGCAGCCTCAGCTTTCCCTGACGGGGCTGAGAGTGGAGCACCTGCAGACAATGGGTCCTCCATCACCTCAGGAGCCAGAGCAGACTCAGCTGGTGCCTGCACCTGAGGATCCAGCACAGGTGAGGACCCTTCAGGCTCAGGCCCCAGGTCTGGCTCAGCTGGTTCTGGAGTCAAGGACTCCTGTGCAGGCTGGGATTCCTCAGGTTCAGCCTCCGAGTCCGCATCCCAGGCCATCACAATGCCAATGGCCCATCTAGCCCAGCATTCTGCTCTCACAGTGGCCAACCAGATGCCTGTGGGAAACGCTCAAGCAGGATTTGAGTGCAAGAACCTTCTCCCATTCTCAGTTTTCCAGCAACTGGTATTCAGAAGCATTACTGCCTCCAGTCACAGAGGCAAAGCCAAGCTATCGTGTTTAGTAGCCATTGGTAGCCCTCCATGAATTTGTCCAACGCTGTTTTAAAGCCATTCAAGTTGGTGGCTGATCGCTTTCCCCTGCGGGAGCAAGTTCCATAGTTTAACTATGTGCTGTGTGGAGAAGTAATAGTAACAGTAATTTATTATTTGTACCCCACCCATCTGGCTGGGTTTCCCCAGCTGCTCTGGGCGGCTTCCATCAAAGATTAAAAATACATTAAAATGTCACACATTAAAAACTTCCCTGAACAGGGCTGCCTTCAGATGTCTTCTACATGTCAGGTAGTTGTTTATCTCTTTGACATCTGGTGGGAAGGCGTTCCACAGGGCGGGCACCACTACTGAGAAGGCCCTCTGCCTGGTTCCCTGTAACTTGGCTTCTCGCAGGGAGGGAACTGCCAGAAGACCCTCAGAGCTGGACCTCAGTGTTCGGGCAGAACGATGGGGGTGGAGACGCTCCTTCAGGTATACTGGGCCAAGGCCGTTTAGGGCTTTAAAGGTCAGCACCAACACTTTGAATTGTGCTTGGAAATGTACTGGGAGCCAATGTAGGTCTTTCAAGACTGGGGTTATATGGTCTTGGCGGCTGCCCCCAGTCACCAGTTTAGCTGCCATATTAGTTGTAGTTTCCGGGTCACCTTCAAAGGTAGCCCCACATAGAGCGCATTGCAGTAGTCCAAGAAGTGCTTTCTTTTGTTTGTCTTCAACTGCCCAACATGTCCAACTGTCCAACATCCAACCATTGGATGTCCGCAAGACTTTTAGGTTCCCCATCGCTTCTCTAGCCTTTTTCAGCAGGGTTCCCAAGCATCCACTTTGCTCTTTCTCGGTATACTTTCCTTCTAGAAGCCGAGGTAGGAAAACACAGCCTTGCCAGGCACTCGCTTGGCTGCCTGCACCTTCTTGGGTGTCAGCCTAATCTATTCAGACAACAACTTGCATCTGCGGTGAAGAAGAGGAGGACATGGATCTGTTCTGACAGCAGGTCCCTTTACAAGTTCTACCCACTCAACAGGGCTAAAAAAAATTAAAAATCACATAGATGGGAGGAGGTGAGAGCTTCAGCGAAGCAATTCTCTGGCTGACCTGGAGAACAGAGAACCTTTCAACTGCATGACTTGAGTTCTTTTTGCTTTACGGCTCTTGCTCATTGTTTATTTCTCTGGATTTTCCTTAGTTTTGCAATAGCCCTGCAAGCATCACAGAGCTGGACCCCTGCTCTCCTGACGATGTAGCCGCCTTCGTTTTTGGCAAACCATTGGTCCATCTGGCTCAGTATTTGGGGGACCATTTTCTAGCCCAAGGGCCAAATTCTCTTCTGGGCAACCTTCTGAGGGCCACATGTCATGGGTGGGTGGAGCCAGAGGCAAAAAGTGGGTGGAGCCAGAGGCAAAAGATATTGGGCATAATATAAAATTTTCATCTTGGGAAAGGTTATGGAGGGAAGATTTAAAATCTACAGCTGTACGTTGAAAGAAAACTATGGTGGTACCTCGGGTTACATACGCTTTAGGTTACATATGCTTCAGGTTACATACTCTGCTAACCTAGAAATAGTGCTTCAAGTTAAGAACTTTGCTTCAGGATGAGAACAGAAATCGTGCTCTGGCGGCGCAGCGGCAGTGGGAGGCCCCATTTGCTAAAGTGGTGCTTCAGGTTAAGAACAGTTTCAGGTTAAGTACGGACCTCCAGAACGAATTAAGTACTTAACCTGAGGTACCACTGTATATGAAAATGATGTACCGTTGGTATCTAACACCTACTCAATAAGCAAAAATGCATAGAACTGCTTCAAATATTTGTTGGAAATATAAAGAGAAAGAGGGCACATTCTTCCATATGTGGTGGATGTGCAAATTAACAAAAGCATTCTGGGGAATGATATATACTGAGCTGAAAAAAATGTTTAAAATAACGTTTTTGGGGAAAAACAGAAGCTTTTCTATTAGGAATTTTAGGTGCAGAGATACCAAAGGAACAGAAAAGACTATTTATGTACGTGACAACGACAGCACAGATACTTTTGGCCCAAAGGTGGAAGGAAGATAAAGCCCCGACCAGAGAAGAATGGCTGATAAAGATGATGGACTACGCCGAAATGGCGAAAATTTCCCCCCATCTTCTGGGAAGATGAGAAATCAAGAAGATAGAAATTTTACTAAGGAATGGGGGAAATTTATAACTTAGCTCGGAGAACATTGTAAACAATTAAAAACTTTGGCAGGACTGTAACAACACTTGTAATGTAACAAGAACTATGAGAAGATAGGGAATTTTAAGAAAATGGAGAATACTATAAGATGCAGTGGGAAAAGGGAATGTAAATGGAACCCATGGAGGGGCAGAGGAAAGTCCAAGGATTCAGGGGACCCTTTATGTGTATTAATATTATTTGAATATAAATGTAAACTGCAAAAATCAATTAAAAATTGTAAATTAAAAAAAAGGCGGCAAGAGGCATGCTCAGAATTTAAGGGTGTGTTTCAACCAGGCAAAAAAATACTATCATGGTAGAAAGTACAGTGGTACCTTGGGTTAAGAACTTAATTCGTTCTGGAGGTCTGTTCTTAACCTGAAACTGTTCTTAACCTGAAGCACCACTTTAGCTAATGGGGCCTCCCGCTGCAGCGCGATTTCTGTTCTCATACTGAAGCAAAGTTCTTAACCGGAGGTACTATTTCTGGGTTAGCGGAGTCTGTAACCTGAAGCGTCTGTAACCTGAGGTACCACTGTAAGGCCAGTGAAGGTTCTGTCCTGGATAATGTTCTGAGAGGTAGAGAGGCTTGGAGGATTTTGGCCGCTAGCCTGGGGCTCCCCACTCCTGACCTAAGCTGACTGGCCACACTCTTTCCCATCGTTCCCAGTTCTGTCTATAGATGCCAGGAATAATCTGGGGTTTTCTGGGCACAAAGCATGTGCTCTACTGCCGAGCTTAGAGCCCCCGCCTTACAAATGTAGCAGCGCTCATTCTCTTTCACCGCTTCGTAATCCTTTCGCTTCTCTTTTGCAACAGGCTGCGGAGGTAAAAATGAAAGTGAGGAAATGACAGAGCGCTGTAAGAAGAACCCCGCTGGATCAGAACAAAGGCCCATCTAAGTCCAGCATCCTGTTCTCACAGCAGCCAGTCGGATGCCCACAATGGGAAGCCTGTGAGCATCAATGGGCAAAGAGATCACATCCAGTTTGCCTCTCCTGTTTTCTCTAAATGTCCTTCAGATTCACAGACTCACAGAAGTCTCTGACTTCAGTCAAACTGACTGATTCACTGAGCAAGGCAGGAGAAAAGAAGCAAAGGGGAGGATAATTTATATATAGGGCCAGTGCTTTTTTTCTTAAAAAATATATATTTAGGGGTACTCTCATTTTGACTCAAGGAAATCACCGTTTTATAGTTCAAATCAGGGAAAATAAATACAATAAATGGACAAAAATACAAAGATTCACAAAATGTTTAGGGGTATGTGTACCCCTGGTCCCCCCAGAAAAAAGCTATGTGCAGTGGTACCTCGGGTTAAGAACTTAATTTGTTCTGGAGGTCGGTTCTTAACCTGAAACTGTTCTTAACCTGAGGTACCACTTTAGCTAATGGGGCCTCCCACTGCTGCCGCGCGATTTCTGTTCTCATCCTGAAGCAAAGTTCTTAACCCGAGGTACTATTTCTGGGTTAGCGGAGTCTGTAACCTGAAGCGTCTGTAACCTGAAGCGTCTGTAACCTGAAGCATCTGTAACCCAAGGTTCCACTGTATAGGACCATCACAGTATCTCACCCAGACACAATCCATACTACCTGAGGATGTTGCTCTGTCAAAAGGCTCTGAAGACTCTGCCCCAAACTTTCAGAAGAGGTGTGGTCTTCCCCACTTCATTGGAACTGAATGTGTCAATTTAGGTTTCGCTCAGTTTTCCAGTTTTCCATTCTGAAGTTGCTCTCTCGACACCTCTACAACAGTTTGCAAAAATTATTATTTTTGAAGTCCCTATGAAAACTCACCAGCACTTTTAAGATAGATTTTCCCCATAATATAAACATTTTGGGGTGCAATTTTCCCTAAAGTGCACATTTTTGCAAAGTGATTTCCAATGAGCAGTGCCCACTCAATTGCTTTGATAGGCAGAACTGGCGCTCCTGCAGCTGCCACATAATACCCGTTCCACATCTGTAAGAACTCAATCATTTAGTGTGGCAGCATCTACTCTTTGGAACTCCCTGCCCATTGAGATCAAGCAGGAGCCTTCTCTGTACTCTTTTCAGAGCCTGCTAAAATCATTCCTGCTTAGAAAATCCTACCCAGATGCTTTGAAAGTTGAGGCAATTTTAACCTGCTTTAGTATTTTAATTTCTCTATGTTTTAAAATGTACTTGATTTTACTGTCTTATCTTTTGCAAACCACTTTAAGGTTGTTGTTGTTTACAATAAAGTGATGTATGAATTTTATGAAAAATTAAATATAATATAATGCACTTTTGTAGGTTGTTTTCAGCAACATATGCATTTGTATGCACACATTAACCTAGAATTGTTTTTATATTCCTCACTGGGCTGTAGAACTACATTGAAAATTCAGAGAAGTGTGAATTTTAAAAGATGGCTGAGTTCAGTTCGCAAACTAAAGACCGCAAGTCTGGTAGGTTTGCCTTTAATACGTAGGTTTGCCTTTAAATCAAATTTCTCCCCCACCTCTCACTGGAGCCAAGGCCTCCAGAACTGAGTAGGGCACATTTAAGAACCAATAGCCTTTCGGGTGGTGCTGTGGTCTAAACCATTGAGCCTCTTGGGCTTGCCAATCAGAAGGTAGGCGGTTTGAATCCCCACAACGGGGTGAGCTCCCATTGCTCTGTCCCAGCTCCTGCCAACCTAGGAGTTTGAAAGCACGCCCCAAAGTGCAAGTAGATAAATAGGTACCGTTCCGGTGGGAAGGTAAATGGCGTTTCCATGCACTGCTCTGGTTTCAGTATTCCATTGCACCAGAAGCGGCTTAGTCATGTTGGCCACGTGACCCAGAAAAACTGTCTGTGGACAAACGCCGGCTCCCTTGGCCTGTAAAGTGAGATGAGTGCTGCAACCCCAGAGTCGACTGTGACTAGACTTAACTGTCAGGGGTCCTTTACATTTTACCTTTTTTAGCCTCAGCACTGGAGGTGGAGCTAGAAACCCTGACCTCCCTGCAGCCTGTTTACTGCCTCAGTCGTTTTTGAACCTTTGCTGAAGCAACATCTTAAGTCTGCTGCTCTTGGCTGCCTCCCTCCAGCCCAACTCCTGTACTGCTCTGCATGGAGCTGTCCATGGTCCTAAGTGGCCTCCAGAACTTTGCTGAAGCAACATATTCTACCTGCTGCTCTCGGATGCCTCCCTCCAGCATGATTCCTGCCTATGGAGCTATCTGTGGTCCTGTTCCCTCGCCTGAACTCTTTCTTCACCATCCTAGGCTTCCGTAAGCCCTCTGCCAAGAACAGGATAACAACACAGGATGTTCACATGAATGCTCTAATGTGTTGAATGAATTTGTGAGGGGGTTATGGGGCTGAACTACGTAACTGCCCTCGCCCAGTAAAGAAAAAGGGAACCAAAATGACCAGGGAGCAACTCCCCTAGAAGGAAAAGCTTCAGTTGGTTTTTGTTGTTGTTGTTCATTTAGTTTAGAATGGGGTGCCCTACAGATATTGTTAGATTACAGCTCCCGTCCTCCCTGCCCATTGGCTATGCTGGCTGGGGCTGATAGGAGTTGGAGGTCATCAATGACTGGGGAGCACCACGTTGGCTATCCTTAATTTAGATCACAGAGTCATCCAATGAAACCATTTGGTGGAAGATTCGGGGCAGAAAAGTGAAAGGACTTACTCATACAGCATGGAGTTAAACTCTGGGATTCGCTACCATGAGATGGGGTACATGGGTTTCATACACACAGGGGAACTTGCTTTTTACAGTGTATGTGGTTTCCCCTTTTCTCCTCACAACAACCCTAAAAGGTAGGCTAGGCAGTGAGAGAGAGAGACTGGCCTCAGATTAACCAGTAAGGGGTAGGGCCAAATGCAACCAAGAGGATTCAATTGTCTCCCCCACCCCATTATTTTATGTGTTTAATTAGGGTTTAAAATCCAGGGCTAGATCTGGGACAGTTGTCCTGGCAGGAGCTGGCTGCAAACACTCTGGCGGGGATCTGCCCTCCTCCTCTCCCAATTAACCTCCATCTCCAGGGCCTGCCTCCATGACATCACCAGGGGCCACCCCTAGGTTTCAGGCTGGGCTCTGAAACTTCAAGGCCCAAGATGCTCCTCACCTCACAAGCCTAGCTGCACATTCCAAGACAGTGTAATCCTCACACTGGTTTAATGGCAAGCCAGTGATGTGGGAGAACTTCCTCCAATGTTCACCCATCCAAGAAGTAGCGAGATCAAGTGTGACAACCCCAGCTGCCATCCACAAATCCAAGGCCTCATTTGTTCCACACAATTTGCAAGAATCCTGGATCTTCTTCCAGGCTCTGCTCAATAAAGCAAAAAAAACAAACAAAAAAAACCCTTATTCCAGCACGTTCAAATTCCAAATCATATAGACTCTTTGGAAGTTCTGGAAGCTGTTTTGCTCTGCAGACGCAGCATAAACTTGGCACAGAGAGGCCTCCTCTGATTTGGGGGTTTGTTTTCTTCATAGGTCTGCCCCCCCTTCCTCCTTTGTACAAAAAGCCCATGGTGTCCTTTCCAGCTCAGAATGAAATCATGTGTCGCTTGCTTGCCTGCCTTCAAGACAAGCCAAGAAAGCATCTGTGTCTGGAGGGGATCGTAAATATCGCTGGGCACGTCCCTCCCTGCTTTTGCCAAGCTCCTCTTTCTCTCAAAAGGACACAGATGCCATCCATAAATGCACATAAATTGCTACTGGTGGCGGCCGGCCAACCTTGCTGCTGGAAAGAGACAATGGGGATGTTCTGGCATAAAAGGAACAATCTACACGCACAGGCCCCCAACAGCGGCAGACACTCTCCAAGTGCTGCAGTGGCGGGGGCTTCAGCGGAGATGAAATACTCCACAGTACTCCATTGTGAACCAAGCAGGGACAGAGGGGGAAAAACCAGTTTAGTTCACATTTAAGGGTGCACCGAACCTAATTTGCCGAACCTCCAATTGTCCCCATTTTCCATGTGCAGTTCCGGATTTACAGAAGCCATCCTGGTTTCTGATTTGGTCCTGGAATGTCCCGCTTTTCCTTATGACGTCCCTATTTTCATCGGAGAAATGTTGGTGGGTATGGAGTTATGCGACCCCCTGAGCCAAGGAGATAAGTACAGTGGTACCTCTGGCTGCAAATGGGATCCATTCCAGAGCCCTGTTCACATCCTGAAGCAAACACAACCCGCGACTGCACGTCTGTGCGTGCGCGGGTTGCTTTTCACCGCTTCTGCGCATGCGCGTGACATCATTTTGAGCGTCTGCGCATGTGCTAGCGGTGAAACCTGGAAGTAACACATTCTGTTACTTCTGGGTCGCTGCGGAGCGCAACCCGAAAACACTCAACCCGAAACTACTTCAACCCGAGGTATGACTATAACTATACAACCTTTAGATGACATCTGGAGGCAGCCATGTATAGGGAAGTTTTTAATGTTTTACAGTGGTACCTTGGTTTAATAACAGCTTAGTTTATGAACAACTTGGATGAAGAACGCTGACAACCCGGAAGTAGGCGTTTTGGTTTGTGAACTTTGCCTTGGAAGCAGAACATGTTTGGCTTCCTGTTGAGTGTGTTCCATTTGTAAATTGAGTCCCCCGCTGCTGTGGGAAAGCACGCCTTGGTTTAAGGTCGCTTTGGTTTAAGAACAGACTTCTGAAACTGATTAAGTTCATAAACTAAGGTAACACTGTATTATGTTTTTATATATGTTGGGTGCCACTCAGAGTGGCTGGGGCAACCCTGTCAGATGGGCAGGGTAGAAATAATAAAATCATTATCATGGAATAGGACATCCCTATTTTCACTGGAGTAATGTTGGAGGGTATGAATTTGCAGCTCCAGAAACAAAGGCAGGTCCTGTGGAAATAAAATAAAAAACCAACCATGCACAGATTCACCTTAGCTCTTTACTCAGGTACCTGAGAGAGTGGTCTCCAACCCCATGGGAGTCACGGAGTCCTCAGCACGTGTAAAACGCAAGGAAGATTTTGCAGATTGTTTGACACGTGAGGTTCGACTTTTGCTTCCCCAAATTGTGCTGGAAAAGCACAAAGCAAGTTTCAACTCGCTTTCAACCTTTCCTTTAAAAAACTGTTTGCTCTGCATAGCAATAACCTTCCCGTTCCAGGCAGTTTGCGGTTACACATGTAAGAACATTCTCCACGATATTTGTTCCTTTCACAGCTAAGTGGTCAACTTCACCTTTTGTACCAGATCATGCTGCTTCACATTTTAACTCCCTGTTTTAACTGGTTCAGTATCTTGAAATCATCAATCCTAAACCAAATTGATTGATTTCCCTGACATAAGTTTTCAGTGTTCCACCTCCAGTCAGGAAGCTCTTTGTTCTTAAATGGTTCCTGCTCAGTTCTGGAGACCTTGGCTTCAATCAGGGCTGGGGGAGAAGTTTGATTCCATTTGCATTTTCAGGCAAACCTACCTAAATCACACTCTCTGAAATAATACAGGAATGAAATGGAATATACTCGGAGTCAAGTGTGGATTTCATGCTCTTTATTCAGCTCATAGTGGTGAGGAGGACTGGAAGTTCCCCCAGAATGTCTGCTTTATATACATTATTTACACAATGGGCCCCACGTGATTGGCTAATTCCGGGATTCACCTGTAGGCCAATCAGGTTGCGGATTCACTACCACCTGGAGCTGGATTGGGTGGCTCCTGTGGACCAATCAGACTGCTGCATTCTGAATCCTATTGTTCTAGGACCAATCAGACTGCTGCCGTTTGGATCCTATTCAACTAGTACATAACACGAAACACAGCCATTCTTTGAAATCTGCATTTCTCCAAATTTTGCAGCGCAGTTCTGCAGCCATGAGATGTGTGCAAAATTGCATATATTGGGGTAAAGAATTCTTGAAAATACATCATTCAGTGAAAATAATGTACAAAAATGCAATATGCTGTGGGATATGGCTTTGGGGGGAAAAAGTGTATCTGTTACATTGACGGCATAAGAAAGAAACATGTATATTAGCAGTAAAATAATGGTGAATTTTCCTGAGGACTTTTTTTTAAAAAAGTCACAAAACTAATGTGAAAAAGTGGGAAATTGAACTTAAGGTTGGAAATGTGAGAAAGTGAGAGAAAGTGAAATTGGCAGATTCACCTGTGCCCAAACTAACCTTACCAATGGATCTTTGGGCTGATGGATGTATAGTAAATAGATATAATCTCTAGTCTTTTCTTCACTTGAATCAGACCAATAGCATTTCTGCTACTTTCTATTATCTATCTATCTATCTATCTATCTATCTATCTATCTATCATCTATCTATCTATCTATCTATCTATCTATCTATCTATCATCTATCCACCTAATGTCAGCCAATTAAATAATGATAGGCTGTTTGTTCATCCAACGTTCAAATTAAATGCATTTGCATATAGTCAAAGCATTAGTGTGGCTGCTCTTTTTGAGATCTGGAAGGGCCTGTGCAATCAGATGGAGGCTGTTTTGCCTAACACACCACTGGAAGGTCTGCCTGATCCAAAATTTTCCTTGAGGGATTGCTGCAGAACTGTTTCTTTGCCAGCTGTAAACATCTGTCTTAAATCTTGCACAGTGGGCAGCTGTGGAGGTCAGTCACAGCTAAACACTAAAACCCTTTGGACTTGTCAATATTGTGTCTTTTAAAGTGTTGGAGGATTAAGCTTCTCTCAGTAAGTGATTATTTTCCCTTGGCATTTTTTTTGGCCGCTGTGCTGGGATGGGGGAGAGCTTGTGGCCTTGCAGATGTGGTTGGACCACAACTCCTGTCGTCCCTGAGCATTGGCCATGCTGGCAGTGGACTGATGAGAGCTGGCGTCCAATCACATCTGCAAAGCCACAGGTCCCCCATGCCAGGGATGATCAAATATCAGAATGTAAGAAGATTGATTCTGGACCAGAGCAGAGACCTGCCTAGTCAAGCACCCTGCTCCTCAGCCTTCATCATGTAAAGCCAGAACTGACATAAATATGCAATAATTATCATGGAAAACGAGCGAGGTCCCAACTAAAGAAGAATGGCAACTTAAGCTGATGGAATACGCGCAGCTCGCGGACTTAACATACAGAATAAGAGAACAAGAAGAACATAACGTTTAGAGAAGATTGGAAAACGTTTATTGAATATATGGGGGGAATTGTGTGCGCTTGAAAACGTTGGCAGCATTAAGATGAATTCAGCAGTGTAAATAACTTTTGCTGGATGTAATAATGAAATACTGAAGGGTTCCGTTTATGTAAAATATGCAGGGATTTATGATATGCAGGATGAACCATGGAAAGAGAAGAAGGGAAGTCATTGATATTTTTAGGATGTTTAAATGAGCATTCTAAATTGTAAAAGAGAAAATATAATAAAAATTATCTAAATGAAATAAATAAATATACAGTATTTCTCTGCTTCTCTGGTCAACAAAGCAGGATTGTCAGCTGCTATGTTTTCAGGACCAGACTCAGCCTCCAGCAGCTACATAGGAACCCTGCAGTGGTGTGTAGTGAAATTTTTCATAGGGGAACAGTTAGCGTCAGAGGCACCAGCTTGAGAGGGCAATGGGGAGTGATGTTGTGGTGTCCTGACGTTGCATGTGTGAGCATCGTACCTTCCTCCCTGAGCCAGGCAGAAGCTGCTCCAGGGGGACATTTAAGGGATTAGCCTAGTCTCCCTAGTCCACTGACCACCCGCCACTGGAACCCTGGATTGTTGATAACGCATGATTTGGGTTTGGATCTAGGTAGGTTCACACCCCTGGTTCCATCCTGACCCTAACAGAGTGAAATCTAGACCAGGCTTCCTCAAACTTAGCCCTCCATATGTTTTGAGACTACAGTTCCCATCATCCCTGACCACTGGTCCTGCTAGCTAAGGATCATGGGAGTTGTAGGCCAAAAACATCTGGAGGGCCAAGTTTGAGGAAGCCTGATCTAGACAAAGCAGGACCGCAGTTACCTAGGGGAAAGGCTGCAGCTCACCTGCCCTGCAGGCAGAAGGTCCCAGATCAAATCCCTGGGTTCTCCAGGTAGGGCAGAGTTGGAGGCAGGAATAGTTCTTAATACCCATTGCTGTATTGCCACAGGAGGGGGAGAGTTCTCTTGTGCTATAATCCTGCCTACAGGTTTCTCATGGGCATCTGGTTGGCCGCTGACAGAACAGGATGCTGAACTAGATGGGCCATTGGCCTGATCCAGCAGGCTCTCCTTTTGGCTGGGGATACCCTCTTGGTACGAACAGCTTCTCCCTGTCAGTGTAGACAGTAGTGAACAAGATGGACCAATGGCTTGACTCAGTACAAGGCAGCATCCTGTGCTCCTATGTCTTAAGGGACAGGCTGTCGCACAGTGGTAGAGCCTCTGTTTTCCATGCAGAAAGCCCCAAGTTCAATCACCAGATATGGCCAGAATTGCTCCCTTCTTGAACCCCTGGGTGCCATGATGCAAACTTCTGCTGAAAGTAGTGAATTCTCTGCTCACAAGGTGGTGCACATTCCATCAACGGTGTCACTGAAAAAATCTCTGAACTTTTTTTACACATCACTGGGGAAGATAGGCAAACTAATGCCAGTGTACTGGAAGAAGCAAAGATCACCAGCGTCAAAGCAATGGTTCTTCAACATCAACTTCGTTGGACTGGTCATGTTGTGCGGGTGCCTGATTTGTTGTTGTTGTTTAGTTGTTTAGTCGTGTCTGACTCTTCGTGACCCCATGGACCAGAGCACGCCAGGCACTCCTGTCTTCCACTGCCTCCCGCAGTTTGGTCAAACTCATGCTGGTAGCTTCGAGAACACTGTCCAACCATCTCGTCCTCTGTCGTCCCCTTCTCCTTGTGCCCTCCATCTTTCTCAAGATCAGGGTCTGTTCCAGGGTGTCTTCTCACAACAACTACTCTATTCCGAACTTTAAAATGGAAAGCGTAACGCTGGTGCTCAACAAAAGAGGTTTAATAATAATAATAATAATTTTTTATTTATACCCCGCCCTCCCCAGCCAAGGCCGGGCTCAGAGCGGCTTACAAGCAATAATAAAAACAAGATGAGTGATTACAACTTAAAAACAAAAATAAAATACAACATTAAAATAATGGAACATTAAAATATTAAAATGGAGCCTCATTGCAGGAGAAGGAAAAGAAAAAAGAAAAAGGGGGTGGAGGGAATCAAATTGGCTCCAATCCAAAGGCCAGGCGGAACAACTCTGTCTTACAGGCCCTGCGGAAAGAGATCAGATCCTGCAGGGCCCTGGTCTCATGAGACAGAGCGTTCCACCAAGTTGGGGCCAGTGCTGAAAAGGCCCTGGCTCTGGTTGAAGCCAATCTAACTTCCTTAGGGCCTGGGACCACTAGGGTGTTGTTATTTATGGACCTTGAGGCTCTCCGTGGGGCATACCAGGCGATGCGGTCCCGTAGGTACGAGGGTCCTAGGCCGTGAAGGGCTTTAAAGGTCAAAAGCAGCACCTTAAATCTGACCCTGTACTCCACCGGGAGCCAGTGCAGCTTGAAAAGCACTGGATGAATATGCTCCCATGGCAGAGACCCTGTGAGGAGCCTCGCTGCAGCATTCTGTACCCGCTGGAGTTTCTGGGACAGCTTCAAGGGCAGCCCCGCGTAGAGCGAGTTACAGTAGTCAAGCCTGGAGATGACTGTCGCATGGATCACTGTGGCCAGGTCGGGGCGGGAAAGGTAAGGGACCAACTGCTTGATGCGGCGAAGGTGGAAAAATGTCGCCTTGGCTGTTGCTGTGACTTGCGCCTCCATGGAAAGGGAGGCGTCAAGGATTACACCCAAACTCTTAACGGAAGGCAATGGCACTAATTGGGCCCCCGCAAGAGAAGGGAGTTGGTCCCTCATCCCCATGCTATCCCGACCTAGCCATAGGACCTCTGTCTTCGAAGGATTTAGTTTCAATCGGCTCCCACGAAACCATCCAGCCACAGCTTCCAAGCATCTGGTCAGTGTGTAAGGGGCCGAGTTGGTGTGGCCATCCATCAGTAGATAGAGCTGAGTGTCATCAGCATATTGATGACAGCCCAGCCCAAAGCTCCGGATAATCTGGGCAAGGGGGCGCATAAAGATGTTAAAAAGCATTGGGGAGAGAATTGCGCCCTGCGGCACTCCACACACCATGGAGTGGCGTGACGACATTTCCCTCCCTAGTGCCACCCTCTGTCCCCGACCAGAGATAAAAGAGCACAACCAAAGTTTAAAAAAACCCTCTCATGCCTGTCAAAAAAAAAAAGTAGTATAAACACCGTCAATTGGGCAACACTGGCCTGTGAGCGCTCCAGTTGGAGAACAGCCTTTACCAAAGGTGTCATGGACTTTGAAGACGCTCGAACTCAGGATGAAAGGGAGGAACGTGCTAAGAGGAAGGCACGTTTGGCAAACCCTCACCTTGATCAACTCCTGCCCAGAAACCTATGTCCCCACTGTGGAAGGACGTGTGGATCCAGAATTGATCTCCACAGTTACTTACAAACTCACTGTTAAAACCGTGTTTATAGAAGACAATCTTACTTGGCTACAAGTGATTGCCAAAGAAAAAGAAGAAGCACATTTTGCGGAGCGTGTGTTTGAGTGCAAAACTGCCCACATTTCCAAGAACGTAGCCATTGCCTTCCTCTCCTTTGGAGAGAACCACCTGACACTTATTTCACCCTGCTTCTTCTCATTATCGGTCTCCTAATCTGTTCCAGCTGGTGGGGGGGGGAGAGAAATCAGGCTGTCAACACACTACTCTTTCCTGGCCTCCTCACAAGCTTCTGTCTTGGGTTGTAAATATCCCCATCTATTTTGAAATGGAAATAAAAAGCCTTTGCATTATTAATTTTTCCCCCAAAAAAAATTGTGCGAAGGGGAAGAATGCACTCCTCACAACCTTCCATTCCGTAAACGAAACATCACAACTCAAATCAATGTATATATTTTTCCATTGCTGGGCCCGGAGGGGCTTGTGGAAAAATGTGATCATTCTATATAGGCTGTGTGACTGCGCTAGACTCTTTCAGCAGGCTGCAAGGAAGAGAAGTTTGGGTGGAACTTCGAGATTTTCTCTCCATAGGCAACAAAATAAACCTTAGGTCACATCCTAGCCTCAGGAAAACAGACAATTTGCTTGGCTGTCGCACCTTGGGAAGTCGACCTGAAATGTGGAGTCGATTTGGAAGCACATAAAAATGAATCAAGGTGGAATGGAACAATAAACACAGATCTCACCATTCAAAGCTTTCTGCAGCCAATATTTCTTTCCCCCTGCACTGAGACGTGAGAACTTGAGAACAAAGGTCCACCTACCTCTGAGTTGAGAACTGCGTGCTGGACTACAGCTAGGAAGGGGGAGACAGATTCGATTCAGCTTCCATTTAAAGGCAAACCCAAGTACCGGTAATTCACATTTTCTGAAACAATATGCAAGTGGAAATACACATTGCAAGAGGCGTGGCCTACAGGGCCTTTCAGTCTCTTCCAACCCTACATTTCTATGAAACGCAGCTATCCTTTGAAATTCACGCTTCTTCGAATTTTGCAGCCAAACAAATGGATGCAAAAATATACCAGGGTAAAATGTGCATATAAATTCATCCATTGGTGAAAATAACATAAAGGTAAAGGTAAAGGTAAAGGTACCCCTGCCCATACGGGCCAGTCGTGTCCGACTCTAGGGTTGTGCGCCCATCTCACTTAAGAGGCCGGGGGCCAGTGCTGTCCGGAGACACTTCCGGGTCACGTGGCCAGCGTGACGAAGCTGCTCTGGCGAGCCAGCACCAGCGCAGCACACGGAAACGCCATTTACCTTCCCGCTATAAAGCGGTACCTATTTATCTACTTGCACTTTTAAGGGTGCTTTCGAACTGCTAGGTGGGCAGGAGCTGGGACCGAAAGACGGGAGCTCACCCCGCCGCGGGGATTCGAACTGCCGACCATATGATCGGCAAGTCCTAGGCACTGAGGTTTTACCCACAGCGCCACCCGCGTCCCGAAAATAACATACAAACAGCCATTGTCTTAGGGGATGTTGCTTTGCAAAAAATGTGTGCATTAGGGGGAAAGTGCATACAAAAATTGTTGCTGTTGGTGGTGGTGGTGCTAGGGTGGGTAAAAATTCAGAAGAAAAGCAAATTACAGCCACGGGAAAAGGGTGGGTCCTGAAAACACCTCTCAGGTGTCAAAGGCCAGGTTAAAGAGGTGCATCTTTTAAAGAGGACTTCTTGTTGTTCCTTTGTCTTAAGGGAAGGGCTGTAGACGGTCTGCTTTGCGTGCAGAAGGCCTTTGGTTCAATCTCCAACATCTCCAGGTAGGGCTAGGGGTGAGTCCCTGTCTGATACCCTAGAGAGCTGCTGCCAATCAATGTAGACCAGGGTTTCCCCAACCTGGGTCTCCAGCTGCTTTGGGGGTGTTTTTTTCAAAAAAAAAATCATTTTATAACACAAATAAAGAACACAAACAGAAAAACAAACAATACAAACAAATTCTTATCATATCCTTATTTTCCTAAACATTGTTAAGTGGGCTTCCCCAAGTCCCACCTATCTGATTTTCATTTTACTTCATCTTTAGCAGTTTACAGTGGTACCTCAGGTTACATACACTTGAGGTTCCAGACTCTGCTAACCCAGAAATAGTGCTTCAGGTTAAGAACTTTTCTTCGGATGAGAACAGAAATCGTGCGGCGCTGCGGCAGTGGGAGGCCCCATAAGCTAAAGTGGTGCTTCAGGTTAAGAACAGTTTCAGGTTAAGAACAGACCTCCGGAACAAATTAAGTACTTAACCCGAGGTACCACTAAACATATATCATAGTTTCTAACCATCTTTTTTTTATAATACTTAAATTAACTTCACATTTTATCACTTACAAATAATATTATTTTAAAATACACTATCTTCAGCTTCTAACCCTACAGCCTATATCCACTTCCAAAGCTAGTCTAAGATTTAAATATTAACATATTTTTTTCAAATATTCCTTAAACATCTTCCAGTCTTCTTCCACCGTCTCTTCTCTCTGGTCTGGGAGTCTCCCAGTCAGTTCGGCAAGTTCCATATCGTCCATCATCTTCATCTGCCATCCTTCGATAGTTGGTAAATCTTGTTTCTTCCAATTCTTCGCTAGCAATATTCTCGCAGCTGTTGCGGCATACAGAAAAAAAGTAACATCCTTTTGGGAGATTTCACCCCCCCCCCCACTATACCAAGCAAAAAAGGCTTCTGGTTTTTTAATAAATGTGTTTTTCAACACTTTTTCCAGTTCATTATAAACCCTTTCCCAGAAGTCTTTTTACCTTGGGGCACGTTCACCACATTCCAGCTGTTTTTTTGGACTACAACTCCCATCATCTCTAGCTAGCAGGGATGATGGGAATCGTAGTCCAAAAAACAGCTGGAGACCCAAGTTGGGGAAACCCTGGTGTAGACAACACTGAGCTAGATGAACCAACTGTCTAACTCAGAATAAGGCTGCTTCCAATGTTCCTAGGTAAAGACTCTTCCTTATTCAGTGGTACCACCTATACAGTGGTACAGACGCTTCAGGTTACAGACTCCACTAACCCAGACATAGAATCATAGAATCCTAGAGTTGGAAGAGACCACAAGGGCCATCGAGTCCAACCCCCTGCCAAGCAGGAAACACCATCAGAGCACTCCTGACATATGGTTGTCAAGCCTCTGCTTAAAGACCTCCAAAGTAGGAGACTCCACCACTCTCCTTGGCAGCAAATTCCACTGTCGAACAGCTCTTACTGTCAGGAAGTTCTTCCTCATGTTTAGGTGGAATCTTCTTTCTTGTAGTTTGGATCCATTGCTCCGTGTCCGCTTCTCTGGAGCAGCAGAAAACAACCTTTCTCCCTCCTCTATGTGACATCCTTTTATATATTTGAACATGGCTATCATATCACCCCTTAACCTCCTCTTCTCCAGGCTAAACATGCCCAGCTCCCTTAGCCGTTCCTCATAAGGCATCGTTTCCAGGCCTTTGACCATTTTGGTTGCCCTCCTCTGGACACGTTCCAGTTTGTCAGTGTCCTTCTTGAACTGTGGTGCCCAGAACTGGACACAGTACTCCAGGTGAGGTCTGACCAGAGCAGAATACAGTGGCACTATTACTTCCCTTGATTTAGATGCTATACTCCTATTGATGCAGCCCAGAATTGCATTGGCTTTTTTAGCTGCTGCGTCACACTGTTGGCTCATGTCAAGTTTGTGGTCAACCAAGACTCCTAGATCCTTTTCACATGTACTGCTCTCAAGCCAGGTGTCCCCCATCTTGTATTTGTGCCTCTCATTTTTTTTGCCCAAGTGCAATACTTTACATTTCTCCCTGTTAAAATTCATCTTGTTTGTTTTTGCCCAGTTCTCTAATCTGTCAAGGTCATTTTGAAGTGTGATCCTGTCCTCTGGGGTGTTAGCCACCCCTCCCAGTTTGGTGTCATCTGCAAATTTGATCAGGATGCCCTTGAGTCCATCATCCAAGTCGTTGATAAAGATGTTGAATAAGACCGGGCCCAAGACAGAACCCTGTGGCACCCCACTAGTCACTCTTCTCCAGGATGAAGAGGAACCATTGATGAGCACTCTTTGGGTTCGGTCAGTCATCCAGTTACAAATCCACTGAGTGGTAGCATAGTCAAGACCACATTTTACCAGTTTCTTAACAAGAATATCATGGGGCACCTTGTCAAATGCCTTGCTGAAATCAAGGTAGGCTACATCCACTGCGTTCCCTTCATCTACCAGGCTTGTAATTCTGTCAAAAAACGAGATCAGGTTAGTCTGACATGACTTATTTTTCAGAAATCCATGCTGACTATTGGTGATCACAGCATTCCTTTCTAGGTGCGCACAGACTGTTTGCTTAATGATCTGCTCCAGAATCTTCCCTGGTATTGATGTCAGACTGACTGGGCGGTAATTATTTGGGTCCTCTCTTTTCCCCTTTTTGAAAATAGGGACAACATTTGCCCTCCTCCAGTCTGCCGGGACTTCGCCTGTTCTCCAGGAATTCTCAAAGATGACTGCCAGTGGTTCTGAGATCACATCTGCCAGTTCTTTTAATACTCTTGGATGCAGTTCATCTGGCCCTGGAGACTTGAATACATCTAAACTGGCCAAGTATTCTTGTACTATCTCCTTAGTTATTCTGGGCTGTGTTTCCTTTGCTGAATCATTTGCTCCAAATTCTTCAGGTCGGGCATTGTTTTCCTTATCGGAGAAGACTGAGGCAAAGAAGGCATTGAGGAGTTCAGCCCTTTCTGTGTCCCCTGTTTGCATTTCACCATCTTCTCCTCTGTTTCTTTGCTCTTCCTTTTGCTACGAACATACCCATAGAAGCCTTTTTTGTTGCTTTTAACCTCTCTAGCAAGCCTGAGTTCATTCTGTGCTTTAGCTTTTCTGACTTTGTGTCTACACGTGCTGGCTATTTGTTTGAATTCCTCTTTGGTGGTTTCCCCCCTTTTCCATTTTTTGTACACATCCTTTTTTAATCTTAACTCAGTTAAAAGTTCTTTAGATAGCCACCCTGGCTTCTTTAGGCACCTTCCATGTTTCCCTCTCATTGGTATTGCCTGACGTTGTGCTTTTAGTATCTCCCTCTTAACAAACTCCCAGCCATCATGAACTCCCTTTCCTTTTAGTATTACTGTCCATGGGATCTCACCCAGCACTTCCCTAAGTTTTATGAAGTCGGCTTTCTTAAAGTCAAGAAATTGAGTCCTAGTATGCTTGGCTGCTCCTTTCCGCTGTATTGTAAACATAGTACCTCGGGTTAAGAACTTTGCTTCAGGATGAGAATAGAAATCGCGTGGCGGCAGCGGGAGGCCCCATTAGCTAAAGTGGTACCTCAGGTTAAGAACAGTTTCAGGTTAAGAATGGACCTCCAGAACGAATTAAGTTTTTAACCTGAGGTACCACTGTACCTGTCGATTCCTTCTCTCTCTGTGCTTATCCCACCTCCATCCCAGTGGCTCTGGCGTTCCTTTGTGACTCAAAAGTGGAACGTGATTTCTCTCTCTCTCTCTCTCTCTCTCTCTCTCTCTCTCTCTCTCTCTTTCTCCGCTTCCCCGTTCTTCTTCCCCAGCTCCCTCGGAATGCCACGTCACTTTGGGTTTTGCCACTCGCCCTGAGTGGTTGGCATGGTGTGACAAGCTGGCTGCCCTCGGGCATCCTCAAGTGGCTGGCACTCTGATCCAAAGCGATTTTGCGGACCCGCCACCCGGTGCCAAAGGCAAACGGGAGACAGGAGTGTGCAGGCCTCTGTTCACTTTTCTTTGCTAGGGAGTCACTCAAGGGGAAGCAGAACTGTAGAAGTGTCCACCTAAAATAACCCCCTCTTCAAAAACTATGCATCTTATTACTGCTTCCTTTACGAGGAACCAAAACCCAGGTTGGCTTTCTTAGCAATTTTACAATACAGTGGTACCTCAGGTTACATATGCTTCAGGTTACATACGCTTCAGGTTACAGACTCCACTAACCCAGAAATAGTGCTTCAGGTTAAGAACTTTGCTTCAGGATGAGAACAGAAATTGTGCTCCGATGGCACGGCAGCAGCAGAAGGCCCCATTAGCTAAAGTGGTAGCTCAGGTTAAGAACAGTTTCAGGTTAAGTACGGACCTCCGGAACAAATTAAGTACTTAATCTGAGGTACCACTGTACTTATTAACTCCTACCCTGCACCATTAAGGTCACAGAGTGGGTTGTAACTAAAGACAGGTGAATATGTCAATTTCAGCTTTTCATTTTTCCACTCTTAAGATCATAATTTTGATATTTTTTTTTTTAAAAAAAAGGTTTAGGAAGTCTTATGAACGTAGAAAGTTGTCTTCTACTGAGTCAGACCTTTGGACTATATACCTCAGTATTGTCTACACCAAGGCCTCATTTGTGACTAGACATTTAATGCAGTATCTTCTTCTCCTCTCTTCTTTGGCGATCACTCATAACTGAGTAAGATTGTCTTCCATAAGCACGGTTTTAAAAGCGAGTCTGTGATTCTCCAGTGTTTGGACTTCACCCCAAGAAGTGCACTCCATTGTCTTTCGATAGAAACAGGTGCCAACAATACCTCTTTAAACAGTCATGGCTTCCCCCCAGAGGATCATGGGAGCTGTCCTTTGTTAAGGGTGCTGAGGGTTGTTTGAGGACCTCCATTCCTCTTCCAAAAGTTGTGTACACACTATACATTTAAAGCAAATTCTTTCCCTCGGTGAATTATGGCCACTGTAGTTTGGTTAAGTTGTTAGCAATTGTAACTCTGTGAGGGGTAAACTACAGGGCCCAGAATTCTCTGAGGGAAAGAATGTGCTTTAAAGGTAGAGTGCATAGAATTTGGTTTAATGATCAACCCCTCTTCCAAGGGAACTCCAGGAATTTTTGCTCTCTGAGAGTGAACAGGTAGCATTCTAACAATTCTCAACGCTCTTAACACACTACACTTCCCAAGACCCTTTGGGGGAAGCCATGACTATTTAAAGTGGCATGATACTGCATTAAATACATAGTGCAGATGGGACCTACGCAAACCCTCCACTGTCCCTATTTTCCAGAGACAGACCCAGATTTGCAGAAGCCATCCATCCCAATTTCTGATTTGATCCTGGAATGTCCTGCTTTTCCTTAGGACGTCCCTACTATACAACCTAGGGATGCGGGTGGCGCTGTGGGTTAAACCACAGAGCCTAGGGCTTGCCGATCAGAAGGTCGGTGGTTTGAATCCCCATGACGGGGCGAGCCCCCGTTGCTCGGTCCCTGCTCCTGCCAACCTAGCAGTTCAAAAGCACGTCAAAGTGCAAGTAGATAAATAGGTACTGCTCCGGCGGGAAGGTAAACGGCGTTTCCATGCACTGCTCTGGTTCGCCAGAAGCAGCTTAGTTATGTTGGCCACATGACCCGGAAGCTGTACGCCGGCTCCCTTGGCCAATAAAGCGAGTTGAGCGCTGCAACCCCAGAGTCGGCCATGACTGGACTTTGACGTGCTTTTGAACTGCTAGGTTGGCAGGAGCAGGGACTGAACAACGGGAGCTCACCCCATCGCGGGGATTCGAACCTCCGACCTTCTGATCGGCAAGTCCTAGGCTCAGTGGTTTAACCCACAGCAGATGTACAACATCATTATTTGGCTTGGGGGTGTCTCGGGGCATCCACAAGCAATTAAAAATAGTTTTGGTGGACCAGCCCAAGAGTGAGATCAGAGTCAACGCTGTTTCTATGTTCTGAGGTGTCACCTTTCAAACTGGTGCCCCAGCGGCTTGTGGGGGAACTTATTTCATTATTTACGGGCAGAGTTGGATTCCACGCGAAAGTGATGACAAGTGACCTGTCTGGACTTTGACACTTGTTGCCAGAAACATTGCGACCTGGTTTTCACCCTGCTGTGTCATTCCCTGGGTGATTAGTTTACAACTAGGTTGTCCATCATCAGATATATACGGACGGACGGACGATTTATTTCGTAGTTATTTCAACAATTTATATACCAACAGAGACTCCTTCTCCTCAGAGTATTGCGAAAGAATAATGTCAATCAACATTTGATGATCTCCTTCTACCGGTCCACAACAGAAAGTGTCCTTTCATACTGCATCATGGTGTGGTACGCTGGTTTGACATCAACTGATAGGAAGTGGCTACAGAGGGTGGAGAATACAGCACAAGATATTATGGGCTGTCCCATGAATCCACTGGATGAAATAGCGGAAGAACGTTTCCTCAGGAGCGTGAGGAAAATTCTCAGGGATGATTCACAATATGCTGGGTATGTGCCTTAAAGATAAAGGGACCCCTGACCATTAGGTCCAGTCATGACCGACTCTGGGGTTGCAGCGCTCAACTCGCTTTATTGGCCAAGGGAGCCGGCGTACAGCTTCCAGGTCATGTGGTCAGCATGACTAAGCCGCTTCTGGCGAACCAGAGAAGGAAACACCTTTTACCTTCCCGCCGGAGCGGTACCTATTTATTCTACTTGCACTTTGACGTGCTTTCAAACTGCTAGGTTGGCAGGAGCAGGGACCGAGCAACGGGGGCTCACCCCGTCGCGGGGATTCAAACCGCCAACCTTCTGATCAGCAAGTCCTAGGCTCTGTGGTTTAACCCACAGCGCCACCCGCATCCTGGTATGTGCCTTACCCCGTTGTAAAGCGTGGAGGAGGAGAATTATGTGTGGGCCACCTTGAGTTCCTTAGAGGAGTGGTGGGAGTCAAATATAAGAAATAAATACCGGTACTACATGTGAGATTCCCTATTTCTCTCTCCCCCGTTTAACCCTCTCTCAATAGAGTGCTTCCTTAAATTTGTGGACTTATTTTGGCTGGTCTGAATGAATGGGCATGTGAGTCTGAGTCACTCAGATAGTATTACTGAACTCAACATTTGACCGAGCCAGCTGCCACCCTAGGCCAACTCTGCAACCTGTGATTGACTTCGTATCATAACAACCAAAGGACAGGGCGCTTTTGAGTGCCACCAATTATTTGGTTTCCATCTTTTATGGGCTGCCTCAGACATGCCCATGAGAAGCTTGGGAAAGATTTCGGCAGCTCAATCTCTGGCACTTAGGCCGCAATGAAAACCTGCAGTTGCCAGCTTTTCCACTGGACTGAAATTGCATCTCTCCCTCTCTCCAGAGCAGGTTGCGTTGTTCTTTGTATCCTATCCAGGAATCTGGATTTGGCAACCCCTACCTGGATCAGGCCACGGATAGCTTGCAGATGGTACTGTGTGCATGCCAGTTTATTTCCAGGGACTTGCCCTGGATTGCAATCCAGTGCCTAATTTTCTAGAAATGTTCTGGTGTCAGTGTTTACTAGCAGATCCCCTGGGGACTGTGGGATGCCCACACTTCCACCCTAAAGTCCAACCCATACTTGAGGGAATTTAAACACTTTAAAAAACCCAAAACACCCTAAAACAAACCCTTTCATATTCTCAAAACCAGAAGGCTTTTAAAGGGGGAAAGTCAGTTGTTAAAATTCCTCTGGAATTTAATACCAGGAAGTTTGTGTTGACAAAAATGTCATTGGGGTGTGTGCGAAAATATGATCCGTCCGTAAGGCCTTAATATGTTTTTATGAAGGGAGGAGATAGGAAATTATGACAACTCTTTCAATGCCCAGGATGGATTTGCGTGGGCTGTGAGCAGAGTTTCTTTTAATGGGTTTTCTACTGGGGGAAAGTAACACGGAAGAACAAGCTGCAGATATGGAAAGATTTCTCTCCTTTAAAAAGGAAGTCAAAGGCCTTGGGATATATTGGGAGGAAAGGCAGAAGTGAAGTCGAAGGGAGCCAGGCTTCACTCCCAGGGAGATTATCAATTTTGCCCAAAATTCTACCAACTTTTTTTCAGAAAGGGCTCCGATGCATTAAGGCAGTTGTATTGCAAGCAGAAACCCATCCTGTGTCCTCACTGTGTCTCCACGCCAGGAAAAGCTTCACCTGATGAGTAACACTGACTTCCCTAGGTGCTGAAGGCATAGGAGCTTTGCCACAGGGGAAAGTTGGCAACCTCAGGACCGTGATGACACGTGTAGTCTCTTGGGAAGTAAAACCCCACTGAAATCAGTGGGAATATACCTCCAAGAGAAGAAACACACTCTCTCACACACACAAAGGTTTCAGTTGCACCAGGGCATGTTGTAGGTTTGCCATCTTTTTTAAACCAGCCAGGTTCCTGTGTATTTAAAAGTACCTGTTAGAAGTGTAGCAGGCAGAGTAGTGCAAACAACACCAGGGAACTTCACCAGCTACCAATTTTTTAATTTTTTATTTTTTTAATCCCTGTGTGTCTTAAAGGCAACAATTGCCAACTTTTTCAGTTGCTAAAGGCACTGGAGCTTTGCCAGAGGAAAAAGTTGGCAACCATTTGTGAACCTTTCTTGCAGAGGAACAACAGCTGGGTTTACAGCATTTAGCAGGTGACACTTAAAAAAATGTAAAGATTTTCCTAATGCAATTTAAGTACCCCCCCAAAAAACAACAACATTAAAACAACCCCTGAAGCACAGACATTAATTGCCTATTAATTGCCTCAAATCGAGCCGCTGCTCCAGACACAGCTACAGAATCCAGGGGGGAAGTTGGCAACTCTACTCAAAGCGCAGGAACTTTTTCTCTTTTTCTTTTTTCCAAGGCTAGCATCCCGAGGGACTGGCCTGACCATGCCTGGTTTTTAGCTGTCCGCAATTCCGCGGAGGCTGGCCTAACTTTTTTAAAAAAGAAAAAAAAGTCAGCAGCACCCACAAGAGGGGAAGGAGGGGGGTGTTGTTCTGCAAGCCACTCCTGTCAGAAAGGATTTACGACTTGGAAAAAGAAAAGGGGAAGAGAGAGAGAGAGAGAGAGAGAGAGAGAGAGAGAGAGAGAGAGAGAGAGAGAGAGAGAGAGACGGAGGAAAAAACTGACTTGGATATTTCGCAAGAGAGCAGGGGAGATTTGTGTTCTCTCTCTCTCTTTGCAAAGTCTGGGAAGGGTGGGCATCTCAGCTCAAGGCGAGAGTGGCACAGCAAGCACCAATCTGAATTCTCTCTGCGTGGTCCTCTTAACATGACTGCGCCCAGACTTCCCTTCTGTCTCTCCGGCGGCGTCAAGGTTCTGGGTTTAAGGTAGCTGCGCTCGCAGGAGTTGCTATGAGTTCCAGAGCCCTGCTCTTCCTTCTCTGGCTTCATGTTGCGCTGGGACAAACCCTCCTTCAAAGAGGTGAGTGAGTGGCTGGCTAGGAGAGCGTCTGCTTTCCTCCAGCTCTGAGTTTTGCTGCTTCTTGCCTCTGTGTGTCTTTACTTCATCTTTTTTTTTAAAAGAAAAAGGTGCGTTGGGTGTTCTCCAAAGTCAATACTAACTGGAGTTGCTTTCGCACACAACTGCGCTTTCTCTCCTAGGAAATGCCAAGGGAAAGAAAGGGTGCTTAACTTCTATTATTTATTTGTTTATTGCATTTATATACAGTACCCTCTTTTCCTCCAAGGAGATCAAAGTGGCATGCGTGGTTCTTCCCTCCTCCTCATTTATTTAATTTAATTTTTCAATTTTTTTATACTTTCCAAGTTTATACATTTCACTAATTTTTCAATCATTTTAGCATTTCAGAACTTGACTTCCTTCCCCCTCTTTGTGCGGTTCCTTCAATTTATTTTTAATATCCTCTGCATATCCAAATTAACTCAATTTGCTCATTTATTCTTCTACTTTAAATATATACTCTTATAAAACTGCAGGTTATTACAACATGGCAGGATTATTCCCCCTCCTCATTCATTCCCCGCAACAACCCTGTGAGGGAGTTTCATCTGAGAGGCAGGGACTGGCTTCCAGTGAGCTTCAGGTCTGAGTGGGGATTTGAACCCTGATCTCCCAGGTCCTGGGAATTGTAGTTCACCCCAACAGAACTGCATTTCCCAGCACCCTTAACAAACTACAGTTCCCAGAATTCTTTGGGGGAGCCATTAACTTTCAATGTGCTGTACAGTGGTACCTCGGGTTACATACGCTTCAGGTTACATACGCTTCAGGTTACAGACTCCGCTAACCCAGAAATATTACCTCGGATTAAGAACTTTGCTTCAGGATGAGAACAGAAATTGTGCTCATGTGGCGCGGCGGCAGCGAGAGGCCCCATTAGCTAAAGTGGTGCTTCAGGTTAAGAACAGTTCCAGGTTAAGTACGGACCTCCAGAACGAATTAAGTATTTAACCCGAGGTACCACTGTATTTGTTTATTTCATTTATATCCCATCTTTTTCTCCAAGGAGCTCAAAGTGGCATACGTAATTCTCCCCCTCCTCATTTGTCCCCCACAACAACCCTATGAGGTCAGCTGGGCTGAGAGTCTGTGATTGGCTTCCAAGATTACACGCAGTGAGCTTCATGGCTTAGTGGGGGGATTTGAACCCTGGTCTCCCAGGTCCTAGTCTGACACTCTAACCAATGCACCACACTGCCTCTTCTTGAGACAGCTTCTTATTTTCCTAACACACACCCCCTCTCACTGCACCTATGCTCACAGTTAGGAGTGTAACGCTCTCAGAGAAACTGAGATGAAAAAATGCTGTCCGTTATTTACGCAGTGTCGGCCACATGCGCAACGTTGCAGAGAGTCACGTAGGCAAACAAACAACAAATCTCTGCCCCAGTGAACTTACAGTCTCTGCTTCCTTGGTTCCCACCACCAGAGGAATGCAGGCCAATGCAGTGACGTGTATTTTACAACTTTGTTTTGGTGGGTGATCGTTAAGAGGGTTGTGTCTTGATGGGAGACTCAAGGATGCTTCCAGGGACTTGATGCTATTTTGCAGGTGTGATTTCATCACGTCTCGGGAAATTTAGGCTGTGCCATGAAAGTTGCTTTGGTATTTCCCCACCAAAACTGAATTTGTTTTTTTGCAATAGGGAAAGTGATGGGGAGATGTGCGTTAAGGTTTCTCAAGGCAACACCATTGAACCCCTCTGCAAACATATCTGGAATGAACACTCAGTAAATCGCTGGCAAGTTTTGTGCAAACAAATTGGGCTGAATTCTCAGTCAACAGGTCGTTCTGAAGCACTAAGGTGCTTTTTAACAAGCTAATAAGGCAGTTTCTGAACATTTGGCAAAGTCCCTTTCAGTTAGTCCAAGCCAAACAGTTTGCTGCCGGAAGATAAGTCCCATCTGCTGTGGAATTTGACATGGCCACATGTTGTTTTGTGGGTAAACCACCGACAGCACCACAGCTACTGGTAAACAAGACATCCCTGCTGGGATGGTTCCTGCTAGGAATTACAGCCAGTGTGGTGTAGAGGTTAGACTGCCGGACTAGGACCTGGGAGACCAGGGATCGATTCCCCACTCAGCTGGAAAGGTTGGACCAGTCACTATCTCTCAGCCTAGTCTTCCCCACAGGGCTGTTGTGAGAATAAAATGGGGGAGAGGGAGAACCCAAGGCACCGCTTTGCACTCATTGGAGGAACGATGAGCTATAGATATATTGAATCAAAATAAATTAGGAGACATCGAGAATCATAGAATTGTAAAGTTGGAAGGGACCCCAAGATTCACCTAATCCAACCCCCTGCGATGCATGACTGCTTGAACACGTAAAGAGAATAATATCAATAATAATAAATGTTGTTAATAATAAATATAAATCATAATAATGGGTTATAGCCGATGCTAGTCCTGCTGGGAGTAGACTCATTGAAATTAAGGAACCTTAGTTAGTAAGGACCATTGATTTCTATGTGACTGAAACTGATCTCAAACTGATTTTAAATAGTATGGGTTGTATTCTGGTCCTAGTCAGAGTAAACCCATTGGAATTAATAGCCATGACTCACTTAAGTCTGTTGATTTCAGAGGGGTTTGTTCAGACATTGGATACAACCCATGTAAGAATAATGTAACCATGTAATAAAAATTAAAAAGAAGGAGACTTTGCAGGTGGTGGTGGGAATTGAGAACAACTTGTTGAACGTGTAAAGTTGGACAGGGGAGTTCCTGCTAACTCTCACCATTTAGAGAGAGCTTTTTAATTTGGCATTCTATGCATTTTGTCCTCAGTGGTTCTCAAACACTTTGAGGCTACTCAGCACTATTTTTCTGGGAAAAGAGGTGCTGGAACTTATCAGGAACACCTCCCTTGCTCTTTTAGAATGGCAATGGCGCCCACCTGAGAGGTGCAGGAACTGAGTTCCTCTGAGTTCTGGCTGACAAAAAGTCCTGGGGCCGCCACCCCCTTGGTGCCAGAAAGTCATCCTCACTGGCCCCTACCCTATAAAAAGCATTATTCAGAATCGCCGTTTGGACAACCTGCTGAGGACGATAACAGCACAATAAAATTCAAAACAGTCACAGTTAATTGCGCACTTATTCAGAATCCAATGAAAACTATTTAGTTTAATGAATTCAGCCAAATTGAGGGACTTGATCCAGTGATACATGCTTTCCAAAGTCTGATAGTCGTTTACACCTCCGATGCCCCCCTGCCACCCACTTGCCTCTTAGCTGCCCCCTAAATAACCCCACTGCCCCCCCCCGGCAGGTAGTACTGCCCCCTTTGGGAAACACTTAGAATCATAGAATCATAGAGTTGGAAGAGACCACAAGGGCCATCGAGTCCAACCCCCTGCCAAGCAGGAAACACCATCAGAGCACTCCTGACATATGGTTGTCAAGCCTCTGCTTAAAGACCTCCAATTTTTTAGGACCCCCCCCATTTTTTTTATTCATTTTATAACACAACTAAACAACACAAACAGAAAAACAAACAGTACAAACAAATTCTTGTCTTATCCTTATTTTTTCTAAACATTGTTAGGTGGGCTTCCCCAAGTCCCCCCATCTGATTTTCATTTAACCTCATCTTTAGTAGTTTACATATATCATAATTTTAAACCATTTTTTTATCACGCTTACTTTTACCATAAAATCTTCACATTTTATCACTTACAAATAATACTGTTTTAAAATACACTATCTTCTATGATTCTACTTCTAACACTACAGCCTATATCCACTTCCAAATCTAGTCTAAGATTTAAATATTAACATATTTTTTCAAATATTCTTTAAACTTCTTCCAATCTTCTTCCACCGTCTCTTCTCTCTGGTCTCGGAGTCTCCCAGACAGTTCGGCAAGTTCCATATAGTCCATCATCTTCATCTGCCATCCTTCGATAGTTGGTAAATCTTGCTTCTTCCAATTCTTTGCTAGTAATATTCTCGCAGCTGTTGCGGCATACAGAAAAAAGTAACATCCTTTTGGGGGATTTCACCCCCCACTATACCAGGCTTCTGGTTTTTTAATAAATGTGTTTTTCGACACTTTTTTCAGTTCATTATAAATCCTTTCCCAGAAGTATTTTACCTTGGGCACGTTCACCAATCTTCTTCCACCGTCTCTTCTCTCTGGTCTCGGAGTCTCCCAGACAGTTCGGCAAGTTCCATATAGTCCATCATCTTCATCTGCCATTCTTCGATAGTTGGTAAATCTTGTTTCTTCCAATTCTTCGCTAGCAATATTCTCGCAGCTGTTGTGGCATGCAGAAAAAAGTAACATCCTTTGGGGGGATTTCAACCCCGGGAAACACTTCTTGATAAATAAACATGTGGTCATTTAACTGGAGATAGCAAGGAATGGATTGACCTTGGGGCCTTCCTTTTCCAAAGCACGGGCTCTATCACTCAGCAAAATCCTTCAAAGGGGTCTGAAAGGTCCTCAGATTTATCAGGGACTGACCTGGAGATTGTGACCCTGATACAAGGCAGGCCAGTTTTGCACACAAAGCAACACTGGTTCTAATATGCAGCCAGACCCTTTTTGTGCAGTGTGGAAATACAACTTATTTTGCAACCAGTGATGTGAATCACAAGGAACTCGGTTGTGTACTTAAAGCAGACTTTGCCAATCTGGTGCGTTCCAGATATTGAGGAGTACAGTTCCCGAAAGGTTTTTCTGCTCTCCTGCAAATCTTGGGGGCTCCTCCTGTTAGCAACACCACTTAAATAACCCAGACAGTGCCCAGAGAGAAAAGAAATCCTGACAACGCTTTACTGAGGAAGCTGAACAAAAACAATATATACTGTGAGGGGAAAGGAACAAAAAAAGGGTTTGCATTTCTTAGCTCAGGCCTTGTCCGTAGCTGGGAGACATTCAGAGGAAGGTTGCAGTGCAATTATTCTCCATTCAAGCAATGTGTGCAGAAAAGTATATATTAGGGGAAAGTGTGCATATAAAGTAGGAAAAATAGTGAGGGGTGTGTGTGCATATTTGTCAAAACTGCGTACAAACGTGTGTTTATCTGGAGAAAATTGCAGTAAAATTCTTAAGAATTGCAGTCATCATCATTTTATTATGTATACCCTGTTTTTCCTTAACATGAAGGTTCACTCCACAGATGAGGAACCTTTCTTAGACTGAGAGCCGCATTCCCTTCTGGGTAACCTTCCAAGGGCCACATGCTGGCGGTGGGTGGGGCCAGAGGCAAAAATGGGCGGAGCAACGACTGTGAAATTCTTACCTCTGTACATTCCTCTCTCTCTGTCCAAGCAAGAGTTCAAGGGCCCATTCCAGCCAGGCAAAAACCTTCAAGGAGGGTCCGGGACAAGGCCAGTTAGAGAGGTGAGGCCTGAGGAGGGGGAAGAGTCCTGAGGGCCAGCTAGAGAGGTCTGGAGGGTGTCATCTGGGTGCTGGGCCTGAGTTGCAAGGAAAGGCCAGCAGAGAATGAGCAGAGGGTTAGGGTTGAATCCTGACAAGAGAGAAGTACTGTTTTGGGGGGACAGGGGGTTAGCAGGTGTGAGAGATTCCCTGGTTCTGAATGGGATAACTGTGCCCCTGAAGAGCCAGGTGTGCAGCCTGGGAGTCATCTTGGACTCACAGCTGTCCATGGAGGCGCAGGTCAATTCTGTGTCCAGGGCAGCTGTCTACCAGCTCCATCTGGTACGCTGGCTGAGACCCTACCTGCCCGCAGACTGTCTCACCAGAGTGGTGCATTCTCTGGTTATTTCTTGCTTGGACTACTGCAACGCGCTCTACATGGGGCTACATTTGAAGGTGACCCGGAAACTACAACTAATCCAGAATGCGGCAGCTAGACTGGTGATTGGGAGTGGCTGCTAAGACCATATAACACTGGTTTTGAAAGACCTACATTGGCTCCCAGTACGTTTCCTACCACAATTCAAAGTGTTGGTACTGACCTTTAAAGCCCTAAACGGCCTTGGCCCAGTATACCTGATGGAGCGTCTCCACCCCCATTGTTCTGCCTGGACACTGACGTCCAGCGCCGAGGGCCTTCTGGCGGTTCCCTCACTGCGAGAAGCCAAATTACAGGGAACCAGGCAGAGGGCCTTCTTGGTTGTGACGCCCACCCTGTGGAACGCCCTCCCATCAGATGTCAAGGAAGTAAACAACTATCTGACTTTTAGAAGACATCTGAAGGCAGCCCTGTTTAGGGAAGCTTTTAATGTTTGATGTTTTATTGTGTTTTTAAGATTCTGTTGGGAGCTGCCCAGAGTGGCTGGGGAGACCTAGCCGGATGGGTGCAGTAGAAATAATATATTATTATTATTATTATTATTATTATTATTATTATTATTATTATTAGCCTCGTAAACTGAGCTGCTTCTGTGCTTGTTTTCTGACACCCAAGAGGGGATAGAGCACACAGCTCTGGCGCTGTGCCGGGATTCCTCCCGCCTCTGGCTGCCCACATTGCTGTTGCATTGTTGATTGCCCTCTGCCACCCATTTGCCTGCTATTATGGAAACACAGATCACTGGGCTGATGCAGCTGTGTTTTGCAACAGAAACCCTTAGCCCGGCAGCAGAAGTACATTACACATACAGAGAGAGGGAGAGAGACAAAACTGAGTTGCTGCACCAAAACTCTAAGGGCTGAACAAGACTTCTGTAGCAGCAGCTACAAAATTACTCAGCGTGGCACTTATGTGAGTGGAATTGACTGCAGGGTTTTTGTTATGTAAACTTCAGCTGCTGGGGAAGCCTGAGCACCCTCAGGACTATAGGGGTGGGTGGATGAAGAGGGTTGAATTTAACTCTTCATTTTCTTTACATGGTCACAACAAATATTGCCTCTCCTCTTGTCTGCACTTCTTCCCACATGCTTGAAAGGCAGGCAGCAGGTCATGGAGACAGTTGATATTGTGTCTCCCTGGCAGGTAGAGAGATCTGCTCAGATTTCCTCAGGACTATTTCTGTGGCATGGTGGTTTATAGCGCTGGACTAAGTCCTGGGTTCAAATCCCCCGTCTAGCTGGATGACCTCAGGCCAGTCGCTATCTCTCAGCCTAAACTACCTCACAGGGTTGTTGTGAGGATAAAATGGGGGAGTGGTGGGAACCATGTACACCACCCTTGAGCTGCTTGGACGAAAGGCAGGATGAAAATGTAATAATAAAAATAATAATTAAAAAGATTACAGGAAAAAGCAACACATTCCTTCAGCTAATGTTGTGTCTGGATGTCAGCTAGAGAAGCCACCAGACTAAGGTCCACTTTTAAAGTGGTATCATACCACTATGAAAAGTCATGGCTTCCCCCCCAAAGAATCCTGGGAACTGTAGTTTGTTAAGGATGCTGAGAGTTCTTAGAGCTACAATTCCCAGAGTGGCTTAGCAATCAATCCCTCTGAGAATTGCAGTATGTAGTGTGAGGGGATTGGTGGGGGGGAGGGATATCCTGACCAGCAGAAATGAGAAAACAAAGGATGAGTACAGCCCTCCGTGTCTAATTGAGCTTCAATGGGTGCCTGGATGTCTGCAGCTTGTCTTTCCCCGGGCACTGGCAACCCACGCTATGTCACTGAACAAAAGTCCTGCTGGATCAGAGCAAGTCTCCATTTCCTCCCAGTGTCCTGTTTCCCACAGTGGCTTCCACGAAAGAGGCCACGAAGGCAGCCACCCTCTCCTGCTGTTGTTCTCCAGCAATCGGTATTCAGAGATAGGCTGCCTTTGAACATGCAAGATCTATTTAGCCATACCTGGCTCACAGCCAGAGGTGCACTTTTCATCCTCTTTGCTTTCCTCTGCTTGATCTCGGCCGCTTTTGCCACGCATCGCAGCAGGGAGGCCCACAAGTAGATAAATTATTGTTCCATCCGCCTCGCTCTCAGATCAGCTGGCAGCATCAGATCAGATCTGGCTCTGCTCTGAGATAGTTGTCAACATCAAGCATCATTAGAACAGACCCAGCTGCTTCTGTTTGGGGGGCTTTTTGGAAAACCCGACCGTTCCTTCTGGCAAGGCTGAACTCCAGGACTGGGATCATAAAGCACAGCTCCCAAAAACACCAAGAGCCAATTGGCTCCAGGCGCACTTCGCAGAGCAAGAGACCGCTTTGCCCCCTCTCTATATTATTATGGGGAATGTGACGGTTTAATTGGCAGCCAGCATCCTGGAATCATAAAGCTGGGAGATGGAAAGCCAAGACATTAATGAAGTGGGCTTTTCATCCTCCAGAATATCCCCAAATTAGGCCCGTATAGCAGCTTCTAGTCAGCAAGTCTGGGCTTCCAACCCTATAAAAAAGAAAGGAAAAGGAAACTCTCCCTACTGGAGCCACAGAACAGCTCATCTCCCCCAACTGGGGTCTGTTTTGCTTACAGCATGTTTACATGGACAGATGTACCACTGCATCAGCTGCAGTGCATCTGCTTTGCATGCAGAAGGGCGCGGGTTCAATCTCTGCCATCTCCAGGTAGGGACTAGGAATGGTCCCCTCTCTCAACGTCCAAAGAGCTCCTGCTTGTCCGTGTCGACAATACTGAGCTATCTGTGTGACGTTGGCTACGACTTGCCCTGTTAACCCACAGACACCTTCGTTCAGTAGATGAATCAATTAACCCACTAAGCCTTGCAGAATTGGTCAAACGATCTTTCATCCGTCCTGGTTTTTAAAGCATGTCATTGTATTGATCAGGGAAGTGATGGAGGTTTGAGATAGCTTTGGATATGACAGAACAGGAGCGGGCCACCTTTTTATAGACAGGGGGCCGTATTCCCTTCCAGACAACCTTCCAGGGGCCATTCACCGCTGGTGGGCGGGGCCAGAGGAACAAGTGGGCGGGACAGTAAATGTCAATGAAGGCTGGTTTCTACGCACCCCTCTTTCTATCCTTGCAAGCAAGCAAGAGGCATTCGTAGAGTTTAAGGACATGTCCCAAGCCCTCAAGCGGGGAAGCAAGGCAGTACCGTAAGCGGTGTGCCACGGGGAGAGTCCTGAGGGCCAGACAGAAAGCCCTGGAGGGCCAAACGTGGCCTGAGTTTCCTCTTCCCTCTGACAGAACACAAGTTTGAATTGTGTTCAAGTTGCCGCTTCAAACAGACTCTGCCTTCCAGCAGGCAGAGGTGGCTGTGATAGCCCGAGGCAAGGAAGAAACAGCACCTTCTGAGGTTCCATGATGGGATATCAGGCAGTTTGTTTTCTGTTCTTCCTCATCCTACTATCCCTGCTGCTCCCTGCGGAGCTTTGTCATGTAGCTGGTATGCCTTCCTCCCCATCCTTTGATGATTAAGAGACCCAACCTGGAAAGAGGTTAATTAAACAGCTAGGTGGGGCAGCTTCCATTGCCTGAGGAGGGTGTGCCATTAACCGGGGTGGGGTGAGGAACGGCATTGCAGTGATCCCAAGACAGCTGTGTTTTGGGGTCGAGTATTAGGAAGAACCTTCTGGTGGTGAAAGCTGCTCAACAGTGGAGCAGATTCCTTTGGACGCTGGTGAACACTCCTCTATTGGAGCTATTTTAACAGAGGTTGTAGGGCCACCTGTCAGCGATTCTTTAACTGTGATTCCTGCATTGCAGGGGGTTGGACTAGATGACCCTTGGTGTCTCTTCCAACTCCATGATTCTGTGATTCTGTGAATGGGCTTTTCTTTATTCCAACTGCAAGCTCTTCACCTAGAGCAGTCTTTGTGATCCTGGCAGCTTCCAGATGATTTGGGACCTCAATGCTCATTACAGTGGTACCTCGGGTTAAGAACTTAATTCGTTCCGGAAGTCTGTTCTTAACCTGAAACAGTTTTTAACCTGAAGCACCACTTTAGCTAGTGGGGCCTCCCGCTGCTGCCACGCCAACGGAGCACAATTTCTGTTCTCATCCTGAAGCAAAGTTCTTAACCCGAGGTACTATTTCTGGGTTAGCGCAGTCTGTAACCTGAAGCGTATGTAACCCGAGGTACCACTGTAGATCCCCACGTTCCTCTGTAGATTAGAGCTGCAGAACCTGAAGAGAATCTCTTTGGAGGAGAATTTGCTCTAGCTGGTTTCGCCTGCATTCAGCAAGTCTGCTCTGGGTAGGGCTAGCATTCATTGGACACAAACCACTGCCTCCAACATTGCTTGGATCCTGCTTGGTTGGGGCTTGGTTGGAGACTATGTGGGGCTGCCCTTGAGACTGACCCAGAAACTCCAGCGGGTACAGAATGCTGCGGTGAGACTCCTTACAGGGTCCTTGCTATGGGATCGCATTCACCCAGTGCTATACCAGCTGCACTGGTTCCCGGTGGAGTACAGGATCAGGTTTAAGGTGCTGGTTTTAACATTTAAAACCCTCTATGGCCTAGGACCCTCATACCTACGGGACCGCCTCTCCTGGTATGTCCCACGGAGGACCTTACGGTCTTCAAACAAAAACATATTGGAGATCCCGGGCCACAGGGAGGTTAGGCTGGCCTCAACCAGAGCCAGGGCTTTTTTTGGCCGTGGCTCCAATCTGGTGGAACGCTCTGTCACAAGAGACTAGGGCCCTGTAGGACTTGACATCTTTCCGCAGGGCCTGCAAGACAGAGCTGTTCCACCAGGCCTTTGGCCAAGGCACAGCCTGACTCCCTCCTTCGGTAATCCTCACAGAACTCTAGCCCAATGGTTGCCATTAATTTGATTTTAGAATGAGTTGATTTTAGAATGCATTTCAATTAATTGATTGTGATTTTATGTAAATTATGTTACTTTTATTGTTGTTAGCCACTCTGAGCCCGGCTTCAGCTGGGGAGGGTGGGATATAAATAAATTATCATCATTATCATCATTATTTGGTTGGCCACTGTGAGAACAGGATTCATGGCTTGATCCAGCAGGGCTCGTCATATGTTCTTATGAAACTGGAAAGAGAGCAGAGCCATTGCTGGTCTCTTAAGTAGAACAGATGAACAGGGCCTGCTTCCCTATATTTCCTCTGCTGCCAAGCTTGATGGAATAGCTGCTGGTATGGCCACATTCTAAACATGCAAAGGATTGCAAATTTAAACCAGCACTTTAAATTTTGCTGGCAAACTGATAGCTAGCAAATGCAGATCTCGTAAGACCAGGGCAATGCGATTTGATCTTTGGACCTCATGTAACAACGTGCTGGCTGCATTCTTGACCAAGTTGACATTTCCAGGCTACTTTTCAAGGCAGCCCCACAAGAAAGCAGAGAGAGCTTATCTTTGAAAGGTCAGTCACACAGTCTGAAGAAAGATCGGGGCGGCTGGGCAGGAGGGAATGCAGGCAGGTTGCAAACTGGGTCAAACTTTCAGCAATGGGTGGTGCAGGGGAATGGAATTTTGGACTCAGGAATTGGAGGCACCCCCTGGCCTCTCTTTCCAGAGCTTGGGACTCCCCACAAGTGATGCTCCTTGCCAGTCTCCCTAAGTGCTTTCCACCTGGCTGGAATGTCTTTTGAACCACAAAGTCCCTTGCTTGCTAGTACAAAGGATGGAATAATGTTTGTGTGCGCAAGAAGTAGTGTAGCAACTTCTGACTTAAGCATGGTCTACCATACAAGGCAAGGGTGGAGAATAAATTCAGTTCTGTTCACACTGAAAACTGAATCTCTCAAATTCACACTTTCCGGAATAATATATGCACAGCCCTCCTTCAAAATTCTCACTCATCTGAATTTTGCGACCAAATTCTCCAACCGAACGATGTTTCTAAAGGTGCATCTATCAAGGGAAGGCGTGCAGAATTATGAAGATATTAGTCTTGGGCATAATCTGCAAGAAAATTGCTGTAGGAATAAGGAGAACTGAATTTAAGATTGGAAGAAAATGAGAAAGTGGGAGAACTGAAGCCAAAAGATCCTTCCATCCCTTGTACAAAAAAACAAAGTTGCATTTGTAGTTGCTCCACCCACTTTTGCCTCAGGCCCCTCCCACCATGGACGTGTGACGTAACAGTGGACGGTGTCCCAAGAGGGTCACCCCCTGCTTCCACTTGTGAAAGGTTGAAGGGTATATTGCATTTCTCTTTCCTCCTTTCTTCAGGTGCATTTTCCCCTCTCGTAGTTTCTCCATCAAATGTAATTTAAGGTCCCCGAGAGAGTCTGAGGTTTTCTCTACAGCTGCATACGACCAACCATCCATTTCACAACTGTGGTCAGTTTCCTTCATCTTCCTCCTCCCAGCACACACATTCTTGGCGTGGTAAACCTGAATCAGTTGCAACGCCAGCGCTGAAACAATATCCCTGTTTTCCTTCTCTCCATCTCCTAGTGAGGGGCGAATCTATCCGTGTGTGTGTGTGTGTGTGTGTGTGTGTGTGTGTGTGTGTGTTTTTCTCAGCTTTCCGTTCTTCCAGTTCTAAGTTCCATTTTGCACACCAGCTTGCAATTTTTCTGAAAAGTCCTCATAAAAATGCAGCAGCATTTGAGTGTGAATTTCTCCTGATATGCATAAGAAGCTGCCTTATACTGAGCCAGACCATTGGATCCATTTGATTCAGTATTATCTACACCACGGTTTCCCCAACTTGGATCTCCACCTGCTCTTGGACTACAATTCCCATCATCCCTGATGACTGGTCCTGCTAGCTAGGGATGATGGGAGTATTGGTCCAAAAACAGCAGGAGATTCCCAGGGGTTGGGAAACCCTGTTCTACACTGACCAGTAGCAACTGTCCAGGGTTTCAGACAGGGCACATTCCTGGTTCTAGCTGGAGATACTGTGACTTGAACCCGGCACTCTCTGCATGCTGAGCAGATTGTGATGGCCTGGGATTCCGAGTCTGAGAGTGAACCGGAGGAATCCCAGCCGGCACAGGAGTCCCCGCCTCCAGGGCCGGCTGAACTGGGGCAAGGCCTAGATGCTGAGGAGCCTGCACCTGTGCCAGATCCTCCGGGGCAGGCACCAGGTGAGACCATTCTGGCCCCAGAGGTGCTGGAAGACTCAGTGGCTACAGGTGAGCCTCCCCCGGGGCCCAGTAACCCTTCGGCCTCTCCTGAACTGCAGAGGCTTAGGGCAGAGAGGCGAAGGGAACTGGTCTCTCCCAGGAGGAGTGCTCGCCTTAAGGCCAGGAGAGGCGGGGCTCCTGGGGGCCGGGGCCGCCCCCGGCCTTAGAAGAGGATAAAGGTCAGGCAGCCCCGTCCCAGGTTGCGGGAGCAACGTCGTTGTGGAGTACCTGCTTTACCCAGACCTAGATCTGCACTCCCAGTGTGCCTGTTCCTCGCCCGGCTGCCCGCTGCTGACCCACCAGTGTTCCTGTTCCCCGCCTGGCTCCCCGCTTCTGCTCTACCAGTGTTCCTGTTCCCCGCCTGGCTCCCCGCTTCTGCTCTACCAGTGTTCCTGTTACCCGCCTGGCTTCCTGCTGCTGCCCTACCAGTGTTCCTGCTCCCCCGCCCGGCTCCCTGTTTCGGACCTCGCGTCTCATCTAGTGATCGTCTACCCTGCTAGTGACTCTGGACTGAACTTTGGATACGGTATTAGTACCTTTCCCCCCCGGGACCAGCACAGTGATGCTCAAACACTGAGCATCTACCCCCAAATTCTTCTGTGCAGTTTCTTCTAACAGGCTCATTTTTGCAATCTATTTTTTTCTATTATAGACGTCTCCCTACACACTTTACCCTAGTATTTGCATTTCTGTACATATTACAGTGGTACCTTGGTTTAAGAACAGCCCTGTTTACGAACTATTCAGTTTACGAACTCTGCAAAACCAGAAGTAGTGTCCCGGTTTGCGAACTTTACCTCAGACTAAGAATGGAATCCGAACGGTGGAAGGGCACTGGTGGCAGGAGACCTCATTAGGGAAAGCACGCCTCGGTTTAAGAATGGTTTCGGTTTAAGAACGGACTTACAGAACGGATTAAGTTCGTAAACCAAGGTACCACTGTATTTCTATTTCTCCTTAGAAAACTCAAGCAAAATCTAAGAGAATCCTCTTTTGACTCTGGTATTTTGACTCTCACAGTTGGCATGCAATGTTCGAAATTCGCCAGGCTCCAGGCACATTTTGAGCCTGGCTATTGGCCACTTGCAACCCCAGGATGCGGTCTGATGTCTTCACCATCTGGAGACGTATGCCTGGGGGTCCTTGGATCTTGACTGTTTTCACACACTAACAACACATCCTATAGTATTCTCCCCATGGTATTTTATCTGCACACTCAGAACGGATTTCAGGAACCCAAAAGTCATATTGAAAAAATACGACTCTCAAGCTGTCTGGCTCCAAAATGGCAACTAGATATTATTCCAGTTTGGCGACTGTAACCCTAGTTTAAGGAGCCATTTGGTGCTTAGCTTATATATCTGAGTTTCTCACACTGTTGACATGTGGTCTCCAACAGAAAACAAAGTTGCCCACCCATAATCTAAAGCAGCATTTCCAAAATATTCCCTGGGTGGAGTGAAAGGGTTTCAACTGGCAGAAGGTGGAATAATGTATTTATTTGTGTTTTTAAGCTGCAGAAAACAATTCACGGTATTATTAGAACTACCCCCAAATGTTGGTGACACTACCCCTTCTCAGGCAAATATAATTTGGGGGTAGGTTTTCCCATATCCCGCAGCAAACCCCGCTTACAACTGGAGCAAATTGACTTTAGCTTCTTCTCTCCTGTTGACACATAGGCTGAGGGAACCTATTCCCAGCTTGGGACAGTCCGTGGCCCAGCAAATTTCTTGCCTCCGGCAGAGTATGTGAGAGGATATATGCCAGGAAGTTTATGGCTGGAGACTTAAATTGCCTTTCATCGCTTCCAGGCACGATTGTCTAGCACAGAGGAGGGAAGGGATTAGTAAAAGCAAGGCACCTGTGGACACGACTTCCTTCAGACTCTGTCTGTTATTCATTGACAAGGCCTCACTGTTGGCTAAGTCATGAGAGCTATATTGTTCTGCATGGTTCTCCACGAGGCTATACCAGATCCATTTCCTTGTGAGAAGACACGTGCTGGATATGTGTGTCCCTTTTTTCGTAATACTATTTTTATTTTGAATAATAGATATTTATCAGAGGTGGGAAACTTCAGTCCTGTGGGGCCAAAAGTGGCCCTTCCAAGTCCCTCGATCAGGCCCTCAGAACTCTCCCCAGGTCGCACCCAAATCCCATTTTGTACCCTCTCTCAAGTTTTTTTCCACCTGCCTGGTGAACTCTAGTCATGTCTCTTATCCTCCTGGAGGGAAGGATTTGCTGAAGAATTGATTAGAAATTGGAATACAGAAAGGGGAAGTATGAGGAAGTCGGGGAAGTAAATTATAAGAAAATAAGATTTTGAAATTGTACCTGTTTTTTGTTTGTTGTGTTTTATTGTATTGTCTTGTTTTGTTTTCGTTGTTATAAAAATTATGGAAACTCTAATAAAAAAAAATTTTTTTAAAAAAGAAGGATAGAGAGGGGTGAGTGAGTATGGCTGAAGAAACCAGCCTAGAGGGCAAAGGTAAAATTTGCATTCATTGCTCCACTCATTTTGTTTGTTTTTTAAAAAAATATTTTTATTTGGTTGTACATATTGAAAATTATAATCACACCACAACATATCCACAGTTAAACGATTCCTCCGAAACTCTGGACTTCCCACCTTCCCCTCCAGGGATTCTGTTGTTAAACCTTTTCTGCTGCATCTTTTTTCAATAATCCAAATTTTTTATAACTCCACTATGTCCATATTTCTTGTTACATTACAAGTGTTGTTGCAGTATGCTAGTGTTTTCATCTGCTTACAGTGGTCTTTAGGGTAAATTATATTTTTTCCCCATTCCTTATTAAAGTTTTGGTCTTCCTGGTTCCCGAGCTTTCCGGTCAGTTTTGCCATCTTGGCATAGTCCATCAATTTAATTTGCCATTCTTCTCTGGTAGGGACTTTATCTTCCTTTCATTTCTGGGCTAATAACATCCATGAAGCTATCGTTGCATACATAAAAAGTCTTTTCTGCTCTCTTGGAATTTCAGCACTTACAATTCCTAATAAAAAAGCCACTATGTTGTTGTTTTATAAAAGTTATTTTAAACATTTTCCCCCAATAATAATAATCAGGTAGTTGTTTATCTCTTTGACATCTGATGGGAGGGTGTTCCGCAGGGTGGGCACCACTACCAAGAAGGCCCTCTGCCTGGTTCCCTGTAGCTTTGCTTCTCACAATGAGGGAACCGCCAGAAGGCCCTTGGTGCTGGACCTCAGTGTCCGGGCAGAATGGCCAAGGCCATTTAGGGCTTTAAAGGTCAACACCAACACTTTGAATTGTGCTCGGAAACGTACTGGGAGCCAATGTAGGTCTTTCAAGACTAGTGTTATGTGATCTTGGTGGCCGCCCCAGTCACCAGTCTAGCTGCCACATTCTGGATTAGTTGTAGTTTCCGGGTCACCTTCAAAGGTAGCCCCACGTAGAGCGCATTGCAGTATGAATTGCGCATTGCAATTCATTATATATCATTTCCCAGAATGCTTTTACACATCCCCCACATATGCTAAAAGGTGCCTTCTTTTTCTTTACATTTCCCGCAGATATTTGTAGTCTTAGTCTTAGACATTTTTGCTAACTTACTAGGAGTTAGATACCAACGGTACATCATTTTCATATAATTTTCTTTCAACGTACAGCATGCCGAGAATTTTAAATCAGCTTTCCATAACCTCTCCCAAGATGAGAGTTGGATATTATGCCCCAAATCCCTCGCATTGCTCTGCCCATTTTGACCCCTGACCCTGCCCACTGCCACTATATGGTCCCCAGAAGCTTGCCCAGAAGGGAATGTGCACCCCAGCCTGTCAGAAGGTCCCCCACCCCTGTTTCAAGGGTGAGAGTTGGAGAGGAGAGAGACTTTGTCCCCCGCTTTGCCCCACTTTCTATCCCTGAGAGCTTTCATGAGGGAAAACGCTTGACGGGACTTTCTGGCTTATTGGGCTGAGGCTTAAAAGATTTTCTCTCTCCCAATGCAGTGTCCTGACTCTCTGTTGATGCCACATGGTGTCAGAAGTGGGATATGGCTTGGGGAGGAGAGTGGCCAGGGAAAAGTCTTGAATGGCCAGGCATTCTGTCCTCCAGGGCCTGGAGGTTCCCCACTCAGAAACAATAATTCCCCCCATAAACAGTCGGAGAGTATGTTGTGGCGGGGAAGGAGTTAACGTTGCCTGGAATGGCAATATGTCCAAGGGGGGAAAGGCAGATGGGATGGAGAGCCTGGCTGGTTCTCTAAGGGGGAAAGGAAAGACCAGGTCACAGGCAAGGAATCACAGCAGCCACAAAACATCCAATCACTGCAGCTGGGAGTGGCTTTTTTTGGGAGCGGAATATTTTTATTTCATTTTATGATGTACAGTGGTACCTTGGGTTAAGTACTTAATTCATTCCAGAGGTCCATTTTTAACCTGAAACTGTTCTTAACCTGAAGCACCACTTTAGCTAATGGAGCCTCCAGCTGCCGCCGTGCCGCCGGAGCACGATTTCTGTTCTTATTGTGAAGCAAAGTTCTTAACCTGAAGCACTATTTCTGGGTTAGCAGAGTCTGTGACCTGAAGTGTATGTAATCTGAGGTACCACTGTACATACGTAAGACAGAGAGAACAATGATAACAAGAGATGAAAATCTAAAGACCAAACCCCCAAAATATGCACGTATAATAAGTGCAGTTTCAACATGGGTTAAGTAATGGAGTCTGAGCAATTAAAGAATAAAGAAGGAATATTTGTGCTATTTGATTGAGTACAGTTCCAGATTTTCCAGACTTGCGACGGGGGCTGCCTTGAAAATGGCGGTTCCGCTCTATATGTGATAAAGCAGTCATATTTTAAAAGCGTCTGGAGGTTCCAGACCTTGTTGAAATCTAAAATTATGCGTCATTTTCTCCATTATCACTATATCCCAAAACCAGTGTTGCTGGGAACAATTTGACCCAGGCAGACCACTTTGCAACAGCAATGATGAAAGATTGTATTACATTTAATGCATGAATTGAGGCAACCGGGAACCTCAGATGGTTGGATATTTTTTTCCAATCCCTAACAGAACTTTGGATTGAGTGGGTGAGGGAAAAGGTTTGATTTGAGGCCCAAAATCCAATGTGCAAAATTTAAGATTCGTTGCTCAAACAGGTCAAAGGCCCTGTGCATGTTTAGTCCGATGTAAGCCCCTTTGATCTCAACGGCTCTTACTCCCTAGTAAGATTAGAGCCTACATGTAATTTTTTCTTTATGCTCTGCTTCATTAATTCTCTTATGATTATTTGTAAAATCTTTTTTTATTAAGTTTTACGTTACAAATTTAAATTCAAGCATTAAACACCAACATCGTCATTTAGGATTCCCTGAATCCTCTGCCCTTCCATGGTTACTATTATCCATCTTTTTTCAACTACTTCACTTATTTTCTGTTTTTCTTAAATAACCCATTTTTTCCTTAGTTTTTAGTACATTACAAGCATTACTCAACTGCTGCCAAAGTTTTTAGTTGTTTACAGCAGTGTTTTTCAACCACAGTTCCGCGGCACACTAGTGTGCCGCGAGATGTTGCCTGGTGTGCCGCGGGAAAAATTAAAAAATTCGAAAGATTTTTTTTTTAAAAAAAAGTCAAATTTTCGATTGGGGCGCCGTCCCCTGAGGGAGGCGGGCGAGTCGGGTGGTGAGAGGCGGGGCGGCGGCGGCGAGGAGAGGCCGCCCAGCGCGGGGCTCTCGCCGTCTGCCTGCCTGGCTGCCTGCGAGCTCGGCGGGCAGCGCCTCCGTCCGCAGCGCCCGCCTCGCGGCTCTCATTCCCTGCCCCTGCCAAAGCTCACCCAGCCAAGCCGCGCTCTCCTTCCTGCCTCGCTTTGCTGCCTCCTCCCCCCCCACCCCCAAAGCTTGGAGGTTCCCCGGCGCCGACCCGCAGGTTTGACCCCATTCTCACACCTGTTCGCGCTCCTTGCATGGAATGGGGCGGACGGGGAGGAACGGGGCTCGCCGCTGCCTCCGCTCGCCCTCCCCCCCTCCGCCGGCGGTCCCGCGATTCTTGGATTTTTGGCGGTTGGCACAGAAGGAAGGCAAGGGGGAGGGAAAAAATTGAAACTTACACTTTCGTGCGTCCCTCCCGGCGTGACGCTGCGCGCTGACCTCACGGGGCTGTAATGGTGGTGTGCCTCGAGATTTTTTTCATGAAACAAGTGTGCCTTTGCCCAAAAAAGGTTGGGAAACACTGGTTTACAGTGTTCTCTGAGACACATTGTAAATTTTCCCCGTTCCTTCTTAAAGTTCTTCTCTTCCTGGTTTCTGATTTCCCCGGTCAATTTCGCCCTTTCTGCCCCATTAATTCTCATCCTGTGCCTGTTCTAGGTCCTCGTCCCATCACTCCGGATTTAGAAGGGGACCTTCTCTTCCTCCTGGACAGCTCTGGTAGCGTCTCCTACTACGAATTCTCCCGGGTCAAGGAGTTCATTGCGGACCTCCTCAGGCCATTTGCCTTCGGCCCACACGATGTCCAGACTGGGGTTGTCCACATCAGCACCATGCCCACGATGGAGTTCCCCTTTAACCGCTACCTCTCCACCGGGGCGGTCCAGCATGCCATTCGCAGCATCCAACAGGTGATGGGCGACACCAATACAGGCAAAGCCCTCTCCTTCGCCAAAGACATGCTTTTCAGTGGGAAGGCCGGAGCGCGGGCTGATGTCCCCAAGGTGATGGTGTGGGTGACCGACGGCTTCTCTACAGATGACATCTCCCAGCCAATGCAGCTCCTGAAGGACATGGGGGTCACGGTTTTCATCGTCAGCACCGGGCGTGGGAACTACTTGGAGCTGTCCGCTGCTGCCAGCCAACCTCCGGAGAAACACCTGCATTTTGTGGACGTGGACGACCTGACCATCATTACCAAGGACCTGAGAGACTCCATTGCAGGTAATTGGGTAGCGTGTCAAAACAAACAAATGCCCGGCCAGATCAGAACTAGATCTGTTGGGTCTTGTCTCTGGCCTGCCCAAGTCCCAGAATGCAGTTCGGCGGAAGTCCCAGTACATTGTGGGTACATTAAATTGACACATACACAAAGCCTACTATAATACATAAAAGGTAAAAAGGTAAAGGACCCCTGGACGGATAAGTCCAGTCAAAGGTGACTATGGGGTTCATCTCACTTTCAGGCTGAGGGAGCTGGCGTTTGTCCACAGACAGCTTTCCGGGTCATGTGACCAGCATAACTAAACCGCTTCTGGCACAATGGGCAGTGGCGTAGCGTGGGGGGTGCAGGGGGGGCCGGCCGCACCGGGCGCAACATCTGGGGGTTAGGGTTAGGGGGCGCAAATCCACGGGTTAGGGGGCGCAAATCCATGGGTTAGGGGGCGCAAATTACTTGCCTTGCCCCGGGTGCTGACAACCCACGCTACGCCACTGACAATGGGACACCATAATGGAAGCCAGAACACACAGAAATGTCGTTTACCTTCCCACCGTTTACCTTCCCACCGCAGTGATACCTATTTATCTACTTGCACTGGTGTGCTTTCAAACTGCTAGGTTGGCAGGAATGGGACAGAGCAACGGGAGCTCACCCCGTCGCGGGGATTCTAACCCCCGCCCTTCCAATCGGCAAGCCCAAGAAGCTCATCAGTTTAGACCACAGCGCCATCAGGCTCCCTTGGCCTGAAAGCAAGATGAGCGCTGTAACCCCATAGTCGTCTTTGACTGGACTTAACCATCCAGTCCTTTACCTTTTTTTACCTTGTAATACCTAACTATGAATTAAGAATGACTCTCTCAATTTCATTCCTGCAGTTCTGCTTTAAGAGTGGAATCCCATTCATGTCATCTACTTAGAGGTAAATTCCACAGGGTTATCTTCAGTTAAGTCCAACTCAGAGCAGACCCATTGAAACAGATGAACCTAAGTTGGTCATGTCCATTAACATCAATGGGCCTACTCTGAGCAGGATCAGCATCCGCTATACCCCATAGTTTCCAAACTGTGGGTTGTATCCAGTGCTAGACCCATTGGAATGCCTGAGTTAGGCCACATTCACACCATACTATTACAGTGGTACCTTCTTAACCTGAAACTGTTCTTAACCTGAGGTACCACTTTAGCTAATGGGCCTCCCGCTGCCGCCGCGCCACCGCCACACAATTTCTGTTCTCATTCTGAAGCAAAGTTCTTAACCTGAGGTACTATTTCTGGGTTAGCAGAGTCTGTAACCTGAAGCTTCTGTAACCTGAAGCGTCTGTAACCCAAGCTACCACTGTATGCCACTCTAAACAGTTATCTGCATCGTCATCATTTGTACCCTGCTTATCTGACTGGGTTGCCCCAGCCACTTTGGGTGGCTTCCAACATATGGCTTCCCCCAAAGGATTCTGGGAGCTGTCATTTGTTAAGGGGTGAGGAGAGCTGTTAAGAGACCCCTTCCCCCTCCCCTCCCAGAGCTACAATTCCCAGAGTTCCTAGGGGGAAAGGAAGGACTGATAAACCACTCAGGAAATTCCAATGGAAATGGCCAGTGTTTGTGTATCTGCGCCATGCCCAGAATGGAAATAAATTCAACAAACATGATCAGCGATCAATCTTGTCATTGCTTTTAGTCCGCAAACAAGGCACCCACCCACAATTTGAATTACACGTCCTTTGCTTCGAAATGAATGGGGCAGAATAGCATGACAGTGTCGCTTACATGATCCGTTACTTGAGTTACATGATTTCAGCACAGCAGACGATGAGAGGAATAACCTAACTTTTGGCAGAAGACAAATTGCAGCACAATGGAAACTGGGCGCCGAGCGCAGGGCAGAACAGGAAAACGATGCCTTCTTAAATCTCTCTCTCTTAAGAGGTCCATCTTTCGAGAAGGGAATCCAGCACGCTCCAGATCACAAGCCTCGTTCCCCAAGCAAAGGCCGAAACCCCTTGATCCAGCTTGCTTGCATGTCTATTTCCCACAAGGCACCTCCTTGATCCTTTATTGCTTTCACTCTGGACATTTTCACTGCAGCTGCAGGCAGTTCTTGAGGCTGCTAATGGTTTGGAAACTCACGAGGGTTACCATGGAGCTGGGAAAGCTTCCACCCATTCCTTGGCACCTTTGTGCTCCTTAATCTTAGGGGATGGTTTTTATTTCATGTATTTTTATTATTTTTAAAAGTCCCTTCTGCAGCTAAAGTCTTTCCTCAGCCTTGTTTTGCTCCACAGCTCTGGCACAAATTCATTTCACCAGGAATAATAATAATAATAATAATAATAATAATAATAATAATATTTTTATACCCTTCCCATCTGGTTAGGTTTCCACAGCCACTCTGAGCAGCTCCCAACAGAATATTAATAATGATGATGATGATAAAACAACAAAACATCAAACATTAAAAACTTCCCTAAACAGGGCTGCCTTCAGATGTCTTCTAAAAGTAAGGTAGTTGTTTATTTCCTTGACATCTGGTGGGAGGGCGTTCCACAGGGTGGGCGCCACCACCGAGAAGGCCCTCTGCCTGGTTCCCTGTAACTTCGCTTCTAGCTGTGAGGGAACTGCTAGAAGGCCCTCGGCGCTGGACCTCAGTGTCTGGGCTGAACGATGGGGCTGGCGATGCTCCTTCAGGTATACTGGGCCGAGGCCGTTTAGGGTTTTAAAGGTCAGCACCAACACTTTGAATTGTGCTCAGAAACATCCTGGGAGCCAATGTAGGTCTTTCAAGACCGGTGTTATATGGTCTCAGCAGTGGCTGCTCCCAGTCAGCAGCCCAACTGACTTTGAAGGACACCTTCAAAGGTAGCCCTAAATAGAGCACATTGCAGTAGTCCAAGCGGGAGATAACCAGAGCATGCACCACTCTGGCAAGACAGTGCGCAGGCAAGTAGGGTCTCAGCCGGTGTACCAGATGGAGCTGGTAGACAGCTGCCCTGGACACAGAATTGACCTGCACCTCCAAGGACAGCTATGAGTCAGTCATGGCCCAATTGGGGCCCACTAATCTTTGCCTCTCCAGCCATGTTGCTGGATGATGATGTCACTGGGTGATGACAGCCAATGTGACGTCAGCTGATGGGCAGGGCTCACTCCTCCTTGACCAGCAAGTTTGGACTCTCCACTTGTCAACTGGGGAGTGGAGGGTCTAAATCCTGTGGGAAAAGCACTTGGGAGTTAGACTCCTCCATCCATCCCTTGGGTCAAGTCTAACAGATGAGCAGGAGCGCCCACTGATCATTCAGTCAGCTGACATCATGTGGCCCTCCAAGTTTCCCTCTCTGGCCCTCAGAACTGTACCCAGGCCACACACCCTTCCCCTCGGCTCTCCACACCCTCCCTGCCCCACACCTCCAGTATGGCTTTCATGAGCGTCCCAGAACTCTGCTCCTTCTTGCTTTCAAAGCACTTAAAAACCATTCGAGATTTAAACGTCTCTCAGCAATGTACAGCATAAAAAGAAGGAACGGCGTCGTTAACACAGAATGACAGCAAAAATACCAGCAAAGTAAAATCATGCAAGAATAAAATGAATAGGAATTTAAAAGGATAAAAAATATATATATCTTGCTTCTTTGGATGTAGAATAGAGACGGGGGGGGGGGACTGTTAGTCTGTATGAAAAGCAGCTTAGTGCCCAAAGGTGCTGTAATGGGTATGAGTTACTCGTGCGTAAACTGGTGCCTTTCTCGGTTAGTTTGCCTTATTAAACCTTTTTGACTGCGCAGCCCTTCACTTCGTGGCTGCCTCAGTCACTGGCAGAATCCGTCAGTGGGCGTTTCTTGAACCTCTTCCAACATAAAAGTTGTTTGACACCCAGTCTCCTCCTCCTCTCACTGCGCGGGAGTCTTCTGCGAAGGGAAGGCATGGGTAGCGGAGGACCTGGGCTCTCCTCACTGATGTCCAGTGAAGAGTCCTGGAGCCCTCCCTCCAATTCCCCCCGTCTGCCTCCCTTTATCCCTGGTGTCGCGCTGATTGGCTTCCCCCTCTACTGAGCTGTTTCTCCCCCTGCTGCTGCGTCCTTCGCCAGCATCATCTGGGAGCCTCCCCTTCGCCTCTCCCTCCGATGTCAGTTCCCTGACAGGTAATAATCAGATTTGTTGCTCCCCCCCGCTCCCCCTTGGATGGAGAAAGGTTCCAGGAAACTGTTCTCTGTCCATTCAACCACTCTGTTCAAGAAAGGTCAGGCCTTGGAAGGTTAACAATCTCCACTGCCATGGAAACTTCTGTGGCCCTTGACTCATTTGCAGCACATGGCTGCGGCCTTCAGAGCAATGGGGGGGGCTTCCATTTTTCACCCCAAGGCCATTCCCCATCTTGCACCCACTGACACCCATCAGGACTCCTCTGAGCAGATAAAGCCGTCCTCGCCAAGCTGGTGCCCTCCAATATCTGGTCTCCCAAACCCGCTGGAGGGCACCAGGTCGGCAAAGGCTGCTGCAAAGCCACAGATCAGAATGATGACCAGCTTCTGAGCTGCGGGGCTGGGAGGGCATCCGAACCACCCAGACATGGCTGCCCAGGAGGACGCCCAGAAGTTGCACTATGATATCATAGGAGGCCTTTTTTTCAAAGGCCCCCTTTGTCGAGAGGCACAAGGCGGGCATTGTTCCGTCAAGCTGGGCTGGTTTCTCCTTGAATTCCCCGCATCTGCCAGCAGCTGGTTGGCATTGCCCGCAGGGCTGGCTCAGCTCAAGCCAAAGCTTCCTGGCTGCCCATCCCTCCCTGCCCCTCCTCCGTGGACTCCCTTAACCTGGAAGAGGCAGAAAAGAAGAATTCTCCTCGGCTGCATGTGATCTGCGCAAAGCAGAAAGGGCAGCTTGTGCTTTTCAGAGATAGACACACCACAGGATTTTGGCCTTCGATCAGAGCTGGATTTTGGAGAGCACAACCAGTTTGCCCATACTGGGTGCTGAGCTGAGATGGTGCCGCAACCATGACAACAACGGAAGGCGAGAGGCAGGAGGCACCAAATTCTGGCATCGCATAGCGAGCTGCTGAAATTTTCAAGCCCAAACTCCATCACTGCTTCCATTCCAGGGTGCAGGATTCTCCCAATACTTTCTGTTCTCTGTCTGCTGTCCCACAGGTGTAAAGAAAGAGAGGGAATGACAGGGCAGGCATAGAATTCTGAGGGTTGTTGAACTCACAGGCTGAGATATTATTACAGTATTTTGAGATCTGGGCAGTAGTGCCCTTTGGGGCTGGTAGGATGGAAAGCAGGGAGCATGACAGTAGGTGGCGCCAGAGCCACTAAAAGGCAGTGCCTACTGGTTCTAGTGTTGTCCCTCTCATCCTCTTCCCTGCTGAGTTCCACAAGGGGCAACACTGAGACTGGACAACCTCTTGGACTGGTTGTAAGAAGGCAGGCAGGTGGGGGCTGGCTTGGTGGTGCAGAACCTTTAATAATAATAATAAAATAATTTTTTATTTATGTCCCGCCCACCCCAGCCAAAGCCGGGCTAAGAGCGGCTAACAACAGTAAAAGTAACACAGTTTACAGAAAATCACAATCAATTAAAATACATTCTAAAATCAGCCTGAGGACCACATCTCCTTCCAGGGGCCACATGCCAGTGTGTGGAGGGCCAGAGGCAAAAGTGGGCGAAGCAACCAATATTGCAGCTGTCAGTCTATCTGAACAACTGTGAACGAGGTGCCCTTGACATGGTATTAGATCAGATCCATGCCATAGATTAATTGAAAGCATGTGGCTTCTCCCAAAGACTCCTGGGAACTGGATTCTGGGGATTGGAGCTCCAGGCATTTGCAGGTTTCTAAAGGAGCCATGGGACGTGGGTGGCGCTGTGGGTTAAACCAATGAGCCTAGGGCTTGCTGACCAGAAGGTCGGCGGTTCAAATCCCTGTGACCTCCCATCGCTCGGTCCCTGCTCCTCCCAACCTAGCAGTTCAAAAGCATGTCAAGGTGCAAGTAGATAAATAGGTACCACTCCAGCGGGAAGGTAAACGGCGTTTCCATGCGCTGCTCTGGTTCGCCAGAAACGGCTGGCCACTTAGTCATGCTGGCCACATGACCGGGAAGCTGTGCACCGGCTCCCTCGGCCAGTAAAGTGAGAGGAGCGCCACAACCCCAGAGTCTGTCACAACTGGACCTAATGGTCAGGGGTCCCTTTACCTTTTTAAAGGAGCCATTTCCTCAGTTTGTGAAGACTGGCTGCAAGCAGGCAAGCAGGCCGCTCACGTCGTGTCCGGGGCGCCTGCCAAGGTTTGATCACCAAGTTGACAGGGAGGCAGGGCGAGTGTCATGCCGAGAATGAGGTGCAGCAGGAAGGCACGGCCTGAGGTTCACATGCCAATTGCACGTTTGACCACCTGGATTCCACACCCCCCCCACACACACACTTGTAGCTGCTTCTTCTCAGGCTGAGTGATGTCACCTTTCTTCCCTGGGGCTGTCTGTGTCTGCAGCAACAGACCCGGCCGAGCGAGCACAGACAGCAACGGTGTAATCTCTGTTCCCCTTCCTTTTATAGCAGGGGAGCCCCCTTCATCCTGAGAGCCACCTTCATTTCTAGGCAACCTTCTGCGGGGGGTGGGGGATGCCAGGGGTGGGTGTTGCCAGAGGCCAAAGTGGGCGGAGCAAGAAATGCAAATTTGGGTTTTAAAAACATGCTAAACTACCATATTTTTCGCTCTATAAGACACACCAGACCACAAGACGCACCTAGTTTTTGGAGGAGGAAAACAAGAAAAAAAATATTCTGAATCTCAGAAGCCAGAACAGCAAGAGGGATCGCTGTGCAGTAAAAGCAGCAATCCCTCTTGCTGTTCTGGCTTCTGGGATAGCTGCGCAGCCTGCATTCGCCCCATAAGACGCACACACATTCCCCCTTACTTTTTAGGAGGGAAAAAGTGAGTCTTATAGAGCAAAAAATACGGTAGTTTCTACACACGCGGTCCTTCACTCCTCCTCATTCTTCAGCCAGGCAAGCGATGGACATGATCAGAGTTCCAGCCAGGAGAAAACACTCAAGGAAGTTGCAAAGCGTGTCTGGTGAGGGGGCGTGGCCTGGGGAGAAAATGGGTGTGGCTGGCGAGGGGTGTGGTCTGGGAAAGGGGTGTGGCCTGGATAGAGGCGCGTGGCTGGTGAGGAGGCATGGCCTGGGTCAATATTAACTCAGCGGCAAGAAGGAGGGAGACTAAAAGCCAAATAGAATGTCGAGAAGAAAATGCCCTAGAGTTTGGTTTTTTAAGAGATGCTTTGGAAACAGCTGCTTCAAGGAGGGAGAGAGCTGTTCACCAGCTCAAAGAGGAGAAACAGCACAAGAAAGCTTTAAGACAATGAGGGTTTGAAGCAGAAAGAGCGAGGACGCTATCAGGCAGAGGTGGTGAGCCTCAGTCTGAAGGGCCAAATCCGGCCATCGGGACTCTCCCCAAGCCACACTCTTCACTGACCTGGCTCAGCAACCTCCTTGGGTGTTTTCACTTAGCTGGAATGTGTGCTTGAACTCTGATCATGCCTCTTGCTTGTCTGGACAGAGGATAGAGAAGGGTGTGTTTAGAAAATAGCCTGTTAAAAACTTACATTCATTGCTCCGCCGCCTATTACCTTTGGCCCCATCCACCACTTCCACACTTTTCAGTGCAAGTCCCTGACACATCCCTTCCAACAAAAAATAAGGTAATTCCCCCACCCACCCACCCAAAGCATTTTTTTATTTTTATCTTTTTTGCACAAGAGCACCAAACCCACTTTAACTGAGCACCCTGCATTTATTTGCCTGTAGGCAGTTGACTCTCATCTGCAAAGTAACCACAATATGGGTGTACCCATGCTGCAGATGAGAGGACTGAGGCTAAGAGAGAGGAGAGGGACAGGGAGAATTTATGCATCGCCTACAGCTAGCTAGGAAGCAATTAAGTTCCGGTTTCCAAATCTCAGCTACGGAAATGAATGAAGCTTTCGACGTTCTCAGGTTTGTCAGAGGGCTTGCATCTGTCTGGACGCCTTGGGCGGGGAGGCAACGTGATCCTGCACAGTTCTAGCAACCTGGCGGCCCTCTGGGGTAATGTCTGTACAGTTTCAAGGCCTGCCGAGCGTGCTGGAGAGATTTCCGTGCCTTGGCAGGACCTGGCTTGGGATGGGCTGGAGCCTGTCTCTGTACAGTAGCGAGCAGAAAACTAGGCAGGCCAAACGCAAGGAGCTCACACGCCCCTGGCCTGCCTAGTGCCTGATTATTATTATTTTTAACTGAAGGCAAAGCAGGCTTAAAGCTTCCTCCAGACCTGCAGCAAGCCCCTTCCTCCCTCTTATTGATTTCCCTCTTTCACTGACAGCCATCAACAGGCCTGCTTAGGAGCTTGGCAGCTAAGGGGGGGGGGGTGAACAGAATATGTCCTTTAAGGGGCACCATAGGGCAGGAGTTTGAAGCATGAAACTGGGTCCCCATTCAGCAGAATAAGAAAGACATCCCACCTGCCACTATGGCAGGGCTGCCTTACAACGTATGGCGTAATAAACATTGCTTTGTTGTATCCAGTGCTAGACCTTCCCAAAGTAGACCCATTGAAGTGAATGGGCATGCCTAACAGAGGTCCATTCATTTGAATGGGTCTACACGGAATGAAACATCCCATCGCCACCTAAAACAGGGGTGAGGGACCTTTTTCACCCCCGCGGATCAGGTCCTTTTCTCTCCCACCCCACCTCTCGAGGGCCAAGTGTCACTGGTGGGCTGGGCTGCCCACCTGTCAATCAGCTGGTGTTGCACTGATGTCAGCTGACCTTTTCGGCACATTAAAGTCTGGTTTGCTGGCCTCTCCTGGTGTCGCACTCATAACCAGGAAGGGATTTAACTTGAGGGTTAATCAAGGTCTTGCTTGGGTCTGCAGGGAGATGTTCATGCAATTGAATAGGAGCCAAGGATGAACATCTGGCCGTTCACTCTAGGAGTTGGGAACATCTAACTCTCCAGATGTTGCTGAGCTGCTGTTCCCCATCACCCCCTGCTAGCATGGTCCAAGGCCAGAGGGATGCTGGGAGTTGGAGTCCAGGAAAATCTGGAGGACCACTGGCTCCCCAACCCAGTGTGGTGTAGTGTAGTGGTTAAGAGCGGTGGACTCGAAATCTGGTGAACCGGGTTCGATTCCCCGCTCCTCCACATGCAGCTGCTGGGTGACCTTGGGCTAGTCACACTTCTCTGAAGTCTCTCAGCCCCACTCACCTCACAGAGTGTTTGTTGTGGGGGAGGAAGGGAAAGGAGATTGTTAGCCACTTTGAAACTCGTTTGGGTAGTGATAAAGCGGGATATCAAATCCAAACTCCTCTTCTTCTTCAAACCTATCCTAGACCCAAGATTTAAATGCAGTGATTTAAGAGTAGCTCACAGCCCCGAGAATAGTCCCTAAAATCCAATTCTCGGGCCCAAGCTTGAGATCTGCAAACCCTGCCCCCTGGAATATCCCCAGGTGTTTATTTATTTTTATTTCATTTGTTGAATTTGTATATTAGGCATTCTCTCCCTAATAAGAAGGGAAGAGACCCACCAATTTCTAACTTTCAGATTGCTCACACTAATGTAGATGATGTTGTCTCTGCTTCCACCTGCTGGTCTTGGGGAAGAGATGCAGAGAGCAGAAACACACTTGGGGGGGATGGGGCATGTTTGACTCACCTGAGCATCTCCTCCTCCTTAATAAGTACTTTTAATCTAAACATAATATCAAGTTGTGGGGCTGTCTGCAGCACTAGTCTTATTCAGAGCGGACCTACTGAAGTTCATTGCTATTATCAGGGTCTGGAAATGTAATCGAATTGGTTTCTTTAATGCAGTGGGTCTCCAATATTTTTTTCTCTGGGTCACACTTTAAGAATAAAAATTTGCTCACGCCACACCAACGTTTTTATTGATAAGAAATACGTTGGAAAACCTAAAGAAACAACCCCCAGCAGTGCTTGATTTATAACAGAATACAACTACAGTACTTTACAATATGATCATGGGACATTGATAAAGTATAAAGCAATGCAGTTACATAAGAACACAAATCATTTCTAAAATACTATAAGCAAAGCCTCTTACATGTGCACTTTAGTATTTCTACAAACTCAAGGAGATGTGTGAGCTTGATTTTGCTGGGTAATTTCATTTATATTAGGTCTAATTTGAGACAAACATCTCCTCATCAACAGAAGAAAACCTTTCTCTTTTCTGATCTTAATAATAGTAGTAATAAGTATAATAATTTATTAATTGCATGCCACCCACCTGACTGTTGCCCCAGGTGGCTCCCAACAAATTATAAACCAAAGTAAAACATCAAACCTTAAAAACTTCGCTATACAGAGCTGCCTTCAGATGTCTTCTAAAAGCCAGGTAGTTACTTATTTCCTTGATACGTGCTCTCTCTTCGCAACAATATGTCATGGAAAACTGCAGAAGAATAGCCAATGTGTGGGTGCTGTTTCTGGTTGTAAATCCAAACAAGATTATTTTGATACTATAATATCAGTGTAGTAACCCTGACATGTTTAAATGTTTCTTTGATTGTCCTTCAATTTTTCCACCACACTTTCCATCCTCTCCTGCCACACCCTTTGAGAACCACTGGTTTAATGGCACAGTTAATTGGTTGAACAAATGGTGGCTGAGAGGAGCAAGTCGGTTTTCTTTTGCCTAGTTGTCTAATCATATTACAGTGGTGCCTCGCAAGACGAAATTAATTCGTTCCGTGAGTTTTTTCGTCTTGCGAAGCATGGTGTCGGGAAAGTTTTGGAAAAGCTTCAAAAATCACCAAAGTCTTCAAAAACCTCAAAAAAGGCTACCACACCGCGTGCTATGAGTTGCTCCTCGAAGTCAAGTCGCAACTGTATTAACGGTTTTAAGAAAAAGAAAACAAACTTGCAAGACGTTTCCGTCTTGCGAAGCAAGCCCATAGGGAAAATCATCTTGTGAAGCAACTCAAAAAACCAAAAACCCTTTCGTTTTGCGGGTTTTCCGTCTTGTGAGGCATTCGTCTTGCGAGGTACCATTGTATTTCAATACGCTCTTGTTGATTTTCATTTGTCACATTTTACCGCTTATTTTGAGGTTGTTTTGTTTCCTTGTTTGCCATGAATTTCCCTTGCTTTCGTAACTGATTTTTACATGCAATGTTTCTTTTCGTACTAAAGAAGATGCTGTACTTAATTGTGCTTCACGAAATGTAGAAACCCTCTGATATTTTGGGTGTTTGCTGTTTATTTAAGGTACCTTAGCCTATGTTGCAAACTGCTCAGAGTTTTGTTTAAACAGAAGCAGTGTGTAAATCGTCTAGATAGGCAAATACAGTGGTACCTCAGGTCAGTGGCGTAGCGTGGGGGGTGCCAGGGGTGCCGGCCGCACCGGGCGCAACATCTGGGGGGGCGCGCTCGCTGCCTCCGGAGTCGCCGAAGAGCCTCGGTCGCAGGCTGTAGTGGAGCCGCATGTCTCGCGGAACCGACGAGCTGTGCGCGCGTCCGGGCTGAAGGCGCCCAGCAGGCAGCGGCTCTCAGCGCTCGCTGCGGAGGACGCGTCAGGCAGCCCATCCTCACAGCCCCGCCTCCGCCGCTGCTGCTGCAGCTGCTGGGCCGTTGCATTTTCCTCGCCTCTCTGCCCCCCTCCTCCTCCGGGCAAGCGGCGTCATTTGGGCGGCAGCGCCAGCGGCAACTCGCAGGTTAGGGGTTGGGGGGGCACAAATTACTTGCCTTGCCCCGTGTTAGGGGGCGCAAATTACTTGCGTTGCCCCGGGTGCTGACAACTCACGCTACGCCGCTGCCTCAGGTTAAGAACTTAATTCGTTCCGGAGGTCCATTCTTAACCTGAAACTGAAGCACCACTTTAGCTAATGGGGCCTCCTGCTGCCACTGCACAATTTCTGTTCTCATCCTGAAGCAAAGTTCTTAACCCAAGGTACTATTTCTGGGTTAGCTGAGTCTGTAACCTGAAGGGTATGTAACCTGAAGCATATGTAACCCGAGGTACCACTGTAAATCATTTCATGGACATGTCTAACCCAGAGAAACTGGAACGGATATATTCACCCTTCCCTACCTAAGGAAAAAACATTGATCAATGAATCACTGTGCCTTTCTACACTCCAGGTGTCATCCAGGCCAAGCGTCTACGTGCGACCGATATCTCAACAAGCAGTTTCCGCCTCATTTGGCCCAAGTTTTTGACACGGGAGACGGGTTATTATGTCCTGGAGTACGCCCCGACCGGAGACCCCAGGCGGAAACTCACCAAGCAGCTGACAGGCGACCACACCAGCTTCCTGGTGAGCAACCTGGTGCCCCAAACCACGTACGAGGTCGCCCTCATTCCCGAGTCCAACGAGAGATACATGCCACCCCAAACCACCAGGGTCACCACCTTGGAAGGTAAGACAAAGAAGGTCTGGAGGGGGTGGGCACAATGGAAAGCCATCCTAACTGAGCCAGTGGCCAACTGAGAGGGAAAAGTTCTCTGGCCATTCTTTTTGGTTCAGCTTTCACTTCCATACATCACTGCTGGGGAAACCATAGCTTTAACTCTGAATAAATAGTAATGAATAAAATAAATTGTCAGAGTTCAAGGATACATTCTAGCCAGGTAAAAATTCTCAAGTAGCGGCAAAAGAGAATCAGTGAGGGGTGTGCGGTCTGGGGAGATTTTCAAGGGCTACTCAGAGAAGCCTGTTGGACACATTTGGCCTCCAGGCATGAGGTTTCCTCCTGCCCCAAAACTAGATGGTCACATTATCTGATGGGACATAATGCCCTTCCAATGTTCCTATGGAATTTTTTAAAAATTCCATTCAATTCATCCTTCCCAATGTTTGCTGATCCACGCAATAGATATGGAAGCGATTGGTCATGTTTTCCTTTCATTCACTGCAATGACAGCTCCAGGATTTTAAGGGCCGAGAAATAATTACCTCTGCTTCTACTGGGATAAGCAAGTTTTCACGTCAGGCACCTAATTCTTGCCATTGGTGAATCTCCTCTCAGTAGGGGGGGGGGGACCAGGAAGCAGATGGTGAGATGAGGTTTGGCACGGCTCAGTCTCTGCATTGTGTTGGAAACTGCTCTTAAGGGGGTTATTATGGGATGCTAGTGCCATTCCACTTTGGAGCAGCTCTTACACTTTGTTCACTTATGTCACAGCTGGGATAGATAAAAGGAAGGACTTCTTCATGCAGACAAGAGCCTAAGTATGGAATTTGCTCCCATGAGAGGCAGTGAAGGCCTATAACTTTTGGATGGCATTAAAAGAGGGATAGAGAAATTCACGGAGGAGGAGGAGGCTGTTGGTGGCAGCCAGCCACAGTGGCTATGACCTGCCTCAACTTTCATTTATACCTAGTTTGGGAAATAAATTAATAATAATAATAATTTTATTAATCATACCCTGCCTATCTGACTGGTTTTCCCCAGCCACTCTGGGGCAGCTCCCAACATGTATAGAAACATAATTAAACATCAAACATTGAAAACTTCCCGATACAGGGCTGCCTTCAGGTGTCTTCTGAAAGTTGTTTAGTTCTTAATCTCCTTGACATCTGATGGGAGGGCGTTCCACAGGGAGGGCGCCACTACCAAGAAGGCAACTGCTGAAAAGTTGTCACAGGAACCCCAATATCAGGAGTCCTTGCTGCAGGTTCATATTCTACGCTGTCATAGATTCCCTGAATTCTTCGCTCCTAGAAGCTATCAGTATGCAGCAGTGGCCACACCCCAGGAAATGGCTTTGACTGGCTGGCTAAACCAGATGAGGGCACCCTATGGGTCTCAAACCCAAGGCTAGGTGAGTTACAGATCTCGCCTGTCTGAGAAGACATGCTCTGGGGGATTGAGCAGACAAGACCAATACTGGGTCCAACGGTCAAGAAGATGTTTTCTGCACATGCTGTAGAGCAGCGGTTCTCAACGTGTGGGTCCCCCAGATGTTGTTGGACTACAACTCCCATCATCCCTGAGCTCTGGCCTTGCTAGCTAGGGGTGGTGGGAGTTGTAGTTCAGGAACATCTGGGGACCCACAGGTTGAGAAAGGCTGCTGTAGAGGGAAGTGAGGGGCAGATGGGGCTCATCAACCTGTGAAGGGAGGCCACCTATGAGAAGGAAGACTCAGGTTCTAAACCTCCACTGCCTTTTGGGATATCTTTGGGAGAAGAAAAGGCTAAGGAGTAAACCTTACACAAATCCAGAGTGGAGTCCCTAAGATGGTTGGATGGTGCCTTGTATAATAATAATAATAATAATAATAATGATAATGATAATGATAATGATAATGATAATAATAATTTACTTATACCTTGCCCATCTGGCCAGGCCTCCCCAACCACTCTGGGTGGCTCGTTCCGCCCAGAGTGTATACCTCATTCCAGCCAAGCAGGTGCCAAACATATTACTCTGCTTTCCTTTGGTCTACATCACTGAGGCTGAGTGGGAGGGCTTGTTTTCTGGGCAGCCCAGGAGCCCCTTACACTGCCCAGGCTTGTGCCCTGCGGGGGTCACTTTGGTGCTGCTAATGCAGGTGTGACTTCACCCCCGGAGCGCACTCCATTGTCTCTCAAGACAAGACAGATGCCGAGAACAATAGGCAAGGAGTGGCCAGGAGTCCTTCTGTTGTTGTTGTTGTTCGGAATAAAATCTTATTCAGTTGATACTACAGATATGGCCATGATTGCCCTCCTCCCATCTTAACTGAGGGAGTGTGTCAGAAGTTGCCTTGCACCAGATCTGTCTGCACTTGTCAGGCATGAAGAATCGTCCCCTCCCTTCGGTAACTTCACAGATCAGAACTAACGAGCAGTTGATAGGTTTAAAAAGGTAAAGGGACCCCTGACCATTAGGTCCAGTCGTGACCGACTCTGGGGTTGCGGTGCTCATCTCGCTTTATTGGCCGAGGGAGCCGGCGTACAGCTTTCGGGTCATGTGGCCAGCATGACTAAGCCACTTCTAGCGAACCAGAGCAGCACACGAAAACGCCGTTTACCTTCCCGCCGGAGTGGTACCTATTTATCTACTTGCACTTTGATGTGCTTTCGAACTGCTAGGTTGGCAGGAGCAGGGACCGAGCAACGGGAGCTCACCCCATCGCGGGGATTCGAACTGCCGACCTTCTGATCGGCAAGTCCTAGGCTCTGTGGTTTAACCCACAGCAGCACCCGTGTCCTTTTATTGCAGCATCATGTTGCGAGCACAAATATACAGCTCTCCACAAAGAGGGCAGTTGGCAGGTCTAATCCTCCTTCCGACTTCCGCAGCATTTTAGGCGCCAATGGGAAGTTCCTCCCTCCCTCTGACTCCTTTGCTCTATGATACGTTCGAACCACCGAGTCCGTGGTGAGTGGGGGAAGGGTCCCCCACACTCTCAAGAGACGTCTCAACTAGCTGCCCCCTCCCTTCTGGTTCTGTTGGCATTATCTCATAACTGAGTAACTCCTCTCTTCTTCTTCTTCTTGTTAGAACGTTTATTAATTTTCCAATAAAAGGCATCCAATTAACATATCAAATCATAATCCAATAAAAATAAAAATCTAAATTAAAAAAGTTCCAATTATCTTCTGAATTGTGATTTTTAATTTTACAACTTCCCACAGTCTGAACCTTGAGCATATCCAAATCTCAGTCCTGCCTCTCATCGATATTTCCATATCTCAATTTTATCTCTCCAAACTTCTTTGTCTCTGGCTCTGTGATCCTGAATCATGTCAGAAATCAGATAACCTTTCGTCCGTCGAGTGCAGATTTATTTGTGCAATGTACCTTTTCAACTGTTGTCTGGGTGACTCCTCTCTAAGCTGTCCAGCTTCTGTCTGTCTCTCTCTCTCTCTCTCTGCTTCTGAACACACTGTGAACAAGGAGGGGGCGACTCTTCCCCCTCCAGCTCTCCATCAGAGAGAAGCTGGTCTTCATTCCCCAGTCCTTGTCTTCAGACCATTCCCTGACAGTGCCCCCTTTCCAATCTGTCTACCTTCTCTCCACAGAGCCCATCAGCCCAGCAAGAGTCCTCATCTCAGATTCCAGGCCCCACAGCATCCGGGTCAGCTGGGCTCCCACCCCGGACAGCGTATCCGCCTACCAGGTCCTGTATGGGCCCCTGCCTGGGAATGCAGTCAAGCTGGTGGAGGTTGACGGGAGCCTCAACTCCACCATCTTGGATGACCTGACTGCCAACACCACCTACTTGGTGACTGTGTCTGCCATTTATAAATCGGGCAAGGAGAAAGCTCTGTCGGCCAAGGCATGCACGGCAGAAGGTGAGGAGGTACCCATGTCCTCCACAGGGACAAAATTTGGAGAGAAGGGAGGAAGAGTAGTGCTGGCAAATTAAACTGGTGGCACAGATGCATTTTCTACATGCTCGGCCCCAAACCAAAGAGAATGTGTCTCAAGATGCTGAAGAAATATGGATTTTCCCCTTTCCAAAATAGCCCAACGTGTGCCGTCTAATATGTGGCAGCCGAGGCCATACAACAATGGTCCTGAAAGGCCTACATTGGCTCCCAGTATGTTTCCAAGCACAATTCAAAGTGCTCATGCTGACCTTTAAAGCCCTAAATGGCCTGGGCCCAGTATACCTGAAAGAGCATCTCCACCCTCATTGTTCGGCCGGGACACTGAGATCCAGTTCCGAGGGCCTTCTGAAAGTTCCCTCCCTGAGAGAAGTGAGGTTACAGGGAACCAGGCAGAGGGCCTTCTCGGTAGTGGCACCCACCCTGTGGATTGCCCTCCCATCAGATGTCAAGGAAATAAACAACTATCTGACTTTTAGAAGAAATCTGAAGGCAGCCCTGTTTAGGGAAGTTTTTAATGTTTGAATTTTTATCATGTTTTTAATATTCTGTTGGGAGCCGCCCAGAGTGACTGGGGAAACTCAGCCAGACAGGTGGGATGTAAATAAATTAATAATAATTAATTATTATTGATGGTGGTGGTGGTATTGACAGATCTGCTTGTCCCACGGCAAAATGGGCGTGGTTTATGAGAAGGGGCAGAGCTTTGGGGACTAGGCTGCCAATAGCATACAGTTATTTCTGTTGACATTTGCTGATGGAAATGCGCTCTTTCTTCTTGCTGGGCAGAGAACTCCAGAATAAAGCACCTGCGCTTCGAAGACCTGAGCCCCACCACCGTGAAGGCCTCGTGGGAGCCTGCTGACGGCAGCGTCCTGGGCTACCGGGTGAGGTGCCGGCGGCAGGCTGGTTCTTCGACGCTCCTCAGCGTCTCACCGCAGATCCACAGTGTGCTGCTGTCAGACCTGGCGGAGGGCAGCACCAACAAAGTGTGCGTCAAGCCCGTGTACAGGAACCAGCAAGGGAAAGGCGTGTGCCGGATGGTCCACAAGCAGCCAGGTAAGCTGTGGGGAGACTGCGACGCCCTCCAACGTGGATGGCCTTGCCTGAGAAGGGGATAAGATGGGTCCATGGAGGAGAAGGCTGGCAGCATCTACTAGTTGTAGATGCCATTGTTGGAGGCAGTTATGCCTCTGACCACCTGTGACTGAGGAGTCAGATTTATTCATTTATCCCATAAAATTCACAAACCCCAATTTGCTTGGAACTTTGTGATATCAGTATATTAGGTTTGATTTTGGTATGGAAATCTGCTCCTATGTGCTTAGCTCTAGACATCCCCATTTACTTAATTTTATTTGGCATCTGTTACTAGTCTTTGTTATGGGATGTGGGTGGTGCTGTGGTCTAAACCACAGAGCCTAGGGCTTGCCGATCAGAAGGTTGGCAGTTCGAATCCCTGTGACGGGGTGAGCTCCCGTTGCTTGGTCTCAACTCCTGCCAACCTAGCAGTTCGAAAGCATGTCAAAGTGCAAGTAGATAAATAGGTACCGCTCCGGCGGGAAGGTAAACGGCGTTTCCGTGTGCTGCTCTCGTTTGCCAGAAGCGGCTTAGTCATGCTGGCCACATGACCCAGAAGCTGTCTGAGGACAAATGCCAGCTACCTCAGCCAATAAAGCGAGATGAGCACCGCAACCCCAGAGTCGTCCACGACTGGACCTAATGGTCAGGGGTCCCTTTACCTTTACTATACTTTGTTACACACATACATAGGTATAGATGTACGTACATGTTTCACAAAGAGAACAAAACAATAAAATTATCAGTAATAATAATAGTTTTATTATTTATACCCCACCCATCTGGCTGGGTTTCCCCAGCTGCTCTGGGAGGCTTCCAGCATATATAATAAAATGTAATAACATGTCAAGCATTAAAAACTTCCTGGTACAGGGCTGCCTTCGGATGTCTTCTAAAAGTTCTGTAGTTCTTTATCTCTGTGACATCGACAGGAAGGGCACCACTGCCAAGCAGGCCCTAAAAACCATAAAGCAAAAGATATAATCAGCAATGAACTAAAAACAGATTAAAGAGTACATCCGTATTCTACATAGCCTGCATAGGTCGATCTAAGCAAAAACGTTCTGGGCAGGCACTGAAAAGAGGACAATGGATGTGTCAGCTTGGCCTCAATAAGCAGGGAGTTCCAGGGTGTGGGTGCTGCCACACTAAAAGATTGCTTTCTTACAAAAGTGGAAAAGGTATTCCGTGGCACTCGTGACAGTGACAGGTTCCGCCTGTCGGCATGGCAAATGTCAGGGACCATGGGAGTTGTAGCTTAACATCTGGAGGGCAACAGGTTGCCTACCCCTGTAGGCCAGAAGAGCCAAGGAACTACCTTTCTTTTTTCACTTTACAAAAAGTTTGGGGCTTAATCGCCTGCCTGTCCCTTTTGCTCGCCCCAGGCGAAAGGCCAAATAGTTGTTTTGCATGTTCATCGACTGCCAGAACTAACCTCCTGCGCTTTCTCCCCCGTTTCCAGCTTCGGCAGTGGGAAGCTACAGGCACAGACAGAGAGTGTGAGAGTTAAAGAGACTCAAGGAGCACCTCTGCAGAGCAGAGGGAAATACTGGACAAGGTGGAAGGCCGGAGGAACCCGTACGAGGTGGTCACCCTGCCAAGCCTGCTCAAGCCCCCCCTGAAGCACTCTGGCTCCCTCCCCCCGGCAGCCATCTTGCCTACAAGATCCCAAGCTCCAGTTTGGTGTTCAGAAAAAGGGCTCCGTCTGGAAGATGAGATTCAGCTGCGGGGATGAGCAAAAAAAAAAGAGACTGGGACTCAAAATTCCTCTTTCCTTACTGTATTCTATTTATTTGTGTTTTAGTATGTGCTGTAGCTGGGGAAGAATGTCACAGGACACCCATCCCCTACCCTTTAAGCCAACATTTGCTATATGATGTGCTCCTTAACTGATACAGCTGCAATTCAGTCGGAGGCACGCAGTGTAGAGGTGCGAGGAAGATAAAGATGGATTCCATGAGGACCTAGTTAATGCCAAAGTTAATTAAGGATGGGAGAAGGCATCCCTTTCCATTCCGCCCTGTATTCATTGCAAGCAGCACTGTTTCCCTTCTGCTGCGGTTGGCCTTCCTCCAAACTCTACATCATTCATCTCGCTGTCTGCTGTGCCGAAATTCCGCAACTTCTCTAATTCGCGTAATTAATCATTACATAGCTTATGTTGCCGTTACTTTATCCCGCTCTATTCATTTCAGTGCAATGGAAACACAATGCAAATGGGGGAAATGTAATCAATTTCATACAATTTGCGGACTGAAAGCAGCAGCAACAGCGAATGCCTGATAGTATTTGCGGGATTGATTTCCGTTCTGGCCACGGGACAGATAAGAAGATGTCAGGCCTCCAAGGCAGATGTAAACCCTCATAGCATGTATTCCATAAGAGCTCTTTGGAGAGGACGACCTGGATTTTCCCTGCATCAAAAATGTCCCCTTCCTTATTCATTCTTGTAAGCCGGAAAGCGTTTCACTCTTTTGCACAACTCTTCCATGTGTTGTTTTGCTAATGTGGTAGAGATTGCCTCTCTGTCTCCTTATAATGCACCCCTTTGGAAGTCAGTGAATTAAACAAGAGAACAAATGACCTGTTTGATTTGGAAGGCATTTACAACTGGGACCTAAGCTAAGTGCTGGTTTCACCCCCTAGCTTTCAAATCCAGTATTTTAGGGAAAATATATTTTGGAATAGCATGGTCCATGAAAAATGATTAGTCCAGGGCTCTTGGATGGTGGCAGACAGGGGCAAGGAGAGAGTACAGGGCCAGCCTAGATTACAGTAGAATCCCAGATGAATAAATTGCTGCACTCTAGCGCCACCACTGCAGGTGGCCACAGGGTAGTATTGCAGGTACCGAATTATTACGATTATGATTTGAAATAAGGTGGGTCCTAAAAATATACACCTCAGGTGACACCCAGGGTAAAGACATGCAGCTTCAGCATTTGCCAGGAGATGTATAATGAATGTTCTATGGGGTTGGAGTTCCACAGGTTAGGAGCTGTCACTGAGAAGGCCCTTTCCCAGACCACGGACACCCCTGAGCCTCTGAGGGCAGAACTGCCAAGAGGGCCCCCTCCGCCCATCTCAGCACCTGAGGGTCTGCAGAAGTTGTTCTTTTAGATATTGAACAGGGATCAGGTGATACGAAGGACCGGTAGTTCCAATAGTCCTATAAAGCTTCTGCTTTCAGCCTTGTTCTTCAGTGTGCTCAGACAGAGGCTGGACAGCTGGGCTATCCTATCTGCTCAGTCATTTATCTAATGAGTGATTTGCCCATTCCCCTGTTCTGTGGTGTTACTACTTGCCTAGTAAGGGGTTGTGGGTACCTGTTTCTCTCCTGACCAACCGGCTTCTCAGTGGAATGGGTATAAAATATAAGACAACTGGTCAGACTATTTCAGGTCATTATTTTGTTGGCACTTTCTTGGGTATACTTTCGAGTATTCTTGGGTATACTTTCGAGTATACTTACGGTGCCCCCTGGTATAATTCTCAGTGCAAACAAGCAAGACAGCGCCTTCGTGCTATATATAATGCATATAAGACCTCAGATGCATCTACTCTGCCAGCTAGTTATGCACAAGCCAAGCAAGCTTACAAACGCACGCAGAAAACTGCCAAACGCGAGTGGCAACACAATCGCTGGCAGGCCTTGATTACCGCTTCAAAACCACATAGATCCAGGGAATTCTGGTCTTTGATTAATAGAATGGTGAGGAAATACCCAAGGGCAGTCATCCCAGCACCGACATGGGAATTGTTCCTGAAGAAATGTTTCTCACAGGCTGATGCTCCCTCCGACCATCTGATGCATCTGTTTTCCCACCTACCTATTTGGCCTCCCACCGATCCGGACGAAATAGCCAAGCTAATAGCCCAGCTGAAACCGGGCAAAGCCCCAGGGCCCGACCTGATCCCTGCTGAAGCAATCAAACTACACCCAAAATGGTGGGCTGACATCTTGGCCAAAACCTTCGACGCAATCAACGCTTCTGGTCTCATCCCCAAAATATGGAAGGAGGCCATTATAGTACCAATTTATAAAAAAGGTTCTCCAATGGAGCCGGAAAACTACCGTAACATCAGCCTCCTTTCGATCATAGGGAAAATTTATGCCAGCTTTTTGCTGACTAAACTATTGCGATGGGCAGACGAGACTAACCAGATTGGTCACGAACAAGCAGGGTTCAGAATTAAACGTTCTACAACCGATCATGCGATAGTCCTTTACCATCTGGCACGGAAGTACTCGTCGTCCCCCCGCGGCTACCTTTGTGCTGCCTTCCTAGATCTAAAGGCAGCCTTTGACAGCGTTCCTAGAAATATTCTTTGGGAGAAACTTGCGAAACAGGGCATCGATAGAAGACTCTTATGGCTTATAAGCCAGCTCCACGAAGGTACCCTTGCCAGAGTGAGACTTACTCCTGCGGGCGACCTCACAAATTCGATACCAATAAACAAGGGAGTGCGCCAAGGATGTATATTGGCTCCCTGCCTATTCAACCTATTCATCAGCGACATGCGAGCACCCCTAGTCAACTCATCTCCAAGTACACATGCGCCTAGACTAGCGGATTACCGCTGTCCACTCCTTTTATATGCGGATGACGCGGTAATTCTATCTTATACACGTGTTGGACTAAAGAGAGCTCTGAAGATCTTTGCCACGTATTGTCAACGCAACCAATTAACCATCAACCATGCTAAATCTAAGATTCTGATTTTCGCCAGAAGTCGGAGATTATACGAATGGAAGCTTGGTGGAGCAAAAATAGAGCAAGTCCTAAAATTTCAATACCTCGGAGTTATTTTTCAATACAATTTGGGGTGGAAAGCACAAATTCAACACCTACTTAACAAGGCCAAAACACTGTCATATGCGCTCCTCCGATTTTTCTTTTCGGATGGAGCTTTGCATGTTCCCTCGGCCCTAAAGGTGTTCAAGGCAAAAGTGGTTCCCGTGCTTGCTTATGCTGCCCCGCTCTGGGCCGTGATGACAGATCTTACTCCTCTTGAGACTCTGCAAAACCAATTCCTACGTCGGCTCCTAATGCTCCCCCTGTGCGTAAGCAACGCAGCCATGCGATTAGAATTGAAGATCGCGTCCGTAGAAACTTGCCTGTGGAAGCAAGTCTTCAATTATTGGTTATCATTGTGGCACAGATTACCAGACCATTACCTTGTCCAATGCTTATGGCGAGATGAATTCTCCAGCCTTTGGACTAGTAGAATTCATGCCAAACTCCTGAGTTACGGAATCTCTCCCTTAGATTCCCTTAATCTAGATCTAATCACTGCTCAAAGACTGATCCGCCAAAGACTGGACGACATCGATTTACAGCGAAACTATACGCTGGGGGGAGGTGTTTGCTCGCCCCAGAACATTGGTATCACTTTAACTTACTGCGTTCCATCATACCTCTCCTCCCTTTCGTCTGTTGCCCATAGGCTGGCCTTCACCAAAGCGAGGTTTAACGTTTTTCCCTCCAATGTCCTGAGACATAGATTCTCAAAGGGACAAGCCTCCGCCATGTGCGAATGTGATAGGGAGACGCCGGAGTCGCTTCAGCACATTATGTTTACTTGCCCCTTGTTCAATGTGCCACAGGCAAATTTGTTGGGATCAATCATACAGAAGCTAGCGGGTACCCCACCAAAATTCCACCTTGCCCAAATCCTGCAGGATAAGGATATCCATACGACCCTGAAAGTGGCTAGGTTTCTGGTCGCTGTCCTTACCCAAAAGCGCTGCCAAGGAGCACTACAAGCTAATTAAGGCGCAGTATGTCATTCCATCTTACAGTATTTTATTGTTATAGTGATGTTTTAGCGGCTGTTTTTTCCCACGTGCACAAGCTGTTATTTATGTCTTGTTTTTATCTGTATGGGCCTATGGCCGTAATAAATATCTATTCTTTCTTGGGCTGGAAGGTTCATCATCCAAGTCGCCTTTCCAGTGGTTCAGGATGAGATCAATGCATGTGAAATCCCAGTGAAATGGAGGACTGGCTTCTCAACTCAGCAAATGAGGAGAGAGAACAACCACAATTATTCAACCAGAAATCTCAACTTTGGATGAAACTCGGCTGACCTGTTAGCCCTGAAAATAATTGACTTGTACAGTGCTGCTACAAAGACACCTTGGGGGATCTCAAAAGGCACATTAAAGGCTGGCTTGCTCATTTGTTTATTTATCTGGAGAAACTGTACCCCGCTCTTCAGCCAAATAGGCTCCCAGAGCAATTACATACAATCAAAACAAGGCAGTCCTTACCTGCAGGCTTACAAGCTTAATAAACACACACACACACACACACACACACACACACACACACACACAACATAGAAGGGAAAAGGGACAAGAAGGGAGGAGGAAAATGAAAATGAAAAGCTCTGGCAATCATTTCTGAACAGTTCTCATAGAACTGTAGAGTTGGAAGGGACCCTGGGGATCATCTATCCCAGGGGTCAGCAAACTTTTTCAGCAGGGGACCGGTCCACTGTCCCTCAGACCTTGTGGGGGGCCGGACTATATATTTTTTGGGGGGGGATGAACAAATTCCTATGCCCCACAAATAACCCAGAGATGCATTTTAAATAAAAGGACACATTCTACTCTTGTAAAAACACGCTGATTCCCAGACCGTCCGCGGGCCGGATTTAGAAGGCGATTGGGCCGGATCCGGCCCCCAGGCCTTAGTTTGCCTACCCATGATCTAGCCCAATCCCCAGAAATGCAGTTGTTAGGATCAAACCTGTGACCTTGGTGTTCTCAGCACCATGCTCCAACCAACCAGCAGTAGTCAAGTTGTTCCCATACTGACCAGTCTGTACAGTTCAGGGGCAGGAGGTGCCTGGTGTAGAAGGAGCTCCATCAAAGCTGATGAAATGAGCCTTCTGCTTCATCTCTCTCCCACGGAGGCAGCCTGATGGCGTGGCTGCCCCCAAGTGACAGGGGAGGGGAGGCCCGGTGGGTCTGGTCTGTCAATGCGGAGTGTAACTCTCCTGGTATCACACTCATAACCAGAGCTACATAAACACTAACTGCTTTGCTGCACATAAACATAGCTTTGCGCAATCCAAAATCATTTGTGCTTGACCTCAACCTGCTGCTTTTAATAAAAAATTGGTCTAAGATCCTGTCATCCCACCAAGGTGGGTGTGGTTGGTTGAGGCCAGGTCAAGGCATTGGATGGTTCCCCCAAAGATTAAATTTGTTTGCCTATCCCAACTGGTGGGCCTCTAAATATTTTGGACACCCACCAGCCAGCATGGCCAATGGTCAGGGATGATGGGAATTATAGTCCAAAATTGCACCATTCAACACCATCCCCTCCAGGAGCTGCAGACTGCAACGCCCATCCTCCCTAACTGTGGACTATGTTGTCTGGGGCTGATGGGAGTTGTAGTCCTCAACTTCTGGAAGACATCCCATTGGTCCAAGGCACCTGGAGGGCACCAGTTTGGGGAAGGTTGACTTGCCCACTCATCGTTGGACCTCCACCAGCGACAAGGAATAGAGAATCAAGATCCTTACCCAACAATGCACGTTTATGAAGACTGATCTTTATTCGTGGGATTCCAGGTGGGTGGAGCAGGGCTGCTGCCGGAACTCTTTGGAGGCTGTTGCCAGCTCATGCCTGTAGTCATAGACGGACTGTACATCCTGGCTGTTTCTCAACAGTTCGTTATTCTTGCGGGCTTCATAGTGGAACTGAGAGTTCCGCATCTCGTACCTTGAGACAGGGGTGGCGGGGGGGGGGGGGAGAATTGAGTCACTTAGTCTGATCACAAATTGGGATTTCCTGAGGTTAATTCAGGCAAAGTCTCAGAGTCTGGCTGATGGTCAGGTAGGCAACCATGCAGGTGAGAGGCATGGAAAGGAAGCCCAGATCATTATACCTGTTGGATGTCAAAGCAAGCCACACAAGTCCAAGCCACAGCAGTTGGAACAATAAACCCACAGAACTGAAGCTCCAGGAAAGGCCTGGTGCTTTGATGTAAAGGAAAGGTAAAGGGACCCCTGACCATTAGGTCCAGTCGTGACCGACTCTGGGGTTGCAGTGCTCATCTCGCTTTATTGGCCGAGGGAGCCGGCGTACAGCTTCCAGGTCATGTGGCCAACATGACTAAGCCGCTTCTGGCGAACCAGAGCAGCGCACAGAAATGCCGTTTACCTTCCCGCCGGAACGGTACCTATTTATCTACTTGCACTTTGACGTGCTTTCGAACTGTTAGGTTGGCAGGAGCTGGGACCGAGCAACGGCAGCTCACCCTGTCGCGGGGATTTGAACCGCTGACCTTCTGATCAGCAAGTCCTAGGCTCTGTGGCTTAACCCACAGTGCCACCCACATCCCTTGCTTTGATGTAGGGAGGACCGGAAATGGGAAAGGCTCCTCATTTGCATAGCCCCACCTATGAAGCAAGTGGGAGGAGCAACCCATTGTCCACCACGGAAAGAGAAAAATGGAAGGGATCACAGAGGCTCTGGCTACACGTCTCCTGGGTTCTTAAAAAATAAATAAATCCCTGCTTATATTCTCACTCCATCATCATACACATCTAATCTCTCTAATTCAGACAAGAGAAAGAACAGGGGCAATTAACTACGAAAGTAAATAAGGACAGCATAAACTGGACATGGGGAATGGTGGCTCATGGCTCCAAAATCTCCCCCAGATTTCTCTGCCTGCCTCTTGGGTGGCCTTACAATTCATCAAAGGCAAAGCTAGTCTTTATGTGACTTATGCCAGCCATCGCCTAGGAATTCTAAGAAACCAAAGAATCAGTGCAGTTCTGAAAACAGTGGTTAAAATCAGTAAATCAGTGGAGTTTTGAAAAGTTCAGTCCGCCGTCTTAATTCAAAATGGCACCCAATTGTATCCAGGCATAGAAGAAAACCTGCTTCTTGGCCTCAGGAACCATCACACACAATTTCGGCTACAATATATTAAGTGGTGTCCAAATGCATACTGTAGTGACCAAAACAAATACATTGCAATCTGTATGGTAGCTATAACAATGAACCTCAGTCCGTACCCAAGAAATAAGTTGTTCTGAAATGAGGAACCAGTTAGAACCTTTATAGCTCCAAGCAGCTTTCCAGTGACCTCTGCAAAACGGGAAGCCACAATAAAACTGTCCTCCACAGCGATTGCAGCAGAGAGCAAGTCAATAGCTCCCTCTGCTGCCCAGTGATCTACCTGCCAGATTTCCTACTTTTAGACTCCCCACACCTTACCACTCCCCCACAGCCCCACCCCAAAGCTTGACAACCACCACTTACCATTTAGGCTTGGGACCTCGGGTCCGTTCCAATTCCTGCTGCCTCTTCTGCTCTAACAACCACGCCTCTTCCATACGCAGACTCTCAAGCCGGAGGCGAGCCAGCTCTTGCTGGTACGGAGACATCTCAACCAGGGCTCTGCCAACATCACCTTCAGCAATAGTTTGCAGGAACCTATGGAGCCAATGAGGCCTTGTTACAGTTTCTGCAAGGCCTCCAAGCAGCCTTGAAAGCATTTGACACAGATTTGCCAGGCAAGTGACTCTTTTCAAACCTGCTTTCAAAGCCATCTCCTAAAAGCAGTGAGGCGGGGATATTTTGCAGGGTGAATTGTTTGTTTCTTGTGGACGATAAATGACTAATGCAAGCTAGTGGTTTTTTTGGGGGTTGCCAGACCCTCCAAGTGTCCCTATTTTCCAGGGACATCCCTGATTTAGAGAAGCCGTCTCGGTTTCCTGGAATGTCCCACTTTTCCTTAGGATGTCCCTATTTTCATTGGAGAAATGTTGGGAGGATATGGGCTGCTGGGGGTTAGTCAAATGTTTTCAGGCCTGACAACCTATTTGCTATGCTGTCCACAGGGTTGAAGAGAGGGGAGTATTTCACAAATCAAGGAATTCCCCAGGGGACTTTCCTTTCCTTTCCTGAACATCATGGCACTCTAGGCATCTCTCTCTTTGGCCCTTGGGACTATCACTGGCCTTGCTTCACACCCCAGGTGTTTTTGCCTGGCTGGAATGTGTCTGTGAACTCTGATAATGCCTCGTTTATATGGATAAAGAATGTAGGCATAGCCAAACTTGGCCCTCCAGATGTTTTGGGACTACAACTCCCATCATCCCTAGCTAACAGGACCAGTGGTCAGGGATGATGGGAATTGTAGTCCCAAAATATCTGGAGGGCTGAGTTTGGCCATGCCTGGAATAGAGAGAGTGTGTGTGTGTTTAGAAATCAGCCTGCTCCACCCACTTTTGCCTCTGGCCCCACCTACAACTGCCATGTGGCCCCCAGAAGGGAATGCAGCCCTCGAACTGAAAAAGGTTGCCCAGCCCTGGTTATACAGCTAGATAATTCACCCTCTGAACCTTTCAGGGAGGGGGGACATAGAGATGGGCCTCGGATGACAAGCACAGAGTCCGGGTCAGTTTGTATGCAGAGAGGCGGTTCTTAAGGTATTGAGGTCCTAAGGCATGTTGACTGCAGATGCTGACTGCTGCTACCATCAGCCAGGATGGGCAACAGTAAGGGATGATGGGAATTGTGGTCCAGCAATACCTGGATAGCCATGATTCCTCATCCTTCCTTTAGGACATCATAATCTAGACTATCACAAGAGCAGAATGGAGAATTGTTGAGGGGTGAAGCCGACTGGGCGTTGGTGGCAAAGGTTTCCACTTACCGTTCATTGAGCTCCTGGGCTGTGGGTGAGGAAATGGCAGCAGACGGCAAGCTGTAAGGAGTCCATGGATTGCTCCGAGCTCCCCTCTCAATTGCCTTGCTGGGAATCCAGGATCTGGAGGCTAATGTCCCTGGCCTGTATATCCTTGACCGTGAACGCCTACTTGACCCGCTTTTGCTACCATTTTCCCTGGACTTGCCAAGCTGAGGTGGGGGCTGCGCACAGGCATTCGCCTTGGCCGAGTTGGGTCTCCAGGCGGGCTTTGGAGACTGAGATCGAGATCGGAGCCGGCAGGTGCGTTTGTTGGCAGGCGAGAGCGAACGCTCACGGTTGGTCCCAGAGGAACCGAGACTGAGCGAACGGCCTCTGTCGAGGGAGGAAGAGGTCCTTTTCAGCAAGGATGCTCTGACTGGGGTCTTCGGAGGCAACAAAGACTTGACGCCAATCACATGAGGGGCTCCGAGTTTCAGGGGGAAAGCAAAATCCGCCGAGGGGTGCAAAGAGTTTTGACTTGCAATCTCGCTCCCCAGCAGCCCTGCCAGCCGGTTCACTGGGGACGTGGTAAAGGTTGGAAGGCCCAGGCTCGTCAGGGCTGAATACTCTCCTACGGATCTGAGCAAGTGTTTTGGCTTCAGGAACCACTCCGTCTCCACCGGGGTCTTGGCTGGGCCTCCAACGCCTGATTCCATATAGCTCCCAGTAGGAGCCGCTGGCCACCTGGAACTGAAAGGACCTGAGTCAGCTGCAGGGTGCAGGTCAACAGTGCGTTGGTGATTTGGGTGTGAGCGGAGACTGGAAGCCAAGCTATCCACTTGGAGCTGAAGCTTCCGCAAGCTTTCTTCCAAGTTGTCAATGCTGGGGATCTCCCCCATGTGGCAAGATGAGTAACTGCCTAGGTGGAAGGAAAAGCCATTTATATAGAAGAAGCAACAACCAAGAAACGGTCAGCAGAGCAAACCTGACACTGCTCCAAAACACCTGGTTTGCATAACACCCTATGCCATGGTTTATAAAACACGGTTTAGTTAACCACAGTTAAGAATTATTGTCCAAACCCAATGGGTTAATGATGGTTTACTAACTGTAGTTAACTGGCATTCATTAACTAAGGTTTGTAGTCAGGGACGCGGACTTATAAAAAATATTGGGCCCCCCCCCCGGGAAAGCTCATGAATAATAAATAAGCTCATGAATATGCAAATAAAGTGGGTGGAGCTTTTGCTCGGGAGGGAGGGCAGGAGGCATGCAGCCCGACCCTGTGCATTTTGGGCTGGGGGAGGGGCGGCGATGGCGCTCTGCTGGAGGGGCGCCGGAGATTATTGGGGGGGCAGAGCCCCCCCAAACGAATTTTTGAGGGGGCTCGGGCCCCCTCAAGCCCCATGGAGTCGGCGCCTATGTTTGTAGTTAATTTACCCATTTTTATTCAACAATATGAGGGGGGAAATCATTTTTGATCAGTTTTGCTTGTAACGGAATATGTGTGAGACTACATGTTAATTTCATAGATGTTTTGTTGCATCATTACATCAGAGGTGAGCAGGTTACAAATTGGTTTAAAGAGGTATGGCAGATTGCACTACAGTGGTACCTCAGGTTAAGAACTTAAGTCATTCTGGAGGCCCATTCTTAACCTGAAACTGTTCTTAAACTGAGGTACCACTTTAGCTAATGGGGCCTCCAGCTGCCGCCGCGCTGCCGCCACGCGATTTCTGTTCTCAACCTGAAGCAAAGTCCTTGACCCGAGGTACTATTTCTGGGTTAGCAGGGTCTGTAACCTGAAGTGTCTGTAACCTGAAGCATCTGTAACCCGAGGTACCACTGTATTACAAAAATTGACAAATAATTCAAGACTTGCATGAGGACAAATAAAAAAAAATCACTGCAATCTGGGTTAACTTTATAGATTTTTTTAGTCGAACATGGTAATCTTCTGGCATCATCTTCATACAGACATAACATTCCTAACTTCTGCTTCTTTGGTGAACTAGGCTCACCTATGGGGGGGGAAATGGGGGACGCGGGTGGCGCTGTGGGTAAAACCTCAGTGCCTAGGACTTGCCGATCGCATGGTCAGCGGTTCGAATCCCCGCGGTGGGGTGAGCTCCCGTCTTTCGGTCCCAGCTCCTGCCCACCTAGCAGTTCGAAAGCACCCTTAAGTGCAAGTAGATAAATAGGTACCGCTTTATAGCGGGAAGGTAAACGGCGTTTCCGTGTGCTGCGCTGGTGCTGGCTCGCCAGAGCAGCTTCATCACGCTGGCCACTTGACCCGGAAATGTCTCCGGACAGCGCTGGCCCCCGGCCTCTTAAGTGAGATGGGCGCACAACCCTAGAATCGGACACGACTGGCCCGTATGGGCAGGGGTACCTTTACCTTTTTATGGAAAAAATAACATCTCTTATACCTCTAGGTGGTGCTATAGTTATGTAAATATTCTGAATTAAGGTTTCATTATTTTTGTTACTTCAATCCATCTCAAAGAATTTTTTTATTTTAAAATTTTGCACCATGGTTTGGTTTTGTTTCATTTTCTATGTGTATCATGATTTAGTATATAATATTATTAGTTTGATTAGTTTCTCAGCTTTCCAGGGCTCTCTCTCCCAGACCTACCAGCAGATGCCACTGGGAACTGAACCTGGGACTTTCTGCATGCAAGGCAAATGCTCTTCCAATGAGCTATGGCCTTCTCTCCTATCAGGCTAGAAGAATAAATCCCACCCCCTTGACTTTTACAAAGCAGGCTGACAGGAGAGGGACCCCCACCTCAGTTTGTCCTCAGCACAGCTCTGTGAGGTAGGTTAGGTTAAGAGATGATGACTAGCTCACGCTCATCCAATGTCCTTCATGGCTGAGCGGGGATTTGAACCTGGGTCCTAGTCCAGTCTTCTTACCATTTTCTCCTTCAACCAGTGATGATCTTCCCTGCTTATCAGGAGCCTGGTATCTCCCTAGGCTTGAGAAGCTAAAGTTCTGTGTAGTGTTGGTTCTTTGGCTGTTGCTAAAGCACACTTTTGGCACCTCCCTTTAAAAGAAAAAACAAACACTGTTCACCAACAATGTTCGCCAACATTTCCTGTCACCGTAAAGAAACTACTATTTGTATTAGTCACCGTAAAGAAACTACTATTTGTATTAGTTTTTATAGTGCTTCACATACTTGCCCTGTCTCCATGGGGTACCACTGAAAAAGCCCACCCATGAGTCCCCAGCCGATGGACTACTAAAAGGGTTTACCCACAGATCTTTAACACAGTGGCAGGAGGATATGGTATTTCATTTACCTTGGACCTAGTTCATTTAGAGCTTTAAATGACAACATAAGCGCCTTAAATCTGGCCCTGGATATCTGTATTTAGACCATCCCAATTTAAATTCTGAGTAGACATACATAGGACTGCATCACAAGCCTTGGTGTACTCTGTAGGTTGTAGCCAGTGTTAGTCCTACTTGGATTACACCCAGTGAAATTAATGGAAATGGCTCATTTTGGTCTATTAATTTCAATGTATCTACCCTGTGTAGGACTTAGTTGGCGGCAACTGGGATTTACTTCTAAGTAGACAACATACACAGGATTCCACTCTCAAATCGGAACTGAAAGAATGGAGCTGAGAGATCAATTCCCAGAAATTCCCCTTAGATTTAAAGCCTCAAATTGGGATAATGTATCCCTCCTTCCTAAACCAAGTCCCAGCTTTTTTTTTAAAAAAGGGGGAGTGTCTTTGCTTGTAATTTTGAGAACTGTAAGGGCATGTGTTTGAGTTTGCTTTCCCCTCTACCCTCCTATTCCTATTTTCCTCATGTGTCATGACTTTTTAAGACTGAGGGTCAAAAACAGACCCAGGAGCTGATTTGTAATACATCCTGAAAGCCATTTTTGGGGTAAATGCAGTAAATATACATAAGAAAACAAAACATACCCACCTCCATTTCTCCTATTAATTTAGTTAAATAAATAAATAAAACATACAATAAATAAAATATAGCCTTCCCAGAATCGCCCGTCCCTCTCCCAGCACCTGAGGGTGACTCCACTGCCCCGCAACCGCAAAGCTCCAGCCTCCGCCATGCGCGCCCTTCTCTGCAAAGCATCACTTTGCATCCTCCTTAGCGACAGCCTCAACATTCCCGTTGCTAAGGAGAAGGACCGCCTCCTTCTTTGCTTCAGGTTGAATTCCCCTCCCTGCCTCTCTCTCTCTCGTCCCGCCCTTCTGTTCAGATCACCCAATCGCATCACTGTTCTCCGCGGGAAGGGTGGGTTTACTGTGCTGGGAGCCAATAAAAGACGAGAAGAGTCAAAGGCACGTGATTTAGGAGTCCCGCCTTCTGCTTCTGCTTCGGCCCAATAAGCATTCCTGAAAGGGAGAACCCGCAGAGATAGTAAAAGTATAGAGCAGGCATCCCCAAAATCAGCCTTTCAGATATTTTTGGGACTACAATTCCCATCATCCCTGACCACTGGTCCTTTTAGCTAGGGATGATGGGAGTTGTAGTCCCAAAAAAATCTGGAGGGCCGAGTTTGGGGATGCCTGGTATAGAGTGACACGTTGAATAAATTGCTATAGATATATTTATATTTATATTTTTTCTCTCTCACACACACATTCTCCGTCCATCCCTCCCCTAGCCATGTCCCACCAGCATGGCCAATGGCAAAGGATCCATGGGAGTTGTAGTCTAGCAAATACTCACAGGACTTCCGGTTCTGCGTCCTTGGCTCTAAAAGGAAACTGTACAGATGAAGCCGGAACGAGCCCGTCTGTCCCCCAACTCTATGGTTCCTCACATTCTTTTTTTTTTTTTTTGCGCGCCTATGTTTCCCACCAATGGCAACGCGCCGGGAACCGGAAGGGGCGGAGACGGCGCCTGCGCAGTGTGAGCGGTGCTGGGTCCGCGTGTGCTCCGCTGCTTGCTGCCTGCCGGCTGGGCTGCAAAAAGCAGAGCGACGCTCATGTCGTGGCTCTTCGGGCTGAACCGCGGCGGCGGCGGAGATGCGGGCCTGGGAGCTCCCCCCGGGGCCCCGCCGCTGCCGCCTTCGCCGGCGGGGGCCTCTGGGGAAGGGCCGGGCGAAGGGGGCCGCCCCAAGGACAAATGGAGCAACTTCGACCCCACCGGCCTGGAGCGCGCGGCCAAGGCTGCCAGGGAGCTGGACGCCTCCCGTGAGTCGGAGGAGGGAGGGGAGGAAAGCCAGCGCCGCGGGCAGGCCTAGGCCCTACTCGGGAGTAGACCCGCTGAAGTTAATGAAGGCACGGCTAACTTGGGGCCATTGATTTCAGTGGGTCTACTATGAATAGGACTTAGTTGGATGCACACACAAAAACACCCTTTAATACGTGGGGCACGAATGCATGAGCGTGTGGTGGGCAGGTGCTGGGAGTGTATGGGTTCCAGGTGGAGCAGGGAGATGACCGTAGTGTAGAAGGAAGGTCATGTGTAATAATAATGATAATTTATACCCTGCCCATCTGGCTGAGTTTCCCCAGCCACTCTGGGCAGCTCCCAATCAAATGTTAAAAACAGTACAGCGTTAAATATTAAAAACTTCCCTGAACAGGGCTGCCTTCAGATGTCTTTTAAAGATAGGATAGCTGCTTATTTCCTTCACTTCTGAAGGGAGGGTGTTCCACAGGGTGGGCGCCACTGCCGAGAAGGCCCTCTGTCTGGTTCCCTGTAACCTCACTTCTCGCAGTGAGGGAACCACCAGAAGGCCCTTGGCGCTGGATCTCAGTGTCCGGGCTGAACAATGGGGGTGGAGACGCTCCTTAAGGTATACAGGACCGAGGCCATTTAGGGCTTTAAAGGTCAGCACCTTTGTAAGGGGGGGGGTGATAGGCTGGTTGGATCTACAGGGCTGGAGCGCTTCTTTGAAAAGCAGGGTGTGAGGGCAATAAGAGTGTGTGCGTGTAAAGGGTTAACTGGATCTAAAGGATGCCCACCCTCAAAAATCCATTCTTTAAAACGCTAGGGTGGCAAAAGCCACATGTGAGCTGCATCTGCAAGGTCCTCTCTCGTGTTCCCCAGCAGCTCTGTTTTTACAGGACAGAAATGGGAAATTCATAAACCAGGCTCCAGAAACTGCTGCAAAATGCCAGAAATGTGAGTCTGAGGGCACATTTCTGAAGCGGCGTTTGTGCCCTCATGTTTCAAACTCTGGAGAGCCGTGTTGCAGTTTCCCCAACAGTGGTTGCATCAGTGCTCAGCCGAGGGAGGGTTGCCCTTTGACCTTGCATCTGTCATGTGACTCCAGCAGGCTCTGTAAATGTTCAGCAAATGTTCAGCAGCTCTAAGATCTCTTTGTTACAGCAGAGGTTAGCCAGAGGGGCTGCGTTGCCCCAGAATTATTGCTATTATTATTTTATTTATTTACTTTCTGTACCACCCTTCATCATAGGATCACAGGGCAGTTCACAATATAAAAACACAAAAGCATGTAGCATAGTAACACAAAAACCCAAAAGGTTGTATAGAAGAGAATGAGGCCCTCAGGTCAAAAATTTTCTGAAACTCCTGATTTATAGGTTTGGTCCATACTTAGTTATGCTTAGAGTAGGCCTATTGGAGTCAGTGGGGCCTGGGAGAAACCTGCTCCGTCTTAACCTCAATTACCTTTGAGAATTACAGTGGTACCTCTGGTTACATACTTAATTCGTTCCGGAGGTCCGTTCTTAACCTGAAACTGTTCTTAACCTGAAACTGTTCTTAACCTGAAGCACCACTTTAGCTAATGGGGCCTCCCGCTGCTACCGTGACGCCAGAGCATGATTTCTGTTCTCATCCTGAAGCAAAGTTCTTAACCCGAGGTACTATTTCTGGGTTAGCGGAGTCTGTAACCTGAAGTGTATGTAACCTGAAACGTATGTAACCCGAGGTACCACTGTACTTATTTCTTGTTATTTGTGCTGCCTGAAAACTGTGCCTCAATGTCTGAACTGCAGATGAGAGACAGTGTTCCAACTTCACTCACCTACCTTGAAGGGCCAGCGCAAGCTTTGCAGAGGAGCTTTCATTCCTAAGAGAAGACTGTGAGTTAGGCTCGAATTAGGCTGTATCTGCACCTTACATTTAAAGCAGCATCATGCCACTTTAAACCGTTGTGACTTCCCCAAAAGAATCCTAGGAGTTGTCGTTTATTAACGGTGCTGAAAATTGTTAAGAGACCCTCTATTCCCCCTCACAGAGCTACAATTCCCAATGTTCCCAGGGAAGAGGGATTGATTAAACCACTAAGGGAACTGTAGCTGCTGGGGGGGTGGTGGTCTCCTAACAACTATCTTCTCCTGTGGGAAACCATGCCTACTTGACGCAGTGTTGATACTCCTTTTAAATGTATAGAGCAGATGCTACTAAGGGAACTGTAGCTGCTGGGGGGGGGGGTCTGATCAGAACCTTTGCTGTGCTCACACTAGGCTGTGGTCACCCAGCTCTTGTACAGAGGAATGTCAGGTGGCGGTGGGTCAATTTCTTTACAGCTTAAACGGACTAACTGGGACACGCTCTTTTCTAGGACATGCGAAAGAGGCCCTCCACATGGCCCAGTTGCAGGAACAGACCCTCCAGTTAGAACAGCAATCCAAGCTGAAGGTAAGCCCAGTTCTGGTACCCAAATTGCACTGTGTGATCGCCTTTACCTTTTGTTGTTGTTTCTTTGTGGCGTCATATCTCTGTTCTAGAGGCCATGCTCTCAGATTCTGTGTCTGGCATCTTCAGTACCAAAGATCACAGCAAGGCTATGAAAGACCTTTGCTTTAGCAGACAAGCCATGGCTTAGTTGCAGGGCATCTGTTGATGTGCAGAAGATCCTGGGTCTAATCCCTGGCATCTCCAGGTAGGGGTAGATCTGAAACCCTGGAAAGCTGCCATTCAGCATAGACAATCCTGATTCAGTATAAGTCAGCATCCTACGATTCAACCCTCAATCGCTTTCCCTTTAAATTTTGGCGGAAGGGCCATAGCTCAGTCTACGGTTTAGTCCCCAGCATCTCCAGGTAGGAATGAGATAGACTCCTGGCTGAGATCTGGGAAGATACTGCTGGTCAGCGTATTCAATGCTTGGGTAGATGGACAAAATAGACCAAGCATAGGCAAACTCGGCCCTCCAGATTTTTTGGGGCTACAACTCCCATCATCCCTGCCCATTGCACGTGTTGGCTAGGGATGGTGGGAGTTGTAGTCCCAAAACATTTGGAGGGCCGAGTTAGCCTATGCCTGAAATAGACCAATAGGGGAAGGGCTATAGCTTAGCAAAAAAGCACCATGTAGCATGAAAATGCCTCAGGTTCAGTCCCGGACATTTCCAGGTACAGCTGGGAACACGCCCTGTCCAAAGCGCTGGAGAGCGGCTAGCAGTTAGTGCAGACTATACTTGGTTAAAGGCAGATTCCCGTGTTCTTGGAGAAACCCTCAGAGCTTTTGCCAATGAGAAAAGACAGTGAATAAAGCATTTTTTATTTATTTTGCAGAATATTTTTATCTCATGTTGCTTACTCTGCTGCCAGTATTTTTGTTTCGTTTTTAAGTTGGCTTCATTAGTTGTTGTTCTTTAGTGTGTGTTTTTTAGTGTATTAAATGCGTTAATGTATTTTATTATTTCTGCCTGTGTTTGTCGATTTGGCATACTCGTATCCTGCTGTCGAAAAGGCTTGCATGACAGTTACTTAAAGCAAGACAGCCCCCACCCTCACCCTGGCTTAACAAACTAAAAACTACACAACACTAAAGGAAAAAGGAATGAGGAGGGAAGAGGAAATAAACTTTGATCCTAATTCTTAAAAGTTAAAACAGTAGTTATTTTAATGACTGGGTGGAATGGATATAGTTCAGGGACAGGAGGAATCTAATGGGACTGGACTTTTCCCACTGTGGCAGCCTGCTGGAATTCCATGTTATCATTCATATGATATATAAATGAGGATCCTTCAGCATTTCGAAAGGAAAGGCGGTGGTGATGACAATGGTATTAAGTTAAGATAATTGGCACCTGGATAGGGTGCTCCAGTTTTCAAAGCCCTTCTAGTGCATTATTTAGTTGTAATTCTTACAGCAACCTTGTAAGGTAGATCAGTATTATCTCCCCATACAGTGGTACCTCGGGTTACATACGCTTCAGGTTACATACACCAGGTTACAGACTCCGCTAACCCAGAAATAGTGCTTCAGGTTAAGAACTTTGCTTCAGGATGAGAACAGAAATCGTGCTCCAGTGGCGTGGCAGCAGCAGGAGGCCCCATTAGCTAAAGTGGTGCTTCAGGTTAAGAACAGTTTCAGGTTAAGTACGGACCTCCAGAACAAATTAAGTACTTAACCCGAGGTACCACTGTACTGCAAATGGAGTGACTAAGAGAGAGTGAGAGCACTTTTCCTATGACCACCTAGAAGAGCAGGTGTGGGGAAACCTCTGACCCACCAGACATTTGTGCTGAACCACAACTTCTATCATCCCCAGCCATTGAATAGGCATGCTGGGGTTGATGGGAGTTGTAGTCCAGCAACATCTGGAGGGCCAGAGGTTCCCCACACCTGACCTAGAGAGTTCATGGCAGAGGCAAGATTCGAACAGGGAACTTCCTGATTTACAGCTCATTAGCCTCCAATATTATCCTTTTTTTCCAGCGAGGCACCCCTCCCCAACTGGAAAAGAATCCTTGGGGTCTTTTCAGAGGTTTGTCATTGACTAGGACCATAATAGTGGACAAGGTTCCATGAACAGGCCGTGCATCTCCTATTGATCTTTCTCTTCCTATCCAAAGGAATATGAGGCTGCCATAGAGCAGCTGAAGAACGAGCAGATTCGTGTGCAAGCTGAGGAAAGGAGGAAGACGCTTACCGAAGAGACAAGGCAGCAGCAAGCGGTACAAGGCTGGCTTTTGTTATTTATTTCGTTAGTAGCATGGATAAACTTTTATATTTGTGTGTGTGTGTAAAAAAATCAATGTGTAATATATTTATACACATGTTTGTTAAAAAATACAGTATCATTAACTAACATGGAAAGGCAGACGGGAGTAAAAAAAAAACCCCATTGATAGGTATTTAATTTTATGTTGTAATGGCTTTGAAGGCAGGGGTTTTTTGTACTTAACAGAATTAATTCATATTGCTATTTTAATTTCATCATAAAGGTTTGAAAAAATTCATAATCAAAGTTTGAAATTTTATTTTACCTTTATAAAAAATGCTTGAAAATTATATATATTCCATTAATCCAGAGGTTACTTCGCAAAACCGTGTTTGCTTGGTTCACTGTGTTCTTGTGTATGGAATTGATTTTCCATGTATGTTTTTTCCCCCCTACCACCATGAAGAGAGCGCAGTACCAAGACAAGCTGGCCAGGCAACGCTACGAAGACCAACTGCGACAGCAGGTCAGTCCCGTCCGTCTCCTGAAAATGTCCTCCCATTTTTCCATTTGTGCTTAGACTGCCGTGAGTTGCAGGGACAAAATCAAAGCTTTTGTTGCCGGAAAAGAGGGAAGGTCTAGAATTCTTAATTGAAATATGCCTCTAGAGCTAGCAACCCTGAACCCATCTACTTCTTCTTTGAAAACGTTGTGCAAATAGGGTTCCCTGCGATTTATCAGCATGCTTTGAGTCATACAGTCACTCACGCAGAGATGCGGCAGAGAGCTTCCTTTCTGAATGCACTGTTATTTGCAGGATTTATGTGCTGTTTCTCGGAAAGACTTCACAAAGAAGTTTCACCAGATTATGAAAGGAAAGCATCAGCTTGTTTGTTTTTTAAAGAAAGTTGCAAAAAAATGGAAAAAATAAGTTGTTTGTTTAGAAAAAAAGCTTTTATTGCTGCTTCTCCCCCTCAGGGAAGGACGGTCCTTCAGGTGGTAGTTGGGAGAAGAGAGGCCACGATGGGAACTGGTTGGCAACAGTTCCTGCTTCCATTAGCCTTTGGTCCAGGGATGGGGGAACCTTTGACCCTCCAGATGTTACTGGACTCAAAGTCCCATCGTCCCTGACCCCAAGAGCCATGCCAGCAGGGGCTGATGGGAGATGGAATTCAACAATATCTGGAGAGCAACAGGTTAGGAACATATGAAGCCCCCCTTTTGCAGAGCAAGGACATTAGGCCTGTCTACACTGACTGGCAGCAGCTCCCCAGGATTTCAGAAAGGGGCTCTCTACCAGCCCTACTTAGGCATACTTGGGATTGAAGCTGGACCCTTCAGCATGCAAAGCAGATGCTCTACCACTGAGCTGTGTCCCTCCCCACCCACTTTAAATGGAATCCGTTTAGCGCCTTCCCCTCCTTCAGGCTTTGAAACGACACTAAAGGCTCCCATCTTAATTCAGAAAATATGTGCTTCTGCTGTCAAGAGTTTGGGTAGCCCTGGATTCGCATTTTCCACTGACCTTTCAACTCCTGTGACAAACTTAGAACACACAAACAAGTGCCTATAAACGTAGACTCGCCATGCACAAATTTAACGACACTTGGAATTCATTTTTTATAAACACTGTATTAGGTTACATCAGGGGTCAGCAACCTTTTTCAGCTGTGGGCCAGTCCACCGTCCCTCAGACGATGTGGGGGGCCGGACTATATTTTGGAGAAAAAAATCTGAACGAATTCCTATGCCCCACAAATAACCCAGAGATGCATTTTAAATAGAAGCACACATTCTACTCATGTAAAAACACACTGATTCCCAGACCGTCGGCAGGCCAGATTGAGAAGGCGATTGGGCCGGATCCAGCCCCCGGGCATTAGTTTGCCTACCCCTGGGTTACATTTAGGTAAACTACAATAACAATCATGTAATGTTTATAAGTCCCCCCCCCCCTTTTTCACATCTTATTTTACCTTGTGCCCTTATAACTTTGTACTTCTTATTTCTCAATAAAGAATATAAAAGAAAACCTCTTGGTTGACCCCACTTTGTGATTTCTCTCCCTCCAGCAACTCCTAAATGAAGAGAACTTGAGGAAGCAGGAGGAATCAGTCCAGAAGCAGGAGGCAATGAGGCGTGGTAAGTGTCAAATCTTAGGAGTGGGTCCTCTTTGGCGGCTACAAGCCACAATGGCCATGCTCTGCTGCCACAATGGCTATGCTCTGGTATATGCCTCCATATACCAGCTGCTGGAAAACACAGCTCTTGTTCTCGGGTCCTGCTTGTGGGCTTCCAGTTAAAGGCGTCCAGCTAGCTACTGCAAGAACAGGATGCTGAACTAGAGGTGCAGGGCTATCCTTGCATTCTGATGACGCTGGAAGCAAAGCAATAGGACTCCCATAGCCACGCAAAGAGACACCATTTGCTCTTTCAGTTACGGTTTGGGGGCGAGGGTGTGCCACCCACATTTTCTGAGCCGCGAAGAGCAAAGAGCCTCCCACAGGCCCAAGGAAGGCAAAGCTGTTTCCTTTTTCTTTTCCGGGTTGGCGGGGGGGGGGGAGGGACAGCTCACACAGGCTAGTAGTTGAAAAACCACCTTTAGCATCCTTGGTGGATGAAGGCAGATGCTAGCGGTGCCTCTGTCTGCCGTTCTTCCAGCTACCGTGGAGCGGGAGATGGAGCTCCGGCACAAGAATGAGATGCTACGGATCGAGGCCGAGGCACGCGCCCGTGCGAAAGCCGAGCGGGAGAACGCCGACCTCATCCGGGAGCAGATCCGGTTAAAAGCAGCCGAGCATCGCCAGACGGTGCTTGATTCCCTCAAGTACGTTTGAACAAACCTATTTCATTCCTTTGCATGCAGGCCTGTGGTTTTGCAACTGCAGCGTCTTTCCTTTCCAGACACCCCTCCTTCCTCTTCCAGCTCCTCCCCATCTCCCATAATTGGGAGCTGCCCTCTTCTCCACCATCAAACTCTTTACAGTCGTACCCTGGATCCCGAACGCCTTGCGAGTCGAACGGTTTGGCTTCCTAACACCGCAAACCCGGAAGTGAATGTTCTGGTTTGCAAAAGTTCTTTGGAACTAAAACATCTGACAGGGCTTCCGCAGCTTCTGATTGGTTGCAGGAGCTTCATGCAGACAATCGGAAGCTGCGCCTTGGTTTGTGAACATTTTGGAAGTCGAACCGACTTCCGGAATGGATTCCGTTCAACTTATGAGGTACCACTGTATTCACTATTATTGATTAATTAAATTTGTATACTGCCCTGTACTCACAAGTCTTGGGGCAGTTCACAACATAAAATCACAAGATAAAAACACAAGATACGTAATAAAAAATAAATAAATGTACAACCCAAGATCCAAACCCTTGACTGAAATGAACTAATCAAGCCACCGAGTTTATTTATTTATTTGATATATTTATATTCCACCTTTCTCTCAAGCTTGGATTCAAGGCGGCCTACAGCATTTAGGAACACTGGCTATAAAATGCAGAGTAATGAAAACGAGCTAGTTGAGAACAATAATCAAAGTAGAGTACGGCGTATCTGATACCAGGGATTAAAATGTAATTTGCCCTGATAGCAGCCCAGAGACCAGCATCGTCTGAACCTTAGTTTCCCATAGGCCTGTCTGAACAGGAAGCACTTAGGCTGCTAGTGGAAAAGATAACAAAGAAGGAGCCAGTCTTAACTGTTCTTGGGAGGAAATTCCATGTTGTGGGAGCGACCACGGAAAAGGCCCTGTCTCGCGTCATCACCAACCATGCTCCTGGTGTTGATGGGACCGAGAGGAGGTGCTCATTTGAGGATCAGTTCCAGCTTGCGGCCTGATGTGAGGGTGATGGTAGCTCTCTTTGCCTCCTTCTTGACATCTCTTGCTCGTTTGTCTCCCTAGGACTGCTGGGACGTTGTTTGGAGAAGGGTTTCGTGCCTTTGTGACTGACTGGGACAAAGTGACAGCTACGGTGAGCCAGGGTCTGGTGGGCAGAGGCACTGTGCAAAGGTCAAATACTCGGTTTCTCTCTCCGTGGCCTGGGAGTGGGAGGTGACCAGGGAGCTGCTGAAGTAGAGAGAGAAGGGAAGCAGAAAGAAATTGGGAGGGGACGTAGCTTACTGGCAGAGCACTCGCTTTCCATGCAAAAGGTCCCAGGTTCAATGCCCACAGCATCTCTCTTAGTAGGTGGGGAAAGCTGCTCTGAAACCCTGGAGAGCTGCTGCCAGCCAGTGTAGACAGTACTGAGTTCGAGGGTATAATAAGTTACGAGAATACTCATATCAATATACTTCACTGGGAATACTTTTAAACGTTTATCTAGTTAAGTTCAGTGTAACAAATTTTATTCCTTCTTCTTTATCTCTCTGTTTAGTTTTTGTTTTGCATTGTCTTTGTATGATTGCAAAACAGTTTCATGGTGGGTGGGATACAAAATGTCTTTATATTAGAATATATACCATTTATTAGAACATATAAACACACACACACAAATGCACGAGATCGGACACAGTTTTGCACAGAAGGTAGGCCATGGCTGGCCCTCCCATTATAAGAAGAGCAAAATCTTCACACAGAGAAATAAACAGTCCATCTGTTCTCAGCCAAAGTCTTTCCCACTTCTTCCTTTGGCTTTTCTTTAACTCATCACACAGCATTAAATTCCAAGCTTTAGCATAGGGTAATGCTATATAACAGTTTCACCAAATCATTGAAACACACGCAATTAAAATGTGCAATAAAAACCAGCCCATTGCAACAGCGCAAGGGTTTAGAACAGCAATTAAAACAATTAAAGCAGGAGGATTTATGTTGGGAGATCAGGGGGATGCTTGTCTGAACAGGTGCATCTTCAAGAGCAGATGGGATGTCAGTAATGTATTTTCAGCCGGGAGAGCTTAAAGAGCCTGTTTAAAAAGATGTAAAAGGCTGGGACAGTCACAGGATCAAGTGTTTCCTTGGCGTATGTATAGTTCTGGGTTTTTCCTAGCATGCTGCCCTTATGGTGGAATGAAGTCAGCCTTTCCAAAAAGGGCCTTGAGTCTTCCTTGAGATGACATTCTTTTTTATTTTATATCCTGCCTTTCTCCCAGTGCAGAACCCAAGGCGGTTTGTGGTATAAATTAAAATGAATACAGCTAAAGGCACACCATACATATTTTAAAAACAATAAAATAAGTAATGCTATGAACAATAATAACCATTGGAGCAGCACCCAGGTAAGGCCTAACAATGAGGGCCTGACTCTACCAGGCCTCAGGTATTGGCCTGATCAAAGCCAGAGTAAAATTATCTTTTCACAGATGGTCACTGAAAAGGCCTGGACAGAAAACATAGCGTGTCTGCGGCCTCAGCATTTATTAAACCACAAACCTCATGTACTGGACCAATCAAAGCGGGCATTAGCCTGAGAGCATAGGAGCCAACTCCTTGGGGCCGAGGAGTTTTCATCCCCCCTAATATATTTGAGGGGGCCGGTGCCTCCCCAAAGTTGATGAGCGTTGCCATTCAAATGGTGTGTGCGCACTGCATCATGTGATGGATTATGTGGGGTGGGGCTTCCCTGGCCCCCTCCCCCAATATTTTATTCAGCTTGGCACCCCTGCCTTACAGTAATATACGGTCCTTCAGATAGATATTAAGCGCTACTTGAGAATGTGGGCCCAGACCTATAGGGTTGGGTGGAGGACGGTTTCAAACTGGCTCCAAGCAGTCCCTGTTTCATCAGATATTACGCTGGTGGGAGCTCTATATTTTCGGGAGCGCTAATCAAATGCTGGCTGGTAAGACATAGGAAGAGAATTGTGTAGCAAGCAGCTCTTCCCAGGGTTTTATATAGGAATAGAAACAGGCTTCCCAAAATCCTTCCATGTCTGTTGGGAGTTATTTATCTGTTACAAGGGCGTTGGAAGCTGCCTTACGGCGAGTCATACCATTGGTTTGCCTAGTCCAGCATTGCCAACACTGACTGGCAATGGCTAGGGTTTCAGGCCCAGAGTTTTTCCTAGCCCTAGCTCTGGAGATGCCAGAGATTTGATTTGATTTGATTTTTTTTGAGATGCCAGAGATTGAACCTGGGCTCTTCTGCACACAAATCAGACGCTCTACCAACTGAGCTGTGCCCCTTCCATTCACACTTCCTCCAACGAGTTCAAAACAACGTGCAGTCGTACCTTGGAAATTGAACGGAATCTGTTCTGGAAGTCCGTCCGACTTCCAAAACGCTCAGAAACCAAAGCGTGGCTTCTGATTGGCTGCAGGAAGCTCCTGCAGCCAATCTGAAGCTGCGGAAGCCCCGTCGGACGTTCGGGTCGCAAAGAACATTCGCAAATCGGAACACTCACTTCCGGGTTTGCAGCGTTCAGGAGCCAAAACGTCTGAGTACCAAAGCGTTTGGGAGCCAAGGTATGACTGTACTTGGTTCTCTTCCCCAGCTCCCTCTCTTCTCAAGAACCCTGCAAGGTAGGCGAGGTGGACTGTGACTCCCAGTAAGTCATTTGATGAGTTTCATGACCAAGTGGAGAGTTTTGAGCTTGGGTTTCCCTGGTTGCAGTCCAGCAATCTTAACCATTATAGTGGTACCTTGGGTTAAGAACTTAATTTGTTCTGGAGGTCTGTTCTTAACCTGAAACTGTTCTTAACCTGAAACACCACTTTAGCTAATGGGGCCTTCTGCTGCCGCCGCGCCGCTGGAGCACGATTTCTGTTCTCATCCTGAAGCAAAGTTCTTAACCTGAAGCACGATTTCTGGGTTAGCGGAGTCTGTAACCTGAAGCATGTGTAACCCGAGGTACCACTGTATACCACACTGGTGGTTCCAACAAACCTTTACAATGGGGCAAAAATAAAAAAAAAGGTTTCTTAGAGCTCGTATTTCACCTTGCAGATGGGACACTGAGAGAAGCATTCAGAGAGATGACACTCTTAAACAGGCTTCCTCAAACTCGGCTTCCAGATGTTTTGAGACTACAGTTCCCATCACCCCTGACCACTGGTCCTGCTAGCTAGGGATCATGGGAGTTGTAGGCCAAAAAACATCTGGAGGGCCGAGGTTGAGGAAGCCTGCTCTTAAAGATGGGAGGTCATTGGGGTGGAGAGACATGGTGCGACCTGAGTTTTCTATCCCTCCCTGCATTGGGTTTTTGATACGAACCGTAATTGCATTTTAGGCACACTAGGTAGCGCCTTTGCCGTTTTAGTGGCGCGATCCACCTGCACACAGTCACTACTCCTTCCCCCCTTCCTCCTTTTTTACCACTGCCGGCCTGGTAGTGGAGCTCGAATCGTGCCTTTCGGCTTGCAACTGATCATCAGCTGCTGCCGCAGCGGGAAAGCTGTCGAAGCAACGCTTTTCCCCTCTCTCCCCAATGCCAAAAATATAGCCCTTGTGTAACACTTCGGGCATTAAATGGAACAGGCATCTCTTGAGGCTGCTGGTGTTTCGGATCCCAGCTCCTCCTCACCTCCAGCTCCTTCCCAGCCTGTTTTTGCCGAAAGCCGATGGGCAAGGGAGAGAAGGGGGCCTGCCGCAGTTGCCAGGCAACCGCCAGAGGATTTTCCGCAGCTGCTTCTTGGCCCAGGAGACACTCCCTATCTGTTGTCTGTTTCCAGGTGGAATGAGAAATCCCTTGTGGTGGGAAGACTCAAGCAGCCTAACCCCAGAAAAGGCCAAGAACGGCCTCAGCAGTTTGCTGGGAAATGCACCGTGAATCTCTTGTGTCTCCCCCAAAGGTTGCAAGATTCTCAGGGCAGGTCCCCTCTTGCTTACGTGACTTTGCCAGGCAGGAGTGGGGAGCCTCAGGCCCGGGGGACAGATGTGGCCCTCCAGGCCTCTCTGTCAGGCCCTTGTAACTCTCCCCCAAGCCACACCCCTTGCTGGTGCTTTTTTCACAACCAGAGTGCTTATTAAGCCTGGTGGGAATGCAGCCTGGTAACGCTGATAAGGCCTCTTGCACATTTGCAAAGCTAAGCAGGGTCCGGTATGGTTTCACAGTGGATGGGAGACTGTGTGTTGAGATCCCTGCGTTGCTGGGGGTTTGACTTGATGACCCTTGGAGTCCCTTCCAACTCTACAATTCTGTGATTCTTTTTGTAAAATACAATTTTTATTAAATTTTCAGAATTTCACAAAAACTTAATCACATCTTCGTTCATAGATAGACTTCCCACCCACACCTCTGCAGTGTTTTTATTCAAACCCTTTCCTACTGCATTGTATTTCAAGCTCTTTATCAAAAAACAAGTCCCTCTAATACAATTATTTTGTCATTTTTCTTCCCCTGCTCATATCTCAAATCATGCCAGTGATTTCATTTGACTACAATATTTTTTATAATAGTCCACAAATCGCTTCCACTCTTCTCTAGAAAGTTCATCATTTTGATCAATTAATTTTGCTGTTAGCTTTGCTATTTCTGCTCCGCCCACTTTTGCTTCTGGCCCCGCCCACCACTGCCATGTAATTCTCTCTCCCAAAGGCTGTCACTGCTTTGTTGCCTGTGATTTAGCAACTTGTTTCTAGCCACACCCTCTTTCCAGGCCACACCCCCTTCTCACATTTGCTTCATACCCTCCTTGAGAGTTTTTGCCTGGCTGGAATGTGTCATTGAACTCTGAGCATTTCTCTTGCTTGCCTGGATAGAGGATAGGGAGGCCTCCTATTCTGCTGTGCAACGCTAAAACATATTCTCATTGTTCTGCCCAGTGGCATGTGGCGGAAGGTTGCCCAGAAAGGAATGGCAGTGACTACAGATCACAAGTAGGGGGAACAGAATGCTGGACTACATGTGTCAGTCGCCTGATCCAGCAGATCTCTTCTTATTTTCTCAGTGCAGTCCTTGAGGTGGGGGGCGAAAAAACTCTGTAGCGTGCATGTCAACTTTATATACTGTCTTCCAATGCTTAATGTGCAAGTTGGAACCACTTCAAAACTGACAACAATAAAACAGCAGTATGAAAATCCCCCAATTAATCCGCAGTAACGTATAGAACAGGGGTCAGCAAACTTTTCCAGCAGAGGGCCAGTCCACTGTCCCTCAGACCTTGTGGGGGGCCAGACTTATATTTTGGAGGGGGTGGGAGAACAAATTCCTGTGCTCCACAAATAACCCAGAAATGCATTTTAAATAAAAGGACGCATTCGACTCATGTAAAAACACGCTGATTCCCGGACCGTCCACGGGCCAGATTTAGAAGGTGATTGGGCTGGATCCGGCCCCTGGGCCTTAGTTTGCATACCCATGGTATAGAACAACGCAACACACTGTTCATAACTGGCAAGGACAGTTCAGTGTCGAAAGCCGTCCGTTAATCACCTCTGCAACTTTTTTCTTTGGAACCATGCGATGAAAAGTATTCCTAAGCAGTCAAGGAGACACAAGTTTCGAGATAATTAAACAGCAGCAATCCCTTTTCCATTTCACCAAAATATGGCAGCCAGCTTCTTCCTCCTTAGTCTAAGCATTGCTCTTGTAGAAACCGGCAGCGGGGAGGAGGATGGGGACAGAACTAGAATGAGTTGGCTCTGGCGCCATCTTACTGTTGGGCTCCCTGCTTTCTGCTTCTGAATATCAGATGCGGGAAACCGCAGGAGTAGAGAATCTTGTGCTTCAATCCTGCTTTCAGACTCTGTACTTGAGAGCAGTACATGTGAAAAGGATCTAGGAGTCTTGGTTGACCACAAACTTGACATGAGCCAACAGTGTGACGCGGCAGCTAAAAAAGCCAATGCAATTCTGGGCCTCATCAATAGGAGTATAGCATCTAGATCAAGGGAAGTAATAGTGCCACTGTATTCTGCTCTGGTCAGACCTCACCTGGAGTACTGTGTCCAGTTCTGGGCACCACAGTTCAAGAAGGACACTGACAAACTGGAACGTGTCCAGAGGAGGGCAACCAAAATGGTCAAAGGCCTGGAAACGATGCCTTATGAGGAACGGCTAAGGGAGCTGGGCATGTTTAGCCTGGAGAAGAGGAGGTTAAGGGGTGATATGATAGCCATGTTCAAATATATAAAAGGATGCCACATAGAGGAGGGAGAAAGGTTGTTTTCTGCTGCTCCAGAGAAGCGGACACGGAGTAATGGATCCAAACTACAAGAAAGAAGATTCCACCTAAACATTAGGAAGAACTTCCTGACCGTAAGAGCTGTTCGACAGTGGAATTTGCTGCCAAGGAGTGTGGTGGAGTCTCCTACTTTGGAGGTCTTTAAGCAGAGGCTTGACAACCATATGCCAGGAGTGCTCTGATGGTGTTTCCTGCTTGGCAGGGGGTTGGACTCGATGGCCCTTGTGGTCTCTTCCAACTCTATGATTCCCAGGGGCCTCTGGCTGGCCAGTGCGGGAGCAGGACGCTGGACAAAATGGGCCATTGGCTTAATTCATCTCTTCGTATGTTCAGCCTGACCATTGGGGGGTAGATGGGATTTGGAGCCCATCAAATCACAGTGCCGTTTTGAGCAACTTTGCTGTACTGTTGCTTCCCCCCTCCCCTGTTTTCCGTACCTCCTCTTGATCCGGTGTGTATTTTCCTTTAACGAGTGCCGCCGGGCATCAGGAACCTTGGCAAGGGGAGAGAGTGTTTTATGTAGCAGCAGCCAGCCTGAGACTCTTTGATGGCATCGGAACTGCCCGTAGCGAAACAAGGGAGGTCGGGCACCCCATCGAGCCCAGCCTTGCAACCCCTGTGACAGCCGTACCCTGGAGGCGGGTTGAGGAGAAAGGGGGCACGGGTTCATTTGAGCGTGTCGTGGAAGAGAAATCGCCTCTGGTGGGCGCGAGGAAGGAAGCGGGAGACCGTGTTCCGCATCGTGCCTGCGACTCTGGTGAAGTTATTCTGCATAACTCAACAGGCACTGCGAACATCCTGCCAACTGGGACCCTCTGCCTGCAGCTGTAATTTGTTGATGCTCGTGTTAAAAGGGAAGAGAGGAGAGGGAGAGAAGCTCTTAGCGACATCAAAATGGCCCATTAATCAACCCTGGCCTCCCTTTGTTTTTATTATGATTCCTTCAGCTTGAGCAGAGAAGCAAAGAGCATCTGCAGTGGAGGAGCTGGCAGGTTTTTGTTCTCCTAAAGGACAGGAACTGAGATGGAGGGGGGTTAAGGGGCCTTGCAGCATGCGTGTTTCGGGAGCAGAAAGGGGGGAGCAGGGGCTGTGATGAGTCATGCACGCAAGAGACCCGTAAGCCTATCATTTTTGTGCGCATGCACACACACACCAGCAATTTAGGATTGGCTGGCTTAGATTGGAAGTCTGAGGATCCTAGCGTTTTGTCTTTGTCTCAGGTTTCTAGTCCTCACTTTTGCGGTGCAAAAAAATAAAACCTAAGAGGGTTCTTCAGGGCAAGACTTCCACCGTTTCAAACAGAACCGCCTAAGGAGAGCTTTTTCAAACAGCCCAATAGTTTCTTGTCGCATTGCAGGGAGAAAGGTGGGGTGGAATAATAATAATAATAATAATAATTATTATTATTATTATTACTATTATTATTATTATTATTATTATTTAATACTATATCATTTATTGGACTTATTAGTCACATTTTAAACAAAATATAAACTTAGAGCGACTTCAAACATAGAATAGGTGTTATCCATTGGGTGGTATCGAACTTCTGCCCAGCATAGATCCATTGAAGTTAATGGACCTAAGTGAATTATGTCTATTAATTCCAGTGGGTCAGCTCTGGGGGGTGCAAGGCAAACTCCAGAATTCCCCACTCCACCCCAAAACGAAGGCTTTCATTTAGTTTGTATGAAATTCAGATTTGCCAATATCTGCCCATGCCACCCCCAAAAAAGTCTGATTTAAAACATGTTTGTTTGTTTTTAAAAGAACAACAACCATCAGGCAGGTTTGGGGGTTTGTTTGCTTTTTCGTAAATTAACCTTGAACAAAACCGGCAAATCTTCTTTTCCTTCCTTCCTTCCTTCCTTTGACAGGTGGCTGGCCTGACCCTCCTGGCTGTTGGCATTTACAGCGCCAAGAACGCAACTGCGGTCGCTGGACGGTACATTGAGGCCCGCCTGGGCAAGCCGTCGTTGGTGAGGGAAACCTCTCGTTTCACCATCCTGGAAGCTCTCAAGCATCCCATTAAGGTAATCCTTTCTAACATACTGCACGACTCCTCTCATGAGGGGGTGGAATAACCAGGTGGAAGGTACATTCAGCGACATCATAATCAAACGCATTTGTACTTAACTTATTTGTGGCATTTATGTTCCACCTTTTCCCCCAAAAGAGTTTGTCGAGTTCGTGGCCATGCCCTGCCACTACAGATACAGGCAGGAATGCTCCTGAATACCACTTGCTGGAGCCCTCAGGAGCGGAGAATGGTCTTGTCCGCGTGGTCCTGCTTGCAGGTTTCCCCACACACAGTTGGTTGCCCAAGATGCTAGACTAGATGGACTTGATCCAGCAGGACTGTTAGGTTCTTAATTTTCAAGCCCAGGATGATTCTGAATTTATAAACAGAAGGGATTTTACGGGCTGAAACTAATGCACCTGTTATTTAGTTCTATATATGTATGGAGACTTCACTCCGGATTTGTGTAGGGTCTACTCCTTAGCCTTTTCTTCTCCTGAAGATGTCCCTCAAGACAGCAGGTACATACCGTATTTTTTGCTCCATAAGACACACTTTTTTCCTCCTAAAAGGCAAGGTGAAATGTCTGTGTGTCTTATGGAGCGAATGTGTCGATCGCTGGCTCCCTTTCTGGCCCTACCCCCTTGCCCAGGCCTCCATTGCTGAATGTTCTGCAGACGGAGGCTGTTTGTTTCCCCGGCGACATGTGACTGGTTGATTAGATTATCTGTGTGTAAACTGTAGAAACGGCTCCCTTTCCTTTCCTAAAGAAGCTGCAGAACTGTGAGTTGAACCCCATAAAAACAGGATTGTTTCCCTTTGCAAAGTAAGCTCAACAACTTAGAGCTGATCCCCCCTAAGACGGGCTTCCCCCCTTTCCTCCTCTAAAAACTAGGTGCGTCTTATGGAGCAAAAAATACGGTACCTCCTTCTGGCAACTCCTGCAGCCAAGCTGGTGCCAAATGTATTGCTCTGTTTCCCTTTGGTCCACATCAACAAGGCCAAGAACGGGGTCTTGTCGTTTGGGCATCCCAGGACCTCCATACACAGCACTCCAGGTTTGCACCCCAGAAAGGTCATTTTGGTGCTGCTAATGTTGCAAGAACAACATGGGAGGCAGCAGCTACAAGTTACCAGTCACTACAGCCGCAGCAGGTGCTGTGATCCTCAAGCGGCTTGCCTTCACCCCCGGAGACACAACATAGAATCATAGAACTGTAGAATTGGAAGGGATCCTTAGGGTCATCTAGTCCAGGCATAGGCAAACTCCAGCCCTCCAGATGTTTGGGGCTACAACTCCCATCATCCCTGACCACTGGTCCTGTTAGCTAGGGATGATGGGAATTGTAGTCCCTAACATCTGGAGGGGGGGAGTTTGCCTATACCTGATCTAGTCCAAACCCCTGCCATACAGGAATAGGCAGCTGTCCCATTTGGGGATCGAACCTGCAACCTTGGCATTATCAGCATTCTCTCTGGAGACAGACAGATGCCAAAAACAAGATATATGGAGATTAGTCCTATCCCGCCACAAATACCTTTCGGTATTCATATCGCCTATAGATATGTTGACAATATAAACTGAAGGGGGAGGAGCTTAAGATATCGTTTATGTGATTGCCACCTAGTGGCCAAAAGGTGAAGTGTTATAAAGTGAAGGGGAGGAGCTTAAGATACCGTTTATGAGACTGCCACCTAGTGGCCAAAAGGTGAAGTGTTTCGGGGGGAGTTGGAACAGCATGCTGCATAACAGAAATTTAAGAAATTAAAAACGGGTATTGGTGTTGCCTGCGTTACAAAATTCACGGGGTGAATAAGCTATATTCTACCGCCATTGTCGGAGGTAGTGCGACTCTGAAGACCAGTTGCTGGTGCAAACGGCCAACCAGATGCCCCGTTTGGAAGCCTGCGAGCAGCAGCAACTGTCCCCACCTGCAGTGACCAGTAGCTGGTATTCAGAGGCATCCTCCCTCTGGCAGTGGAGGTAGAGCAAAACTATCATAGCTCATGGCCACTGGCAGCCTTCCGTCCCATGAATTTGCCTAATCCTCTTTCAAAGCCATCTTGGTTTGGGGCAGTGTGTCCCCACCAGTGGGAAATAGGCTTCTCCCATGCTCTTTGTCCATCTCCCACCACAACAGGTAACCTGACTGCCTTCACTCTCTTTCCTAGCTTGGCAAGCGGCTCACCAGCAAAGCCCAGGATGCCCTTGAAGGAGTCATTCTCAGCGTGAGTAGTTTTTTAAAAAAATTAAAATTAAAAAAGACTATTTGTATAAAGAAGGGGTGGCTAACCTGTGGCCCTCCAGGCATTCCTGGACTACAACTCCCATCATCCTCAGCTAATACATCCAATGGCTGGGGTTGGATTAGGTGGGCCATGGCTTGATCCAGCAGGGATGCTTTTGTGTTACATTTTTGGGTCCCTGCCCAGAGCGGTGTGATGGGGAAGAGGTGCCAAATTCCAACAGTACCTCGGTTTTGGCCGAATTCGAGCCACATCTGCCAAGGGGCCATTGGGAGTGCACACTAAAGGCTTTAATTTTCCTGTGCCAGCCATCAGCTAATTCGCCAAATGGTGTGAATTGCCCCCAATGGCCGTAGGATGAAGGTTTCCCCACCTCTAGTAAGTTCTCAGCCAGGGCGAGATTTGAACCTCGGCTTTCTGCTTCAGCTGTGCCAACTCCTGAAAGAGGAGTTGGTCTTCTCCTTCTGCTCCCCTTGAAGATTGCAAAAGCAGCTTCCTCGAGGTCAAAAAAGCGTTTCCCAGCTTTGTTTCATTGCCAAGACTGTTGGAGAGAAACGTCGCTCAAGAGGGGTCGAGTGAGTCTTTACTCCGAGCCAAGAATCCACATGTGGGGAACCTTTGCTCACCTCCGCACAGCAGCCAGTGAAAAAAATCCCTGAGTCAGCACTCACAAGCTTTCCCCCCCCCCTCTTATGCCAGCACCTTAATGGGCTAATAATTTCTGCCCGGGCGCCGCTTGTCGTGGATAATTGTGGGAATAACGCCACAGTCTGACGACTCTCTTTTCCAACAAAAAAGCATGCTAGTCAAAGTTGAGGCTGCCCTTTGCTCTCGCTTTGTTGTTTAGTCGTATCCGACTCTGTGTGACCCCATGGACCAGAGCACGCCAGGCACTCCTGTCTTCCACTGCCTCCCGCAGTTTGGTCAAACTCATGCTGGTAGCTTCAAGAACAGTGTCCAACCATCTCGTCCTCTGTTGTCCCCTTCTCCTTGTGCCCTCCATCTTTCCCAACACCAGGGTCTTTTCCAGGGTGTCTTCTCTTCTCATGAGGTGGCCAAAGTATTGGAGCCTCAGCTTCAGGATCTGTCCTTCCAGTGAGGACTCAGGGCTGATTTCCTTCAGAATGGATAGGTTTGATCTTCTTGCAGTCCAGGGGACTCTCAAGAGTCTCCTCCAGCACCATAATTCAAAAGCAACAATTCTTCGGCGATCAGCCTTCTTTATGGTCCAGCTCTCACTTCCATACATCACTACTGGGAAAACCATAGCTTTAACTATACGGACCTTTGATAGCAAGGTGATGTCTCTGCTTTTTGTCTCTCACTAATGGCACCTTATTCAGGAATTTTGCCATTTCTTCAAAAAGAGCCATGTGTCTACACTTAAAAGCAAGGGTGGGGCACTGAGTCGGGCTGACGGGTCGGACAGTTATCTCCCCCACTGCTTGTGGGTCACTTTTGGCAGAAGGGCATCAGGTGTCTGACCGGATTGTATGGATCACTTTGCTATAGGGCTTCTCAACTGATTGTTGGGTCTCGCAGAGCACTTTGCAAGAGGCTCCACAGAATCCGACCACAATCAGCTGACTGCACAGGGGCTTGGCAAGACCCTCCAGTCATCTGTCTTGTCAGAAGTTGCACAGGGTTTGTGCCTACGACCCCCGTTCTGGCTCACCTGGTGTCAAGTATAGCAGGGCAGGCAGCCCGCAGTTTGGTCAAAACGACCTTGCGGGCCAAATGCGGACTGATTGAGCCTGCCAGCTGGAGGTTCCCCACCCCTGGCTAAAAGAGCCCTAGGCATTCCTTTTGCCAAAAAGCTCCAAGGATACTTTGCGAGAGCATCACGCACAGGAGCCGCTCCCGCCACACATCAGCATACACCTTCGCTGTTCAAACCACCCACAAGCAAGCCTGCGCATTCACAGGAGCAAGTAAATGTAAACAAGGCCATAGGCAAGAGCATGCCATCTGTTCCCAGCATGCACCAGGAGCTGCTCATCCCACACGCTAGCAAGCAACGAAATGCAAGCGCGTTCATTTATTTATTTTTAGTGAAAACTGTTTGCCCCTCGATTGTAAAGAAAACTGCAAGGTCGTTTATGGAAAGAACAAAACGATGCAATTGCTGGGGAAAACAGCTATTTAAAACATTTTTTTTTCCAAAGTTAAAATCAGTTATAAACTATACATAGATCAAAACAAGTGTCAGCTCGCCTAAGGTTTTTGAGCAGTACAGTGGTGACACCTGCCTGGTGTCAGTAGGCAGGGAGTTCTAAAGCGAAGATGCTCTCTAAAAGAATTATTTCTTACAAATGCAATGCCATGCAGCCGCTATAACAGCGCCAGATCCACAGATCAAAATGGTCAAGTGGGCAGATATGGGGGGAAAGCACTCTCACAGGTCCCAAGCTGCTCAGGGCTTTACCTATTAATGGTAACAGCTTGGTAGCAAAGAGTATGCTGTGTGGGTCTCTGAGCACAGCTACTCCATGCCGACCAGGTCTCACTCCTGCCGGCAATCGTGCTGCAACATTCTGCGCACTCTGCAGCTTGCGAGTCAAGCACAGGGGAAGCCCCACGCTGCTTCTGGCATGCATCACAAGAACACACGCATGAGCAAGCACCAAAGACGGTTTCCTCCATGCCCTGATTGTGGGCGTCACAGAGGCATCACGACAGAAACAGGATACTGGGCTGGCTGGAAATTTGGCCTGAGCCCAAGGGCTCGTGCGTGGGTAGAGTCCCTGACCCACCCGGTTTTTATTCTGTGTCTTGTTAGTTCAAGCTTGCCCTTTTTTCCATATATTTTTTTGCAGCCAAAGCTGGAGGAGCGAGTGAGAGACATTGCCATTGCGACACGGAACACGCGGAACAACAAAAGCTTGTACAGGAACATTCTCATGTACGGCCCCCCTGGGACGGGGAAGACTCTCTTTGCCAAGGTAGTCCCAGTGGCATCATCGCGATGTGATCACTGCCAGCAGCTCAATTGACAGCCTCTGGGGTCACCGCTCCTGAAGGCAGGGGAGAGCTCTTCGCATCAGGGCACACTTATAAATCCTGCTCTGGTCGGCATCAGACCTGAGGGTTGGGGACCTCTGGTCGGCTTAAAGTTGAGGGTCGGGGGCTTCTGGCTAGTCCTAGTAACTAAGCCTTTGATAGGACCACCTGAGAGTGTTTCTGTGACCTTTATTCATGAGGGCTAGGATGCTTTTTAATTTTTTTGTAAATGATACTTTTGGAATTTGGGGTTTTGCAATAGATTCTACAGAGATGTGTAAACACCACAGGGCAAATGTTTATTATTTATTTATTTATTTATTTATTTATTTATTTATTTATTTAAATTCGTATACAGCCCTATACCTGCAGGTCTCAGGGCAGTTTACAAGACAAGATCACAACATAAAAACACAGAATACATAATCAAAATAAAAACAAAAACAGTCCAATAACTCCCCCCAGCCCAACACATTTTAAAGGGGCTTTGGGTGTCAATGTTTATCGTTGCTTGATTTTCTTTCTCTCTCCTCTAGTTGCTGAGCCTTTGATGGGGCCCCTGAGTATGTTTCTGTGTTGTTTAGATATGAGGACTAGGAGCCTGCTTTTTTAAAATATTTTTTTTAAATAGTCATGGGAAGATAGTTTGTAGATTCTGCGGTTATGTAAATATAAAGGTAAAGGACCCCTGACAGTTAAATCCAGCTGCGAATGACTCAGGTTTATAGGCTGAGGGAGCAGACGTTTGTCCGCAGACAGTTTTTCCGGGTCATGTGGTCAGCATGACTAACCCGCTTCTGGAGAACCAGAGCCATTTACCTTCCTGCCAGAGCAGTACCTATTTATCTATTTGCACTTTGATATGCTTTCGGACTGCTAGGTTGGCAGGAGCAGGGACCGAACAACGGGAGCTCACCCCATTGCAGGGATTCGAACTGCCAACCTTCTGATCAGCAAGCCCAAGAGGCTCAGTGGTTTAGACCACAGTGCCACCCACGTCCCTTTATGTAAATATCACAGGGCAAATGTTGATTGTTATTTGATTTCTCCCTCCCCCCCCCCCTTTTCTCTACTCCAGAAATTAGCCATGCATTCTGGCATGGATTACGCCATCATGACTGGTGGTGACGTCGCCCCCATGGGGCGGGAAGGAGTTACTGCCATGCACAAGGTCTTTGACTGGGCAAACACAAGCCGGAGAGGGTAAGCTTGGATCTGTTTCCCACGACTTTCTCAGATCAAGAGTTCCATCTTGCTTTTACACACACACACACACAAAAGATGTCGCTTTCCTTTCAGTACACAATCCGTTGCAGTTGTCAGTTGCTTCATTTAATCTCGGTGTGGTCTGGGCGGCTTCCAACAGAATATTAAAAACACAATAAAACATCAAGCGTTAAAAATCACCAAGCGGTGATTGCAGAACTGTTCATGGGCCGGATCCGGAGGGCAATTGGGCCAGATTCGGCCCGCGGGCCTTAGTTTGCCGACCCCTACCTTACACCGAGTCAGGCCAATGGTCCATCTAGCTTGGTTCTGTCCACACTGACTGGCAGCAACTGTCCAGGGTTTCAGGCAGAGACACTCTCCCAGCCCCACCTGAAGATAGCGTTCGGGATTGAACCCGGACTCTTCTGCGCACGCAGCGGGTGCACTGCCCCTGAGCCACGGCGTTCCCCCAAAACTTAAAGCCTACTGTGCAGAGGTTAAGTTGACCTTCTTGGCCCCGCCCACTTTTGCCTCTGGCCCCGCCTGCTGCTCGCATGCGGCCATCGAGTTGAAAGAGGTTCTACAGCTCTGCTGTTGTGGTGCCCAGCATGTTCTCTACAATACAGTGGTACCTCGGGTTACATACGCTTCAGGTTACATACACTTCAGGTTACTGACTCCGCTAACCCAGAAATGGTGCTTCAGGTTAAGAACTTTGCTTCAGGATGAGAACAGAAATCATGCTCCGGCGGCGCGGCAGCAGCAGGAGGCCCCATTAGCTAAAGTGGTGCTTCAGGTTAAGAACAGTTTCAGGTTAAGAACGGACCTGCGGAACGAATTAAGTATTTAACCCGAGGTACCACTGTAAAGGGAAAGCAAATACCTTCCGCAGTGATGGTGCTGTTTGGCTCTTCGTCTCTTCTCTCCTGAACCTCCCAGAGACCCATTAAAACCGAGTAAGAGGAACTGGGGGTCCGGCGCTGTGTGCCTATGCCGTCCTATTTTGTGGGGGGTGCCGAAGGAGGGAGGTTCGGGGATGGCGCTGAACGTGGCTAATTGATGATGTATGTGTCCCTTGATTGGCTCCGACAGACATTCGCTCCCTTTGTCCAAACTGATACGCAGCCACATTCATCACCAGAATGTTTCTATTTTCCACCTTTTTCTTTCCTTAAAAAGAAAGGAAAGGGGGGGGAGAGAGAGAATGGAAAGCCACCCATGAAATGAAATATTTAGAGCACTGCAAAACAAACTTCCTTTTGCAGAGGGTTTTTCGTGGCCCACCTTTTTGCGGGGGGAAAGGGCAAGAAAAGCTGAAACGCTGCATGTGTTTAAAAATGCATTGGCGGTCCGTGTTAAATTATTCACCGACTGGGGGGGGGAGAGAGAAAGCCAGCAGAATTGCAGATCCCAGAATGTGACAAAGCAGCCTCTCATCGCTCCCTGAGTGACTTCTGAAACCCTCCTCCCCTTTGGTACTTTACAAGCCAAACCCTAGAGCTATGGTGTGTTTTCATGCTATTCCATCCTTAAGGAGTCTTTTTAAAAATAAAAAAAGCATTGTGGTTTGTATGCCAGGGAGCATAGTAACACAGAAAAACATATCCATGGTTTTATCAGTCTAGTTCACACCTGGCCATTGGACATGCTGGCTGATGGGAGGAGTTTGTTTTTGATCTACAACTCCCATCATCCATGCCTATCGGCTGCGCTGGCAGATGCTGGCGAGAGGAGCTGTTGCTACTGTTGTAGTCGCTTTATTTATTTATTTGAATTGTTTCCGTGCATTGTTGTCGCTGCTGCTGTTGTTATTTAATCTCAAAAGCTGTTGACAACCCAGTTTAAAGCACAAAGTTAAAAAATTGCACAATATCAGAACGAAACCTTAACAGACGAAGCTTGCGTATATAATGTGCCTTTAAAGCAGCGTAACGGACCAGAAAGCAAAATTCTCTCTTAGACCGTATCATGGATAAAAATCGAAGGCTTTCATGCAGTCCTCAGAGCTGCCCCATGGAAATTAGCGGACCTAAGTTACTCATGCGCGTGTTAAATTTTAACGGGCCTACTCTGAGTAGGACTGACTAATGTGGGCGACAACCCAAAAGCAATAGATGCCACAAAATCTACTCTGAGCAGATGTGTTGAATGAATGAACTTGTCTAACTTAGGTCCTCCAGTGGGCACGCTCCAAGGAGGTCTTGGTTAGGCACAACCCCATATTTGTTATTTTTTTACACCCAAGCGTATTGAGTGAACTTTGGATTGGTAATGGCCCAACTCTGCAAGGATGGTGGGCCCATTTGCTTGACCTACTGCTCCTGCCAAGCTCACCCAGGTTTTTCATTTTCTTTAACAGCCTCTTGTTGTTTGTGGATGAAGCTGATGCGTTCCTGCGGAAGAGGTCTACGGCAAGTACTTCACACTCCCTTCTCTCTCTCTTTCTTGCATGTTGTACACATGCTATCGTTTAGTTTTTAGTTTTCCACTGCTTTTTGTGGAATGTTTCGCAATCGTAGGGTGGGGAACCACGAAATAAAATAATTAAAATATGGCTATACAGAAAACACACACACATTTAGTTAGTTTCGTTATTACCTGCTTGGGATTGTGAAATATTCTGTGAAAAGCAGGTTATAAGTACTTGATAATAGCTAACTGAAGGAGTATGTGTTTTCTGTATTTTTATATTTTAATGCATGGTTAATTTAATTGTGATTTCTCCTCCTTGCAGGAAAAAATCAGCGAAGACCTACGAGCCACGTTGAATGCCTTCCTGCACAGGACGGGGCAGCACAGCAACAAGTAAGATTCAGGGGAAACATAAGAGCCATCTTCCAATATCTGAAGGTGTGTCATGCTGAAGATGAAACAGAGTCTTTGGGTTGTGTCCAACATTTGTCCTACTCAGATTAGATCCATTGACTTCCAAGGTCGCCTTACCTTCTATATACAGTGGTACCTCGGGTTACATATGCTTCAGGTTAAGAACTTTCCGCTAACCCAGAAATAGTGCTTCAGATTAAGAACTTTGCTTCAGGATGAGAACAGAAATCAGGCTCCGGCGGCGCAGCAGCAGCAGGAGGCCCCATTAGCTAAAGTGGTGCTTCAGGTCAAGAACAGTTTCAGGTTAAGTACGGACCTCCGGAACAAATTAAGTACTTAATCCGAGGTACCACTGTATAGCTCCACCCACTTTTGCCTCTGGCTCCGCCCATGTGGCCCCTGGAAGGTTGTCAAGAATGGAATCTGGCCCTCAGGCTGAACAAAGTTTCCCCCATACCATAGACATATGCATTACTCTTGGATTTTGAGCCTTCTCTGGGCATAGCCAACCCATTTTGTTTTAAAATAAATAAATGATGAAATGGGATATTATCTCAGCGTTGCTTTCCACTGCAGAATTCCTTATTGCCCGCAGGCCTGTCTAATTATACATTTGGCTTCACTCTAGTTATCCTGTTTTGATGGTTCTACTCTCCCCCCCACACACACACACACAAAAAGCAAATTTGATTGGTGCATATCTTCATTTAGGGAATAGTTCTGGGTTCCCTCTTAAAAAAACAATGTTCTGCAGAGCCTGTAAGGAATTGACTCCAGTCACTCAACGCCACAGTAACGGGAATTGTAGTCTAGTGACATCTAGAGTTGGAGAAAGCCAGTCTATGTTGATAGGCAGCATCTCTCTAGAGTTTGTGGTCAGGGTCTTCCTCAGCCCTGCATGGGGATTTGAACCCTGATCCACGGCCCTCCTGGTACCTGCTGTTCAAGCCAGCCACTCTGAGGTTCTTCATTTCAGGGCCTGCACTAGGAGTGTGCTAAATGTGAAGCGGAACAGCTCCAGGACAGTCTAAATAGTTTTCTTGCTCTTATACTTTGCCTTAGGCTGGAAACATTAAATAATAATACTACAGATTCTGCTTACGTTGGTTGGGAAGGGAAAGGGAGGATGTTTCCAGTTTGTACCAAGTGTGCACATCCCTAATAAACTATTTATTTATTGGCCGCTGTATAAGCCAAGCTATATTTGTGGCCATCTTGCCACGGATTAACTGGAACAAAATTTACAGTAAATCAGTATAATGCAGTTTATACACCATATAATACGCCTTGTAAAATAAGGTATCACTATAAAAAGGCAGAAGAGAAGGAGATTTTTGTTGGGTTAAAGCCATTGAAATGAAAGGAGGAGAAATAAAAACTCAACCGGGCTGCCTTTGAACTGTAATAATGCTTCTTGCTTGCCTTGTTTGTGAGTCTGTGTCGTGTGTGTGTGTGTGTGTGTGTGTGTGTTCTCTCCCACTCCAAGTAGACCCCTTGAAGCTAATGCATATGACTAACATAGAAATAATAATTTTGTCTGCTCTGAGTAGAACTTAGCTGGATGCAACGCTAAGATTTCTGCATGAGTTTTGCATCGGGAAGGGTGAAGTCCATGGCTCCACCAACTTTTGGCTCTGCCCTTGCCCAGCCCTGTTATGTGGCCCCCACAATGTTGCCCAGAGGGGAATGTGGACCTCGGGCTGGAGAAAAAAAGTTCCCTACCCCTGAAATAAATAAATACATTCTGGGGTTTATTGTCATTATCAGAAACAGTCTGTTAAATATTGTGCATGTTAAAAGGATGTTATTTAAATACCGTATTTTTCCATGTACAAGACTATTCCCCCCCCCCATTTTTTTAGTCAAAAATTGGGGGGTCGTCTTATATGCAGATTTATACGATGAGTCTTGGGTGAGCTGGCGGCTTCTGGCAGCTCCTGAGTCACTTGACTGCCAGAACAACTTTTTTTGGGCGATTTTCAAAAGAAAGAAAAAGCAATTTTGGGCGATTTCCTCCAAAAGCTCAACTTTAAAATACTGATTTCTTAATTTTGGACTCCCCAAAGTAGGGGTCACCTTATACATGGGGTCATGTTATACACGGAAAAATACGGTAACAGGTAAGAAATTGCCCCCTTTTTTGTCATTGTTGTCTGGGAAAGCATTTAGGACTTTGGGTCATTGTGTCTGTCCCTCTGGGATCTCGTCAGGGCTGCGTAGCCGCAAGCCAGGAATGGGGAAATCAAGAAAAGTAGCCAGTTTCCGAATGAATGTGGAGATGGTGGCACCCCCCCTGGCCTCCCCCCCCTCCCCCCGCTGACCCCAGGGGGGCCATCTCTGAGCAGATGGTGAGAGTGTCGCCGCCAGCGCCCATTAGGAAAACAGGCTGATTCAAATCATAATGCGCCATTAAATCAGGGCTTATTGTCAGTCGGCGAGAGAGAGGGCCGGGGGTGGTTGTGGACAGAAGAGAGGTGGCAGGCGCTGGCTGTGAAGCAAAAGGATGCTTAAAGCACTGCGTGAAGTTTTGGGACGGAGCTGGGAGCGCTTTGAGAGAAGTAAAGGAGGCAAGAGAGGGTGTGCCTTAGTCTGCGATGCTAAACACACAAGTCCTGGGAAGTGAGACCCATGGGATATAAAATAATGAGTAGATAGGCATAGGATTTTTGCTTTTAAGCTTCACCAGCATACACTCATTGTGTGTGTGTGTGTGTGTGTGTGTGTGTGCGCGCGGCGCGCACGCGCCTTTTTTTTTTTTTTTTGGTAAACCACTTTGAGGGTGTGTTTTTTCACCTGATAACAACACAAACAACATAACAGGCTATACAGTCCTACCTTCGGTTAAATATGCTTCAGGTTGAGCGCTTTCTGGTCGCGCTCCGCGGTGACCCAGAAGTAATGGAACACGTTACTTGCGGGTTTCGCCGCTCGCGCATGCGCAGACGCTCAAAATGACAGCATGCGCGGAAGCAGTGAGTCGCGACGCGCAGGCGCGGATTACGTTCGCTTCAGGATGCAAATGGGGATCCAGAACGGATCCCGTTCGTATCCAGAGGTACCACTGTATGTGACTATATAAATTCTTTTTAAATGCAATTCAACATATATCAAAATATATCATTCTGTAGACCGACATGTCATATAAATGAAACATATTATGAGAAATTAAAGTCCAGCAGATTCATCAGGAAATACAATCTATTCAGTTCTTATATTGGCAATATCCACGGTGTGGAATTCTTATATCGATCTTGTACTGTTCCACATGAAGATGCTTTTAAGAATTCTAGCGTTCCTTGTATGCAGATACTTCATCTGATTAGTGTTGTTATCGGTTTTGTATTTACGTGACAAAGGGTATGGTAGTGTTTTGAATGAGGTTTTTTTGGGGGGGTTAGCAGCAAGTGGTGTATAAATTTTATGAAATAAATAAAAATACTTTGATTCTGCAGAAAAGCAGGATGTGGTATTATTGGTTAAGAATGAGGGAGAAATTTGGTTTGATTAGCAGTAGTGTGCTGCCAAAACTTTCTGCAGTGGGAGGAGTGTGTGTGTGTGTGTGTGCGCGCGCGCATTTATTAGGGACTGCCTTTTAAAGGGAGGTGGGGGAGGTGCTTCTGAGAGCAGTTGTTGGAAGAACCTCAAACCCTCTGTTAGACCTTCCTGCAGCCTTGCATAATCGAGGGGACAGGCAGTTCACTGCAGCCATATGAATTGCATCCTGACAACAGCCTGACATTTTTATGCCTCTATGAAGATATTATGGGTTGTACCCAACCAAGTCCCATTGAAATCAGTGGACCTAAGTCCGTGAACTTCAGTGGATCTCATCTGAGTAGGGCTGGCATTGGATAAAAGCCTACACACACACACACACACACACACACACACACACACACACAATGTGTGCCTTTCTGTATTGAACGAATGAGTATTGAATGGTTTTATGGTGTTTGGGGGATGCGCTCTTGATCACTGGTACAGTCCCTCGAAGTATTCCCACCCTCCCTGCGTGCACAACTCTGTTTGAAGTGGAAGGGGTTGCTCATGTGGAGGATGAATCCCAATAGAACTGCCTTGCTTTATAAGAGAAGGAAAAAAATGATGGTTCTCCTCTCCTCTCCCCAGGTTCATGCTTGTCTTAGCCAGCAACCAACCGGAGCAGTTTGACTGGGCCATCAATGACCGGATAGACGAAATGGTTAATTTTAAGCTGCCAGAGCTGGAAGAGAGAGAGCGTCTGGTCCGGATGTATTTTGACAAGCACGTCCTGAAGCCAGCCACTGAGGGAAAGCAGTCAGTATATTTATTTTTTTAATTAATTGCCATATTTTTCAGTGTATGACTAGGTTTTTTTCCCTTAAAAATAATGTCGAAAATTAGGCATCTTATACACGGATACATCTCCCCCCATTTTCTTAAGTCTGAGTACCTCGAGTTACAAACGCCTCAGGTTGCAAACGCTTCAGGTTACAAACTCTGCTGACCTGGAAGAGTTACCTCAGGTTAAGAACTTTGCTTCAGGATGAGAACGGAAATCGTGTGCTGGCGGCGCAGCAGCAGCAAGAGGCCCCATTAACTAAAGTGGTGCCTCTAGTTAAGAACAATTTCAGGTTAGGAATGGACCTCCGGAACGAATTAAGTTCATAACTAGAGGTACCACTGTATTCGCATGAAGTCAGGCCAGGGTAGGTGAGCAAAAGGGAACGACAGCAGTGGCTGCACAGGAGCATTTTGTTACAGGCCTAGCTTTGAAGGTTGGCTAATGTTACTACTGGGCCCTGCTGCTCCCAAATATATCCTATTTGGGATATAAAATCTGTTGAGAACATGAGTCACTTGTCATCGTTTGCAACTGAATAGCGGAAGCAGAATTGACAAGAGGATTCCCCCTGTATCGGGCAAAGATCTCTTGCAACAGGGAGCGCATCTTAAACCTTTTCCGGTCCACTTCATTCAAGATCCCGCAGGAGTGGGAGGAGGGGTGGCCTTGTCAAGCTCGTCTCCTGCAGTCGCGTGGTCTACCCAGGCAGATTTTCATTTGTACAGGGCCGGAGTTGGCTTGGCATCAACAGTCCCTGTCTGAGTAGCTACAGCCTCTTGTGGGAGCGAATTCCATCGTTCTAACTATGCGTGAAGAAGTATTGTATTTTTCGCTCCATAGGGCGCACCTAGTTTTTAGGGGGGGGGAACAAAGGGGGGAAAAATTATTTCCCCCAGCCCCAAAGAGCAAAGAAGCCAAGATAGCGAGCGGGATCCATCCTGCTGGCTGTCTTGGCTTCCTCTTTAGCCGCGCGCAACCTCTCCAGCCGGGAGAGGCTGCGTGCGGCTTTGGCAGAAGCCAAGACAGCCAGCGGAATGGATCCCGCTCGCTGTCTTGGCTTTGTTTTTAGCCGAGGGGCTGGGGCAGGGGAAGCCCAAGCTTCCCCCAATCCCAGCCCCCAGAACAGGTCCGGGAGCCGCGGTAAGGTTGCGCGCAGCCTTGCCGCCGCTCCCAGAGCTTGCGGGGCTGGGGGCACGCTCCTAAGGCTTGCGGATAGCTGCCTGAAGCCCGGGGAGTGCAGCGGGAGTTGGCACTGCGCTCCCCAGGCTGCAGGCTGCTATCCACAAGCCTTCGGAGTGTGGTGGGAACTCCCGCCGCACTCCGAAGGCTTGCAGATAGCTGCCTGAAGCCCGGGGAGTGCAGCAGGAGTTGGCGCTGCGCTCCCCGGGCTGCAGGCTGCTATCCGCAAGCCTTAGTACTCCCGCCGCAAGCCTTCGGAGCGTGGTGGGAACTCCCGCCGCTCTACTAAGGCTTGTGGATAGCTGCTTGAAGCTCAGGGAGTGCAGCGGGAGTTGGTGCTGCGCTCCTCAGGCTTCAGGCAGCTATCCGCAAGCCTTCGGAGCGCGGCGGGAACTCCTGCTGCGCTCCGAAGGCTTGTGGTTAGCTGCCTGAAGCCTGGAGAGCGAGAGGGGTTGGTGCGCACCGACCCCTCTCGCTCTCCAGGCTTCAGCGAAAGCAACAAGAAGCCTCCGGAGTGCGGAGGGAGCGCTCCCTCTGCGTTTTGGAGGCTTCCCGTTGCTATCGCTGAAGCCTAGGAGCCTGCATTCACTCCATAGGACGCACACACATTTCCCCTTCATTTTTGGAGGGGGAAAAGTGCGTCCTATAGAGCGAAAAATACGGTACTTACTGTTGTCTGCCCTGTATCGGAAAGCAATATCATAAAATGGAGTTCCCCATAAATTCAGCTGGAGGACATCTGCTTGGCATGCAGAAGGTCCCGGACCATCCAGCATAGGCAGTACCTAGGAAGCTGGACCACTGGGCCTGAGTTGGCATAAAGCTTGCCTCACGGTCCCTCCTTTGTTAATCCTCACAACAGTCCTGCAAGGCGGGTCTTTCTGAAGGAATGACGAGCCAAGTTGTTGCAGACTGAGCAGGGGTTTGAACGTGGGTCCTAACCAAACTGCTGCACTGGCTAGCAAATCATATAATAGATTTATTTACTGAATAAAGGGTTGCATCCAACGTTGGCCCTACTCAAGAGTGCTTTCATAAATTAATCAAAGTGATTTAATTTATTCCCGTTAATTTCAGCGGGTGAACTCTTTTGATGGCTACGTAGTTGAATACAACTTATAAACCCTTGACCGGGTTTTTCCAAACTTTGGTCTCCATCTGTTTTGGGACTACAATTCCTATCATCCCTGACCACTGGTCCAGCTAGCTAAGGATGATGGGAGTTGTAGTCCAAAAACAGCTGGATACCCAGGTTTGGGAAACGCTGCCTTAGACCCTACCTACGGTGTTTCCCAGCAGCTTGCAATAAATATAACATGGCAGTGTTGATGCGAACTGGTGTGCTTTTTCCTGTCCAGGCGCCTGAAGCTCGCCCAGTTTGACTATGGGAAGAAGTGTTCAGAGATCGCCAAGCTGACCGAAGGCATGTCTGGCCGAGAGATCTCTCAGCTCGCCGTGGCCTGGCAGGTAAGTCCAGCATCCTATGACAGAGCCGGTGCTTCGACCGCAGTCTTGCCTGCTCAGACCAGTCTGCTTGGTTTCACCTAGCTTTGGCTGAGCTCAGCACTGGGGAACCTTTGGCCCTCTAGATGTTGCTGAACATGCTCTTTCTTCCCTGTAACCATAACCCCACATACACCTGGGACCAGGAGAAAATTGCTTCTGGTAGCCCACTTCGCAAAATCATTGTGATGATGGAATGGAGTGGGGAGAGCTGGGTTTGCTGCCTTGACCTTGGAGGAAAAGCAAGATATAATTGCAGTAAATGCATGGATTCAACACAGGAATGGGCTAAGCACAGAGACTGGCTTCCAGGCAGCATTGCTTTTTTGTTGTTGCTAACTCTTGTTGCCTGGAGGGAGACTAGAGACGGGAGTATTTGTTTATTTTATTTTGCTATTTATTAAATTTGTATACCACCCTTTACCCATAGATCTCAGGGCAGCTCGCAACAGAAAAACACAATGTGAAAAAAGCACAAAATACATGATCAAAACAAAAACAAACCCATAGCTTTCACCCCACCCCCTCCTACAACACATTTAAAAGGGTATCGGGTGTTAAGCAGCAAAAGGCCTGGTTGAAGAGTAACGTTTTCGCCTGGCATCTGTAGAACCCTGGTAAGACTGATGAAAACGTTCCGTGCAGTTTATAAATACATTTTGAAAAATAAAGCAAGCCTTAGGCAGGGCTGGTGCTGCCACACCTCATCCAAAATATTGCAGGTTTTCTGTTTGAGAGTTCAGTAAGGTGCGCGAGCTTGCAAATTTGCTGTGCGCAAGCTTCAGTTGGTCTTTTTTTAAAAAAGAAATAAAACACTGCCTTGGCGCATCCAGCCCCTTGGGACCGATTAAGGCAGCCGCAATAAAATTGCCCATTGACTCCTTTTTCCAAAGAGCCTCGGGTTGCGTAATGCCTCCTGAAAACTCTTGTTTCCATCTCCCATCCTCTTGTCGTATGCTGAAGACAGCACCTTTTTACTCTGGCCTTAGACGTGTGAGAGAGGAGTTTGTGTATACCTATATTCTTTATTTTTAATATTTTGTTATTCGTTTGCAAATTATTATGGAACCACAGGGGCAAGTAAACAATAACAAAAATTCAACATGGATATAATGAGGGGGCATACCAATGTACCTGAACATATTAAATAATAACACCCAGTCTAAGACCAGAACAACCATATTATCTCTAAAAATAAATCCCCACCAAACTGGATATTTATTTATTTCATTCATATCCTGCCTTTTTTCGTCCAAGGAGCTCAAGTTGGTTCCCCCCACCTCCTCATTTAATCCCCACAGCAACCCTGTGAGGTAGGTTAGACTGAGGGAGACGGTGGGTTCAGGTTGTACTTTCGAGTTAACGGTATAATTTGTGTGTTTTATGTTGTAGGTCGCTTAGAGATTTTTAAAATATTATAAGTGGTTTATAACAATTACGAAATATCAGCAAAAAGTAAAGACAATGTGGGCCAGATAAAACTGTATAATTAATTTTGAAAAATACATTAATAAAACAGCAGCTTAAACTTCAGTAAATAAGACATGACACTAGAACATTCAGCATTCTCCCGGGGCAAATTTGTTTTTAAATAACCGCTTGTGTTGTCGGGGGTCAAACATCAGCAACTCCACAGATACAGAGCTTGTGAGATTTCACACGCTTTCAAACAAAACTTTGCAGTCGTAAGGACTGCTTTTGGAAAGAAGAGAGAGCTGACATTTTCTACAAGTTCATTTCCTTGCCCAGTGTTACATTATGTTACATTGCAAGAGAGAGCGCACTTGTGAGATTTCACATGCTTTCAAGCAGTCATAAGGACTGTGAACGTAGTTTTGAATAGAAAAGAGAGCCGAAACTCTTCATAAGTGCAATTTTGTGCAGTTTTTGCTTCTATGGAATTGCATCACACACAACTGACTAGTGCTGAGATGAAATCCCTCCCAAATTCATCACCCCAATCACAACCATGGGGAGAATGGGGGACTATTGGTGGTGGCGGGGAGGTCATGAAGAGTTTCTTGTGTGGTGACAGGAATTCTTGCCGCCAGTGGGGGTGTCACTGGCAGCAGTGTTGTTATCCTCGGGGGGGGGGGGGGAGAGAAACAGCCAGCCATCATCAGGAACTGTGGCAATTATATATATAGAATTTTGGGGCACCCCTTAAGAACCTAAGATGAGCCCTGCCGGATCAGACCAAAGGCCCATTTCATCCTGCATCCTGTTTTTACAAGAGCCAAGCCCCCGACGAGCAGAACCTGAGCACCATGGCACTTTTTGAGGGGTTGTTGCTGTTTAGTCGTGTCCGACTCTTCGTGACCCCATGGACCAGATCACGCCAGGCACTTCTGTCTTCCACTGCCTCCCGCAGTTTGGTCAAACTCATGCTGGGAGCTTCGAGTACACTATCCAACCATCTCATCCTCTGTCATCCCCTTCTCCTTGCACCCTCCATCTTCCCCAACATCAGGGTCTTTTCCAGGGAGTCTTCTCTTCACATGAGGTGGCCAAAGTATTGGAGCCCCAGCTTCAGGATCTGTCCTTTTGAAGGGAGGGGAGCCTAAATCCACAGGGGGAGGGAAATCAACCCCTGAAATTTGGTCTTGATCCAAACCCATAGGGTGCTGGGCTGGGGAGCCTAAGCCCTCCAGACATCGAGGGACTACAAAGCCCATCATCTCTGCCTGTTGGGTCCAGGCTTATCTCGAGGGCCACAGGTTCCCCCAGCCCTTCATCCTAGGGCTAGGTAGGGATTGAATTTAGAGGGGAGGGGAGGCTGTTCTTTGCCTCTTCTGAGAACGCTGGACATTGACGCCCGCCAGTTTGTGACGTTATTGGGTGGCGCAGAGTGACTTTGTCACCTTCCCAGGTCCCTTTCCCTCCTTGTGAGCGTGCCTGCGTTTCCTGATCTTGACAAACAGCAGCTGTGGCGAGCCAGGTGCGGCTGTGCGTATCCTTCAAACAGCCTTGACGCAAGTGGATGCCTCGTGGAAGGTGTTTTAGAATTCCTTCCCCTGCCTCAGTCTCTCTCTCTCTCTCTCTCTCTCTCTCTCTCTCTCTCTCTGCCTGCCTGCCTGCCTGCCTGCCTGCCTTGGTCTGTTTCCGACAGCCTTGGGGCGGGGAAAGAAGGGCACTGCGGTGCTTTAAAAGAAAAGAGTGTAACCAGGAATGAAAGTTCACAACCTGTTTTTTAGCCAGCACCTCAGGTCAGCGAAAGCCACGATTTCTGCCTCCTGGAGCCAAACGATTTAATGAAGCAATTTCTCAAACCTTCTCTTGGTCAGAGCACCTTCGATATAATCCCAAAGGGGGGGGGGAGGCTTAATTGCTGCTAACGACTGCTGCTTAATTCACCTCCAATTCGTATTTTCAATTACTTTGCCTCGCCACCATCCACACTGCAGCATTCTCTCCCCCCACCTCATTTTGCAGGCTTAGAAAACCTCTCTGGCAGACTACAGTTCGGTCCTACTCTAGACCAATGTAGGTTCATAAAAGGGCAGCCAGAATTATCAAGGGACGGGGCAGCACTTCTGTACGTTGCAGCATCTGGGACTTTTTAGTTTAGAGAAAAGGCAAGTGGTGTGAAGTAAGTTCACTGAAATATGCATATTATGGAGAAAATCGGTAGAGAAAGGTTTTTCTTCCTCTCTCATAACGCTAGACTTCGTGGCCATCCAACGAAGCTGAATTTTGGGATGAAATAAAGTAACTTATCTATGCATCCCATGGTAGGGTTACCATATGTCCTCTTTTTACCGGACACGTCCTCTTTTTCATGAGTGTAGAGTCATCACAGCGATCCATAGTTAAAAGTAGAAGTCGGCAGATGTCTCCTCTTTTTTGCTCTTCAAAACCCTACCAGTTAAACTATGTAAGTTTTCTGTGGAGGTTTTCCATAGGCATCTCAGCCGCTTTGAGGACAGTGGATTAGGTGGGACATTGGCCTGATCCAACAGGTTCTTTTTATGTTTATGTTCTTTGGCAACTAGGGACGTGGGTGGTGCTGTGTTCTAAACCACAGAGCCTAGGACTTGCCAATCGGAAGGTCGGCAGTTCAAATCCCAGTGACGGGGTGAGCTCCTGTTGCTTGGTCCCTGCTCCTGCCAACCTAGCAGTTCGAAAGCACGTCAAAGTGTAAGTAGATAAATAGGTACCGCTCCAGCAGGAAGGTAAACTGCGTTTCCGTGCGCTGCTCTGGTTCGCCAGAAGCGGCTTAGTCATGCTGGCCACATGGCCCGGAAGCTGTACACCGGCTCCCTCGGCCAATAAAGTGAGATGAACGCCACAACCCCAGAGTTGGTCACGACTGGACCTAATGGTCAGGGGTCCCTTTACCCGTTACCTTTACCTCTTTGGCAACTAATTCCTACTCAGAGTAAGCCCATACGAAACAAAGGAACATGACAGACTTGGGGCAATTGATTTCAGGCAATCTGCTCTGAGCAGGGGCTTAGTTTGAGGCAACCCATTGAAACGGATGCGCTTGGCGAATCCAGGTTGATTTCAATGGATCTGCTTCAAGTAGGACTTAATTGGGTACTGTGCCCACCCATCAAAGCTGGCCCATGGAAAGGGTTGAAAGAGACATGGATGGGTGGCACAGCAGAGCCAGTTCCCTGCTGTGAACCCTCTTGGGGCTGACAACAATGTGCACTGGATAATGCCGTTGTTTCGTTGCGCGGCGTGTCAACCAGACCAGGAAATCTCATATGATTTATTTATGATTCCTTTTTTCTTTTCTGCCCTCCCTCCCAGAGGAGCCCTGTGCGGGGAAGGCTCAGAGTGTTCAAACAGTGCAATTTTAAAATAAAAAGGTAATTTAAAGCATTTCAGAGCCATTTAGAACCGTTTGACACACGTCAAACGCATCTTATGAAAGCTGCCGCGTGCCCTCACAGTTGCACCATTGCAAAGTTGCTCTGCACGGTATTTTGCAAGCATTTGGACAGCAGAGCAGAGCAGCAGCTCTCTCCTCCTGCCATGCTGACTTTGCTTCTTCCTCCACCATGGGCAATATTTCTGAATATCAGTTACCGAGAGTCACAAGTAGGGAGAGTTGCTTTTGTACTCAAGCAGGCTTCCCATTGGTATTTGGTTGGTTAGATGAGCTGGTGGCCTCATCCAACAGGCTTCTTGCTGCTCAGTGTGGTGTAGTGGTTAAGAGCGGTAGTCTCGTAATCTGGTGAACTGGGTTCGCGTCTCCGCTCCTCCACATGCAGCTGCTGGGTGACCTTGGGCCAGTCACACTTCTCTGAAGTCTCTCAGCCCCACTCACCTCACAGAGTGTTTGTTGTGGGGGAGGAAGGGAAAGGAGATTGTTAGCCGCTTTGAGACTCCTTAAAGGGAGTGAAAGGCGGGATATCAAATCCAAACTCTTCTTCTTCTCTTCTTCTCAATTTGCATACTTCGTGCAGGCCTAAATGTCCTCTAGTTGCAGAATATATCTCTCTCACACACATAGTACAGAATGATGTTCTTTGGGGAAAACTTTACAACCTTTTACTCGCGGAAGAGGCGGTGGTTGAGGAATTGGAAGCCAATGGGGCAATTGTTCTGTGTTCCCACAGTTCCTCTGTGCCACACAAAATCCAGCTTCTTGGAAACACAGCTTTTATGGTTGTTTCTAAGTTTGTAGCCCTCGTTATTAGGATGATAGAAGTAGAAGGGGGGGGATTGTTGAAATGACAGGATAAGAAGTCCCAGAGCCTTTTTGTCTCAGTGAGAAGTCCGGCCTGGTGAGTGGTGCGGTGTTTGCATCTTAAAAAACGGTGAAAAAGCCTGGTGTGTTCAATTTCAAGGAGTTAAAGCTCCTCCTGGAAGGGGCATCTGCTTTCTCCCACTCCTTTCCTGACAGTCGGGGCCCCAGGCAGGTCTATTTTTAGAAAGTCATTGAGAGAACCAGCCAAGCGTGCATCGCACGGCCCCAGCTGGAGTCTTCACAATAAAAATTTGCAGGCGGTCTGGCCGGGGGGGATGAAGGTTGAACCCTTGTGTGCACACACACACACCCTGCAAAAAACACAGCAAAGGGAAAGCACTCGGCAGCCATTGAACAAACACTGGATTCTTCCTGGCGCTGAGCCCCGTCTCGCCAGGGAGCACCTGCATTTTGCAGCTCCATTAGTGACGGGCACCTGGGCAAGCTTTGAGCATGCCAAGCCATCAGTGGCTGCCTGCCCCGGGCATCTTGCATTGTGAAGTGCTCTTTTGAGGCAGCGGCTCCCAAGCATCATTGGGCTGTCACTCCTCTAGGTGACAAATCCAGGGTGTAGAATTCTACAAAATGTTGCATTGCAGAGTGCCCGTAGCCCAGGTTCCCCCTGGCCATACCCTCTCATGGGCTACTCCATTCCATTCTAACCTCTCCTAGGCTATTTCATTCCATTCCTCCTCCCTCTCCCAGGCTACTTCATTCCATTCCTCCTCCCTCTCCCAGGCTAGTGCATTCCATTCCTCCTCCCTCTCCCAGGCTATGCCATTCCATTCCTCCTCCCTCTCCCAGGCTATGCCATTCCATTCTTCCCCCCTCTCCCAGGCTACTCCATTCCATTCCTCCTCCCTCTCCCAGGCTACTCCATTCCTCTCCCCTCTCCCAGGCTACTCCATTCCATTCCTCCCTAGTTTTCTCAGATTTTTTTCCTCCCCCCCCCCAACAGTTGGTATGAATGTCAAGCCCGCTGTATGCCCACAGACAGACCTCAATGGGATTTTTCTGGGGTTCCCACCCTTTAAGGCTCTCTCTGGAAAATGGTTTCAATTTGTACTTCTCCAAACCTTCTCCCTCTTGCTCTGGGGTGCGCGCTTGCGTTTCGTCTACACCAGGATCCATACACTTGAGGAGGAGTTCGCTGTTAGTGTGCAGCAGAGCGGGAAATGGTTTTCAGCCTGAGGGCCACATGCCAGTGGTGGGAGGGGCCAGAGGGAAATGTGGGCGGAGCAATGGGTGTAAATTTTGCCTTTGTGCGCTGGGCGGTTGGTTTCTGCGCAACTCGAACCCCTCTCTCCATCCGGCATCCAGGCAAGAGGACACATTTTAGAGAGGCATGAACACTCAAGGGAGCATGCAAAAGCTAGGCCACTGTGGGGTGCGGCCTGCAGAAGAGATCCGGGGGCCAGACTGAGAAGCCTGCAGGGCCACCCCCCTGCTCTGTGTTGGGGGAGTGGCAGCTTTGTAAGTCAGCAGTGAAGGATCCTGGGACAGAAATGAGGCTCACTTAAAAGGCTTATCGAGGAACTGATTTATCCATGCCATGCAGAAAACATTTTTTTCCACTTCGCGGGTGCCATTCAAGGAATGACCAAACCAGGTTTATTTCCCTCTCCTTCTCCTCTTCAGGCCGCAGCGTATGCCTCCGAGGACGGCGTCCTCACGGAAGCCATGATCGACGCCCGGGTGGCCGATGCCGTTCAGCAACACAAGCAGAAGATGGAGTGGTTAAAAGCTGAGGGGGTGGAGCCGGGCAAGAGCCAACCGTTGCCTCTCACGATGGGGAAGGGCCTATGAGGAAGCTTTGGGGGTGGGAGAGGGAAGGACAGAAGAGAACGGGGAGGACGCCACAGACCATTGCGACGTGTGGAGCAAAGGATGCTGGGGAAACCGACTCTCGCTTTGCAGCCGCGGTCCACCTGGAATCATGTCGAAAGTGAACACAGCGTCGCGCTGGTGAAAGGGAGGGCCAATCTTTGGCGTCTGCTTTCTTGGGGGGGTTTATATATATATACCTCAGGGTGACACCTTGAATAACCATGTGCGTGTATGTGTGTGTATCAACCAATACATTAAAAAAAGAGAGTTCTTTTTGCCAAGCGGCACCCCACCTCAGCACCTTGTTCTTCTGTGTATCTGTTTCTTTTGAACACGACCCCCATGAACCATCTTATGCAGTCTTGGTTTAGATTCTGCTTGGGAAACAAAAGAGGCATTTTTCACTCAGTAGATTTTTATTTTTATTGGTCTTTTCGTTGCAGATTAAGTCTTGCAGGAAATTCATGGAGCCATGGCAGCTATATTTCTCCCTCCTCTGTTGGAGGCAGTAAATAGAAGACATCTGAAGGCAGCCCTGTTTAGGGAAGCTTTTAATGTTTGATGCAATACTGTATTTTAATATTTTGTTGGAAGCCGCCCAGAGTGGCTGGGGAAGCCCAGCCAGATGGGCAGGTCATAAATAATAAATTATTATTATTATTATTATTATTATTATTATTATTATTATTATTATTATTATTACCTCTGAATGCCAGTTGCATTCAGAGATCAGCTCTTCTGCTCGTGTCCTGTATGAGAGCTTCCCGTCTGGGGCATCTAGCTGGCCACTGTAAGTGCTGGACTAGAAAGGACACTGGCCTGATCTAGCAGGGATTTTCTTCTGTTCTTAGCTTTCTAGCTAGGAGCCCTGGCATCACAGTTAATCTAGCTCAGTTTTATTTACAACAACTGGCAGGATTTTCCAGCCCTACCTAGAGGCCTTGTGATTCCACGTGGGGCCTTCTGCACGCAGATTTGCAGCTCCCCCCAAATTTTAGGATTGCAGCACCAAAACATAGGAAGCAGCCTTCTGCCGGGTCAGACACTTGTTCCAAGTAGCTCAGCATTACCTACACTGACTGGCAGCAACTTCCTGGGGGTTGAACCTGGGACCTTTTTTTTTCTTTTGCATGAAAGCTGTGGCTTGTACAGTGGTACCTCTGGATGCAAACAGGATCCTCTTCTGCACATGCGCGTGACGTCATTTTGAGCCTCTGCACATGCGTGAGTGATGAAACCTGGAAGTAACCCGTTCTGTTACTTCCGGGTCGCTGCAGAACGCAAGCTGGAAAAGCTCAACCTGAAGTGTCTTTAACCCAAGGTATGACTGTAGGGACGCAGGTGGCGCTGTGGGTTAAACCACTAAGCCTAGGACTTGCTGATCAGAAGGTCGGCGGTTCGAATCCCCGCGACGGGGTGAGCTCCCATTGTTTGGTCCCTGCTCCTGCCAACCTAGCAGTTCGAAAGCACCTCAAAGTGCAAGTAGATAAATAGGTACCGCTCCGGCGGGAAGGTAAACGGTGTTTCTGTGCACTGCTCTGGTTCGCCAGAAGCGGCTTAGTCATGCTGGCCACATGACCCAGAAACTGTACACCTGCTCCCTCAGCCAGTAAAGCGAGATGAGCGCTGCAACCCCAGAGTCGGTCACAACTGGACCTAATGGTCAGGGGTCCCTTTACCTTTATGACTGTATTATGAAGCTGTCATACCAGTTCAGACCACCTAGCTCAGTATTGCCTTTGCTAACTTAAGAGTGGCTCTCTGGCTATTACGGTTTTCAAAGAGGTAATCATTCATAGTCTTTCCTGTGCGTAATGGCTGTACGGAACTGCCACGTTCAGTGTGCCTCAATGCCAGAGAACAACAGAAGAAGGTTGTTGCCCTCATGTCCTTTTGGGTTTAACAAAAGGCATCTGCTTGGCCTCTGAAAAAGAAGATTCTGTACTAAATGGTGCTTTCAGCAGGGCTCTTAGCATTGATTTCTTGAAGCTGCGGACATGTCCCTTTGATGTGAGGGCGGCTAATCATTCCTCTCTGGACTAACAGCCTCATAGGCAGCTGTTTATGTGTTGCAGGGCAGCTTAAGAAAACAACTACCTCTTAATTTGGAGTTGAACGCAGGCTGACCCAAGAGTTCCTGGGGGAGGAAAGCATGTTCCTTCCTTCCTGCCCATGCCATGCAACTTTTTATGTTTACCTTCCTTACCTCTCTGCCTCCCACACACACCTGGCATCAGATTTTTAGACTACTACACTAAGTGACAGGGTTCTCTGCTCTGGCCACTTTGCTGAGAAGTGCTGGACAGCTCTGAGGAAATTGGCCTTGACAGGAGCTCTGGAAGGAAGCGAGGAGGACAGCCGAGGGCAAGTGGAAATAACTCATTTGGCACCTTTCTTGCATAATCACGAAAAGTAAAAAAGTTCCACTCTTCTCCACAGCACAGAGCCTGCTGTTCTGGTTCTAACACTAGATCATACATGACCGATATATCCAACCCTTGCTTAAAAACCTCCAAGGAAGGAGAGTTCACCAACTCTTGTGGGACTCTGTTCCACCATCAAACAGTACTTCCTGTTCCTCCTAACGTTTAGTCAGAAACTTCTTTCTTGTGACTTGAATCCGTTAGTTTGGGTCCTACAGGCTAGCTTCCAGGAGGCAACCCTTCAGATATTTGAAGATGGTTATCATATCATCTCAGTCTTCTCCAGGCTAAACAAACCCCTCCAGATCTTTTTTCATCTTGGTCACCCTTCTCTGCACACATTCCAGATTGTCAACATCCTTCTTAAGTTGTGGAGTCCATAACTGAACACAGGACTCTAGGTGTGGGCCGGCCGAGGCAGAATAGAGCGGCACTATTGCTTCCCTTGATTGGGACACTAGATGTCTGTCAATGCAGCCTAGAATAGCATTAGCCTCTCTCGGTGCTGCATCACACTGTTGACTCATGTTAAGCTAACGGTCTACTAAGACCCCTAGATCCTTTTCACATTTACTATTGGCATGCCATGTGTTCCCCATCTTTTATTTGTGCAGCTGGTTCTTCCTGCCTGAGTGGCTCCAGATCCTACATAATGCAGAATGTACCTCCTGATTTACCTTTTGAATTATGGTGCTGGAGGAGACTCTTGAGAGTCCCCTGGACTGCAAGAAGATCAAACCTATCCATTCTTAAGGAAATCAGCCCTGAGTGCTCACTGGAAGGACAGATCCTGAAGCTGAGGCTCCAATACTTTGGCCACCTCATGAGAAGAGAAGACTCCCTGGAAAAGACCCTGATATTGGGAAAGATGGAGGGCACAAGGAGAAGGGGACAACAGAGGACGAGATGGTTGGACAGTGTTCTCGAAGCTACCAGCACGAGTTTGACCAAACCGCAGGAGGCAGTGGAAGACAGGAGTGCCTGGCGTGCTCTGGGGTCCATGGGGTCACGAAGAGTCGGACACGACTAAACGACCAAACAACAACACTGGCAAGCCAGGTATTCCCCAAATTACATTTGTGCAGCTGGTTCTTCCTGCCTAAGTGGGTCCAGTTCCTACATAATGCAGAATGTACCTCCTGATACCATAGTTTCTGTATGAGGCTCTCACCTGCAGTGATCAAATGGAAAGATGAAATGAGATTAACTTTCAGGGCTCTGTGTACCAAACGCAGCACCTTGAACTTCACTCAGTAGCTCATTGGCATCATCTGCCTTGGTCAGGGTAAGACATCACCACAGATTCTTGCTCCTCTGGCCGCCAACTAATATTTTCAGGGGGCCCTCACCCCCCCCCAAAAAAAATAATGCACCAAGCATCTCTCCAACAAGGCGTCGCTTGGCACCTTAGAAATAGGCCAATGTTGACCTGGCTTTGTGTTTCTGGCTTCCTGGCACCTGCTACAGCAACAGATTGCCCATCTTTTATACCTGCCAACGTTATCCCGAGCAAAATACAAGCCTGTGATTGATGGCGAAGCCGAGAGGTGGCATGAGAGAAAGAGAACCAATTAGTCTGTCTCCACGATGTGATGCTATCCCATGTCAAAGGTACATTGAGCTGGTATTGGTGGTGACTGCTTGTGATGGATAATCTCATTTCCCTCACCTCTTCCCCACATTCAACCAGCTGGCAGGGAATACAGTTATAATAGGCTTTCTCTACAAGCTCGTAAGTCAAATCATGTCTCCAATTTCAGAGGAGTTCTTTCTCTCTCCAGTGCTGGATTACTTCCATCCTGCTACTGGGCCTGCTTATTTGGTAGTCAATTTAGCACCCCGTTTTTTTAAAAAAAAAACGGAATCCAAGAAGGAAAAAAACACTCCAAGAAATTAGACCCACTTGGATAATTTCCGATCCAGCTAAACTGGAGGGAAGGAATGTTAAAGCTACAATCCTTTAGTGCCTGGAAGAGCCAGCCTTTGCTGGGCAAAAATGTAGACTCCCAATATTTTAGTAAGCAGAGAAGGCAAACAGGAATTTGAAAGGTATTCAGCCTGGGGGCCACATTCCATCATAGGCAACCTTCTAGTGGTGGGTGGGGCCTGGGGGAAGTGGGTGGAGCAATGGATGTGACCTCAATATTATAGGCTAAATTTCAACCACACACAAGTCAGAGAGATCCATACACACAGAGTGGGGACTCTCACCCCCTTTCCCGCCCTCCACCTGGCCAACTCCTTCCTAAAGGGGGAACCATCTCACTTTAGACTTCACCTTTCCCTTCACAACTCTCTCAAACCTCTTTTAAGGAAGGGGGGAGGAGCTTCGGAGAGTGGTTTGGCAAACAGCTCTTTGAAATGCCTTCCCCGCTTGCCTGGGCTGCCTGCTACCTGCTTGTTCTCTCACCTGGCATTCTGTCATCATGCTGGAGTAGAGGTGGCCGCATGAACTGCTGCGTGACGACAGCCTTGCCTTTATATATATATATAGGAAGATAGCGTACTAGAAGAGCATCAAGCAGCACTTTATGCAAGCTTCCTCTGGATTGTCGGGGATCGCAGTTGCTCAGCCTCACTTATATACACACACAAGTGGCTGTGTTTTTAATCCTGCCACTAACACCCACTTCCCTCAGGAGGCTTCGCGACCTCTTAGGAACGTGGCTAGGCTTGATGTTGGATGTGAGATGAACACCACTACCAGAGGCAGGATAAATTTACAAGTGGGCTTATTAAGGGGATCTTTATACACAAAGGGAAAAACTAATATCCATATTGGGGACCTGGATGGCACTTTCCACATACTCAAGAGCCACTGCTACTGACTCTAGCCTCTGAATGTCTAGTGCCTTAAGCTAATACTCCACCTCAGCCAATTAAGTTCTACACCTCTCTCCAAACAGGCATCACTGTTCAAGGATGCCTTCCTGCCAAGCAAAAGCAATAGTGTGCTGCAGGTTGGGTGAGGGGTCTGGCCTGGGGAGCCGGAGGGCAGCCCAGGGAGAGTTCTGGGGGCTGGATGGAGAGGTTTGCAGGGGCACATTCAACCCTGGGCTCAGAGCATTGGTGTTTTCTCATCTCCTCACTGCAAGAACTGCATCCTCCTAGTGGCAGCAGGGATGTGGGTAGCGCTGTGATCTAAACCACTGATTCTCTTGGGCTTGCTGATCAAAAGGTCAGCGGTTCGAATCCCTGTGACGGGGTGAGCTCCCGTTGCTCTGGCCCAGCTTCTGCCAACCTAGCAGTTCAAAAGCACGCCAGTGCAGGTAGATAAATAGTCAGTGCTGCGGTGGGAAGGTAAACGACGTTTCCGTGCGCTCTGGTTTCCGTCACAGTGTCCCGTTGTGCCAGAAGCAGTTTAGTCATGCTGGCCACATGACCCGGAAAGCTGTCTGTGGACAAAGGCTGGCTCCCTCGGCCTGAGATGAGTGCCACAACCCCACAGTCGCTTTTGACTGGACTTAACCGTCTAGGGGTCCTTTACCTTTTTACCTACCTCCTAGTGGTGCAGCAATGAAACTGCTAGCACATTTGCAAAGCTAAGCAGGGTCTGATGGGGTTGCAGATTGGATGGGGGACTGTGTGTGTTGAGATTCTTGCATTGCAGCGGGTTGGGCTAGATGACCTTTGGGGGGATCCCTTCCAGCTCTATGATTCTGTAGGCCTGAATGTTCGAAAGAAACGACTTCTTCACTCAGTACCTAGTAACTATGGAACTCACTCCCAGAGGAGGCAGTGATGGCCACCAATCTATGCTCTTCCTGCACAGAGGCAGTATGTTTCTGAATACCAGTTGCTGGAAACCACAGGTGGGGAAATGTGCTCTTGTGCCCAGGTCCTGCTTGTGTGTTCCCTTTTAGAGCATCTGGTGGGTTGCACTAGATCAGGGGTCAGCAAACTTTTTCAGCAGGGGGCCGGTCCACTGTCCCTCAGACCTTGTGGGGGGGCCGGACTATATTTTGAAAAACAACAACGAATTCCTATTCCTCACAAATAACCCAGAGATGCATTTTAAATAAAAGGACACATTCGACTCATGTGAAAACACGCTGATTCCTGGACCGTCCATGGGCCGAATTCAGAAGGCAATTGGGCCGCATCCAGCCCTCAGGCTTTAGTTTGCCTACCCATGCACTAGATCTGTCAGGACTCTCCTGCCGAAATCACCTTCCATCATCCCCTTTTTGATCCGCTCCTCGCTCTCGTTGCATCAGAGCACTTTTAATGTGACGGGCGTTTTCTTAATCCTCTTCGAGGAAAGCCAGTTCCTTTGAGGCTGCCTTCGGAATGAAAACAGATGTACTTCTTTATGACTATCCTTGGAACCAAGATCCTCTGCAAGCACCATTAAGGAGAGCTCACAGCCTGGGCAGAAAAAAGGGGCGAGTTGGCACAAAGGCCCTTCCCTGGCCACCAGGGAGCTGGCGCAACCATCGCCTGCCCGTTCAGGTTGCCAAATCGTGACGCTGTGGAACAATCGTACACCTTGAAATCTCCTAAGAATGGCAGCAGGCAAGTTGGTGGTGGTCTCGCCTGCCCATTCCCTCCACAGCCAATGCACCTGGAGAAGGGTAGCCATGCAGATCTGCATAATATTTGTGCATGTATTGGTGTGTATACGGAAGCACTTGCCATCATGTAAACAGAAGGGCAGTAAATCTTAGGGGAAGGCATCCTTTTTCTGTGCTGAAGGACCAGGCACTCTCACCTGCTTCCTACACCACACACACACCTGGCCAGCTCCTCCCACCATTTGGCCCCCAGAAGCTTGCCCAGTAGGGAATGTGGCCCTCAACTATTTTTAAAAATGAGGGTGCTGTTTGAAGTAAGCCCTGCAGATGGAACCAAGAGGGAAGCAGGTCTTCAGACATGTCCCCACCCGCTCCTTTCCAACCTGCTGTTCCACCCTGCCCTTGTGTTCTCCATCTTTCTGTTGCTGAAGCTTTTTGACGTTAGTGTGTGTGTGTGTGTGTGTGTGTGTGTGTGTGTGTGTGTGTGTGTGTGTATCCCATGATCAAGAACTTCTGGGCTGCTCTGACAGTAGCATTCACCCCAAGGCGAAGGAACTCTCTCTTGCAGAAGCAGAGAAGCATTTTTCTGCATGGCGTCTTGCGAGAACATAAGAAAAGCCCTGCTGGATCAGGCCAAAGGCCCATCTACTCCAGCATCCTGGCCAACCAGATGCCTCTGTCGGAAAGCCCAAAGCCCGACCTGAGCACCACTGCGTTCTCCCCAACCTGCATTTTCCAGCAACTGGTATTCAGAAGCATAGCTGTCTCCTGCCATGGACCAGGCAGAGCACGGCCATTGCGGCTGGCAGCCCTTGAAAGTGTTACGTCTCCATGAATTTATCTCATCTGCTTCTAAAACCAAATCCAAGTTGGTGGTGCTCCTGCAGCAGCGAGTTCCATGGTTGAACTATGTGCTACATGAAGAAGTCCTTTCTTTATCTGACCAGAAACTTCCAACTTTCAACTTTGCTAGGTTTCCACAAGTTCTGTCACGAGGAGAGAGGGAGAAAAACTTCTCACTTTCTCCAAGCCATGGTGCCGGCCTGCTTTACCTCTAGAGCAGCAATTTTAAGGAGAAAGGTTCATGGGGATGTTAAATTGTTTTCCAGAGGAGCAAGCCCTTATCTGACAGAATGCCTGGTTTTAATAAATATTCTAATTGTGTGATATGTTTTATTTTGTAACGTGTTTTATTTCGTCTTATGTCTCTGTCTCTCTTTTTTGGGGGGGTAAAGCCTTCGGCTACACAAAAAAACAATATTTTTATTCATACCCTTGCCATACATAATGTTGCAAACTTCTATTGTGCCCTCTCAGTGGCATTTAAAGTGAGCTTTGAAATTCCAGCGGTGTGCCCTGTGCAACACCAGAAATTTGGCGCAACCCCCTACCTCTCACCTTCCATTGTTTATCATTGTCACAGTGTCCTCTCGGCTTGGCACCAAGTGTGGGAGAACCAGTTCTGCACCCCTAAATCCGCTTCTGGCCCTCCTTCCCTCTTCTTTTCTCTAAACAGAAGAGCCTCAAATGTTGTAAGGTTTCTTCACAGGAGTTGTTCCACCCCCTTGATATCTGTTTTCCCCGTTCCGAACCTTTTCCAGCTTTTTCCCCTAAGGCGGCTTCTCAGCAAAATACCGTCCTTGCCATTGTTCCCTGACAACTATATTCAGTGGCAATCTGTGACATAGGCTAAGCTGAGAAAGACTGTCTGGCTTGTGAGGTCACCCAATCAGGTTCATAGTTTAGCGGGAGGATTTGAACCCCAGTCCCCTGGGTTACAGTCCCGACACTCTAACCACTTACACCACCCTGGTAATAATGTATAGATAAATATATATATAGGATATCAAGAGACGAAACAAAAATGTAGCTTTTATGCAATGGGTTGCATATAATTCTACTCTGAGCAGATGGATCAGAATTAATGGGCATGGCTAACATGGGTCCATTCATTTCAATGGGTCTAACTCTGACCTTGATACAACTCCAAACCTTTGGAGTAGCCTTCCACATCACACACACATTCACAAATCTGCTCTCTGACAGGAACCATCGAATCAAATGAGCCGTCAGATTCATGGGGTTAACTTTGGCAGTAGATTTCTCGTGTTTCATTTTGTTTTTCCTTTTAATCACAGACACTGCAATCAAACAATAGAGTAATCACAGACATTGTCAATATTTTTTTCAGAAGGAGGGTCTGTCCAATTCCCCCCCCCTTATTATAATTTTTTTGGTAACATTTAACAAGGGGGCAGCTTCTCTTTCTTTTTTTTTTTCAAAACACAAAGCCTGCAACATTTTAAATCATAATAACAATGGTGGGTTCCCCCCCTCCTTTCTTTGCCGTGTCTACTTGAAAGTGAGAAGGGTGGAGAATTGGGTTTCAGAGCCCTGATCCTAAACAGATTTCACTCGGAAAGTCCTTTGTACTGGACGGACCTTACCTCCAAGTAAAGCGGACGCACAAGACGAGAGTTAAATGTGCTTAAACCAGAGCAGCCACCGGGTATATTTAATATTTATTTGGCATTCCCCTTATCAGGTGTTTGTCTTCAGCAGACCAGGTACTTTGAGGCAATGAGAAGATTTATTTTTATCAAATGTATCAGCCCGCTAGTCCTGATTGGTGCATCTCTGTCCTCCGGAAATATGCAAAGAATGAGAGGTTGGACTCTGCAGAAGCAAAACAGCCCCAGGCAGAGAGACCCATTGGATAATTTTCTTTAAAAAATAAAATAAAAGCAAGCCCCTTTCCCTCTTCCTATTGCACTGGTTCAATCCTGCGAACTCCCAAAGTCTTTACTAGGTTACTCACCTCCACACCCAACCACCCAGAAACCAGCTCCGGCCCTACTTCCATGGCAAACCTCAGATTTCGTACATTAACGCTGCCTCCATCCCTTCGTGGCAAGAGTGTGTACACTTGTTGCTTCGGAGGGCATTTGTATACAACAGCCGTAAGAACAGGCACACAGACCGTACACTCATTGAGCACCACGTGCAAATAACTAGGGGTACACAGCTTGCACAATCTGTGTTCGCAGATTGTACACATTTTGGACGTAAGGTATAAACACCCCTCAGGTGGAAAGCTATCATTAGCATTTGCCAGGGCACACGTAAAGCCACTCAAATCAAAGGCTTAAGCACACTCAACTCTGTGTCAGATCAGGGTCTTCCGCTCCCCTCCCCACCCCACCCCCCAAAAACCCCAATTCCCCAAATCAGCACAGAGACAACATTCTCAATATTGCCTGGCGAGGATGTTCCTTGTTTTAACATGGGTATTCATCCGCACTAATGCATGCATGCAATTCCGTTTGGATTATTATTGATTTTTTTTCTTTTCTGTATAATTGTAAGCCACCTAGAGTCTATATTTCTTTATATATATAAAAAGAAAGAAAAGTTAAGCGGGATATCGTTTCAAATTTCAAAAATAAATAAACGGTCGAAACGGTTGGCTGGTGGGACATCCGGCATTTGGAAAAAGGAAAAGACGACAGATGCAAATGGCTTTGTCTGCATTCAGAGTGGGAGGAGTTTGTGCCTGGCAGACAGGAATTCAACAGGTGCAGTTGCTTCCGCTTCCTTCCCCCCCCCCCCAGTAATGATGGATGAGTCAGCACCTGTTTGATATCTGCCTGCCACATAGCTCTTGCAGGTATGGCAGCAACTTTAATGTCTGGCGGTGGAATTTCTGCCTCGTAACAAAGTCCCATGCCCCTTTATGAGCCAGGGCAGTCAAGAGACCACCCCCTGGTTGGATGAGGCCATCTGACACACAAAATGGGACCAAGCCTTTCCCCATAAATACGCATTAAAAAAATAAATAAATCACTCTTCATATGAATCCTGGTTGGTGAGTTAATAAACAGGCAGCAATGGAACTGGGAGTTATCTCCGCATGCATGAAAATGGCAGGTGCCCACTTCATGCGTCCAAAAGAAGAAATGAGGGATAAAGTGTCAGAGGACCAGCACCGTTCCTAAAGTCCTCACCAACTCCACCTCTCACCTTCCTGCAAGGAATCTGGCTGAATGAGCTCAGAAGCTGCCTTGCAATTGAGCAACTGACTGAGGATGCGGGGAGCCCTGTGCCACCAAGGAATGAACAGATCTGTCCATTTCCCCCCTTTCTCCCCAGCTTTGGACACCCAAAGATTTATATTTTTTAGGACACAGCTTATTCTCTGTGGCTGGAAGCTGTTTTAAATGCGTTTTAAACATGGCATTCCCATTGTTGAAACCCGCCCTGCAGCCTTAGAAGGTGAAGAGCAGGTTGTTACTATCACTATTCTTATTATTCTTAAGAATAATGAGAATTAATAATTTCACTTCCCCCAATTTCTCCTTTTTCCAAGCCTAAATTCAGTTCTCCACATTTTCTGCTAATAATTGCGATTATTATTTTTAAATCCTCACGGAAATCTGTAAGTCTATAATCTATAAGTGTAGAAGTGGCTGGGGAAACCCAGCAAAATAGGCAGGGTATAAATAATAAAATTATTATTATTATTATGAAGAAGAGAAGAGTTTGGATTTGATATCCCGCCTTTCACTCCCTTTAAGGAGTCTCAAAGCGGCTAACATTCTCCTTTCCCTTCCTCCCCCACAACAAACACTCTGTGAGGTGAGTGGGGCTGAGAGACTTCAGAGAAGTGTGACTAGCCCAAGGTCACCCAGCAGTTGCATGTGGAGGAGCGGAGACGCGAACCCGGTTCTCCAGATTACGAGTCTACCGCTCTTAACCACTACACCATGCTGGCTCTTAAGTCTTTCCAAAATTCATACGCAATTTCCCCTGAAATCTGCATGCAAATTTCCTTGAAATAATGCATTTTGCTGGGTTCTTTAAAAACAAAAACCCTAATATATGCATTTTGATGCAGGCTTTCCCCTAATGTACACATTTTGTTATGCACTGGAGAACTGCATTGCAAAATTTCAGAATTCCGAAAGGCAGCTGTGTCTTGGTTTGCATCCTGTTTTGGGAAGTCCGAATCAGGTAGGTTTGCATTAAAATCCTAAATGAAGCCAATTCCCCCCCCCCCGCCCTTCGTTTTCTCGCTCACACATAAACTCCCTCCACACTTGATGCCTCACATGTCCTTTTGAGTGCATGAAAAGGTCTACGGCCAACTCACACAACGATGGTTTGTTCCTTCAACATCCTGAAGCCACTGCGGAGTTAAGCCTTGGAGGTAGCTGGTCTTAGAAATGCTACAATAGTTAGAGATGGCAGTCCCTGACTGTCTGGTCCAGGCGTAGTCTCAATCTCCAGCTCCCATCAGCCTCAGCCAGCATTGCCAATCAGGAATGATGGGAATTGTGGTCCAGAAACATCTACTTGTTGGCTACGCCTGGACTCTGGGCCCCATTTTCCGTCCAAACAGAAGATTCCAGCTATGGTAAGCTGAAAATCACCATGGTCTAAAACAGGGATGGGGAACCTGTGACCCTCCAGGTGTTGTTGGACTGATGGGAGTTGTAGTTGGACAACCTCTGGAGAGCTGCAGGTTTCCCCACCCCTGGCCAAGAAGACCTTCTGAATCTGGCCAGCAAATCTCTACATAAAACAGGCACGGAAGAACTTTGAGCCCTCTGGGTGTTGCGGAACTACAACTCCCATCATCCCTGGCTCTTGGCCATGCTTGCAAGGGCTGCTGGGAGAGTTGAGAGTTCAGCAACATCTGGAGGACCCAAGGTTCCCCACTCCTGAGTGAAAAGGACAGCGTGATGGGGAAGACCCTTCTCTGCTTGAGACCCAGGAGAGCGGCTGCCAGTCAGTGCAGACAGTACTGGGCTGGATGGACAAAGACTTGGTATAAAGCAGCGCTCTCCATTCTCAAGAAACTTATTCTAGCATTGTAGGGAGTTGGACTAGATGCCCCTTGGGCAGGCATGGGCAAACTCGGCCCTCCAGGTGTTTTGGGACTACAACTCCCATCATCCCTAGCTAACAGGACCAGTGGTCAGGGATGATGGGAGTTGTAGTCCCAAAACATCTGGAGGGCCGAGTTTGCCTATGCCTGCCCAAGGGGGTTACTTCCAACCCTACAATTCTACAATTCTACATTTACAAGACCAGTCAGCAACACACACACACATATACAGGGCTCAATGGTTTCAGCATGAGACCAATGGCTGCCTGAACTAGCTCTCATTGCACTGCCATGCACCCTGTCAGGTGTTCTGGACAAGTGGTTAAGTTATTACAAACACCAACAAATGCCGTTTGGTAATCGACGCGTTTTGAGCTCCTAACGCATTAGCGACGCAACGTTTATCAAGGGATAAATCATTCTCAAGGCAGGGTGAGGCGAACAGTTGGCAGAGACACCCAGGGGGGCTGACGTGGTCAGAGATAAGAATCAACAGGCCCTCAAACACATTCCACAAAAGCCGGTGTCCTTCCGCCTGGCTTCTAACCTGCTTAACATTTTTTTTCCACGACAAACCAGCATCGGTTGCTTCTTCCGAGCTAGTAAAAAAAACAGACAGGATGAACTACAGATCCCATTAATTTAAGAAACAGAACAAAATTGTAAAAATGGGGAGGGAGAGGGTGTCGTGACAACAAGCTAGCAACTTGGTTCCAAAGGAACCAAGAATGGTGCGCCGTCTATTGTACGCAACAGAGCTACCGGGCGTTATGAACCTCAAGCCAAATCTGCAACTGGAAACGAGACGCGTTCTGCATCCGGGAAGGGTCTGGGGGGTGGCGGCAGCGGCAGGGCTGGGGGTGGGTGGGGGACATGGACACACTTTAGGCTAAACATTACATCTTCTGTCCAAACTCACCTACGAAGACTTTGAACAACAACAGATTTCCGGAAAAGAAGAAGAACCCCCCCAAAAAAACAAATAAATAACGAACAAAACGCAAAAAGGGTACATCGGCGTTGCAGGACACACCATCGAGGAGCTTGGTGGGCTGCGGAAGTACAATGCAAATTCTCTTTCCGGTTTTGTGTTTGTTTTTTTGTTTACATATATACAGGAGTCCACCAATAAAATGGTAACCACAGTGCAACGTCCCGGGAGCCTCGCAGCCGGGACAGGATTGGATTGTGCATTCTCTGGGTGTGCCGGGCTGACACACACCGATAAGGGTAACTAAACGTAAGTCCTTAAAGTGGCGTCCATTGAGGAACGGGCGGGGCCCCTCGACAGACGGCAAAAAGGCCAAGTTCTACAACCCCTCGACAGTCTTGGGTTTCTTAGAGGTGTCTGGGGCTGGGGTGCCCGTTATGGTACAACTTCTGTTTGATGTGCACCATGTTCCCGGTCGGCTCTTCGTACTGCCGGTGGTGACGTTTCCTGAACTCCTTGAAGTTACAAAATTTTGGAATCCAAGACCAAGTGGTGTCTGTCAACAGAAAGAGAAAGAGAGAGAGAGACTTCAGCAAAAGCTTAGGTAAAGGGTAAAGGGACCCCTGACCATTAGGTCCAGTCATGGCTGACTCTGGGGTTGCGGCGCTCATCTCGCTTTATTGGCCGAGGGAGCCTGCCAACAGCTTCTGGGTCATGTGGCCAGCATGACTAAGCCACTTCTGGTGAACCAGAGCAGCGCACGGAAACACCGTTTACCTTCTCACTGGAGCGGTACCTATTTATCTACTTGCACTTGACGTGCTTTCAAACTGCTAGGTTGGCAGGAGCAGGGACAGAGCAACAGGAGCTCACCCCGTCGCGGGGATTCGAACCGCCAACCTTCTGATCGGCAAGTCCTAGGCTTTGTGGTTTAACCCACAGCGCCAAAAGCTTAGCCATGCTTAAAAACCCAGCCCATGATTGTTAAATTTGGTGGTAGACTTTGAGAAGCATTTCTTGTTTCTGACTACTTTTGCTCAATTTGTAATAGGGGCTTTTTTCCAGCCGGAACTATTATTATTATTATTATTTACTTATACCCCACCCATCTGGCCGGGCCTCCCCAGCCACTCTGGGCAGCTTCCAACAGAATATTAAAAACATGATAAAACATCAAACATTAAAAGCTAAAAAGAGTGAAGAAATTCCTTGCTGATATACATCAAATTATCCACTGATCTACCAATAGATCCCGATCTATGATTTACCTATCATGATATATGGAGTTTTGGGCTTTGAAACTCTCCTTTAATTTATATGCAAATTTAATCAATTAGCTCAATTTAATTCCTATGATTAGTTAAGATTTACTTAATCAGGCAGCCATCCTACTTTGAACTACAGTCCCCAAAGAGAGGAAACACATCTCCCAAAAATCAAACCCACAGGTTTGAATAAAATTTTAATGGACTAATGTACATGTTTGCATGCTAGACTCTCTCAGTGGAGAACACCAGAGATCTGCACTTGCGGCTGATTTGCTACTGGTCCAAGTTACAGGTGCTATTATGGGCATAAAAAAGCCCTTAACAGCTTGGGACCAGTTTATTTCTGATTTGCTGCACTCTTGATGGGGTTATACAGTGGTGCCCCGCAAGACGAATGCCTCGCAAGACGAAAAACTCGCTAGACGAAAGGGTTTTTCGGTTTTGCGTTGCTTCGCTAGACAAATTTCCCTATGGGCTTGCTTCGCAAGACGAAAACGTCTTGCGCTTTTTTTAAAAAGCCGCTTGAAGAGGCGCAGTTGCGACGGACCGTGCTTCACAAGATGAAAAACATCGCAAGACGAAAAGACTCACGGAACGAATTCTTTTCGTCTTGCGAGGCACCACTGTATTCCCTCTGAAGGAGCAGGCACGTAGCTTGTGGGTTCTCCTGGATCCTCAAGTGACAACTTGAGGCTCAGGTGGCCTCAGTGTCACCAAAGCCTTCCATCAGCTTCGGATGGTGGCCCAGCTGCTCCCCTCTCTGAGCAGGGATAGCCTAATTTTTGTTGTCTGTGTTTTGGTAACCTCTTATACATGGGGATGCCTCTGAAGATGGTTCAGCTGGTGCGGAATTAGGCAGCCGGGTTGCTCAATCCGGCAAGATGGTTTGAGCATATAACGCCACTCCTGGCCTGAGCCTACTGGCTGCCAATCAGTTTCCAGGCCCAATTCAAAGTGCTGGTTTTCAGCTATAAAGCCTTAAGACGGCTCAGGACCACAAGCACGGCCTCTCCCCATATGAGCCGCCCCAGACCCCGAAATCATCTTCTGAGGCCCTTTTTCATGCACCTCCTCTGCAAGAGGTCTGGAGGGCAGCAACAAGAGAACGGGGCCTTTTCTGCAGTGGCTCCCCATTTGCGCAATGCTCTCCCCAAGGAGGCTTGCCTTGCGCCTTAATTAGACATCTTTAAGTGGCAAGAAAACAAGACCTTCTAACCTCCAGCCCTTAACTTTCTGTGGCCTTTGAGAAGTGGGTGGGGTGTTTTTTAATCTATTTTAATCTATTTCTTTTCCCACTTTGTTTTAATGTATCTATGTGGTGTTTGCAGGGGGCAGCTGTTTGATTGTAAGCTGCTTTGGGTTGTAAGTTGTTTTGGGTTGCCCTGGGCTAAATAAAAGGGCTAACAAATTTAATTAATAAATAATAATGTTTTTTTGGTTTTTTTTTGTTTAATTGCTTGTTGTGACATTCGGTAGTTGTTGCTTTTAATTACAGTGGTGCCTCGCAAGACGAAATTAATTCGTTCCGCAATTCTCTTCGTCTTGCGGTTTTTTCGTCTTGCGATGCACGGTTTTCCATAGGAATGCATTGAAAATCAATTAATGCGTTCCTAGGGAAACCGCCTTCTTCTGAAGGCTGGGGGGGGGACAAGGGCTTTTCTTCCCACCCCCAGCATTTTAAAAAACCCCGGGACAGCGGAGGACTTCTCCGCTGTCCGGGCGATCTTAAAATGCTGGCGGGCGGCATTTCAAAATCGCCCCGGACAGCGGAGGACTTCTCCGCTGTCCGGGGCGATTTAAAAGCCCCTGGGAAGGCAGGCAGGGGGGACAAAGACTTTTGCCCCCCGCCAGCCTTCAGAAGAGGTCCTGGACCTCTTCTGAAGGCGGGCGGGGGGCGAAAGTCTTTGCTCCCCCCCCGCCTGCCTTCAAAAGGTGTCCCCGCGGCGGCGGGAGGTGTCCCCTGCCCCCCGCCCGGCTTCGGAGCACCGGGAGAAGCGATCTCCCCGCAGCCCCTTGCTGCAAAAGACGTCCGGGGGAAGCGGGGAAGAAGCGCTTCGCTTCCCGCTGCCCCCGGACCTCTTCTGAAGCAAGGGGCTGGGGGGAGATAGCGATCTCCCTGCAGCCCCTTGCTGCAAAAGACGTCCGGGGGAAGCGGGGAAGCGAAGCGCTTCGCTTCCCGCTGCCCCCGGACCTCTTCTGAAGCAAGGGGCTGGGGGGAGATAGCGATCTCCCTGCAGCCCCTTGCTGCAAAAGACGTCCGGGGGAAGCGGGGAAGCGAAGCGCTTCGCTTCCCGCTGCCCCCGGACCTCTTCTGAAGCAAGGGGCTGGGGGGAGATAGCGATCTCCCTGCAGCCCCTTGCTGCAAAAGACGTCCGGAGGAAGCGGGGAAGCAAAGCGCTTATAAATGGACATGAATAACTTTGGCCCACTAATTTCAACGGGTCAACTCTTGAGTAGGGCTTTGTTGGAGGGGACAACCCTTCGTTTCTGCTGGACATCTTTTAGCTCAGAGCCAGAAAGGTGACGTTCGCCTGGCTTTCCCTTCAACATAAGCACATTTTCACATCCTTGAGGGCTAGAGACGTGATCCTCAAAATGGGGACGAAAGCTTGAGGAGCATGAACGAGGTACCCAGAAACCAGAAGGAACCTGCTCCCCCTGGGGCATGCGAAAACACCTCCCCTTGGGGCATCGCCAGCGACAGCGAAACCCCTCCGGCAACAGGCCGGTGAGCACTCACTTACCATACCGTCGGCTTGTCCGCCAGGCCCGTACGGCGTAGTGAAGCACTCCATCCATCCACACCAGAAACCAGCTTATGCAGAATCCCAGCAAGAGTCCCAGCATCAGGTCGATTTCCTGCTTGGTGACATTGTCAGTCACAAAGTAGTTCTCCGACGAATCCACCACGGACTGGTCTCCGTCGTAGGGGATGACGTAATGAACATGGTGCCTGTGAGGTTAGGGAGGGAGGGAGAGTGAGAGAGAGAGAGAGAGAAAAGGAGGAAAGCATCAAAGATTGGAGGGCAAAAAAGGAGAACAAATGGATTTGCAGCCATTAGGGATTCCGCCCAGGTCCTAGGCCGGTGCCATCAGGTGGAATCCTTGAGCAGTTGTCTGGGCTCTTGCAATGAAACAGGGCCTACAGCTGATCAGTAGGATACTGGATCTGGTATGGCATCGTTTAAAAACATCAATGCGTGTTAAGTCCACCCCCTCTGCTGGCTCACTAGCTCCCGTGTCACTGGCTAATACTGCCTCAGATACCTAAACAGGGCTAAAAGGTAAAGGGACCCCTGACATTTAAGTCCAGTCATGAACGACTCTGGGGTTGTGGCGCTCATCTCGCTTTACAGGCCGAGGGAGCCGGCGTTTGTCCACTTCCGCAAACAGTTTTTCCGGGTCATGTGGCCAGCATGACTAAGCCGCTTCTGGCGAACCAGAGCAGCGCACGGAAATGCCATTTACCTTCCCGCTGGAGTGGTACCTATTTATCTACTTGCACTATGTGCTTTCATACTGCTAGGCTGGCAGAAGCTGGGACAGAGCAACGGGAGCTCACCCCGTCATGGGGCCTCGAACTGCCGACCTTCTGATCAGCAAGCCCAAGCGACACAGTAGTTTAAACCACAGCGCCACCTGCATCCCTGCCTACCTACATCTAAAGCGTTATGAAACAGTCATAGCTTCTCCCAAAGGATCCTGGGAGCTGTAGTTTGTTTAGGGTGCCGGGACGTGTTAGGAGACCCCTGTTCTCCTCACAGAACTGTAATTCCCAGACTGGTTTAGCCATCAGTCTCTCTTCCCAGGGAACTAAGGGGTTTGTAGTTTTGTGAAGGGGAATAGGGGTCTCCTTACCACAATGACTCGCTTTGGTCCGTTAATTTCAACAGGTTCGGGGTGTCCATGTGACAGAGGGAGGGAATCCAAATAGCACAACCCACAACCAACTGAACAATGTGGAGCTGATCCAGAATATTTCCCTGCAGGAAGCATTTCAGTTCAACGAGGCTTGCACTGGTAAATGTCCAATTGGATGGTGTCCCCTTAGCAGAGCTGGTCACAGGGCTCAAAGTAGTTACAGTGGTACCTCTGGTTAAGAACTTAATTCGTTCTGGAGGCCCGTTCCTAACCTGAAACTGTTCTTAACCTGAGACACCAGTTTAGCTAATGGGGCCTCCTGCTGCCACCGCGCAATTTCTGTTCCCATCCTGAAGCAAAGTTCTTAACCCGAGGTACTATTTCTGGGTTAACAGAGTCTGTAACCTGAAGTGTCTGTAACCTGAAGCATCTGTAACCTGAGGTACCACTGTATCTTTATTTTATTTACTGCATGACTTAGTTGTGGCATATCTTCCTATACACATGAAAATGTAAAATGCTGTCACACTGCAGTTCTTGTGGCCACCAGAAGGTGGCCGCTGCAACTGCAGCATGCTGAATAGCAGGCATGCAGGCAAGTATTTCGTGAAACAAGCCTGCTGCGAGGTTTAATGGAAGGAGGGAGGTGGGTTGTGGTGGGATATGTGAGAGGGGCTGTGGGGGCTGTGGCAGGAGGGTGTGTTGTTACATGTGGGGGAAGGGCAGCAGGCAAAAGAGTGAGCAGGGTTGATAAGCACAGCAAGCAGGGGTGGCAGCCCTTTGTGTGTATGTGTATCTCCAAGCCACCTAACCAGGTAAAATACAACCAGGGAAACATAAAAACCAGAAAAACAAAATGCACAATACAAATCCATTAAATGGATCATAGAATCATAGAGTTGGAAGGGACCATGGGAGTCATCTAGTTCAACCCCCTGCAACGCAGGAATATTTTGCCCAACGTGGAACTTGAACCCACAACCTTGAAATTAAGAGTCTCATGCTCTACCAGCTGAGCTATATGGATTGCTCTATAACAGAGGTAGGCAACCCGGGGGCCGGATGCGGCCCAATCAACTTCTCAATCCGGCCTGCGAATGGTCCAGGAATCAGTGTGTTCTTACATGAGTAGAATGTGTGCTTTTATTTAAAATGCATCTCTGGGTTATTTGTGGGGCATAGGAATTCGTTCATTCCCCCCCCCCCAAAAAAATATAGTCCGGCCCCCCACAACATCTGAGGGACGGTGGACCGGCCCACGGCTGAAAAAGGTTGCTGACCCCTGCTCTATATCATCCAACAACCTCCCACCCACTAAAATATGAGCAGTGCAGAGTAGGAGAGGCTAACTTAACTACAGTACTTTAGGTAAATTACTGGGGAGGGGTGTGGAGAGAGGAGGCCCCTTACAGGTTTTGCAAGGTTACAGGGGAGGCTGAAATTTGGCAATGGGTAGGAGGGATTAAGGGGGTAGAGCTCATGGGTACCATTAAAGGGACCCTGCCCTTTCCCTCCTCCCCAATAATTTGGGCCAAACGGTTCAAGGTGAGGCTGCAGCTCCAGGACAGAGCATCTGCCTTGCACACAGAAGGTCCCAGTTTCAATCCCTAATATAGGATTACCAGATGTCCCCAGTTCCCGGGGACAGTCCCCAGATTTGCAAATCTGTCCCCGGACAAATTCCGTCCCCAGAATGTCCCCCAATTTGCAAATTTGTCCCCGGAAAATGTGGCAGAAGCAGCCTCAGCAGTCCAGAGCCAGCCTGGTAGCGCAGTGGGCTCTGGCTGGCTTCAGGAGCTGCCCGCTGCCCTGGCGCTCACTATTTTTCCTTGCTAGAACTTCCGGCGAGGAAAAATGGTGGGCGCCATGGCAGCGAGCAACTCCTGAAGCCAGCCAGAGCCAACTGTGCTACCAGGCTGGCTCCAGACTGCTGACTGCCACTGCCACCACCACTGCCAGAGGTGAATCGGGGACGTCCGGCGGTACAAACCTCCTGCCTCCTTCCCCCTTTCTTTTGACTGATGGGGGAGGCTTGGGAGTTGCAGGCGGGTGGCTGTTGCCCTGTTTTTTAAAAACTCTGCGCATTTATGTTTCACAGGGTGTGAAATAAGGGCTTTGCACCTTGCCTGGCAGGGAACCCGCACACCTTGCGCCCCTCCTGGGCAATGGCCACCTGCCCTTGACTCCTGAGCCTCCCCCAATCTGTCAAAACAAAGGGGGAAGGGGGCAGGAGATCGGGGAAGGCTCGGGAATCACAGGCGCGCGGCGCACCGTTGCCCAGTTTTTTAAAAACTCTGTGCATTTATGTTTCACAGGGTGTGAAAGAAGGGCTTTGCACCTTTATATAATATGCATGTGTGCTTGGGCCCAGGGTCTTTTGCCTCACCATCCCCACAACTGACTCCCTGTTGCTACTCAGCTTCAAAGAAAAAGAAAAGTACCCCCGAATTCATTGGAAAAAATCTGGTAACCGTACCCTAATGGCATCTGCAAGTAGAGCTGGGAAGGTCCCTTATCTGAAACCCTAGAGAGCTGCTGCCAGTCCGTGCAGGCAACATTGTGATCTGACTCAGCACAATCCCTGGCATCTCCAGGTAGGGCTGTTTGAAAGCCTGGACAGCAGCTGCCAGTCAGTGCAGACGACACCAAGCTGGATGCACCAATCAACTGACTCCACATCCGGCGCCTTCCTAAATCCCTGCGCCTAAGTGCCTTGTAAACGGTGTCCAGAAACGCTCCACTGAAGCAGCTTTGTCACCTTGCGTCATGCCACAGCCACCTCGACCGCAAGCCCCGTTTGGAGGCTCAGGCACGGCTGGGAGGCGTGCTGTTTTCCCTCCCCAGCCGTCGACCCTTCCCCGGTTCCCTCTCTGCTGCGCTCCCGGCCTCTTCGCTCTGTTCAGCCAGCCCCTGGGACCACCCTGGCGGCGCACCTCGCTCTGGCAGCCGGACAGCCAGGCTGCAACAGAGAAGAAGGACGCTCAGCACCCCCCACATCCCCTTCGGCAACGCAACAGCCCGCATCGAGCCACTGCAGAGTCAAACTTGGTCACTGCAGCAGCAGCAGCAGCAGCAGCAGCAGCAGCAGCGAAAGAGCACATCTCCCGATTACTTCCAAGCACAGCGGCAAGAAAGCACTCCCTCGACTCTCGCTCCCTGTTTTGTCAGGGACAGGCACGGCTCCTCTTTGCGCCCAAGGTGGCGAGATGCTAGGGGGGTCCCTTAAAATAATGGAAAGTGATTCTGCATCTCCATATGGGCACAGAGCTTCTGACTCTCGCTCCCTGTTTTGTCAGGGACAGGCACGGCTCCTCTTTGCGCCCAAGGTGGCGAGATGCTAGGGGGGTCCCTTAAAATAATGGAAAGTGATTCTGCATCTCCATATGGGCACAGAGCTTCTGTATCAAGTCACAACCTTGCCCAGATGTCAAAGAAGTTAAGTTTCGGTGGAGTGGGTGTGCGTTTGCAAACCCTCCAAGTCTTCCTGTTTTCCAGGGACAGTCCCAGATTTAGAGGAGCCGTCCTGGTTTCTGATTTGATCCCAGAATGTCTCACTTTTCCTTAGGATGTCCCTGTTTTCATCGGAGAAATGTTGGAGAGTAAAGAGTTATGTGACCCCCAAGCCAAGGGTGTATACAACCTTTAGAATAACATCTGAAGGCAGCCCTGTATGGGGAAGTTTTTTTAATGTTTAATGTTTTAAACATTAAAAATGGCTCCATAATCACCGCAGATGGTGACAGCAGTCACGAAATTAAAAGACGCCTGCTTCTTGGGAGAAAAGCAATGACAAACCTAGACAGCATCTTAAAAAGCAGAGACATCACCTTGCCAACAAAGGCCCATATAGTCAAAGCGATGGTCTTCCCAGTAGTGATGTATGGAAGTGAGAGCTGGACCATAAAGAAGGCTGATCGCCGAAGAATTGATGCTTTTGAATTATGGTGCTGGAGGAGACTCTTGAGAGTCCCCTGGACTGCAAGAAGATCAAACCGATCCATTCTGAAGGAAATCAGCCCTGAATGCTCACTGGAAGGACAGATCCTGAAGCTGAGGCTCCAATACTTTGGCCACCTCATGAGAAGAGAAGACTCCCTGGAAAAGACCCTGACGTTGGGGAAGATGGAGGGCACAAGGAGAAGGGGACGACAGAGGACGAGATGGTTGGACAGTATTCTCGAAGCTACCAGCATGAGTTTGACCAAACTGTGGGAGGCAGTGGAAGACAGGAGTGCCTGGCGTGCTCTGGTCCATGGGGTCACGAAGAGTTGGACATGACTAAACGACTAAACAACAACAAAATTTTCATCAGAGAAATGTCGGAGGGTATGCATTTACCCAGAGGGCTCCTCCAGATAACCTGTTTCTTGAGCCTTCATCCTAATTTGCTCGCCCAAAGCTTACACAGAGGTTATCTGTGCTTATGGTGGTTACAGAATGGTTCAATGTGAAGATACTTCTTCGCTTCCAATCGGTGTCTGTCCTGCAACTTCCTGCTGAAATAATTGTTCTGGCTTATTTCTCATTGTAAGAACCTAAAAAAAGAGCCTGCTGGATCAGACCAGTGACCCATCTTGTCCAGCATTCTGTTCTCACAGCACTGGCAGACTTTGGGCTCTCAAATTTCGGCGGCGCCTTGTGCTGTGCTAAAATCCTGTGCCCCCTTGCCTCTCTTGCTCCATTCCACAGCACAGTTGTGGCACCCCCTGCAGCACGGCACCCAATGCACCCGAACCGGTCACGCCATCCTAAACTTCCTTTGCTCACAGTGGCCAACCAGATGCCCCCATAGGAAGACCAAAGCAACTCTCCAGCAACTATGGTAATATTCAGAGGCAAGCTCCCTCTTCTGGTGGAGACTGAACATAGCCACTGATAGCCTTGTCCTCATGAACCTGCCTAATTCTCTTCTAAAGCCATCCAAGAATAAGAATATGAGGCCTGGTAGCAGTGATGTAGCATGGGTTGTCAGTACCCAGGGCCATGTGGAGGGAAATGGGCAGAGTACACATGCGCAGTCAACTGTCTGCAGCACCCAGGAGATCGCAACCGCAGAGATAAGAAAAGAAGAGTCGTTCCATTATCTGGAGAGGTCACTTCCTGGTTTGCATGGAGAAGTTGTTTTCAACGGAGCCCAGCAACAGAAGCATGCAGCTGTATTGAAAGTTTGCGCCCCCTAACAATATTGCGCCCATAGGCGCCGACTCCATGGGGCTTGAGGGGGCCCGAGCCCCCTCAAAAATTCGTTTGGGGGGGCTCCGCCCCCCCAATAATCTCCGGCGCCCCTCCAGCAGAGCGCCATCACCGCCCCTCCCCCAGCCCAAAATGCACAGGGTCGGGCTGCATGCCTCCTGCCCTCCCTCCCGAGCAAAAGCTCCACCCAATTTCCTTCGGAGCTGATTAATAGGCACAGCACGCTCTCCCCTATTCGCTCACGAGGAGGCGGTGCCACTTTATTTGCATATTCATGAGCTTATTTATTATTCATGAGCTTTCCCGGGCCCCCCCAATATTTTTTATAAGTCCGCGTCCCTGATTGCGCCCGGGGCCCCACCAATACATTACGCCACTGCCTGGAAGATCGAGCCAATGGCCCACCTAGTCCAGCTTCTTATTCTCACAGTGGTCAACCCAGATGCCTGTGGAACCCACAAGTAGGATGGAAGCACAAGGAGCGTTATTCCTCCCTGTGGTTTCCAGCAACTGGTATTCAGAAGTATATTCCGACAGTGGAGGCAGAGCATGGCCATCATGGCTTGTAGCCCTTGATAGCTTTGTCCTCCATGAATTTGTCTCTCCCTCTTTTGAAGCCACCTAAGTCGGTGGCCATCGCTGCCTCCTGTGGCAGAGAGTTCCATACTTTAACAATGCACTTTTGCCACACTGCGATGCAAGAGTGTTCCCCTGGATGGCAATCACACGGTTATACGGAGGAAGCATCGCAGAACAAGTAGTAGAGCAGAACGCTGTGTGGACAGTCCTGAACAAATCTACTGCTAATACGCTATTATGGCGGCAATGACATGTTGCAGAATACGCCCACATTAAAAACCCCAGAACTGGAAAGACACTAGGCCTGCTCCTTATCAAGTCTTCTTTCTGATTTGCTTGCAGGGCATGTAGAAGCCTTTCTATTAATCATGCCTTCCTCTCACCCTTTCCCCCATAGAATCATAGAATTGTGGAGTTGTGTGGGACCCCGTGGGTCATCTATTCCAACCCCCTGTGATGCACTTTCCTAACCGCATAAGGCCTGTTTGTTTTTAAGTGGATTGGTTGCGCCAGAGGGCGCTTTGATCCACTGTAAATTGAGTGAACTTCCATTTCCGCGGTGGCCTTGGCAGTTTGCTCCTTCTAGGCCAGAGGTCAGCAAACTTTTTCAGCAGGGAGACGGTCCACTGTCCCTCAGACCTTGTGGGGGACCAGACCTTTTTTTTAAAAAAAGGAACAAATTCCTACACCCCACAAATAACCCAGAGATGCATTTTAAATAGAAGGACACATTCTACTCATGTAAAAACACGCTGGTTCCTGGACCGTCCACAGACCGGATTTAGAAGGCGATTGGGCCGGATCCGGCCCCCAGGCCTTAGTTTGCATACCCATGTCCTAGGCACACACTTGCAGAGACTCTGAACTGCTGGAGAGAAGGGGCAGTGCACTGAGATCTTTGATGCAGAAATACGGAAACATTGCTGGAATGTATTTTGAGGGTCAGCAAAGTATATATAGCAAAGACCAACTCCATTCATTCTGGGATTCAATGTTCTATGAAACCTCTTTCTCTCTCTTTTTAATAGAAAAAGGGAATTGTCAGGTGAACTAAGGCAACGTCCCTTGCTTCAGAGGCCAGCCCAGGACAGGCGATTGCTGGGTCAATGAAGAGAGGCAAGAATGGGGAACCTGTGGCTTTTCTGGTTGCTGCTGGGATTTTAGCTCCCACCAACCCCAGGCAGCAAAGCCAACAGTCAGGGACGATGGGAGTTGTAGTCGACATCTGGGAGCTTCCCAACCCTGAAATAAGGCCCAGATAGAATAAAGCCTGCTTCTGTGTGTGTGGAAATGGAATTGGAGGTCTTTGGTGTGGAGCATAAGAGATCCACCATTTTCATTTGTGGAATCAACCTCCAGGCACCTTCCAAAGGGGGGGAGAGGCACTGCTGGTGTTGCAGTTCAGTCCCAGAACAGCTGCTTTGAATTCAGAAGGTCCCAGGACCACCCCTTTGCCTTCTGAGACCTTAGCAGAACTGCTTGCACATTTTCATAAGGACTAGATACTTGGGCTTTTTAAAAAAATAAAATGAAATGAAAGCTGAGATTCCCAACGACAAGGATAAATAGGATTCAGAAGGAAGCTGCCTTCTATCAGTTCAAGCCACTGGCCTATCTAGAACAATACTGTCCACACTGACTGGCAGCAGCTCTTTGGGGTTTTAGGCAGTGGTTTTCCCCGGCCCTACTTGGAGATGCCAGGAATTGAATCCGGGACCTTCTGAATGAGAAGCAGGTGCTCTGTCGCTGAGCTACAGCTCTTTCTCTACAGCCTGCCAAACTCCTTGGAGAACCCCCCTCATTTCTGATGACCCTCGGAGCCCCTTCCAATTCTATGATTGCTTGATTCTATTCACATTTTGCCTGGGGAGCTATTAATGGAACAGAGACATTGGTGGGTGGACAGGGGTTGGGGGAGAGGTACAGTCCTGGCTCACACCAAGGGAATCTGATTATGGAAGGTGGAATTTGCCAGCTTGCATTGGCAACCAAATACTTCCTTATGAGCAGTGAGCCCAAGTCACAAATTCTCCCAGCCAGTTTCCCATTTGCTTAAATTAGCATCGTTGGTGAGAACCGGATCCATTATTACAGGGGGTCAATGGTACTTCTTGTTTCTGCAAAGCCTACCCATTCACTGCTCTCTTTGGCAAGAGTTGGTGGGGAAGAACCACAGCTCAATGGGACGATCGCCTGCTCTGCATGCAGAAGGTCCCAGGTTCAATCCCCGACGTCTCCAGGTAGGAGAGACAGACCTCTGCCTAAAACTCTATACAGTGGTACCTCGGGTTACAGATGCTTCAGGTTACAGATGCTTCAGGTTACAGACTCCGCTAACCCAGAAATAGTACCTCGGGTTAAGAACTTTGCTTCAGGATGAGAACAGAAATCGTGCAGCAGCAGGAGGCCCCATTAGCTAAAGTGGTGCTTCAGGTTAAGAACTGTTTCAGGTTAAGAACGGACCTCCAGAACGAATTAAGTTCTTAACCCGAGGTACCACTGTAGAGAGCCGCTACCAGAGAGTACAGACAACACTGATCTCACTACACCAATGGTCTGACTCGCAATCAGGCAGTTTCCTTCATTTCCAAGAGCCTTTTGCGAGCTTTGCAGTGCTTTCCTCATCGGGAACAAGTTCCACTGCATTTAATCCTTCCCAGAAAGTGTGTTTCAAATTGCAGTCTTCGTTCCCCTTTCTACAAACGTACTCAGAGCAACGTTAGATCTCCATAGCACACGGCGCTTTAACCGGTGATATTTAAAACACAAGTCCTTGCCCCGAGGAGCTGAGAAACTCAGAGGAAATCAGCTTCCAAGGCAGCCTTTCCAAACCCAAAGCACAGAAAACTGCCACAGACATCACACAGGTTCCAAGTGCAAGAGTCGATCTTCCCACTTGTGATTCGCAGGAGGGAAAACGTTGAGATCAGGGTTAAAAAGGTAAAGGTAAAGGGACCCCTAGGGACGCGGGTGGCGCTGTGGGTTAAACCACAGAGCCTAGGACTTGGTGATCAGAAGGTTGGCGGTTCGAATCCCCGTGAGGGGTGAGCTCCCATTGCTCAGTCCCTGCTCCTGCCAACCTAGCAGTTCGAAAGCACGTCAAAGTGCAAGTAGATAAATAGGTACCGCTCTGGCGGGAAGGTAAACGGCGTTTCCGTGCACTGCTCTGGTTCGCCAGAAGCAGCTTAGTCATGCTGGCCACATGACTCGGAAGCTGAAAGGGACCCCTGACCACTAGGTCCAGTCGTGACCGACTCTGGGGTTGCGGCGTTCATCTCGTTTATTGGCCGAGGGAGCCAGCGTACAGCTTCCAGGTCATGTGGCCAGTATGACTAAGCCGCTTCTGGGGAACCAGAGCAGCGCACGGAAACGCTGCTTACCTTCCCGCAGGAGTGGTACCTATTTATCTACTTGTACTTTGACGTGCTTTCGACCTGCTAGGTTGGCAGGAGCAGGGACCAAGCAACGGGAGCTCACCCCGTCGCAGGGATTCAGCAGCCCTCAATTGCCTTCTCCTCCCCAAATGTGCTCCCCTTTCAGAGCCACCCAGAAGCTTCAAACAGCAAGAAGCTGCTTACACAAGCTTCATCTAGGTCTATTTTTTTGTTTAACTCAATGGATTCACAGTTGTCGCCAAACTGATTCCCAGAAAGTTCTATCTGAATATGAAAGTTATCCATCGGCAAAAGCCCAGTTGAAAAACCAAGAGAGGGAATGTCAGCATTTTACTTGGGCCACCGCATCTGGAAAACAAAACAGCTCCATCAAATCAGATCAAGGAGGTGGCGGATTGATGCTTATTTGAAAAGCAGAGATTCCTGCATTGCGAGGGATTGAACTAGATGATTCCCATTCTATGATTTTGCATGAAAAGGATTCTTCGGCAAAATGCCGCTACCCTGCAGTGGACCATGTCGTAAGAACATTAGAAGACTGTGGGTGATGGATCAGGCCAAAGGTCCACCTGGCCCACCAGGTGTCTGTATGGGGAGCCCAAAAGCAAGACATGAGAGCAACAAAAACTGTCCCCACTTGCGATCCCGAGCAACTGAGGTTCAAAAGCATATTGCCTCCATCGGTGGAAGGAGACCATAGCCATTAGGGATAGTAGCCAATGACAGTCTCATTCCCCGTGAATTTGTCTAGTCCCCTTTTAAAGCCATCCAGGCTGACCACATAACACCTACATTGGCTCCCAGTATGTTTCCAGGCACAATTCAAAGTGTTGGTGCTGACCTTTAAAGCCCTAAATGGCGTCAGCCCAGTATACCTGAAGGAGCGTCTCCTCCCCCATTGTTCAGCCCAGACACTGAGGTCCAGCTCTGAGGGCCTTCTGGCGGTTCCCTCCTTGCGAGAAGCAAAGTTACAGGGAACCAGGCAGAGGGCCTTCTCGGTGGTGGCGCCCACCCTGTGGAACGCCCTCCCATCAGATGTCAAGGAAATAAACAACTATCTGACTTTTAGAAGACATCTGAAGACAGCCCTGTTTAGGGAATTATTGTATTTTAATATTTTGCTGGAAGCCACACAGAGTGGCTGGGGAAACCCAGCCAGATGGGCAGGGTATAAATGATATATTATTATTATTATTATTATTATTATTATTATTATTATTATTATTATTACCATCACAGCCTCCTGGGGCAGTGAGTTCCATAGTTTAAGCACTGTGGGAAGAAGTCATTCCTTCCATTGGTCCTGAATTATCCATCCAGCTTCGCCAGATGTCCACCGGTTCTCAAGTTACGAGACAGGGAGAAAAGCTTTTCTCTGTCTGTTCCTACGCTTCTGTCATGCCTCCACTTTTGGCTAAAGTAATTTCCAAAAAGCCCCAAACCTTTTCTCACAGGGGAGTCACCCCACCTCCTTGATCACCCTGGTCTTCCTCTTCTGAACCTTTATAATATCCTTTTCTGAGGCAACCAAGTCGTTCAAACGACAAATGCGACAAATGCGTCCACTGACAACAAGGTTGGAGGGGGAGCAAAATGCACAACGCAGGAGAAAGCCATCTGGGGAAGGGGGGGCGGACATCCTCTCTGCCAGCGTCCCAAAAGACGAGGTGAATTAAAAGGCAATAGAAGTTTCCATGGCTTTTTAAAAGGGCCGATCGATGGGATAATTTTCCTAAGTTGATCGCTGCTGATAGCAGCAAAAGCCAGCGCATTAAGACAGGCTGGGCACTGCCCGCCTTCTCCCTGCGCCTGGCTGCTAACAAGGTCATTGGAAAGACCCCCACAAGGCTGTTCATGCTCCATCGTGTTATGTGGCGATTACACGAATCCATTAGTGGCTGCGCTTATTCGCAAGGGGCTTCCCGGAGTCACCCTGCTTGCAGATCTCATCCTGCCTCTCTCTCTCTCTCTCTCTCTCTCTCTCTCTCTCTCTCTCTCTCTCCCTCTCTCTCTCTCTCTCTCACACACACACACACATACTGGAGAAAAATAACAATGATAACAATTCCATAACTGGACATCTGCGGCTCTCCGCTGCCAGACAAATCAAGCATCTGTCCTACCCGGAATGGAGTATCCGGTGAGGAATTTGGCACGCAAAGAACCTCCAGTGAACCTCCCTAAATAAGTTTTTAGTCCTCATGGCTTCCAACTTTGGGCACCTGTATCTTGCTTGCCAGGACAGAGGATGAAGAAGGGTGTGTTCAAGCATATGCACGTGGGAACCAGCCTATTGGACAAAGGCAACGTTTGCATTTGTTCCTCCGCCCACTTTTGAGATGGGTGGACCAATGGTGAGGCAGGCGCCTATATCTACACGCCTCCTTACCCCAGGATCTGACTCTTTTCACCATTGAGCCCTGTATTAGCCACCTTGAACTTTTAAGAAAGGCAGGAGAGAAGAGTTTTCAAGAAATCAGTGCCCTCTGTGCCCAGCTGGCAGCAAGAGGTCGCTGCCATCTTTCCTACCACTTGGAATTGAACCAGGGAAAATTCACATCCACAACTGACTCCATGGCCACTGCCTCTCTCCTCTGCGCAGAAAGATGCCTTATAACAAGCCACACCATTGGCCCATCAGGCCCCATACTGTCTACACTGACTGGCAGTGTTTCTCTCTGGGGCGCAACCTCCTCCTTTGATGAGGAAGGACTGTAATTCAGTAGTTCGAGCAACTAAGCATAGAGAAGGTCCCAGCATCTCCAAATAGGTCTGAGAAAGAGGCTCTCTCTAAAACGCTGCAGAGCTGCTGCCAATCTGTGCAGGCAATACGGAGCTCAATGGCACAATGGTCTGACTCAGTATAGTTACAGGCTGGGAAGTGCCCCTCTCTGAAAGGCAATGAAAGGCATTTATTAGTCGATTTCCCAAGGTTTAAGGTGGCTTGAGTTTATCGTTTAAAACAAAACTTAAATAATACAGAAAACACAGATTGACAGAAACACCCAAATAGACTAACCAGCCAAGCCAAAAGCTAGACAGAAGAGCTGTAAGTGGGTTATTGTTTCAATGTTTCGTTTTTAATTATTTACTTGTTTTTATCCTGTACAGTGGTACCTCGGGTTAAGTACTTAATTTGTTCCGGAGGTCCGTTCTTAACCTGAAACTGTTCTTAACCTGAAGCACCACTTTAGCTAATGGGGCCTCCCACTGCTGCCGTGCTGCCGGAGCACTGTTCTCATTCTGAAGCAAAGTTCTTAACGCGAGGTAATATTTCTGGGTTAGCGGAGTCTGTAACCTGAAGCGTATGTAACCTGAAGCGTATGTAACCCGAGGTACCACTGTATTTTGTTCTGTGAACCGCCCTGAGATCTCAGGATGAAGGGTGGTCTGTAAATCAAATCAATAAATAAAAGTAAATAATTAAAATTTTAAAACCCTGGAGAGAGACACTGCCAGTCCGTGCAGGCAATAACAAACTCAAGGCACCGGTCCTCTGACTCCACACAAGGCCACTTCCTACGTCTCTAGAAGCAGCCGAGCCTTTCGCAAACCCGGCAGTGCGCCGGAGGCCGGCGTTTGTTGCTCGCGGCGAACATGCCCCTCCATGTCACTCTCAGAACAAGATGCTCCCATCACAGGTGGCTCTGAGGACCAGCCGATCGTTATCGCAGCCACTTTGCCAGATTTCCCCAGGAGCAGGGATCCAAATTCGATATTATTATTTTTCCAGAGTGCAAGAATGTGGAGAGAGAGAGAGAAAGAGAGACAAACCACCCAGATCGGCTGGTAGGCCTCTCTCCTGACACACGGGTGAGCATAACGCCGGCTGACAACACAAGATGGGGAACGCACAAACGGTCTTGAATTCATTAGCTGGGGGAAAGTGTGTCACTCTATAGAGCCGGGCCAGGAAGACAAGAGACGAAATCAGACAAGGCTCCACACACTTCCCTGCTTCTAATTCACTCCCTTGTCATCGCTCCTGCCCACCCTCCGGGTTTGGTCTTTTCTGGTTCTCGGCAAACATCTTGATGCTGCCCCGAGAGAATATGCAGGCCTCCACGTGCGGCACTTGACACAAGGCTAGCCCGGCTGAGCCCTGAGCCAGGCAAAATCCACACTCCGGCACTGAGCGACAGTATAAGTCCTTAAAAACAAACTGAGGTTCTAGTCCTCAAGGTTCTGAATCAAGGGCAAACGTCAATCGTCTGGGAAGATCATACCCTCCAACATTCCTCTGACGAAAATAAAAAGGTAAAGGGACCCCTGACCATATGTCGTGACCGACTCTGGGGTTGCAGCGCTCATCTCGCTTTACTGGCCGAGGGAGCCGGCATACAGCTTCCGGGTCATGTGGCCAGCCTGACTAAGCTGCTTCTAGCGAACCAGAGCAGTGCACGGAAACGCCATTTACCTTCCCGCCAGAGCAGTACCTATTTATCTACTTGAACTTTGACGTGTACTCTAGGTGCATTTTGCGACAAGGAATTTCATTAGTGCGAGCAGTTTCTGAGCTCTGAGCGCCTAAGATTTCAGATTAAAACCACAGAGTGGAAGGAAAGGAGGAGCTTTTACTGCCTCCCCACTTCCAGCTACTCTCTGAAGACTAGAGAAAAGACCCTCTCAAGAATATTAGGGGAATGGGCAGGGGAAGGACTAGACCATGTGAAAAATGAACATAATATTTTAGCTGCAGTTCATTCATCTTCAGCTTTGTATTCTTGCTACAAAAAAAGCACGCCTAGGCATTCCGTTGTTGCGTCCCTAACCTGGGTTTAAGGTGCCGTTTAGCTCCTAGCTTTCATAGCTCAGTTTCTAACACTGTAAGCATGGCTGCCTTCAGATGTCCTCTAAAAGTTGTATAGTTATTTATCTCCTTGGCTCAGGGGTTGCATATCTCCATCCCCTCCAAACTTTCTCCGATGAAAACAGGGACACCCTAAGATTCCGGGATCAAATCAAAAACTGGGACGGCTCCTATAAATCCAGGACTGTTCCTGGAAAATAGGGACACTTGGAGGATCTGGAAGAAGCCTGGAACTCAGCTGAAAATATAACATTTAAATGCATTATACAAATGTGACACTAGATGGCATGGTTAGCTTATGGCAAATTCAATATATATTTTTAAAAGATTTTTTTTAATGCATTTTCACAGCGTTTTTTATTTGTGTCTAGATTCCACCCTAGAGGGACGCGGGTGGCTCTGTGGGTTAAACCACAGAGCCTAGGGCTTGCCGATCGGAAGGTCGGCAGTTTGAATTCCCCGCGCCAGGGTAAGCTCCTGTTGCTCGGTCCGAGCTCCTGCCCACCTAGCAGTTCAAAAGCACGCTAAAAAGTGCAAGTAGATAAATAGGTACCGCTTCAGCGGGAAGGTAAACGGCGTTTCCGTGCGCTGCTCTGGTTCGCCAGAAGCGGCTTAGTCATGCTGGCCACATCACCCGGAAGCTGTTCGCCAGCTCCCTCGGCCAATAAAGCGAGATGAGCACCGCAACCCCAGAGTCGGCCACAACTGGACCTAATGGTCAGGGGTCCCTTTACCTTTACCTTTAGATTCCGCCCTAGTTGGTAATGACTGTTAGCACTTTAGAGGCAGCCCTTCCTGGACAGACTGGAGATTGAACCTGTGATCTTCTGCCTGCCAGGCAGCTGCTCCAATCCTGATCTGCGGTCCTTTGCTGGAGACACAGGAAGTTGCCTTATCCTGAGTCAGACCACTGGCCCAGCAAACTTAGTATCACCTACACTGAATGGCAGTGGCTCTCCAGGGTTGCACTTCGGGGGCAATCCTTGCTGTCCTAGGAGGTGCCAGGGAATTGAATCTTCTGCAGGCATAGCAGGTGTCCTACCACTTGCCTTCTTTAATCCCCCAATCGGCCGTGAAGTTCCCTGGGCAACCTTGGGCCAGTCACTGCCTCTCAGCCCAGCCTACCTCACAGGACTGTTGTTATAGGGATTAAAGAAGGAATGGGAAGAACTTTGGAGGACATGCAATACATTTACAGATGCCTCAGGGTTGCATTTTTGGGGGTTACAGACTTGCCAAAACCCGGAAGTACTGGAACAGGTTACCTCCGGGTTTCGGCGGCCACGCATGCACAGAAGTGTTAAATCACACTTTGCGCATGCGCAGAAGCGCCGAATCACAACCTGCACATGCGCAGACGCGGTGCTGCGGGTTGCGAACGTGCCTCCCGCACAGATCACATTCACAACCCGAGCGTCCACTATACAGTGGTACCTCGGGTTACAGACACTTCAGGTTACAGACTCCGCTAACCCAGAAATAGTACCTCGGGTTAAGAACTTTGCTTCAGGATGAGAACAGAAATCGTGCTCCGGCAGCGCAGCAGCAGCAGGAGGCCCCATAGCTAAAGTAGTGCTTCAGCTTAAGAACAGTTTCAGGTTAAGAATGGACTTCCAGAACAAATTAAGTTCTTAACCCGAGGTACCACTGAAAAGAATAAAAGAGCCTGGGAATGGAGGAAGAAACTTCACCAACTTCTAGGCCAGACTTCACCAACCTGGTGCCCACCAACCAGATGTTTTAGACAGGCATTGAGGGCGCCAGGCATAGACCCCATCCAAAAATCCGGTACGGAAGCTGCCTAGGCCAGGGTTTGTGGAGCTGTACATCGACTCCATCTCCCCAGCAGGGCTAGGGATTTTCGTTTATTCAACAAAATCCATATACCACGACTGTAAAGCAGCAACCACAGCAACGAACAAACCGCTAAATGGTTTACAAAAGCTTTAGAATCATTGATTAAAATGACCAGTGCAAAACCAAATATTTAGAATGATGCAGAAGATGGCGAAAATCAGCAGAGATGGAGATAAAACATCTACATGTCTGGACAGACTTCCCTAAACGAAAATATCTGAATCTTATACTCAGCTCTCCACAACCCCACATCTGTTTGCATTCTGGTGCGATTTTCTCACCTTTTTTCGCATGCAGTTCTTGCCCATTATTCATATTGTTGCAAAGCAATTTCCCCTTACGTAATGCATGCCTGGATTTAATTTTTACGAATATATGCATTTTTATGCACACTGTATCCTAATAAGATGCAATTTTGGTACACATTCATCAGCTCGACCTGCGTAGCAAACTTCAGAGAAGCACAGATTTCAAAGGTTGGGGCACTTTGGTTCTTGTACTTTTTCCAGAAAGTGCATGTAAATTCACCTCTCAATGTGAACTCAGTCAGATTTCTTCCCCACCCCTAAAACACGGCCAAGGGTCAAAGATGACAGGAGTTGTGACCCTCTCAATATTGCTGGACTACAACTCCCATTGCCCTCCATCAATAGTCATGGTGGCTTAGGGCTGATGGGAGTCAGAGTCCACCAACATTCAGAAGGTAATATGACTCTCATCCAAGACCTAGACCTCCCCATACACACTGTGGGAGCCTTTCCTACAAGGGATGCAAAAGCCACAAGGTTATTTGGTTCTTTCAGGGAGACATATTCCAAAGGGGTGGGAAACGGGGTGGTAAGAATGACGCATCCTGTGCCCCAGGTTGTCAACAGATCAAAACAAACCTTGCTATAGCTGGAAAAGTAGTCATGAAAACAATGTATAATTGGTTCCTAACTCCTACTAAAATAGCAAAAAATGTATAGGACTGCTACAAATATCTATTGGAAGTGTAAAGAGAAGGAAGGCACATTCTACCATATGCAGTGGGCGTGCAAGATGACAAAAGCATATTGGGAAATGATTTATAATGCGTTGAAGAAAATGTTTAAAAAACCAGAAGCCTTTTTATTAGGAATTTTAGGTCCAGAAATACCAAAGGAATAGAAAAGTCAGTTTATGCACGCTACGACAGCTGCACAGATGCTGGATGGAAGGAAGATAATGTACCTACTGAAGAAGAATGGTTAACAAAGATGATGGACTATGCTGAAATGGCAAAAATGACCGGGAAGATCAGAAACCAAGAAGATGATAAATTTAATAAAGAATGGGGGAAATTTATAAGTTACTTAAAAGAACGCTGTAAACAATTAAAAACATTGGCAGGATTTTAAAAATACTTGCGATGTAACAAGAACTATGGTAAGAACTGAGTGTTAAGGAAATACAGTGGTACCTTGGGTTACATACGCTTCAGGTTACAGACTCCGCTAACCCAGAAATATTACCTCGGGTTAAGAACTTCAGGATGAGAACAGAAATCGTGCTCTGGCGGCACAGCAGAAGGAGGCCCCATTAGCTAAAGTGGTGCTTCAGGTTAAGAACAGTTCCAGGGTAAGAGCAGACCTCCGGAACAAATTAAGTTCTTAACCCGAGATACAACTCTATGGAGAACATTATACAATGCAGTTGGGAAAGAATAACTATGGAACCCGTGGAGGGAAGTCAAGGGATTCGGAGAACCCTATGTGTTTGTGATGATTGATTTACGTCTGATTCTAATTGTTAAATGTAAAAACTGAATGAATAAATATATATATATTTAAAGGAAAAGTAATTAAGTCAGATGTGTGCACTGACATCCGTGTGCAAATGCCAGCTTTGGGTTTCAGAGGGTTTGGGGGAGAGCTCTCCTCAATGGCTGCTTAGCGGGGTTTCACTGTAGGTCCCCCCTCCCTCAGTCAGCAGGCCTACCTCCTCCATGCCGCCACAGTCGCCAGCTGCTGCTCCCCCTTCTGCTTGCTCCTGATGCCACCCACACGCTGGCCAGATGACAAGGCGGCAAACAAACAGATGGAGGACGCTTCTGTTAAGCCCCCACCTCCATCGCCCCATTGCTGACATTCACCTGCCCACCCAATGGGAGCCAGAGGAGGAAGAGCAGGCAGGCAGGGACTGCAGAGCCAGAAGGGTCCCTATTTTCCAAAGACAACCCCAGATTTACACAAGCCATCCCAGTTTCTGATCCCAGAATGTCCCGCTTTTCCTTCGGATGTCCCTATTTTCATCGGAGAAATGTCAAAGGGTATGGAGTCTTGTACCCAAAGACATAAGATATAATAAAAACTTGAGAAGACATCTGAAGGCAGCCCTGTATAGGGAAGTTTTTAAATGTTTTGTTATGTTTTTATATACAGTGGTACATCGGGTTACATACGCTTCAGGTTACAGATGCCACTAACCTAGAAATAGTACCTCAGGTTAAGAACTTTGCTTCAGGATGAGAACAGAAATCATGCTCCAGCGGCGCGGTGGCAACAGGAGGCCCCATTAGCTAAAGAGGTGCTTCAGGTGAAGAACAGTTTCAGGTTAAGAACGGACCTCCGGAACGAATTAAGTTCTTAACCCGAGGTACCACAATATGCTGGAAGCTGCCCAGAGTGGCTGGGCCTTCCCAGTGAGATGGACAGGGTATAACTAAAATGATGATGTTGATGATGGAATAGGACGTCCCCATTTTCATCAGAGAAATGTTGAACACGCCAGCCCTGCTCAAAGGATTGCCTCAGTTTCCCAAGCGTTTCACAAAAGGTTCCATTCTGCCCCCCCACCCCCCAGCAAAATCTGCTGCTTCTGTTTGTTTGTTTTGGCAACCTTCTTCGGCTCTGAGACTAGCTGTTCATTTGCAACGTGAGATGCAACTGGCGCCGCCTCGTTTCTCTGGATCGCAATCTGCTCTTGAGTTGCTTTGCACCCAGTGGCAGACCATATGCCCATGCTGCCCAGAGTGGGCACTCTCCCGAGGGGGGCATGGCACGGAGGGTGCCCTCCCAGGTGCGGGATAGCCACTTAGGTGACCAGAGCAGTGTTCGTGCCCTGCAGCCAGGGGCGGAGTGAGCCCCCGATGGTGGACATTTGGCGCACCGCTCTCCACAACTCCCAAGCAGCCAAAACGAAGGGGGAAGGCCGTTGGCAAGGCGGCACAGCTCTGCCCCTTCCCCCAACGGCTCGGGGAAGGCTTGGGAGATGCGGGCAGGTGGCACGCCGAATGACCCCCCTCAGTGAGGGCACCCGGGGCAGTCCACCCCCGCCGCCCCCTTCCCCACGCCCCTGTTTGTTTCCAAAGATTGCTATTCGGCGGCAGCGGCAGCAGCAAATCTCAGACCCAGGACAGGGGTGTAAATTTGGTCCTCCGGGCTTCTCTGTTGGCCCCTGGAACTCTGCCCAGGCCACACTCCTCCCCAGCCCTGCTATGCTCCCTCCTTGAGTGTTTCGGCCCTTGAACTCTGACCATCTCGGCTGCAAGTCCTGGAAGACCTGCAGGCCTTTTCCCACCTGGCTTGGGAGGACGGGGCCCAGACTGACTCCAGCTACAAAAACAGAGGCTGCTGAACAGACTCTTGGGCTGCAGTATTGTTTAGGGAGGGTTGTTCGGTTTTTTTTGTTGGGTTACCGATATTGGGTTACCTGGCCACAATTCAGCCAGGCCAAAGCACTCAAAGTAGGGCTGGAGAGGGTTGTCACCTGGGGGCCAAACAGAGTCCTGGAGGGCCGCATTCTCCCTCCCTCCCTTTCAGTCAGAAGAACTGGAGAGAAGTGAAATCAACAGATCCATCCCAGGAACCAAGTTATTTTATCCCCCATATTAAGCACCATTTCATACTCCAAATTTTGTGTGTGTGTGTGTGTGTGTGTGTGTAAACTACAGTCTATATGTGCACAGGGTAGGGGTAGGTGTGCAATCCATAACTGATCTTGAGAGGCAGTATGGTCCAATGAGTAGAGCTTGGGAAAGCAGGCACTAGATGGGGGAAACTGTCACTCTCCATATGTCTTTGGACTCCAATCTCCCATCAGCCTTAGCTAGCACAGCCATGGATCATGGATGTTGGGAGGAGGAGTTAGTAACATCTGAAAGGACATAAACTCCTCATTCCTGCGCTAGGCCAACCTGAAACCTGCAGTTAATTGTGGAAGCATCACAGCAGGACTTAGGCAAAATGGTGCACCACTTTAACAAGCCACACAGATATTTAAGACACGAGCCTGGAATTTTCTTTCTATCCTGCTTTTGGCAGGGTCTCTCTCTCCCTCTCTGTCTCTCTCTGTCTCTCTCTCCCTCTCTCTCTCTCTCTCTCTCTCTCTCTCTCTCTCTCTCTCTCTCTCACACACACACACACACACACACACACACACACACACACACACCAGATCTGAAGTTCCTCACCCTTATGTAACCTGATCCTCTTTTAAACTGGAAACACCAGCGATTGACTTTCCAGACAGCGATGGTCCTTTCCCCCAGGTTTTAAAGAACAAGGAACCCACATCACAGGACCATAAGTTATGGGTCCATCTAGCTCAGCATTGTCTACACAGGCCGGCAGAGGCTCTCCAGGATTTCGGACAGGGAAGCTCTCCCAGCTGAGATTTGCCAGAGCTCCTGGTCTGACCTGAATTCTCCATCTGACCGGCTGGGAGTGGGGGGAGCTCGACTCGGCAAGTGGGAGAGAGCCCCTTTAATAAACATATAATAAATATATATGTGTACTAAGAAGGCTGTGCATGCAGCTAGCAAGCTATAGCCCCGCAGGAACCATCTGCGAATTACATGCTCCTCATTCCCAATTAACCTCCATCTCCAGGGCCTACCCCTGTGACATCACCAGGAGTCACCCCTAGGTCTCAAGTTTGGGCCCTGAAATCTCAAGGCCCTACTTGGAGATGCCACTGGGTTGTGAGCCTAGGACCTTCTACATGCCAAGCACGTGCTCTGTCACGGAGCAGCCCTTCCTCACCCCTTTGGATCCTGATCTCCACATACATGTGTATGCCTCTCTCTCTCTCTCCTGCCCCCCCCCTCTCTCTCTCGTAACGCAGATCAAAACGCCTGCAATGATTTGTTACACGAGGCCTGTGTGTGTGTGTGGTTTTCTTTGGCTCTTTCAAAGAAATTAATTGACCATTCCGGTTTGAGGGAAGTCAAAATTGGCTTGAAAGACCAGTTTTCCTCCTAAAGGCTTACGAGCGAGCGACATCCATAAAGGTAATACTGTAGAAAGGGGGAAGGCACTTGGCTCTCAGTGGGAGAGCTATTCCAGGAGACTACGGGGAAACAATGGAGATTTAAAAACATAAAATAAAAGAGTGTGTCCTCCTAAGAAAGCACAGATGGTTAGAGCAGGTCACCTCTACATGGTAACAGGTAAAGGCAAGGAACCGGGGGGTCTTTCCCCCTTTAAGCTGCTCACACACACCCCAAACATACACACCCATAAGGATGACAGAATATATATTTCTCATCATGATTTAATTTTTTTTGGAAATAATTGGTGCTCTCAAAGAGCTTCAAGTCTACGCATCTTATGGGAATGTTCTGAACAATTTTTTCAAATACTGTTTTACCTATTTAGAGAAACCATTTCATAGAATCACAGAATTGTAGAGCTGGAGGGGAACCCAAAGGTCATCTAGTCCAACCCCCTTGGAATGCAGGAATGTGACAGATGGCCACCATCTAACTTTATCCATCGATAAAGTGCTCCAAGGTCGTACAAAGAAAGCAACCTTCTACTATCACTTCTTCCTCACGGTATGGCTGGCCCTTAACCATTTTTTTTTAAAACGCAGCACGTGATCGTCCAGACTTTGAGTTGCATCCAATGCCAGTCCTACTCAGAGTAGACCCACTGAAGTTCATGGGCATGACTAACTTAGGTGTGCTGACTTCAAGGGCTCCGCTTTACTGAGTAGGGACTTAGGCCCCATCCGCCCTCTCAGCATCGTGATGCTTCGCCAGTGTTTCCCAACTCTTGGTCTCCAGCTGTTTTTGGACTACAACTCCCATCATCCCTGACCACTGGTCCTGCTAGCAACAAGCTCCCCTCCCCGTTTGCCCCCCAGAACTAGCAGAGGGCTGAAACGGGCAGAGCAGCAGCAGGCTGCACACAGGCACAGTCTCAGATTGCTTGGGGGGAAACCCTGGAGTGGAGAGGACTTAAGACAGCTGATGGGAGGTGGGGACATTCAGTCTCAGCAACTGCTTCATGGGGGCAAGATCTAATGCATGCATAGGCAAACTCCGGCCTTCCAGATGTTTGGGACTACAATTCCCACCATCCCTAGCTCGCAGGACAGTGGTCAGGGATAATGGGAATTGTAGTCCCAAACATCTGGAGGGCCGGAGTTTGCCTATGCCTGATCTAATGAGTTGCTGTGTTCATTAGGCCTGCACAGATCCTGCTGTTGCTAATAAAGGGTTAACTCCAACAAGCCTGATGTGATTTATTGCTGGCTCGCTCCTGACACCGCTGGAGACTGAGCCTGGGATCTTCTCCAGGCAAGGCAGATGCTCTACCTCTAAGCTCCCATTGAGACCACAAAGCCTGTGTATAAGGCAAATAATAACTGTTGGAAATGTAAAGAAAAAGAAGGAACATTTTATCATATGTGGTGGGAATGTAAGAAAGTAAAAAACTTCTGGGAAATGATATACTGTACAGTGGTACATCGGGTTACACATGCTTCAGGTTACATACGCTTCAGATTACAGACTCCACTAACCCAGAAATAGTGCTTCAGGTTAAGAACTTTGCTTCAGGATGAGAACAGAAATCGTGCTCTGGCGGTGTGGCGGCAGCGGGAGGCCCCATTAGCTAAAGTGGTGCTTCAGGTTAAGAACAGTTTCAGGTTAAGTACGGACCTCTGGAATGAATTAAGTACTTAACCTGAGGTACCACTGTATAATGAGATGAAAAAGATGTTGAAATATACATTTTTTTAAAAAACAACAGAAGCATTTTTACTTTGTATTATAGGTGAGGATATTAATAGACAGGATGTTAAATTGTTTTTATATGCAACAACAGCGGCAAGAGTATTGTTAGCCCAGAAATGGAAGCAAGAAGAGATTCCGACGAAAGAAGGATGGCAGGCAAAATTAATGGACTACACAGAATTAGATAAAGTGACAGGAAGGATTCGAAACCTGCGGGACCAGAGATTCACAGAAGAGTGGAAGAAATATACGAACTATTTGAAGAGCAACTGTAATCAACAAATTATGCTAGTAGGACTACAAGAAGTTTTGTAAAGAGAAATATATGAAACATTGCAAAGTAGAGAAAGAATAGAGATATTAGTTATGAGATTTAAATGTAATAGTGAAAGTAAGAAATGTATATTAAGCGAATAGATTGGATGTGATTGATGGAAGTCCAAAAACAGTATAAGATGTAAAAGTATGTTTAATTATTGTTGAAAATGGTATGTTAAAAGAAACCTAATAAAAATTTATATATGTATAAAAAAAGAAACCACGAAGCCCAGAGTCCAAAATGACCTTACCGCACCCCTGAAGCTGGCAAACCTACCAGGGCTGGATCATGTCACCACTTACCACTGGGTAGCAATGCCCAGCCTGGTAGCTGAGATCAGAAACCGGGGATCCTCTTGATTCCCCTTCAGATACAACTGCTGAATTGTGTCCAGGCCGAGTGAAATTGACCGTGTGACCGTTTACAAATTTGGGGGAGGGGGAAAGGCTTTGGGGCAACCAGGACACATTTTTGGCTCTTGCGGGAAACATTACGGCAATTGGCCCAGAGAAGGAGGGCGAGGAACGGGCCAGGTATTATTTTCCTAGCCAACTGGCCAGCTTTGGAAAGAAAGGACATGCAAGCAGCCAATTCACACAACCAAGCTGGCAAGCGGAGGATTTGGGTGTTGGGCAGAGCGGCCCTCAGGGAAGCCAAATGATATATCGGCCTCCTCTTCACCCCACATCTCAGAATTGAGGACACAGCGGCTACACTCTGGCCAAGCCAAGCAGCTGGGCTTGTAAGTAGGCAGGCAGGCAGTGCCACGTTTGGCCTCGCCTCCGAAAGGTTATTGTGGAGTTGGAAAAGGTTGGCAGTCAAAATGATTCAGGGGATGGAGGACTCTCCTGTGAGGAAAGGCTGCAACACTGGGGACTTTATAGTTTATAGAAAAGGTGACTAACAGGAGACATGACAGACGTTTATAAAATCATGCGTGGCAGGGCAACAGTGGGCAGAGGAAAGTTTTCCTTCTGCTCTCATAACACTGGACACCCAACGAAGATGAACATTAGAAGATTCAGGATAGGTAGCCAAAAGCACTTCTTCATAGTTAAACTGTGGAACTCACTGCCACAGGAAACGGTGATGGCCACCGACTCGGGTGGCTTTAAAAGAGGACAGGGCAAATTCACAGAGGCTACCGACCATGACGGCTATGCTCTGCCTTCACATTCACACCAAGACCTAATGGTGCGGGGTCCCTTTACCTTTACCTGGGACGCAGGTGGTGCTGTGGGTTAAACCACAGAGCCTAGGACTTGCCGATCAGAAGGTCGGCGGTTCAAATCCCCGTGACGGGGTGAGCTCCCGCTGCTCGGTCCCTGCTCCTGCCAACCTAGCAGTTCGAAAGCGCGTCAAAGTGCAAGTAGATAAATAGGTACCACTCAGGCGGGAAGGTAAAAGGCATTTCCGTGTACTGCTCTGGTTTCGCCAGAAGTGGCTTAGTCATCCTGGCCACATGACCCAGAAGTTGTACGCCGGCTCCCTCGGTCAATAAAGCGAGATGAGCGCTGCAACCCCAGAGTCGGCCACGAACTGGACCTAATGGTCAGGGGTCCCTTTACCTTACCGGCCACGATGGCTATGTCTGCCTCCACATTCAGAGGCAGCAATGTCAGTTGTTTGAAACTATAGGAAGGGAGAGGGTTCTTGTCTTCGGGTTTTGCCTTTGGGCTTGCCATAATGGGCATCTGGTCGGCCACTGTGAGAACAAGACGCTGGTTGGGCCACTGGCCTGATTAAGCGGGGTCTTATTTTCTTATTTGCCTTGAAGCATCAGCCTCCACTGACCCTCCAGTAAGGGTTTTCCCTGTTCTGGCTACTAGAAGCCCTTTGAGTGGAAAGCGCAGTGATTTGAACCACAGCTGTCAACCTTCCCTTTTTTGTGTGGGAAATTCCCTTATTCCAGCGCCGTTTCCTGCTGCTTCCTGCTGCTATCCGGGATTGTTAGATATCCCCTAGACTGTCCCCCGGGACAGGTGAGGCTGCTTATCCCTTATTTTCAAATCTGAAAGTTGACAGCTATGATTTGAACCCACGTTCTCTCACACAACAAGTTTGTGCCTCTGGACGCCAAGCACCTGTACCCCATGCCGTCAGTTCTCTACTGGTCACCACTGCCTACCTAGTTGTTTCTGGGGCCCATTAGAAGGGTTAGTTTTGTCCTTTGAGGCCCTTATATTGAGGATGAGGGACCTTTACTCATGCTCAGCTCTTGAAATGGAAGAAGGCAACCTTGAGGTCCTCCCCTCTCTCATCCCTGCCCCACCTGAGGCCTTGTCAGAGGGCGGACGACAACCGCGAAGACCGAGTTTCTGACTGCAGCCCAAAGCAATTGAGCAAAGTCCAGTTTAATTGCTCACAGCAAGTGGGGAGACGTTTGTTTGTTTGTTTGTTTGTTTGTTTGTTTGTTTGTTTGAAAGATCCTCCATTAATATGTCTCTCCCCCCCCCCACGCTAACCAATGACCAGTAGAAAATCACCGCAAGCCCACTGGCACGGTGGTCCACAGTGGAAGCAAAACACATGGACCGCGATAACAAAGTGAGATTTGCGACTCTTCTGACATTACAGTCCTGAATCAATTGACGTGGAAGCAATTCTCATTCTCTCTCTCTCATTATTTCCACCCAGTGATCTGTCAAGCTAAAGGTATCTCTTGTCTAAAACGAATCTCAAATTATTATTATTATTATTATTATTATTATTATTATTATTATTATTATTATTATTTTCATGTCTTTCAAGGGAAGGGGTCAAAATCTGTTTGCCGCTCACACTCTGTATTTGATGGCCTCCGTGGGCTGCTTAAGGAGGAAGGCCTAGATATAAGGAGGGGGTAGTTGGTCTAGTGGTTAGAGTGCTGGACTAGGGCCCGGGAGACCTCTCTCAGACTTTTCTACCTCACAAGATTGTCGTGAGGATTAAATGAGGAGGGAGAAAGCCCTGCATGCTACCGGGAGATCCTTGCAGAAAAAGGTGGGATATCAATGCATAACAAATTAATTTGATCAATCAAGTAGCATAAAAACGTGGATATTTTTTAAATGAAATAAACGCAGATATCTCTGGTTCAGGTCCCACAAATCCGCCCACTGTACCACACTGCCTCTCCCGCAAAAAGGACACAGGGTCCGTGGCTCTGCTCTCGTTCAACTTCCTGAGATAACTCCGCCATGCTGCTAATTGCTGCAAAACGTTGTCCACGCCATACATTTAAAGCACATGGTTCTCTGCCAAAGCATCATGGGAACTGTAGTTTGTTAAAGGTGCCAGGAGGTGCAAAGGTAAACTGCAGTTCCCAGAGCTCTTTGGAGAAATGTATGGCATGGACACAGCACAGCCAGAATCCAAACTTTACATGATGCGCGTCGGAGTGCCAACTTGAATAAAATATTTTTTTGGGGGGAGAGGTAAGCCCTGCCACACATAATTGGGAATGGCAGTGCTGATCAACAGGGGCCAAACCCCCTTAAATATTTTATTGGGGGGCCCCAAAGGGACCTCGGCCCCTACGAATTGGCTCCTTGGCGGCGCGCATGAATGTTCCTTTTCTCCCAAGCGAAAGGAGCACAATGCGCCTGACGCACAGCTCTGTAAACCACCTCCTCACTTAGGTTTATTTGCGGTGCATTTTTCACCTTAAGTTGACCACAACATGACAAGAAGGTTGAATGATCACCACAGCATCACACGCTCTCCTTTTCGAGCCCAAGAGTTCCCCCCAAAGAATCCTGGACACTGCAGCTTCCCAAGGCTGCTAGGGGTATACTACAGTTCCCGAGGGGTGCACTACAGTTCCCAGGATTCTTTGACGGAAGCTTTCAATGTGTTTGAAATGTACAGCGTCGCTTCAGAAGGCAGAGCTAGAACAAATGGGTGGAAGTGACAGGTTTTGGCTAAACGGTTGGAGGCCAAATTTCAGTCACCATACTCAACATACGTTTAAAGTACATGGTGTCCCCACCAAAGAACCCTGGGAACTGTAGCTCTGCGGGGTCAAACACCACTTCTTTGGGGGGAAGTTATGTGCTTTCAATCTATGGTTTGTACGTAGCTGTAGAGAGTCTTGTAGGGAATGTACTTCGCCCCTCCGGCTTCAGCAGGAAAATCAGAGACCAGGGCAACCCCAATCAGGGGTGACCGGTGACCGTTGCAACTGTTTGGGCGGAAGGCTGGGAGCTGAACAGTAGGTGGCACCAGAGCCCACAAGAAGCCAAACCAACGCAGTCCAGCTTCATTGCCATCCTTCTCTTCCCTGCTGAGCTCTACAAGGGACAACCCTGAAAATTAGAAGGAAGAAGCTAGACTGGATCTTAGTAAGATGGCAGGCAGGTGGGGCTAGCTGAAGTTGGCAGGGCAGGACCCCCTTTGCACTAGTGCACCAGCCTCCACTGTCCCAGCCAGGGAATGCCCACTGGCTCAATGAGGGATCATTCCAGTTATCGAACGGCTCTCACCATCTCCTAAGATTCAGCCACACACTGCCCTCTGGCAACGTGAGCCCATTAGAGTCGTACCTGTGCCCTGGTGCAGCAAAGGCCCAGCCTTCGTCCTCCTCAAGGCCACAGTGCAGCATACAGAAGGCTGTGGGTGCCTGCATCTGAAAGGGAGGGCTTGGAGAGACCCTGGCGAGCTGCTGCCAGTCAGTGTAGACAACACTGTGTTACATACGCCAACAGTCTGATTTGGTATAATGCAAGGGACACGGGTGGCGCTTTGGGTTAAACCACAGAGCCTAGGACTTGCCGATCAGAAGGTCAGCGGTTCAAATCCCTGTGAAGGTAAACGGCGTTTCCGTGCGCTGCTCTGGTTCACCAGAAGCGGCTTAGTCATGCTGGCCACATGACCCGGAAGCCGTACGCCAGCTCCCTCGGCCAATAAAGCGAGATGAGCGTCGCAACCCCAGAGTCAGTCACAACTGGACCTAATGGTCAGGAGTCCCTTTACCTTTATGTTCCTATGCTGTTGTTTCATTGGGGAGGGGCCTTGGGTACAATAGGCGCCATTTCCAAGGAGGTCTGAGAGAGACCCCCATCGGAAACCCTGGAGGGCTGGCTGCTGGTGGTCAGTGTAGGCAGCACTGAGCTAGATATGTCAATGGTCTGATGCAGTACAAAGGCAGCTTCCTGTTGGAAAAAGCTCATGTCTTAGAAACATGAGGACTAGGGGCTTACTTATCTTTAAAGAAAGGGATCGCAGGTTTGAGGCAGAGACCTGCTTTGGCCCCAGGTTTCACCCCCAGCATCTCCAGGTAAGGATTCCCATCTGAAACCTTGGAGAGCTGCTGCCAATCAGAGCAGACAATACTGAGCTGCTTAGAGTCCCAGGGGTCAGCAAACTTTTTCAGCAGGGGGGCGGTCCACTGTCCCTCAGATCTTGTGGGGGGCTGGACTATATTTATTTGGGGGGGGGATGAATGAATTCCTACACTCCACAAATAAACCAGAGATGCATTTTAAATAAAAGCACACCTTCTACTCATGTAAAAACACCAGGCAGGCTCCACAAATAACTCAGAGATGCATTTTAAAAGGACACATTCTACTCATGTAAAAACACGCTGATTCCCAGACCGTCCGTGGGCTGGATTTAGAAGGTGATTGGGCCAGATCTGGCCCCCGGGCCTTAGTTTGCCTATCCATGACTTACAATCTGACTCATAAGCCATTTTGCTGTGTTTCTATGCATCAACACTTTAGGTATGCAAGTCCCCCTCAACTCTTCCCCAAACCTAGTTCCTTCCACCTAAGACTCGTTGGCCGTACACTTGATGAGCAAAGGCTTTTGCCTTCCGAATCTTGCTGAGCTTCAACTTTCATCTCCTCTAGCCAGCATGGCCAATGGTTAGAGGCGACGGGAGTTGGCACCTAGCGGCACTTGGAGATGGGAAACAGAGGGTTCGGGCCTCCTCTGAAACCCATTTCACTTCACCTCTCTCTGCTCTGAAAGGGCATCACCTGCCCTTTGAATTCTTTGAATTTGAATTCTTAAAAACAGAAGCTCGTTCCGACACTTCCTCCAACACCACCATCAAAGAAAGACACCACTAAAAATGTGAGGAAACTGTAGATCTTGAAAGGAAAGCCCCGAAATGGGAGCAGGGAGAGAAAGCCTGGGAGCCAGGATGCTCAGCTGATGCCAAGAGCTTATAAAACACAGCCAAAGGCTGTAGCTCAATGGTAGAGCATCAGCCTTGCATACAAAAGGTCCCAGGTTCAAATCCCTCCAGGTAGAGGGAGAAACCTCTGTTTGAAGCCCTGGAGAGATGCTGCCAGTCAGTGTACACAGTACTGAACGAATGGTGTGACTCAGGATAAGGCTGCTTCGTACATTCCTGACCAGCTCCCGATTCTAACTTCTCAGATATCCACAAAACACCCTTAGGAAGTGGCACTGTCTTTGAACTATGGGGGTGGGGGGGACACACCAAGTGTTTTCAAAGGAAATTCAGCCTCTCTTTCACCACCACCACTGCCGCCCCATTTGTGTGCCTGCCACAACTGCTCTTATAAATCAGGCTTGTCGAGTCAGATCAAAGATCCACCGGGTCCTTACATCCTGTCTTCCAAGAGCGGGAAGTCAAGATGTCACTGGGGAACTCAGAAGCAAAAAAAAACCAAAGCGGACAGCCTTCCCTGATTGGCCGTCCCCCCGTAATTCGGCGCTGGAGGGTAGACTGCTGCTGGCAATGCAGGTTCCATTTTCTCCTCAAAAGTAAACAGCTGCCGATTTATTCTCAACGAATCTGCTTGATGTCCCCCTTGTGGGTTTTGTTGTTTTTTTAAAGTCGTCTAAGCTGCCAGCCATCACCACAAACCTTGCAGAGGTATATCCATACGTATATTATTTGCACATCGGTGGATGGGTTAAATGATGAGAACAAACAAACTCAGCAACGGGCACCCTAGCAGCTGAATCTCACCTGAGGTAAACTCGCCAGGTAAGGCCCCCAACAACACCGCCCTTTCCAGACTGCAGTACAGACACTGCCATCGTGACCTACCTCACAGGGTTGTCGTGAGGAATAACTACAAGGGAGTGTACGGCAGAATGGCTAAGGGTGATTCCTGTGACCGTTTGAAACATTCAAGAGATCCCTGATGACATCCACTTTCCAAGGCAACGGATTCCCTAGAATTTGGCAAAATACCCAAACAGTACATCCCTCATCCTTCCTTGTTCTGCGTGGCCACATTTCTCTCTGCCTCTCTCTTTCTCACCACCACCCCTGCACTCCCAATGGGAGGTGAGAAATGCAGTGTACAAACTCCCCCCCCCCCAAGAAATGGGATGGGATGGTGCATGGCCGCTGGCCGCTGGCCTTACCTTCCACAGTTGCAGTGACAGACTCTGTCTTCACCTCTCAAATGCGGTAAGATATAATTGTGAAATCGGTCCAAAAGTGCGTTCATATCCATCAAGCACGCAATTGCCTGTTTCAATAATAATAATAATAATAATAATCACACAACCCCATAAGGCTAGAAGTGTTGGAATAAAACAGTCTCTCGTGTTTGATTGCTAATACATATTAAAGGAAACCTAGGCCTATGAAAGAACGACTTGCCCTCAGAATTATATATTGCACACACACACACACACACACACATACATTGAAATGGGGCACACAGATCTGACGTTCCACAACCGCACCTAAGAATTTGGGGAAGGGGAAGACGAGAGAGAGAAGGAAATAAGAGGAAATCGAAGTGTCTCCTTACCATAACAATTGAGGCCCCCAAGATCATAAATATCATGGTGTTTGTATTCATGGACATCAACTGGAAATGGACAGCCGCTGTGTCACTACCCCCCAGCCCACCCCCCACCCCCTTGCCCAGAATGAAAAAGGAGAGAAAGGGGTGCCAGCTTTTCCTATAGAGGTCAGAGATGGTCAGGTACAAGGTCTTCAAACCGATCTGCAGTCCTGAAGGGGGGGCAGGCTCCTGGCCCCCCCAATTTCCAAGCATACACAAATGCACTCCTCTATTTTCTTATCCAAGCTGAACCTTCTGGCTGGTTTGTTGGTCTGTTTGGGTCTTTTGCTTTCCACCCCGCTCTCCTCCAACTCCTCCTCCTCCTCCTCTTCTTCTTCCTCGGATTAGTCCAACATATATCGATAGATAGAAAAGATCGGCAGGTAGGCAGAAGAGAAAGATTCCTAGGGCAAATCATGCGATCCACTCAAGCCGTCCAAGCGAAAGGTCGACCACATCACAGCGGTGCACCGCCAACACCAGGCAGAGGAATTGATCCAGCCCCCCAAAATAATAATTTGTGGGGGTTTTTTGTTTTTTGTTAAGAAAAGCAAAACACGAAACCAAGTAAGAAAAAAATAAAAAAATACCCAACATGCAGAGAGAAAGAGAGGAGGGGGGTGGAAAGGAATGATAAAGAGTAGATTCTGCTTCTGGGGCCATCAGATGACACTCTGGAGCTTCACGGCATCCTCTGCTCAAAAGAAGGATCCATCCTTTTTTGGGGAGGGGGAAGGTATGGGTGAGCAATTGGTGCAAAGACGACTGGGAGAGGGAAGGCTGTTAAAAATTGCTTCCCCTTTCTGCTCTCTTTTTTTTCTCTCTCTCTCTCTCCTCCTCCCCCCCCCCCCTTAGCAGGGGGGAAAATGGAAGAAGGCGGCTGGCAAGATGAGATGTTGGTGGGCACGGGGTGGCGTCATGTTGGAGTCTTTTAAAAAGATAGTCGCCTGGTCTTGTTCCATTTGCTGGGGAGGAGACCCATCGCTGGGGAGGAAATGCACGCGCACACGCGAGAGCGCGCGCGCACACACACACTCAGAGAGAGAGAGAGAGACCCCAGGCTCTGCTGCCTGCCTGGAACTGCTGCTGTGTTTTTTCCTCCCGGGGGGGTGGGATGGAGAGGAGGAATGAAAAACCCCACAAAACGTGACCTGAGGATGGATTTTGGCAGCTTCTCTTTCTCCACCCACCCCCTGTCCCCCTCCCTCCCTCTCTCTGTGACATTGAAGCTGGAATAAATACCTCCTGCACCATCTAAGTAGTTAGAGGCATTTTTGTTTAAAATGGATGTTTTTTTAAGAGAGAGAGAAATTATTATTATTATTTAAAGACAACAACACGCTAGTGCTTTTGCAAAGTCAGCACGAACGATTCCCACCCCCACCCCACCCCACCCCCCAAAATCAGGCTCTTTAAATCATCATCATCATTAACCATAATCATAATCGTAGCCCTCCTTTCCCCAGCCCACCCATCCACCCACCCACCGCACCAAGCCAGCCCCGCCCCGGGACTTTAAGATGTGGGACGGCAGGGTGGGTGGCACCCTCCTTTTGGGTTGGGGGGTGCTCTCGCCGCTTGCAAGAAGGGGCTTGCAACTGGGTCTTGTCGATTTCATCCTAGGAAATTAGCAAGGTGGTTTTTTTGATCCCCCTGCTCGCGCGCACTCTCTCTCTCTCTCCCCTTCCCACCCACCCGCTTGCATAGAGAAAGGATTTTTTTACCTATTTGAGGTGGCGCCGCTCCATCTTAAAGGCTCGTTGCTTAAGGAGGGAGGGGGGGTGGGTGGGTGGGAGGAGGGACAGAGGTGGGGGGGAGAGAGGAAAGGGGGGGGGAACCCTCCACGCTGCAGATCCTGTGCTCTCTCTGTGTGTGTTTACTAACCTCCCTCCCTCTCTCTCTGCACAAATTTCCCCACTCTCCCTTCCTTTAATCAAAATGGTGCTTGATCAAATTTGGAATCCTTCTCTCTCTCTCTCGCTCTCCGCTCTGCCTTTTCTTCCTAGGATGTCTAGCTTGGTATTAGCACACACCAAGAAAAGAAACGGGGGAGAAAAAGCCATCACACCTCTCCTATTTTGCCCTGGAAATCCCCAGTGGAAAAGAGGCTCCGTTCATCTCTCTCTCTCTCTCCCTCTCCCCCTCTCTCTCGCACAGATCTTCACTGACACCTCTCACCTGGAGACAGTAGTGCCCCCCCCCGCCCACTCCTCACACCCACAAAAGTGATTTCACCATCAGAAAGGGCTGGTTTTGTGTGCTGCTGCTGTTGTGAAAGGGTGCAGAATTAGAAAAGGAAGGAAATTTGAGTCGGGGGGTGTGGGGAGGAAGGGAGGGGGTCTCGTTTATGGGTGGAGAGTGTCTTTCGTTTATGGGTGGAGAGCTCTCCATTGCAAAAGTTACGACCCAAGTGCAAAAGGACACGAAGCACACCTCCGCTCCTTAGGCAGGGACCTGAGCGACCTCTCCCCATAAGGCTGAGAAATTGAGATTACCAGATGTAGGAACTGCTGCTCTCCTGGGCGTCCTCTGCTGGACGCTCTCGGTACGCTCAGAGATCAGGCTCACTAGAAATGAGCTTGCTAGGCTAGAGATGGAAGCATATCTCGCCGCTCTGGGTTCCTTTCAATCATCCCCCCCTCCCACAACCGATCCAATATTAAGTTCAGGTTGCTTCATTTGCACATCAGGCGCTGTGGGTTAAACCACAGAGCCTAGGACTTGCCGATCAGAAGGTCGGCAGTTCAAATCCCTGCGCCGGGGTGAGCTCCCGTTGCTCGGTCCCAGCTCCTGACAACCTAGCAGTTCGAAAGCACGTCAAAGTGCAAGTAGATAAATAGGTACCACTCCGGCGGGAAGGTAAACAGCGTTTCCATGCGCTGCTCTGGTTCGCCAGAAGCGGCATAGTCAGGCTGGCCACATGACGTGGAAGCTGTACGCCGGCTCCCTCAGCCAATAAAGCGAGATGAGCGCCGCAACCTCAGAGTCGGCCACGAATGGATCTAATGGTCAGAGGTCCCTTTACCTTTAGGCTTTAAAGGAAAAAAGAAAGATCCACACACAAAAATTGGCTTGCAACCGAACGCTAGTCCTTGAAATTAGCAGGTGCGAGTCGCAACTCATTTAGGCCCCATTCATTTCAGTGGGTCTTCTCTGAGTCATCCAAAACCCAGCAATGCAGGGATCGCAGCTCAGTGACCCCTGACCGATGGCCGTCCAACCTCTGCTGAAAACCTCCAGCAAAGGAGATTCGGCCGCCTTCCAAGGGAGTCTGTTCCACTGTCAAAGCATCAGAAAGTTCCTCTTAAACGTTTAGTCGGAAGAAATGGAGAGAAGCGAAATCGACAAATCCATCCCTGGAACCAAGTTATTTTATCCCCCATATTAAGCATCATATCATATGCAAAATCATGTGCCTGTTTGTGCGTATAAACTACAGTAAGGTTAACAGACATCCCCATTTCCCGGGGACAGTCCCCGGATTTACAAATCAGTCCCCTGACAAAATCCATCTATTTAGGAGGAAGTTGAAAAGTGTCCCCAGATTCATTGCAAAAAATCTGGTAACCTTAAACCACTGTCGATATGTGCACAGGGTAGGGGGAAGTGTGCAATCCATAACTGATCTTGAGAGGCAGTATGGTCCAATGAGTAGAGCTTGGGAAAGCAGGCACTAGATGGGGAGAACTGTCACTTTCCATATGTCATTGGACTCCATCTCCCATCAGCCTTAGCTAGGACAGCCATGGATCACGGATGATGGGAGGAGGAGTCCAGTAGCATCTGGAAGGACATAAGCTCCTCATTCCTGCGCTAGGCCAACCTGAAACCTGCAGTTAATTGTGGAGGCATCACAGCAGGACTTAGGCAAAATGGTGCACCACTTTAACAAGCCACACAGATATTTAAGACACTGGCCTGGAATTTTCTTTCTATCCTGCTTTTGGCAGGGTCTCTCTCTCCCTATCTCTCTCTCCCCCCCCCCCCCAATTCCTGGAGTTATTTGTGCTTTAATTTGAGGACAACATTTAATTTTAATGATGCATCTGTATTTTGGGCGCCTTGCAATACAGTGGTACCTCGGGTTACAGACGCTTCAGGTTACATACGCTTCAGGTTACAGACTCCGCTAACCCAGATATAGTGCTTCAGGTTAAGAACTTTGCTTCAGGATGAGAACAGTGGCAGCCGGAGGCCCCATTAGCTAAAGTGGTGCTTCAGGTTAAGAACATTTTCAGGTTAAGAACGTACCTCCGGAACGAATTAAGTTCTTAACCCGAGGTACCACTGTACTCTGTAATAGGCAATTGGGGTTCCCCCACTTCTCCTTACAAAAAGAGATTAAAATGAATTCAGGTGACAAATAAATTCCATGATGTGGCTGGAAGACATACATTTCCCTGAGATGAAATTATTATTCAAGGGAAAAATAGGAACACACAAACACATGTTTTCCAAGAGCAAAACCATTGGAAGCCAAACAGGCGGATGCCTCCCAGAGAGAAAATTTTCATTTCAATTTCCTTTTTTTTTTTTTAAACAGTGCGGTCTTACACACATTTGTTTGGAGCTATGTGCCCATGATCGCCACGGGCCTTACGCCATCCCAGGTCAAGCATCCTTAGGATTTACAGCCTAACACAGCAATCCTGGGCAAGAACCCAACCCTAGAGAGCTTACGGTAAGTGTATTGCCACTGCTGGCCCTACTCAGAGCAGACCCACTGACCATGGCTAACTCAGTTTAAGTGGGTTTCTTCTGAGTATTGCTTACACAACCCAGAGGCCTCAAATATCTGAAAGTCTGTTTCCATCTGTACTGACCTTCTTAAGGCTGGTAGAGGAGGTCCTCTTGGTAGCACTGCCACCCACAGAGGTTTGAGGATTGGGAACACAGGATATGGGCTTCTCTGCAGCAGCTCCCAGATTCTGGCACTCTGAACCCACAGACATGCACCTTGCATCTACCATAAGCTGAAGAAACACCTCTTTGACACTTAAGGTTGTGTGTGTGTGTGAAAGAGAAAACCTCTTCTGCTGAATTTATTGGGCTGTGTTATTTTGATTATGCATTTTGTTTTTCTATGATGTTTTTTATGTTAAAATAAAAAAATTCCTTCCAGTAGCACCTTAAAGACCAACTAAGTTAGTTCTTGGCATGAGCTTTCGTGTGCATGCACACTTCTTCAGATACACTGAAACAGAAGTTGCCAGATCCTTCTATATAGTGAGAAGGTGGGGAGGGGTATTACTCAGAAGGGTGGTGGGAATGGGAGATTGGCAGATAGCTGAGATGAGCCTGTTGACGACTCTTAACGACTGCAATAGGTCTTACAGGAAAAGGCAAGGGGTGAAGAGGTTTTTTATGTTGTTACTGCCCAGAGACCCACGAGTATAAAGCGGTATAAAAATTTAATAACTAATAATAAAAAACGTCAATCCTACTCAAGAGTCATCAAAAGTAATGGACAGGACTAATTTAGGTGCATTGCCTCCAAAGGCTGTGCACTTAGTGGAAGAAAACTCGAATTGTTCTGTTCCAATTTGAACCGTTTTATTTGTTTTGACGATTACATCGGCCTTATTTGTTTTGTTTAAAAGCATTTTAAAACCACCTAATATATTTTAAAATCCCCAAGTGGTGTAGGCTACATGCAATAGAAAAGCAAGATCCATTTCAACAACAACAACAAAAATATAGCCTAAAAATCAATAAAACAGGATAGAAAACTGGAGAGTCCAGGGGCTCACTCACATAAATCAGTGTCTAGTCCTATGGGTCACGGAAAGTCTGGACGAAAAGATAAGTCGTTACAATATGTCGGAAGCACCAGATGGTTGCCGTTTCATGTATGGCAAGGGGAAAGGACATGACACAGAATGTTTTCATCTGGTTTTTTTTTATATACCTCGATACTGCATTGTTGAAGCCTGCCCTGGGTCACTATGGTGAAGTGGGTTGGGGTAATAAATATTACAGATAAATACAAACACAAACCTCAACAGCTGTCAGGAATTTTGGTCAAGCCTCTTCGAGTTGCTGTGAGTTAAAGTCTTGGAAAACACAGAGAGGTAAGCTGTAGGTCAGGAACTCCTTTCTGCCACCTCCTGTCCTTAAACTACGAGCACAGATCATGTGAGGATCAGCTGGAGCAGGCTTGCCAAAAGCCACTGGTCCAGAGCCCAAATTAGGAAAGAAAAGCGGAGATCAAGGATGCTCAGTCATTAGAAGCAGAAATATATCATTGGCTCACAACAGGAATCATTCGGAGCCAGGATTTGGTGTGTAAATTGGAGTGCGTTTTTTTTAAAAAACACAACACTCTCAAAAACTTTATCCAGAGAATCAAGACTCTGTGCAGACCACACTCCCCTATTCTTCAGCCTGTATACATATATATTTAAACAGTACCTTTTCTATTTCTCTTAATTCAGGAGCCCAAGAAATTGTCCAATACCAGGTCAGGCTAAAGATGGGTCAAATCTGCCAGTTTCATTTTCTCTCCTTTTCCATTGTTTCCAAGCTTAGGTTCAGTTTTAAGCCAAATATCCTGATGGAAATTCACCAGCATTTGCGTGCAATTTTCTCCAGATATATGCCCTATTTTCACTACTTTATGCATGAACAGATGTTCTTTGGAGACATTGTTTAGTTGGAGAACTGCACCTGCAATCTTAGGAGAAGCACATGCTTTGAACTGGGGTTCTGTTTTGGTCCTCTCGTTTCAGGAACTAGGGAGTTCCACATGAAAATGCAAACCCAACCAAATTTCTCCCCTAACCCCTAGGAGAGGTTATCTGCTCATCAAGTCCTGTGCTCTTTACCCTAGCAGAAACTCTCCATGGATCTCAACAAGCGCATCACCTTTCCCATCACCCAGTGAAGGCTGGTTCAGTGGGGAGAACAGGGCATTGCTCCACTAAGCTCAGCCTGCGCTCAGCCAGCCTACCTTACAAGGTTGTTGGAAACCCAGCCAGATGGGCGGAGTACAAATAATAAATTATTATTATTATTATTATTATTATTATTATTATTATTATTATTATTATTAAGTGGCAACAAGTTAATATAAGTGAGGGGCTCTGTAAATGCCCAGTATTATTAATTGTTGTTCTTCTTATCATTGGCAACTTGTGTCCCTTCAGAAACCCAGGCTGAAAATTCTGTGTACCATACAAACTACTATAAAGTTTCCAAGTGCCATCTATCTGTCGGTCTGTCTATCTATCTGTCTATCTATCTACCTACCTACCTACCTACCATATTTTTTGCTCTATAAGACTCACCTTTTCCCTCCTAAAAAGTAAGGGGAAATGTGTGTGTGTGTTATTGGAGTGAATACAGGCTGCACAGCTATCCCAGAAGCCAGAACAGCAAGAGGGATTGCTGCTTTCACTGCGCAGCGATCCCTCTTGCTGTTCCGGCTTCTGAGATTCAGAATATTTTTTTTCTTGTTTTCCTCCTCCAAAAACTAGGTGCATCTTGTGGTCTGGTGCGTCTTATAGAGTGAAAAATATGGTTATCTATCTATCTGGCCCATTGTAGGATTCCCTTCCCCCTGCCACACACAGCATAATCCATTAAGTTTGTGGAGTGTTGCCATGTTCTTGTAACAAATTAGGACAACTCATCACTTTATGCTCATGCCTGCCACTCTCAAAATTTATCTTGAAAGGTATTTGTTGCTGTTGGAAGGATTCCTGATCTTGAAATGTCCCAAGGTCAGAACGGATCTTGATAAGGTATCTTTGAGTGGCAGAATTCACGGTGAATTAAGCATAATGGTAATTTCAAAGGCTGCAAACCCAGAGCAAACAAATGAGTTTTAGTCAAACACTAAATGGTATTTAAAACAACCAGATTCTTTCCTTTCAGTGTAGCTCCATTCTAGCTGTACTCAAACTATGTAAATTTGAGTAAAGCAGGAGTTGGAGAAACATTGAGGGATTAGTTTTTAATCAATTCCTTTTAACAAGGAGAAAAAGCAGAGATGGGTACAACACAAAAGCGAACACCAAAAAGCTAAAACAGGACATATTTCAGTTTCCTTCTCGCTGTGCTCAAGCCTTGTTTTAAACTGTCACGTCCCCTCCTTGGGTCAACCCCTGCCTACTTTACTGAAACCTCTGCCATTGTTGAAAATTGCCACATTTTCCATTTCCCTCCGTCCCTGCTGTTGTTTAAAACAGTCACCTGTTTTCCTTACAGTGTAACTCCCTTCTCACTGTACTCAAACTTCTGCCTCTTCCATTCCTCATTGCCTCGTGTGAGGATACAGGATGAAGAACCCTCAAATACTCTACTTTGTGAAGGTACTTTTCTCAAACACCTGCCGTTGTTTAAAACCACCAATTTCCCCATCAGTTTCTCCCTCATCACATTCTCATGCTATGGTCGCTTTTGTGCAACCTGTCTTCAGTCTTGCTCCCCTACCGCACCCTAGCTTCATGAAATTCTAGGATTGCGATGTGGCACTACAATTCCTCTGACAGTGGCTGTGCGACGATAACCTTCATGTTTACATATATAGGAAGATATATTAGACATCTCTATATGAACACAAGGAACAGGACAGAAATGGCGCAGTTTATATTTATTGGACACTTCCAATTTTCATTCCTAATATTATACAGATATTAATTGTCCCATTCATACCTTTGCATATCCCAGCCGTTCAGTTCTGTTGCATTAAAAGAAAAACATCTCCCCTTTGCTGCCGCCCCCCCCCCATACCCAACAACTGAAATAAGATATTTACGGTGGAAAATATAAATGATATCATCTGCATATATTCTCTTTATAATTAAAACCCTACTTATAACAATTAAAGAAGGGCATCCAAGAGAGGGAGGCGGAAAGACAGGAGATGGGGGAAGAGTTAAACAAAACCTTGATTTCCTTTTCTTTTTCGTTAAAAAAAATCTCTTAAATAAAGCAGCGTTTCATGTAAAGAATTTCTTTCATTTTACACACAAAATTCGTTTGTGTTTCTGCGTGGAAACATCCCACAAACAATTTAAAAAATAACAAAAAACGAACACACACGCGGGTTGGGGAGAGAAATTAAACAGCAACAATGAAAGAGGTTGTTAAGTCGACTTCTCCGAGAGGAAGGGAGAAAACAGTCCAGTAGATTCAGAACTAACACATGCTTCTTTCGTCCGCAAGTAAGGCCTAAGAGGAAGAGGCGGGCGTGCTTTTAATAAAAGCAGACCGTGTGCAGAAAAGTCCTTCCACTTTTCTCTTCAAATTCTTGTAACAGCTCGTCTATTTCATTTTCCATGTCTTCCGTATGCTGTATCTGGAAGCAAACAGGCAAGAGGGGAAGGGTTAGGGCTCAAGTATTTATTTTGAAAGGAGGGTTGTGCTGCTCTGTTCTCTTACAAAAAAAGAGAAGTGCAAACAAAACAAAAAAAAAAAACCCAGTGGAAAGCACCCATTGAAGAAGAGGAGTCCCGCCACCACCTGCCTTAAAAAAAGGACCTTTCCTGTGCACCAGGAGGGCAGACACCTCTTCTGAAACAATGTCTGCTACTTAGAAGACCATGTGCTATCTTCTCAAACAGGTGCGGGGAAACCCCTTCTGAAACAATGTCTGCTACTAGAAGACCACGTGCTATCTTCTCAAACAGGTGCGGGGAAACCCCTCCAGGTGTTGCTGAACTAAAATGCCCACCGTCCTGGGCCAACGGCCATGGTGGATGAGGCTGATGGGAGTTGTAGTTCAGTGACACCTGGAAGGCAAAGGCTCCCCACCCTGGATCTAATAAGGAACAGGGATGGAGAACTCGGTGATGCTCCAGATGTTGTTGGGCTTGGGGCCAACCCCAGCCAATGATCAGGATGCAGTTATGGGAACAACTGGAAGGCCCCAAGACTCCCACCTCTGCTCTAAGCCTGGGATAGTCAACATGGTGCCCTTCAGATGTTTATGCAGAGATTGGATGGTCATCTGCCATGAATGCTCTAGCTGAGATTCCTGCATTGCAGGGAGTTGGACTAGATAACCCTTGGGAACACCTTGCAACTCTTACGATTCCGTGATCTCCCATCAGCCCCGGCCAGCAGAGCCAAAGGTTAGAAGTTATGGGAACGGCATTCCAAAACATGTGGAAGGCACTGCGTCGGCTAACCCCATGCCTAAGAAAGCTGCATAAGCTTTGCCAAAGGAACAGGCCCCAGGACTGTCCCCCAAGCCAGCGTTCTTCAACCATGGGCCCCAACACTGGTTAAGCAGGCTGGGGTGATGAAAGTTCTGAAACATCTGGAAAGACCAGGTTTCCAGGTTGAAGAGCTTGGCTCTAAACCACTCTGACTTTTTATATATTCTAGCAGCCTCTGGACCTGCTTCGAAACACACGCACGCAAATCACACACCACCGGGAGTGAAAGCAGCCTTTCCCCATTTGGCCCAAACAAAGTGCCTCCAGGCTTGACAAGCGGACAAGGAGCTCAAGCCTTTCTTTCATTTTCCTCGATGCTCCATTCAGATGCAGGCAGAGTGGCCTAGTTTCCATAGGAGTGGGGCCAAGTGGAGAGGAGAGTTCTATTCCCAAGTCTGCCCTGGGCTGGCTGACCCACTTTAAAAACAAACCCAACACAGAAGTGAGCTGGTTTCTTTTCTTCTCTTTGAAAAGCAGAGAAAACGCCTCAGCTCCGTTCAGGGTTCGGGGTTTCGCCTTAATTCCCTACATGCTCACAACGGCAGGCTGGGCAGGTAAAAAGCCACGGTGGCTGCAAATACAATGCCCTTTGCTCAAATTCCGCACAGAGCAAGCAACACCCTGGAACGGAGCATAGTGGGTCAAGGGTCAATGGCCAATGGGCAGTGGAGGGAGGGGACTTCCATGCTTGCCTCCTAGATTCTACAGCAGGGGTGGGGAACTGGGGCCAAACACAACCCTTCAAGCTGCCTCTCTCCCTGGGCACCCTTCCTAGTGGCTCTGCTCAGCACCCTTCCTGAGTGTTTTGGCCTGGATAGAAAGCGCCCTTGAAACCGTGACAATGCCTCTTGCTTGCTAGGGCAGAGGATAGAGAGGCGAGAGCTGCTCCTTTGGTGTTCCAGCTGCTTTCGCCCTCTGGCTCCGTCCAGTATACCTGAAGGAGCGTCTCCACCATCGTTCAGCCCGGACACTGAGGTCCAGCGCCGAGGGCCTTCCAGTGGTTCCCTCGCTGCGAGAAGCCAAGTTACAGGGAACCAGGCAGAGGGCCTTCTCAGTAGTGGCACCCGCCCTGTGGAACGCTCTCCCACCAGATGTCAAAGAGAAAAAACAACTACCAGACTTTTAGAAGACATCTGAAGGCAGCCTTGTTTAGGGAAGCTTTTAATGTTTAATAGATTATTGTATTTTAATATTCTGTTGGAAGCCGCCCAGAGTGGCTGGGGAAACCCAGCCAGATGGGCAGGGTATAAATAATAAATTATTATTATTATCTGGCTGCAGCCGCCCCTGGCAATCGGCCCTCAGAAGGTTGCCCAGGAAGGAAGGCAGCTTGCCTTATGATTTTGTGCACTCTTTCTCACACACACATGGCTGCCAAAGGTAAGACCTGGCTGTGCGATCTGAACTTCCCAAGCAGATGCTGGGGATGAATGGGAGGGAGGTGTGGCCTCTGGCTTCAGATCACGCCGGAGCAGAGACCTTCGACCTTTCCAGAGCCAGCACAAATGCATTGGGGGGCCCATTGCTTCAGCATCTGCATGGTAGAAGTGCTCCCGTTGCAGCCTGCCTTGGATCACGGCAGCAGCCCACTGGTGGTTCCTAACTCACCAGCAGAAGGCCACTGTCCTGGAGGGATCAGACCGGCTGCTGCAAGGCTGCTGGTCCAGGTGGGTGTCTTTATGGATAGCGAGTAATGGAACAGCCATGTTCAGGGGCAGTGTACCTCTGAGCAGCAAGGAGGGGAAGCGTTTCACTTTCACCCCCTGCCTGTGAGCTTCACAGAGGTTTCTTAGGAGCAGAAGGACTTAGCAAGGGTTCAAAATCACCACAGGAGAAAGGCATCCTCTGGTACCCCAAAGAGGAAATTGGAGTAAAAAGGTTAAAATAAAAATACTTACACATTGACATAGTTCGCAGATAAGGAAAGCTCCCAGCGTTGCCTCTTCATGATTATCCTGAATGTCCACGTTGATCACATGTACAGGCTGGCATGTCTCCTGTTCTCTAGAATTTAAGTCTGAGGGGCAAAAACAAAGAAAAGTGGTTTGGGGTGCAGGTTGAAATCAAGCCTTCAAACTGGCAGTAGGCAACCCGTGTCTCCTCTGGATGTTGCTGGGAGTCTGATTCCTATCAGCCCCAGCCGGTGTTGGCCGACCGTCAGGGCTGATGGGGAGTTGGGGGTCCAACAACGTCTGGGAGTTGCCAGGTTGGCAAAGGCGACATCAGGGGAAGGAAGGGAGCAACATTTGCATGTCTTGGGCGACTGGAATTAAAATAATGCAAAGGAGTGCAGGAAGTGGCCTTAGACAAGTCCACACTCTGCCTGTTTAGGAACTCGACTGCCAGTGGCTCTCCACAAATGCAGGCAAGCTCTTTTCCACGGCTTGCTGCCCAAACTATTTTAAACAGGAGGTGTTGGGAGTCTGAACCCTGGGCAAAGTAGGGCCTCTGCCACTGAGCTAAGGCCTCTTTCCCCAGGCTCTTTGAAGAAACACTCCTTGCGTTGGGTCTGACAGCAGCACAGACATTGGTGGAATCCCAGTTTTGAGGCTTCTAATCTGGTGGCCACTTGGCTGGTTCTTTTGAATGCAAGGATTGGGAAACCAAATGTGGCCCTCTATAAACTCTGGCCCTTGGTCCCCAAGCAACACCTGCTCCAAACTCTCCTGGAGTGCTTCGGCCTGGCTGGAATATGTCCTTGAGTTGCGCTGAACACCTCTTACTCATCCAGGTAAATAGAGAAGAGCGAGCGTAGAAACCAGCCTACTGTTTTTTTAAAAAGGTAACACACTGACATTCATTGCTCGGCCCACGTTTGTCTCAAGCCTTGCCTATCACTTGCATGCAGCCCCCAGAAGGGCGCTGAGAAGGGAATGTGGGCCTAGGTTTGTGTTGTACTGCATCTCTCTTAATATAACTGCATTTTCTCTTGTTCCGCCAACGGAACCCACAGCAGGACAGGAGATTTGCTTATTTTTAAGACCGGTGTGCAGACAACGCCGTCACGTACACGGATCCGGCACAGCCAAAGAGACACGGTTTCCCAGGCAGCGTTAAGGAGCCTCAAGATGCTGACCTGCAAATGTAAAGCTCAGAAACTGGTCCCCCTCCTCCTCCCTGAACAGTGTTTCCAGCAGATCAGGCCAAGCAAAGCGAGGCAGTCCAGCTTAAAAATCTCATCATCTGTTCATAGCGGGGACTGCCAGCGGGGATTCGGGCTCTCTCCTGTGCCACTTATGTGAAGAATTGCATTCAGAAGAGAGAGGGAAGAGGGTAAAGAAGGTGGAAATTAGCAAGCAGACGGCCTTCGCCTTCCCCAACTGCTGCAAAATGAACCCTCTGTCTCAAGGAGGACGGCTCCCCCCGAAGCAAAGAGTGAAGATTTCATTCATCTCTCGGCACGGCAACTCATTAAGGAAACCGGCAAAGGCTCCAAGACGGCTCCCTGTAATGCACTCTGAGCTCTGCGGCAACTGAGTGGACAGCCCTGGAGCGAAGGCAGAGTCTGGCCGGTGAGGAACCCACCTTGCCCCTGAGCATTTTTTATTTATGAGACACCACTGTGTCCACTCGGCTGCTTCCTAAATTTGAAGAAGATCTGCCACATCCTAGCGGGGGTCGAGGCAAAGCCAGGGAGCTGGAGAGACGTTGAGCGGCAGATCTGCCAACACCACCAACCAGGCTGGTTTTTTTTGTTTTTACGGCTTAGCCAGAGTTGCTGCACGGGGGTTGTGTAAATGCCTAGTTTAAATTTAAAAAGCGAGGAAGAGCCACAATAAGAGCCTGGCTGCTGGATCAGGCCAAAGGCCTATCTAGTCTAACATCCTGTTCTGACTTTGGCCAAACACAGCAGCCTCTATGGCAGTAGGTCCCCAGCTGTTGTTGGACCACAACTCCCATCACTCCCAACCACTGGTCCTGCTAGCCAGGGATGATGGGAGTTGTAGTCCAGCAACAGCTGGAGACCCAAGTTTGAGAAACACTGTTCTATGGGAAGCCCGCAAGTGCAACAGTGTCTCTTCCCGCTTGTGATTCAGGCAAGGCCATCCTTTTCTCCTCCCCCTTGCGATGGCTGCCTGCTGGCCTCACTCTCTTTGTGTGGGCAGTGCTGGGTGGCCTACCAGTCACTGTGGGCATGTTCTCCCCCTCTGCACTGTGCCTCCAAATGCCAGTTATCTGCAGGGCACTTCTTATGAGTGACAGGGAGGGCCATTGCCTTCCTGCAGCCATCTCATTGGCCACTGTGGGATATAAGAAGGCGGAACTAGACAGACCTTTGGACCCAGTGAGGCCCTTCTGACGTACTCAGGGAGAGGGCAAATGAATGTGCAGGGACAATAATGGGTCCATTCCATTGTGAGGAAGGCCCAGACCTAAGATGGCCACATGGCCTACTTTCCAGAGGGCAGTCCTCTATTTGAAGAGCAGCCTGTCCCATGCGTGGTTTGTAAAGGGAGAGGAGGGGCCCTTGAAACTGCTCATCAATGGAGACCGGAGGCAAATCTGTGCTCTCTCCTGTCTCCTAGGGGGAGGTGCTTCCTAGGTCTGTAGTTCCCAGAAAGGATTCCCTCTTCGGAACTTCTGCTGAACCACAGAACACACAACCCCGTCCGAGTTTGAGCCCAGATTGTTTCCATCACATTTTTACGCCATCCCTTCTTCAGAGAGTTCAGGGGAATGGTAGGCAGTCTCCACTGCCCACTCTCAACCCTGTTTGGAATCATAAAGAGCCTTTGAGTAGACGAGACCAACCCCCTGATTGATGGACGTTCTGCAACACGAGTACAGATGGCCACCCAGCCTCTGTGAAAATTTTGCCTTCCAGCAAATCTTCACGACAACCCCTGCAAAGTGGGCCAGAAAGAAAAAGAGCGACTGATTGCAGGTCACACCGCAAGCTTGAGAAGGGAGCAGCGATTTGAACCAAAATCTCTGCGGTTCTAGTCCAATACGCCAACAGCTAAGGAACGGTGGTGAACGTTCTTAAGCTTGGGGGCCACTTCCCTTACAAGGAGCATTCCGGGGGCCAGAGGCAAAACACATAAACACCCCTCTCTCTCCATTCAGGCAAGCTAGAGGGATGAACAGTTCAAGGACACATTCCAGTTATGTTAGAAGAATTCCAGGAGGGTTGTGGCCCAGAGAGTGCCCGAAGGGCCAGATAAGAAAGTCCGGGGGGCCATATTCAGCTCCCCCACCCCTGGCACCATAGCATACTGGTCCTTGCCATTAAAGCAAACAACTTTCATCTCCTTACCTTCTACTACTTGATCATAGACCCTTTCTTCGCACGTCAAGATCAAATCAAAGACGTCTTTACAGTTCTGGAATCTCTCCGGCCGTGGTTTGATCCGCTTGTTTCTGTCCAACATGTGCAAAATCCCATTCTGTGTATAGCTGAGGTTACCAGGGTTAAGGAACTTACAAGTCAAAAAGGTTGCTGTCGTTGGGGTTGATTTTAGTGGTTACATTTTGTTTGTTTGGGAATCACTTAGGACAGTTGTGGGGCGGGGGATAAGGTAAATTTGGAACAAGCGATGCCATCAGATTTCCCCTTGCCCTCTCAAGTTTAACTCTTTGAACGTACAAGACAATCCCTTGCGTTCCTCCTAGGATATGAAATCTCAGTGTGGTAAAATAAGGCTTAGAGATCAAAGAAGCCTTGAAATGGTTTAGCTGATTAAAATGACAAGTGTGCGGATTGAATTCGCACACAAGTAAAACATTTCTCACACAAGAAACACAACATCATTTTTTTTCCTGATAATGCATGCCGTAGCAGCCGACTTCATGGAAACAGAACCCCCACCTATCTGACAGAGAAGGAGGAAAGCCCTCTTTTTTATGACGATGCTTGCTACCTCAATTTTTTTAATAAGCGTTTCTGTTGTAAAATAAAATAAAAAAGCTTCATTTTGCTTTTAAAATCTCCCTGGCGCTCTTGGTAGTCACAAGGACTAGAAACTTGCTTTCTTGCAAACCAACCTGAAATAGTCAGGAACCTGAGATTTCACACGCATCGACTTGGTCCAATGTGCTGTCTATAGCTGGAAATGGGGGACCTGAAAATCTTAAAACAGCCATCCCCAAACCAGTGCCCTTCTGACGTTGTGGTCTACAAGACCATCCGGCCCATCCATCAAGGCCAGTGACTGGGGATGATGAGAAGATGGAATCCAGTATCTGCAACAGCCCCTGGTTCCTGATCCCTGAATTCAACAGTGAAGTCCCAATAGCATCACATCAAAGTCCATATAACCACATTCATTTGTTATCTGATCACAACCACTTTTATCCCAACCTCCTCCTTTACCAAGTCCTGAGCAGCAGGCATCTATCTTTCTGCAAATGCCCCCCCCCCAGCAAAGTATATCAAATGGAGTTTAAAGATTATCAAATGTGCCGGCCAGCTGTGAAAAAGGCTGTCTGAAAAGTCAAATTCTATTGCCAATTACTTTTTTCTTTTGCAGGTAGGCGTTACACTACAGCTTTAGCTAACAGAGCCACAGATACAACACTAAGCACACTTCCATGATGGGAGAAGGGCTCAGTGGTTAGAGTATCTGTCTTGCATTGCAAAACACCTCGGGGTCCCAGGTTCAATCCTTGGCATCTCTAGATAGCGCTGGGACAGACTCTGGGCTGAAATCCTGGACAATTTCTGCCAAGTGTGTAGACAATACTTAGCAAAACAGACCACAGGTCTTGCTTGGGATAAGGCAGCTGCCCGTGATTCTGTTTGGGCAAACGTCGTACTGAACCTGTTGAACTCACTAAAGACCAAGCACGCAGAGCTTCAAATAAACTCAGCTTTCAAAATCAGTACCCAAACATTCCATCACACTCCAGCACAAGCAAGACTGCAATTCACAATACCAGTGTAGTACAGTGGTTAGTGTGTTGGACTAGGACCTGGGAGACCAGGGTTCGAAACCCCACTCAGCCACAAAGCTCACTGAGTGACTGTGGGCCAGTCAGTGCCTCTCTGCCTAAGCTACCTCCTAGGGTTGTTGTGGGTGTCAAATGAGGAAAGGGAGATCTATTTACACCGCCCTCAAGCTCCTTAAGAGAAAAATATGGGAAAGAAATGCAACAAATAGATTTAGCCTCAAAGGACACAGTGGAATTTATTTCTGGATCTATTTGTAAAATGTTGAATCATCACAGGTCCACTTTGATAGCATCCCTTTGATTTTTCCACTTAGCTGTTGCCGTTGTTTACACTGTAAGCTCCTCGGGGCAGGGGACTCAATATTGTAACGCTATGACAGAGAATCACACCAGACTTTCCCTTTTGACCTGTGTTTCGGTCATGCCATACCCACCTACCCTAGATTGGAAAGAACCGCATGCACCAACTTGAAAGGTTAGCTAATGGTTGCCGCTTGCTTCTATAAACCTAAACATACCCTTTACTGTTCTTGGTAGGACTTCCAAAAAGCTGCCCCCTATATAGATCAGGCTTCCTCAACCTCGGCCCTCCAGATGTTTTTGGCCTACCACTCTCATCATCCCTAGCTAGCAAGACCAGTGGTCAGGGATGATGGGAACTGTAGTCTCAAAACATCTGGAGGGCCGAGGTTGAGGAAGCCTGATATAGATGATGCCAGATGGATGGCATCAAGGAACAGGATCCTACAGTTCCTCCAGGGCTCAAGCCCTCTCTTCTGTCTCCCGCACGGCACCTGGAAGGCATTCACTGTGCAATCCTATCCTGGTCCCCTTAACATAAGAACAGCCCTGCTAGATCAGGCCAAAGGCCCGCATAGTCCAGCCTCCCGTTCTCACAGTGGTTATCCACATGCCTATGAGAAGCCTGAAAGCAAGACCTGAGTGCCAACAGTGCTCGAACCTAGGATTCCCAGTATGCTGCCTCTGACAGTGGAGGTAGAACAAAGACATTGTGTTTAGTAGCCATTGATTGCCTTCTCCATGTGTGGCTCCATGGCCGGGGCAGCTCATCTGGAGCTCTCCAGCTACTGCTGGACTGCAACTCCCATCACCCCTGACGACTGGCCCTGCCGGCTGGGGCTGATGGGAGCTGGAGTCCCTCAATTTCTGAAGGGCCGCAGGCTAGTCACAGCCCTACCTGAACATTTTCTAACAGCTGCGTTTGCAACAGAGTATGTTGCAGGCCAGTTCGCATGCAACACTAAGCCATGGTTTAAAATAAAACTACGGTTTGACGCGCACGAGCACTTGGCTGGCAACTGTGCAGAACGGGGGAAGAAACAAGCCAGGGTCTGGCTCATTGTGATAATGCAAGCCTGCACTTGCGGTCCATCTCCTCCAAATCAATCACGAGCCGCAAGCCAATAACACATGGTGGTTTACTTTTCGTGAGTTGTTTACAGCAGGGATGGAGAACCTTTGCTCCTCCACCCCAGGCTCCCGCTCCCCAATGTTTTAGACAACAGCTCCCATCAGCCCCAGCCAGCACGGCCAAAGGTCAGGAATGATGGGAGTTGCAGTCCAAACAGATCTGAAAGGCCACGGGTTCCCCATCCCTGGTTTAGAGGGGAACAAACCACAAGCCCGGGTTTGAACATGGCAAGAGGCCAGGCTCCCAGGTTATTTCCTCCCCTGAATGGCCCAGTTAGGAGCAGCGGAGGGGCAAAGTGGTTGTGAGGGTTGCAAACCATAGTTTTATTTTAAACCCTTGCTTCACTTTGGGTATAAATTGAGCCAAAGCCACCATTGTGTTGTTCAAAATAGCCTCTAGGGGAGGGGGAGAAACTCACCCTTGTCCCACCCTGTCCATGGAGAATCTGCCCTGTGGGCCAGAGCCCCAGTCCAGTTCTCCCAGAGCAGAGATTTGCAATGTAGCGATTATCATTCCCTCGTGGTGAAAGTTTGCCAAGTTTCACATGCAGCTAAAATTTCACCACCACCACCATTCCAGCAACCCACAGCACAGACCCCACTTCTTTGGGCTGCCTTGTGGGTTAAGAGCGTACGCTCAACAGAAACCTACAGCGCATCCCAGCTCCTCAAGTGTGTATGACGCACCTGTACGCAAAACATGTCTCGTTCACCGTTTCAGAGCAGGGGCATGGATAAGAGTCATCTCGTGGTCAGAAGAGCAGAACCGAGTCCTTGTCTTTTCACTGCTGCATCCCTTCTGGAACATGTTTATCTTCCTTCTCTTATCTTCTCCCAGACACTGAGGGCAACTAGTACTGTAACTGTACAGAACTATCTGGGAATGTTTTGCTTGTGTTATCCCACCACTACCCCATCTTCTTCTATTGATGCAGCAAAATCTCTTGTTTTTCAAAGCAAACCCTCTGTGTTATTTTAGTAGGAAGTTAATTCCCATCAAGTTCAGCTCACTCAAGAGATAAATCAGTGAAGAATTCCCTTAGATGCTCCAGTTTTTGAGAAATGACAGTGGTGGGGAAGGAATGTCAAGTAACTACTTCGAATTGTTAAAAACATGTTTAATCTAAATTGATTCTAGCAAATTATTACTACTCATAATAATAAATTGTTAATAATAAATCTATGATGTTCTTTCAAACAGTCATATGTCAGTTTTCTGTTTGGATTAAGTCAGGCATTCTGCATTTGCCAAGTGAAAGTGAAACTCAAAATTTAGCATGCCAATTCTTGTTTCTCTTTCATTTATTGATGAGGAAGGATCACATTTCTAGTCATACAATCATAGAACTGTAGAGTTGGAAGGGGCCACAAGGGTCATCTAGTCCAACCCTCTGCAATGCATGAATCTTTTGCCCAACATGGGGCTCAAACCCATGACCCTGATATTAAGAGTCTCATTCTCTAGCGAATGAACCTTAAGACTGTGAAGATGAACTCAAAGCCTTATCAGCAATGCCTGTGAAAATCTCAAAAAAACAACACAAGTGAATGCTAGACAGGAGCTCCAGTGGTGAGAAGTCTGAGTTACTGCCATGACTAGTAAAGCTGGAATAAATTATATAATATCAGAAAACATGTTTTATAAGAAGGCATCAAAATGAATTAATTAAGGCTTTTAAGGGAGGCTGTAAACTAAGGGCCTTTTAAAAACAATTTTCACTCTGCAATTTTACTCTGCAAAGGGAGGCTGAATATTCCCTTCCAGTGCAACTAAGGGCTGTCAATCTAGCACATGAAACCTGTCATATTAAGGTGTATAATAGATAATTAGTGATAACCTGATCTCCTAATCTTCCTAAACTCCTGCTTATTAGGAGAGTGCGCAAACTCTTTTTCAGACCCTGAAGTGGCACTTTGGAAAACAGCCCAAATTGCTCCTAACCTATTCGGAGGATGCCCGAATCAGCTTAGGGTTTCCAGCCAAATCCTGATTCCAGGGGGTGAATCATGCCTTCCCCCCAATTCACTCTTTTGGGGTAATTTTAAAAGAAGTTTTAAACCTACCCCCTTTTTGATGGAATTGGGTGAAATGTGCAGGCACAGTACATGCAAAGTATATTTTCTTCCTTGTGGCTTTGTGAGAAATGTGTCTTGCTATGTAAAAGGTATATATTGGGAGAGGTGTCTCTAGGAAAGTAGCCTGCAAAATTTCAGAAAGGTGGGTCCAAGGGCTAGGGAATTACGATAGAGCAGAAAATGAAGCGATCCAGTTAACTTCGGGACACTCCAAAGAGACTGCCTTAAGCTCAAACCTTCAACCTGCTTGAAGTAGCTCACTTGGGATCCATCTAAATATGACCTTGACTTTTACCACTCTGCAAGAGTACAGTGGTACCTTGGGTTACAGACGCTTCAGGTTACAGACTCCACTAACCCAGAAATAGTACCTCGGGTTAAGAACTTTGCTTCAGGATGAGAACAGAAACTGGGTAGCGGCAGCAGGAGGCCTCATTAGCTAAAGTGGTACCTCAGGTTAAGAACAGTTTCAGGTTAAGAACGGACCTCCAGAACGAATTAAGTTCTTAACCCGAGGTACCACTGTATTAGCACCCACGGCACCCTCAGTTCAGAAGGAAGCTGATCAGTCAGATAACTGATCCATCCAGCTTTTCGGGTGCTGGCAAGCATACAGGGCCTGTCTACAAGACCAGCTTCAGCATGCCACTAGTGAAGTGTCAAGACTAGGACCTGAGGGTCTAGGGTTCAAAGCCACACTTAGCCATGATGAAGCTCACTGGGCTGCACCCTGGGACCAGGCACCTTCTCTGCGCAACCTACCTCACAGGGTTATTGTGAGGATAACAAGGAGAGAGGCATGTGTGCCACCTTGAGCTTCTCGGAGGAAAAAAGGTGGGATGTCCATGTTGTTACTTTGCTTTGCTGCGGAGAAGGAAATCCTTGTGGCGCCCCCCGGCTTCTTCCTATATACTTAAAAAAACAACAACCCCATAATGCTTCTGGGTCCAAGATGGTAATGCTTAATGCCAAGAGCCCTGCCGGCAGTGTCCTGCCAGGTTTCCAAGCAGCCCACAACGAAAACATGAATGTGATTGGCTGCCAGTTGTGGTGTGGCCCTACAGGTATACCGCTGCTGAGCCTGGAGGCTCCGTTCCATTGGGCTACTCTCAAAACGCTTGGCCTAGTCATAGCTGTATAGTTAAAGCTATGGTTTTCCCAGTAGTGATGTATGGAAGTGAGAGCTGGACCATAAAGAAGGCTGATTGCCGAAGAATTGATGCTTTTGAATTATGGTGCTGGAGGAGACTCTTGAGAGTCCCATGGACTGCAAGAAGATCAAACCTATCCATTCTGAAGGAAATTGGCCCTGAGTGCTCACTGGAAGGACAGATCCTCAAGCTGAGGCTCCAATACTTTGGCCACCTCATGAGAAGAGAAGACTCCCTGGAAAAGACCCTGATGTTGGGAAAGATGGAGGGCACAAGGAGAAGGGGACGACAGAGGACGAGATGGTTGGATAGTGTTCTTGAAGCTACCAGCATGAGTTTGACCAAACTGCAGGAGGCAGTGGAAGAAAGGAGTGAATGGCATGCTCTGGTCCATGGGGTCACAAAGAGTTAGACACGACTAAACGACGACAACAACAAAGTCACAGCTGTGTCTTAACCCCCCTTTAAAGGGCACTAGGAACATTGCAGCATTGTCTGTGCCCCTCTCCCATCCCAAGCAAGGAAGGGACAGAGGCAGTCCTATGGCAGCAATGGGGAAGCTACAGTTCTCCAGATATCCCTGGGCTACCAACTCCCATCATCCCTGTTAGCCGTGCTGGATGGACATGATAGAAGTTGGAGTCCAACAACGTCCTCGTCCTGCCACAAGCAAGGCAGCCCCCTTTCACTGGGACAGCCATCAACTGTCTAGCTGCCACAAGAGTATTTCTTCTTCACACTAGGAACAAAATCCTCCTCTCATGGAAATCTTTCAACCCCAGCTGGCCACTACAAGAATCCAGTAAATGGGGAATAAAGCCCAGTGTTGCTTTTCTCCTCCTCCTCCCTTTCCTGTTGTGACTTTTAAGATTGTACGCCTAAGGACTGAGACTGTCTTATCACTGGCATTTGTAAGCAGCCCCGGGGAGGGGGGGGGTTGGCTTGGCTGAACAGCAAAGTAAACATTAAAAAAAAAGCTTTCAGTAAAATAAAATAGCAAGGGACCATTGCCGCATACACCTCACTTGCTTTGCATAATTAATTATAAGTTAATCAGGAAGGGTATTTTTGTTAAGTTATTCATGACCCCAAACTAGTGCATGATTGGGTAGACGTAGGAATGCATTTCACAGGGCATGCACTGAAGTAGTTGTTCCTGCTCCACGGAGAGCTAACCGGCAGTAAGGTGAACACTACTGTTAAGATTAACTGAGAAACGGCTGCCAAATATATTTTCCCCATCTTTGGGCCTGGCAGAAGCTGCCAAAAGCTTAAAATGGATTTCCTGCAGCGACATAGGAAGCTATTTGGCCACAAATAGGGGGCTGCATCCAACATTCTCTGTCCACTAATGCAAGACCCCTTTGCACTATGGATGGCAGTTTTAAAGCTGGCACAACAAAGGAATCCAACACAAGAAGCTGTGCTGGCAGAAGCTTGTTGTGCAATCCATAGTGCAACCGTCTAGGGCAGGCATGGCCAAATTTGGCCCTCCAGCTATTTGGGGACTACAACTCCCAGCATCCCTAGCTAATAGGGCCAGTGGTCAGCGATGATGGGAATTGTAGTCCCAAAACAGCTGGAGGGGCAAGTTTGGCCATGCCTGGTCTAGATGTTTGCACTGTGGTCTAGAGGAATGTACTCATGTTTCCCACTGCACAACCGGTTATACCAGTGCAACGAGTATACCACTAAGTGACTTAAATAGAGTGCTACAGTGAACGTATTCCAGGGTTTCCACAAGTGTGGGGTTGCTAGGGCTTGCAGAGGAAGGGAAGGCACTCAGTTGGATGCCAAGGGTGGATACTACATTACTGGCAACTGAGGACTGGTTCGACCTGAAATATGAAACTCACTTTTAAATCTGTTTTTATTACTGTATATTTCTTCCTCCTCACTTTGCTCCCCTCCCCTTTAAAGAAACAACTGAAAAGACAGTGGTGGCACCCCCAGTGCGATTCACGTTATTTCATGATGCCTTCACCAAGATGAAATTAACTTAAGAAAATCTGTTCACTTTCATTTCTCCTTGCCAATGTTTTCCCATCTCCTCTCCCATCATCATCATCATCATCTGCCCCACAGTTGAGAGTTAGGATTGTCGTCTCCTTGGGGCAGGGATCTGCTTTTGCTTCCCTCTCCTCAACTTACCAGTTGAAGACAGGAAGGCTGCAGAAGCATTTGTGGTCCAAGACCTCCTGATCTCTCTAGCTTTTCCTCAAATCTTTTAAGACTCTCCTCACTCCTAACTTCTTTCCACCAAACGCAGATGATGCAAAGCTTCCTCTTTGCAGGACAACTTGACGTTATAAATCTAACACAGATTATTCTCTCTCTCAAGGAATGCTGTGGGTTCGGGAGTTTGTGAAGGGAAGGTGGGGTTTGATGTTTCGGTTGGAGAGAGTATTAATTGTAATGCTATGCTTTAGGACATAACATGTCTAAGCTCCCACTTTCATTGAGGTGCAGTATACTATTGAGACCACTGGTGAAATCAAAAAGCTTCTTAAACAAGTGGCATTTCAGCTAGGTTTATTTGTAGGTTTAATCTGATGGATGCACAATTGTCAAGCCCAATTAGTTACCAGGAAGCAGAAGCCCAGTTGAAAAAACATCAGCATTTTACTTGGGCCAGCTGGCAACCCTATCAGGAAAATAGAAGAGCTCCACAGGGATCGAAGAAGAGGCAGGCTGACATTTCCAAAGTTTTAAATGAAAATGAATCTTCAGCTAAATGCCACTACCCTGCAGTAAACTGTATTGCAAGAATGTAAGAGGAGCATGGCTGTTAGATCAGCCCAAAGGCCACCTAAAATACCACCCTGTTCTTACAATGGCCAACTGGATGCCTACATGTGAAGACCCATAGCAGGACCTGAGCAACTCTCCCCACAGCAACTCTCCCCACTTGTGATTCCAAGCAACCGGTATTCAGAAGCATGCTGCCTCCGACGGTGGAAGTAGGACATAGCCATTGTAGATGGTAGCCACTGATAGTCTTCTCTGCGAATTTGTTTAATCCACATTTAATGCCATCCTAATTGGTCAAAGGGATGCGGGTAGGGCTGTGGGTTAAACCACAGAGACTAGCCGATCAGAAGGTCGGCGGTTCAAATCCCTGCAACGGGGTGAGCTCCCGTTGCTCAGTCCCTGCTCCTGCCAACCTAGCAGTTCGAAAGCACCTCAAAATGCAAGTAGATAAATAGGTACCGCTCCGGCGGGAAGGTAAAAGGCTTTTCTGTGTGCTGCTCTGGTTTGGCAGAAGCGGCTTAGTCATGCTGGCCACATGACCCGGAAGCTGTACACTGGCTCCCTCGGCCTATAGGGCGAGATGAGCACCGCAACCCCAGAGTCGGTCACGGCTGGACCTAATGGTCAGGAGTCCCTTTACCTTTAAATTGGTCAATGCTACATGTTGTGGGAATGGAATCCATAGTTCAACTATACACTCCATGAATAAGTACTTTCTTTTCGCCTTTCCTGAATCTTCCGACATTCCAGCCTTGCTGGATGATCCCAAGTTCTAGGACCAAGAGGGAGAACTGGGGTCTATCCAATGAAGCTGAAACATCATGTAACTCCAGGAAGGCAGAAGTAAGATTATGGGCCTTCAGGGCTGTTTTTTCTTTTCTGCAAATGATGGATCAGAACTTATGTATACTTACTCCACCTCATTCCCCTCTGTGCTCACCAAATATAATTCCATCTTACCCTGTACATGGATACCTACAGCTCAGGATAATGCTAAATATATCTACTGAAGATGACTGTGACCCACAAAAATATGTCAGGTGTGGGGAGCCTCTGGTCCTCAAGAAGTTGCTGAACTATAACTCCCATAACCCCTGGCCATCGACCATACTTGCTAGGGCTGATGGGAGCTGTGGTTCAACATCTGGAGGGCCAGAGGTCCCCCGTACCTGGCTTATGCCATAGTAAATTTGCAAGTCTTTTAAATGTGCTTTTACCAGTTTTGCTGCAGCAGACCAAGACAGCCGCCCACCTGGAATATGTTTGGAAGTGAGAAGGCAGACAGAATCACTTATAACTAGTCTACGTTAAGAGATCCCGAATAGCAATGGACTGAGGGAATTCAGGCTGGGGGAGAGAAAACGGGGGAACCATACAAGACTGAAGCCAGCCCACCCAACCGAACTCAAGTGTTTCCAGATGGAAAAAGACAGTCCAACAATTAAATGCTGCATCACTTTCTGCAGTCACACATTATGGCCACAAAATAAAAGGGGTGCAAACAACTGGTTTCATGTGTAAGGCAGATTTGTGGCAGAAAACAGGACGGTAACTGGGTGCAATTCTGAGGAAGCTGACATGCATAAGTCCCATTGGACTGAATGGGATGCTAGTCAGAACTAATTTTCCCTGGCATAAAACCAATTGTATTTACTTTATGTAAGTAATATTGGAAGACACAAGATCTAGCCACCTTGGAAGAATGGCAGATGAAGGCGATGGACTATATGGAACTGGCAGAAATGACTGGCAGAATCCGAGACCAGGGAGAAGAGTCGGTGTAAGAAGATTGGAAAAAGTTTAAAGACTATTTACAGAAATATTGTAAAATTAATGAATGTTAGAATGATGTTGGATAGAAACTAAGTGGTTTATAGCTGTAATGCTACAATGGAATATGAGAAAATGGGCTATTAATAGGTAAGAATTCAATGTCACAATATTTTAAGATTGAAGACTAGGATAAAGAAAGAGGGGAGGGATTTGCTGAACCAACAAATTGAACTGGAATACAGAAAAGGGAGGTGTGAGGAGGTCCGGGAAATAAGCAAATGAAAGACAAGTTAATGAAAGATTGAATTGTTTTTAACTATTTTTATTTTGTATTTATCTTTTTTCTTTTTTTTTACTTTGTAATATTTTGAAAATCTTAATAAATATATTTTTTAAAAAATACTTTATGTAAGTAAAAATAGATGGTGGCCAAGAATCACAAGCATGGTGCAGTAGATCAGCTCCATGTTTGCATGGGATAGAATTTGAACAGGCACATGTTACAGGGCATGCTATGTCACAGAGCAGGTGGAAAGCAGGGGAACAGCCTTCTCGGTGATGGCCCCCTATTGTGGAATACTCTCCTCAGGCACCATCTCCAATGTGGCACTCCCTACAGGCAAAGACCATTTGATTCTTGACTCTGCTCCAGCAATTGTTTGCTCTTTATAATGCCTATTTAAGACTGCACTGCTGCTATTTTATTCTACCCTTTAATTTTGGTTTTATTAGTGTTTGCTGTTTCTAAAGTGCCACCTGAAAAGTCCAAGAAACTAAAGAAAGATTTAGGTCCAGCCGCTGAGCATCTATTCCACCACACACTGTGAAAATGAGCGGCTGGTGTAAACATTTTCATGAGGTCTAGCAGGGAAGTATGTTGCAGATACCACAATCTGAACTCTCCCAATAAAAATGATAAACAGGAGACTTGTAAGGGACCTAGCAAGCTGCCTTATACAGAGCCAGACCACTGGGTCCATCTAGTTAAGCACTGTCTGCAATGACTGGCAGCAGCTCCCCAGGGTTTCAGGCGGGTCTCTCTCGGCACTAACTGAAGACGTCAGGGATTGAACCTGGGACCTCCTGCATGTAAAGCAGATGCTCTAACACTTGCAGACAGCACAGGGAAGCCTCTGAGACTTTTAAAGAATACATATAGGAAATGGAGGGATTTATAACTAAGGAGGAGCACAATAAAGAGGTCCAAAGCTGTAAGGATGGTATCAGGGAAGCTAAATGAGCAGAGGCTTTTAAGGGACACTCAGAACGACAAAAAGAACTTCTCAGGCCATGGTTGGGGGAAAAGGACAAGGGAGGATAATGACAGTCGCTTAGGGATGGTGGAGTAGTGTTAAGAGTTGACAGAGAGAGGAGGAACCATTCAATTCCCTTTTTTTGGTCTTCTCCCAAAAAGGGAACAGAGTTTGATCGGGAAAAGCAGGACTAACGATGCAAGGAGGGATTTGCAACTCAGGATTGCTAAGGAGGTAGCTAGAGAACACCTAACTACTTTAAAGGAGTTCAGGTCTCCAGGGCCAGAGGAATCCTCTCCCAGGTTGCTGAAGGGGCTTGCAACAAGATTTTATTTCAGGGTACAACAGCTGTCTGGTGACTAGAAATGAATGTTGTCCCTATATATCTTCAGAAGGGGAGGAAAGGGGGGGGTTAAATCTGGGAAGCTAGAGAAAAATCAACTCAACGTCAATAACAGGCAAAATTCTAGGACAGATTACACTGTCTGTACGTGAGCAACTAGAAAAGAATGGATTACCGGGAGCCAGGGAAAGCTTTATAAAGACTGAGTTGCGCCAAATTAACCTTATCTTTTTTCCCTTCCTTTTTTTTTTTTTTGGATAGAGTTACTAAGGTTTATAGATAAGGAGAAGGCTAAGGACAGTAGTTTATCTTGATTTCAGTGAAGGATTTCACAAGGTCTTCCATGACATCCTTGATGATATACTAACAATACTACTGTTAGGTGGATCCCAATGAGTGATCATGAATAGTTCTGAATCAATCTGTCAAGAGTACCAACGGAACTCTAGGTTGTACCCAACATTACCCCTACTCAGAACAGACCCATTAAAATTAATGGATGTAGCTAACTTACTCCAGGATGGACCTCAATAGAGATTAAAATGTAAAAACCTGCATTTAGATATGAAGAATCTGTGGGACATCTATCAGGTAAAAGAGCTCTGGAAGGGCAGTCATACATGTGAATAGGATCTAGGGGCATCTAAGGTCAAAAGTGAAAAACACAAGCCAGCAATGTGCAATCCAAAGCAGCTTAATGCAATCTCAGATTGCAGAAGTGGTATCCATGTCACAATCAGTAACAGTCCAGACAGCATCTGTAGTACTACTGTATCAAGAAAAAGAAAAAGAAAAAAGCCAGAATGGTGAGGGGGCCTGGAAACTATGAAGGACAGTTGAGGAGAGCTGGGGTACTTAGCCTGGTGAAGTTGGAAAAAATATCTGAAGGGCTTTCACACTGAGGATGGGAGAGACTTGGTTTCTCTGTTGCTCTGAGGAGTCAAATGCTTAGGTCTGCTGAAGTGACCCTGTTACAGGTGCCACATGAGATCCATTCCACACTTGGAAGAAATCCACCTTTCAGTGTGGCAGCACCCAAACTTCGGAATTCCTTGCCTATTGACATCAGACAGGCACCTTCCCAGTACTTTTTGGCTCCTGCTTAAAACATTCTTATTTAGACAAGCCTATCCAAACATGGAGAAGTTTTATGTGTGTTTATCACATTTTAGTGCCTGTTGGTTTTAGTCATATTTTGAATGCTTTTAAGTACAGTGGGACCTCAGTTTTCGAATGTCTCAGCTGACGAAAATTTCGGTTAACGAATGCCACAAACCCGGAAGTAAATGCTTTGGTTTTCAAACACGCCTCGGAAGTTGAACATGCCACGCAGCTTCCGCTGAGTGTAAGATTCTGTCAGCTGTCGAGTTTTCGGTTTTCGAACGTTTCAGAACGGTCTTCCGGAATGGATTACGTTCAAAACCTGAGATACCACTGTACTTGCTTTCAACTGTTTTTAATTACTGAGAATGTTGATGCTTTACTTTATATTTTTGCAAACTGCTTAGATATGCTGGGAAGCATATCTTGGCTTAAAAGTTAGGAGAAATTTCTTAATGGGATGAGCGGTACAATGATAGGAACAGACCACCATGGAAAGGGGAGGCTCTCAACCAGAAGCATTTGAGCTGAGGATGGATGATGAACCTGCCAGAGATGCTATAGCTGCAGGGAGTTGGAAGAGAAGATCACTTAGGTCCCTTCTTGCTAGCAGGTGTTCTTCACTTCTCTCTCGACAGGAGCTGAAGCACAGAAGTTACCCCACATAAGAGGAAGCTACCTTTTCCAGGTCTGTGTAACTGTCCCATCTAGCCTTGCATTACCTAGTTTGGGTGTGGGGAGCCTTTGACCTTCCAGGTGTTGCTGAACTGCAAGGCTGCTTCAGCCCAAGCAGACATGGCCAGAGACCAGAGATGATGGGAGACTGTAGTCCAGCAACATCCGGAGGGTCAAAAGTTCCCCACACCTGGTCAAATTTGTCTGGCAATGGCTCTCCAGCATCTCTAGATCATGAAGGGTGTTTGCTCATCACCTGGCACCCAAACCTTTCAACAGGAGATGCATGCAGTCTACTATAGAGATGTGGGTTTCATGCCTGAACTGCCTGGGCTGAGTGTGGAGAAGGGGAGAAACAGAGTTCATGGCAGAAGCGAGATTTGAAATAGGGTACTTCCCATACTCCCCTAACACTGGGAACCTCAGAATCCTGACCACCAGGTTTTGTGCTGGTGCAGAACACAAAGCTCTGGCTTAAGTGCTTTGGAAGCAATGTAATTGGCCCAGCTCTTCCCCCACTTCTGTAACCGAAGGAGGTTGTGATGATCCATCACCACCATCACTTGTTAAGATTAGCATCTACCAGAGAGAAAGTATGCAGATTGGGGGGGGGGTGTTGTTGCTGAAGCCCATCCCCTTTTAAAGGAGACCTGCCAGATCATCTCTACTGGCCCTTTGAAAGAGAGCAACAATTACTTTACTGGGTTTTGAATTATAAGCTGCTGGGGGTATGAAGTGATATGGTCTTCTTTAATTTTACTCCTTTGTTTTGATTCTGCATTGCATTTTATCACTTTGTTAGCCATCTTCTGGCCCAAGGATTGCCCTCTAAGCAGGAGGATGAAAAAGCCTGAAACACTGATGCAGCCGAGATCACACAATGGATCAGGAAGTCCCTATGATTAACGTACGTGTACGTACGTGTGTGTGTGTGTGTGTGTGTGTGTGTGTGTGTCTAACATAGGAAGCTGCCTTATACTAAGTCCATCTAGCTCAATATTGCCTACATTGACTGTCAGCATCTCTCCAGGCAGGGGTCTCTCCCAGAGCTACCTAAAAATGGCTGGTATTGAATGTGGGACTTCTTGTATGCAAAGCAGATGCACTACCAGTGAGCTGTGGCCATTCCTCAATTCAAGAAGTCTCCTGCAGCATCCCACCTCTCCCTCCTGCCATGTGCAATTTGGGAAAATCAGCCTCTTACAAAGGCAATGGTTAGAATTACAGGATAAAGTGAGTGAAATGCCTTGAACACTTGAACTCGCCATATAAACTGCAGTAGTATGGTGAAGTACAAAGTGCTACCCTTCCATCGTCATCAACAGCGCTCAAGGGGGCTTACACATAATTATTTTTGCACAGATACTGTCAGGGCACACTGAAGCCAACCAGAATGGGCCACACTGCTGGAAATGCACATTCAGTACATAACAAAGTAACTTTAACCCATTTAAACTAGCTTACCGCAGTGTGCACGCACATGAATATGTGTGAGAGACTTACATATAAGTAATTTAAAAAGCATTATTTCCAACCCAAGTTGAAAACCGTTTTCCAAGAGCTAAAGTTATGGCCAATCATGTTATTTTAAGATTTTGGTGGCTGGGTCTGAGAAAGAGGGAGATAAAAAAAAATCCCTACAACAAACTTTTAAAAATAATTAATCAGCTAATCTTTCATGTTCTGAATTTTAAGGGGGGTGGGAATCTAGCCTAAAAGTTTCCCCAATTACAGAGATCCCATTCAGCCAAATGGTTTATGAAGCACTTCTAATATAGCTGAAAAACCAAATCCATGGGCATAACCTAATTCAACTGTCTTTTACGCACAGTGATGCTATACATCAAGTATTTTAAGCAAACGCTTCATGGCTGGGCAGTGTTAGAAAGGTTACGGAGGGTGAAATCAATATTGCTTTTTAAAATCAGAAAGGGAACTCACTGACTGCAAAATTTAAAATCAGCAGACTGATCAACTAAAGCTTTTGATTCACCTGTGCAGGACAGTTTAAAGTGATGGAGTTAAGTCTGCGATTCTTGTTTTTGTGGTGCTGATTTGGTTCTGGAGGAAATGACGAGCAACGGAGATACCTCGCCTTCTTACCAAAGACTCATAAAGCTATGTTTTACTACATTTTAAGTTCTTACACACAGAAGCTCCTTCAGCCTCTCAAGAAGAAACATGTACTGGTGTTATAGTAGCATGGAAGCTTCACTAAAAGCTGCTCAACTCCATGGAATGGTACACCCAGTGTGGTGCGTTGGCCAGAGTTGGAGCAGCACCTAGGAGACTGTTCAGATCCCCACTCAGCCATGAAGCTCACTGGTTGACTTTTGAGCCAGTCACTGTCTCTCAGCATAACCTACCTCACATGGCTGTTGTGAGGATAACAGGAGGAGGAAGAGAAGTATGTATGCCACCTTCAGCTCCTCGGAGGACGGGTGGGATCCAAAGGCAATAATAAAAATAAATGCTTAATAGGTTAAGTGCTACCTGCTATGCTCTTGTCACATGACCATCTGCTGCAATGAGAAATGGGCTTTGTGTGTATCAGTGCTAATGGGCTGCAGAACTGAATCCCTCAGCAATAGCTTTCGCTAAGGGTGTTCTGTCTGGGTTGCTAACTCCATAAGCTGCTCTGGCAGGATTTGGGTGAGCCTTGCTCACCCATAGCCCTTTCCAGCAGGGATGGGAACTTCTGGCCCCACAGCCGGCTCTTTATCCCAGACTACTCCCCATGCTGGCTGAGTCAAGTTGGAAGTCCAACAACATTTGGAGGGCCACTGGTTTCCCCAACCCCACCTTGAAGCTTCGTCAACAACTGCCTTTTACCATTTCCTCCTATCCATCCAAATATGCTTCAGATTGTTCGTGTTCAAACAGGCTGCGCCATCTTCCAGTGTAGGAACTGTCCTATACAGTGGTACCTCAGGTTACATACGGTTCAGGCTACAGACTCTACTAACCCAGAAATAGTACCTCGGGTTAAGAACTTTGTTTCAGGATGAGAACAGAAACCGTGCTCCGGTGGCGCGGCGGCAGCAGGAGGCCCCATTAGCTAAAGTGGTGCTTCAGGTTAAGAACAGTTTTAGGTTAAGAACGGACCTCCGGAACGAATTAAGTACTTAACCCGAGGTATCACTGTATTAAAATCAGATTGCTGGTCTATGTAGCCCAGCACTTGGGAATCCTCCTGACAGGGAATTGCTCTCTGTGGGGTCTTTCCCATATCTCCAGCTCAAGATCCTTTCACTAGAAAGATACCAAAGATCAAATCTGGTACCTTCTGCAGTAAAGCGTGTGGTCTACCACTGAGCTATGGCCACTCTTCATCCTCCCAAGTACATATGGAGATGCCTACATTTCCACACCTTCTCAAAAGAGGAACAGGGAGCAGCCCTGCATGTATGACTGTGCATCGTGCATCTCAGCCAAAACAACGACTATCTTCAATTTCCTTTAAACACCAAATGGGGTTCATTCCCCACCCCTGCCCGTTTTCCCTATAAAGGGTAGAAAAAAGTTGTTGTTTTTTAAACATACATGTTGCCATTCTAAGCAGCTGTTTCTTTTTCTTTTTTTACCTTGGTTTCCTGATGTAAGTCGCTGTAGCGCTTTTTTCTGCCTGGTTGGGATGGCTGCTTCCTTGACTGACCAGATGGACTGGAGGGGTGGGTGGGAGGTGGGGGGGAAGATGGGTAGCAGAAGCCTTTCCACAAACGTCCACCGTGTACCCTAGTTTCCATGCTCTGCTAGGGCAGGGAGACCCCCTTCTGGTGCCGAGACACGGACCTGTTTCCACACACCATGGAGGCGCAGACACAAAACGTTTGCCCATTTATACACAGAGGAGCTGCTCTTTTCAGACACGGAAGGCTGGAAGGAGAAGCCCTCACCTACCTGAAAATGAGCAGAACTTGGGGAAGCAGGAGTTGCTGGAACTCCAACTCCCATCATCCTTTGGCTACTGGCTGATGGGAGTTAAAGTCCAGTAATGGCTGGAGGGCCACAGGTTCCCCATTCATGAGCTACAGCTTCTGGATAACGGTTCCCCATCCACACTTCTTTTGAGATACCCCACACAACTTGCCCATCTTAAGATGGGCTCTCCCATCTAAAAAGCAGAGCTCCTCAGTAGCCATTCTTCTCTGCCCAAGTATCCTGCAGGAACTATTTTATTAGAATAATTCATCTCATTTCCCCCACCCCACCAGGCCAAACATAGATCTGCCCCCAAAATGACAGCGGGTGGGAGTGGGGGGTAGAGAACTGGTAATTTATAGTGAGTGGAAGATTGCTCTTGCCTTCTCAACTGCAATCCAAAGGAGGACTGCCTTCTGAACAAGAGGTCAGAGCCCCTAAAAACTTTTTGGTGCCTTTCATAGACCCTTAGGGCCCCAAATGCAACTGACTGCTCCACTTCCCCCACCCCACCCCATCGCAAGGAGTGCTTGGTGGCCACAGTTCTGCCTCTCAATGCAGCGCTGAACTAAGAAAAAAGCAACTCCAGGAGCGTGGACAGGGGGCCAATTGTATTTCTTTTTTAATTGTTATGTTCTCAGTACAACAAATCATTTTAACAAGAAAGGCAACCATCACATAGATCCTCAAAATGTCTATGGTCTTCCCCATTTTCTAATAGAATCGCTAGTGCCCCACTGAGATGGTCACCACCTCAGGAAAAAAGTATATTTAAAACAAAAACCAGCCCAACCATATGAGGTATGTTATGGGACCAGTCCTTTTTCGTAGTGCTTCTCGGGTGCTAATTCTCACTGAGGTCTTGACTGTGTCTGGACAGTATTAACGGAGGCTTGTTGGCATGAGGTTTGAATGATGGAGTGGTCCCCCTCCCCAAATCCCTGCACACGGAATGCCAAGAAGGGGCACTAATCTCACCTTCTCCAAAACCAGCTACATTTCCATGTACAGGGCAGGAATGGGGAAACTGTGGCTCTCCCGATGTTGGTTGGATCACAACTCCTATCACTCTTTTGTGATGCCATAAAGTTTCCCATCCCTGGCTAATTTGGGACAATTTAATTTGGGGGGCAGATCACCAACATGGGGAATGATAGTAGTAAGATTGTGTGTGATGTGGAGAAAAAACAAGGATACAGAAATATTCGTCTCTTCTGTCACAGCACTAGCACTCAGGTCACCCACTGAAACTGAGTAGCAGCAGAAGTAAGACAGGTAGAAGAAAAAGCACATCTTTCAAGCAATGCATAATTTACTTGGGGGTGTGACAACCGGCAGTGACTCAGGTGGCCAAGAAGAGCAAATTCATGGAGGATTTGTCTGCCATTAGCCATGATGGTTAAAGAGAGACACTCAACTGTTCAGAACCAGTATTACCTCTAGTGGGACATGCCCAGCTTGTGATCTGGAGCCATCTAGGCACCATGGCAGACAAAGCGTGGTGCTTGATGGACCCGTGGTCCATTAAATGGATTATATTCCATCAATGGATTCTGCATCCCCCACCTCCCAGCTTACAGTAGAAGGGCCCAGACACAGTTCTGCAACCTCAGTGAGAACTATACCTACATGAGAAGCTCAAGGGCTACAGGCTCCCAGTTCAATCCCCACCACAGTCCTTCCAAGTTTCCTCAAGCCCTGGCACATACAGCATTACTGGTGATGGGGAAATCCTTTTATAAAACGAGACACCCCCTAAATGAAAAGCTCCAGGTGTGGTGTATGCGGCCCCCAAAGAGAAACGTGGCAATGCAGGTTTAAGGAAAGCCTGAAACAAAATGAAAACCGTAACTACTGGGAGCTGTAGGCTCTCAGGTTTAATGGTCTCCCACCAGTTAACACACGCACACAGAGCTGATAACTCTGCCCAAAAACATGTGGATTAATGGACCCCCTGATGTCTCCCTCAAGTCTTCTGACAATCACTTTAACGATATAAAGCAAGACTAGGAGACGAAATGAGGACCTGTTACTGCTAGACTGTTCTCTGTACTGACCTTGTGGGTATTTGGTTATCAATATCCTCTAAACTCAGCAGCCTGGGACCAGCTTTATGCTAGTTTTTAAACATCTACTTCTGGATGCCATCTTCTTTTAACCTATTTGAGCCTTCTGAGAGTGTAAACAGTGCTGTCCCTCCTGGCCAATCCCTTTCATTACTTCCTATTCAAGCTCCAGAGAAAAAGGAAGTAGCAGGAACTACTGGCCCCAGGTTTCAAGCGAGGCAGACTTTCCTGGCTGTCATCAGCTGCTAAGGCACCTGGAAAGGTTACTTTTAAATACCACTTCTCAAAAGATGTGAATTTCATATCTGGTATTAGAAAGGTTCCAGGGCTGCTACATCCTAAACCGTTGGCTGGTAATGAACTCATTAAACCCCCTTTATTTCCAAAGTGTATGCAGTTTTCCTGTTTTTGTTTTTAAAATTCGGCCAGGTAATATCTGAGATGAAGGGGGAACCCCATTAGACCAAACACACCTTTGAAAGCGTGTCATTCTTGTTACAAATGCCATTAGTTAATCCTAGGAAAGGAGCAGGCATGCTTTTGCTTAAGCAGGGGTAATTCCCCCCCCCCAAGGTTGACAAAAACACCACCCCAGTAAATCCAGGATACCAATGGATCCTGAACACTTTGAGATGCACCAGAAAGAACATCTAAGTCTATATGCTAGAGTTGAATATGGATGAGTGTACTGAAGAGTTGCAGGACCTGCATTTTAGCTGCTCTGAAAGGGGTGGTGACACCTAATCACACACCTCCGTCTTGGTCAAGGTACAGGCTGGTCTACTTTTATAGTTCTTACCTGCTTCCTTGCCTGAACTGTCGTCCACAGCCAGTTCATTGCAAAGAGCAAATCTTTGCCAGGCCATGTGGGAAAGGTGCCAGACCCTCACACTGTTTCTAAGGATGCATTCACACCACTCGTTGTACTGCTCCAATCCATTCACAGTAGGGTTCACACATCCAATGGGAGGTATATTTTAAACCTGTTAGTGCAGGACAGATGCTACACTAGCTCTGATCATCCTGGGGGAACCCACATTGAACTGAATTATTCTAGGACAAAATGCTTCTACTTTAGCTCTCTCTGAAGGACAATGTCCAAAGTGCTTTTTCCAGTACAACTGGGGGGGGGGGGAGAGAAGATGCTTAGCATCTGAGCAGTTCTATATATATATTGTAAAGAAGATTTTGTAGTTGTGGTCTCTGGCAGTCAGTGGCTGAGCTACCCCTGATGTCACAGAGAGGTGGGAAAGGCAGAAGGGTCAACAGGAGCCTGGGGGTCAGGGCTGGCCAAAGGGGGCAGGGGGATTCGGGGAGATGGGAATGGTTTTGAGGGAAAGTCTGGGAGAGGACAGAAAACTAAGAGGGAGAATGGCCAGAAAGGAAAGCAGCTGTGTACGGTCAGGAATTGGGATATCAAGCCAAAACCTTCAGCTGTCAGGTTCCTAGTGAATTTCATGACTATAGAGCTATTGCCGTTTGAGTAGCCAGTTATGGGGGGCAACCCAACATAGTCATCCAGAGCACAGAAGTGCAAATCACATCCCAAGAAAGTGTCAAATCTCCTCTACCGCATGCACCACTACTTAATGGACCAGGGGTTGGAGGGTAAAGAGAGCATTTAAAGGGATGTGGTAAGAGCCCTTCAATCATGTGAAGCACCTGCCTAGAACTGGAAAAATACCAAGACCTTGCCACAGTCAAGTAGCAGCATATTCCTTATGCAAACGTGCGAAGAACAGCTTTCGGAAAGGTGAACAGCAGGGTTTTGAAAGGGGCATTCCACAGGGATACAGTTCTTTGTCTTTCCTAAGCAGGTCATTGTACATCTGATCGTATGTTGTTTTGAAATCATAAACGTTTGGCTTGTCCGGCGCTGGTCCTGGAAGTTTCACATGAGTCCCCGTCCCAAAGGATCGAACAATGAAGCCACGCTTACTGAAAGACAAAAAGGGGAAAAAAGAGGGAAGCTTAATTATTCTGGATGGATTCATGTTTACATGCCAAAACAATACGTAGTAAATAGCATCTACACAACCCTCTGGAATCCAACAGGTGCCTAGTATTTTGATGCTTAGGAAGCTACTGAAGATATATTTGTTAAATAAGCCTTTCCCTGAATCACTTATGGAATATTAACTGCACAAATTTAAGAATTAGTTTTATTGTTTAAGTGTCTGCATCTTTTGTGCTTTACCTCATTTTATCTTATTATGCACTGATTCAATAGCTTCTGGCTATGACGCAATTTATAAATCTGAAAGATAAATAAGAGAAACTCTGGAAAATACTGAGGTTACTGCACCACTGGAAAGTTTAATTCACAGGTTCATTCTACATTTGAAGTGCTCCAGCCCACTTTTAATGGTCCCAGGGCGGGTTACAAAATTGTCACCATTGAAAATCAAGTATAATTTTACATTGATAACATAAAATAAGACCACAACCCACCAATGACAGAAGGAAAACAGCAGGACAGGGCAATAACCAAAGGCCTGGGCACAGAGGTGCACTTACTGCAAAGAAAGCATACAGAGATGGAGCAAGACGCACATCAGAAAGGAGGTCATTCCACAATCTGAGAGCCCGCCTCAGAGAAGACCCTCTCAAGCATCACCACTTTTTGATCGCTTACGGCAGAATAAGCAATCTAGAAGTCTGTGCTGGTTATTCAGGTTCTGAATATGACAGCTTCTGATTTTGCTGCTTATTCCCAACATAATCAGCTATTTTTAACTTTGTTGCTCTCATAAGAGCAAGCAAGACAAGAATTTCACTCAATGAGAGAGAAAATGGCACAAGTAGAGATCTTGTGTAACTTTTCTATGGCTTCACATACTTTTTTAAAAAAAATACTCTTAATCACAGCTCTTTCAGAAGACTGGCCGATTTTAAAGCACTCCTCAATTAAGCCATTAAGCAGAAAGCAATTCTGACCCTCAAAGACAAGTCTTCCTCAAGGGCCTGGATCTGCCATTTCAGAAAGAACATGTGGCGTTTCAAAAGAGAACCCAGCAATCTCCGAAATAAAGTCAGCTGTGCAGTGAATGCCAAGCACTATTTTTAGTTACTTTTCTCCTTCTACATGAGCAAACTGGATTGCAGAAGTACCAGCACAGAACATTTCCCTATTGCAGATCATGCCGGGGGGGGGGGGGCACTTTAAACAAGAGACCCACTTGTTTAAATGAACAGAAGGCTGTTTTTTCCACCAGGGAACAAAACGAAAGAATTTCTCTCCCTAAAAATATTTCGGCCATTCGGAAGCTAGCAGCTTGTCAACTTGGTTGGGAAGCGGATGTAGAGCCACGTAAGGGAATGAGAGGGAAAGAATTATGGTTGATGCAGGGTGTGGATGCTCCTATTATTACTGTATCTTCATTCTGAACCACAATGTTCTTTCATGCACACGTATCAACAAATCCATTTCTCATGAGCAAGTCCTCACTGCCTTCTAGTGACCACGACACCTCAGCACCACAGATCTCTCCTTTTGCATTCTACGCAGTTAACTACTTTGAGAGGCGTTTTTGTCTCTTACTCCCACAGGTCTCATTTCAACTGTATTTTGAAGCATGATGCTCTTTGAAGCAGCCTGGGAGGATCAACCCCCCCCCCCCATTTCTTGCTTACCCCATATCCTACAAAAATAAGGCAAGAATCAAGCCCCCTTTGTATGCCAAGAAGAAGGGGAACTAGAAGCAGTCAAAAATAATGGCTGACTAGAAACACTTCTGGACTGCTATGTGACATAGAACTCCATGTGCATTGCTGCCTAGATAGTTGTTGTCAGCAAAAGGGGTGGGTGTCAGAAGATAGTAAAGTAAAACAGAACAGCCTACTTTATTATCTAGCTGCTACTTGGTTAGGAAGTCAAGTGTTCCGCTTGGTTTACCAGCCAGTCATTATTTAGCGTTACCACCAATTCCTTCCCCCACATTCTGCAGTATGCAGATAGGGAAAGAGGCACAGGGCTATATCCAAATTTCACTCAGAGCAGACCCACTGGACTTCCTGTGTTAGCCATGCCTATTCATTTCAATGGGTCTACTCCGAGTAGGGCTAACAGAGGGTACAAGCCAGGGTCTTCTCTTATCCTGTACTGGGAACTAGACCTCTAGATAGGAATCTGTGGAATGGTGGGTGTTCTGTTCACCAGTAGGCCGGGACCAATCCTGGCGAGCCACTAGGCGGGTCCTTGGCCTTAGATCATGAATATATTTCTGATTCAGTGATATTCTCAGTGTTGGGAAAATCTAAATGACAACCAGAAAGCGAGCTTTCCCACAATCCAAAAACCAGATCATGGGTTCCCAGAATTTCTAAGGTGCTTGTTATAAGTCACAATAAGATGGTGGTTACAGGCCAAGCAACTTTAGGCGAAAAATTAGGAAAGGGCACTAGACTTACTGCATCTGGTTTGTCTCCATAGCCTTGCCATTCCAGAATCTCTGCTTTGACCTCCCAGCCTTGCTACATTAATTTCAAACCTGCATTTAAGCATCTCTGTAATTTTTTAATGGGGGGAGCGGGAATGCCACAAGACCAGCTGCTTGCTCACAAGTAGTTCAACCAGTAATCAGCAAGGGGGCATAAGGGCCAAGCTGAAAAGAGGCTCCCAGCTCCTCCTCTTGATCTATAAGCCTCAGGGGGAATTAGGGAAAGGAGGAAGCGGAGAGTCCTGAAGAAGGTGGAGGCTTAATCTTGAGGGAGGATAAAATAGGTTAGGCTATCTCTCTTCACGCACTCAATGAGACATAGAGAAAGGAAGGACCAGCTGCTCTAAGTCAGGGGTGGGAAATCTCAGGCCAGGGGGCAGAATGTGGCCCTCAAGGCCTCTGGTCCAAGGAACTCTCCTTAGACCACACACCCTCATTGGCCCTGCTTCACCCCCCTCCTGTTTTTGCCTGGCAGGGATTTGTCCTTGAACTCCAATAATGCCTCCTGCTTGTCTGGATGGAGGCTACAGCAGGGTATTGTGTAAAAATCAGCCTACTGTGTACAAAGGTTGTATTTGCTTCTGTTGCCCCACCCCCTTTGGCTTGAGGTCCTGCTCACCCATGGCAGGTGACCCCTTGAAAAGCTGTCCAGCAGGGAACATGGCCCTCTGGCTGAATAAAGATTCTTCACCACCCACTATAACCTCCGAAGGGTCTGAGAACTCTTTGACTGTGACACTTAGGTTTTATTAAATGCTTTAAAAACACAAAGCAAAGCTATAAACAGGAAGCTGAAGAACGCTGGACCACAAGCCTGAACTAGAATTATGACGTCTGTGTTTTGTGCTCAGTTATTAGTGCACAACAGGAGCTCTCAACTTCTTCCACTCACAATACTATAGCCTGGAGTCGGTTTTCAGCACATCACCTGGCATTAGCTGTTATGAATTTTCGCCCCATTGCTGCAAGGCAGGCAACTCTTTTGACATGCCACTTCCTCTCAACAGAAACTGGCTTTCAACAAAGAGATCATTTGAAATTAGCTTAAGTCAGTTGCCCCACACTGGAGCGCTGTTATGAAACATGCACCAGGGTTCAAACTTCCTCCCTGCTAAGCAACTCACAAACCGTTTTGGACCAATCACCAAGTGCTTTTCCTACTGCTTCGATCATCAAGTGGAAATATTTAACCACTCAAGACCAGCAGCACTGCCAAGGAAATTCGTTCTGCCCTTATTTTGTGGGGAACGTGTTTCTAGACGCTTTCTCACCAAGGGGAACCGGAACCACTTTTGTTCTTTCATGTGTACTTAAAATTTGTTTAGCCCTTATGATTGCAGGGATAATTTCTGAAAACATCCCAAGCATAAACCAGTGAATCATTAAACGAATGACTTAGAACATGAGTAACTACTGTTGGTAAAGGTTTTTTTATTATCATCGCCGCCTGTGTCACTTCTAGGAAATTATTAGCCTCACTCGAAGCTGGAAAATAAGTGGTTTGGAATTGTGTTAATGCCACTCGGTGGGAGAGCCACAATGCAGAGGTTGCATAAATGCTTACCAAACAGTGTTACACAAGTGCCATTGCTCATGGAAGTGCTCTCCTGCACACAGATAATTGCCACTTGGACACGTAACACATTCCCAACAGGGAGCTCTAACACCGGCGGAATAACCAAGTGTAAGCAGTCAAACATAAATGATTGGATGCACACTGTGAAAAAAAATAAACTTCACTTTTGAATTCAGGACACATTCATAACCTCAATCTATAACAAATAAATGGAGGTTGCTGTTCTTTTGCTGTGTTTGTCCACTTCTCTCTTTTGCTTTTATTTCCAGATTTAATGGACATTGGTACAGCCTTGTAAACAAGCAAAAAAAAAAAAAAAGTCTACTAGCCTGTTGTGAACTGGCAAAGGAGGGAGGCCTTCACCCCTGCTCTGCCAGCCCAGTGACCTGCCTCCATGGAACTGTTTCACCTGTGGGTATCAGGCTAGCACTGATATAATACAAGGCTGCCCCAAATAGGTACTGCAGAGGAAATTTTTTGTCAGGCTCAAGCTTCTCATATTAGGTGTTAAGTTGAACAATGTCCCTCTATCTAGTCACCCTCCATCCTCCCACCTTTAGTCAGCTTCCCACCAAACTGTTTTTAACATGGTAGTAGAACCACTAACGCATCCCACCTGAGGTCAGGGTGAGACTCCTCTGTGGGTCTTAACCACTACTTGAAATAATGGTTACCAGATGCTGGAGACAAGGAGATATAGTATCAAATAAATCAGCTACATCCCCAGGGATGGAGAACCTGTGATCCTCCAGATGTTGCTGGACTACAACTTCCATCATCTCTAACCATTGGCCATGGTGGATGGGATTGATGGAAATTTTAGTCCAACATCCAGAGGGCCACATGTTCCCTATTCCTATCATAGTGTTGTGTAGAAAGCACCTAAATATCACCTAGATGTGGTTCCTACTTCAGCTAGTTTTTAAGAGAGTGAATTTCTAATCCATGTTGCTACAAATATTACGTAATGTCTGCTAAAATCTCAGAGGCTAGGGAGATGGCTGAATAAGATCCCCGAGGTTGGAAGTAGGGCTACTGCTCACCATGACCAGCAAAACCAGACTTAAGAGAAATTTTCTGAAGTTACTCAATAAACGTGTATGTAAGCCACTCAGAGGGCCTTTTTGACTAAAGAGCAGGGTCCAAATACTATAAATAAATACTGCAAATAGCACAGAATGTTGAACTTTTAGTACAGACAGCATGAAAGGAAAAAGGTGATATTCTGCAGTGAGGATACCTGCCTGTTGTCTGAGATCAAACAAAATAAGATAAAAGCATACATTCTGGCACTGCTGATTCAACACTTCCAAGCCTCTTACCCATGGTTAGATCAGGAGCGACTGCCAGACATTAACGCTCCCTTCCTTTCCATCTCACCGAAGTCCACACCTTCACCTACAGTGTTAATGTGTAATGTTGTGTCTACAATGAAGTTAGCCAGTGTGTACATCCACTTTAAATCCCACACCTCAAACCCAGATTTAAAGCTAACCATGGTTAGCGTCCAACATATCCACAATCATAATTACACCACCAATGCTGTGGAGGGAAGAGAAGAATAGACCACCTCTTAACTATGGCTAAGACACAAGGATATTTCCACCTGCGCTAGGCCCATGTGGTGGTTTTCTAGTCAATTAAGTTGACTAGGCACATAAGCTACCATCCGCCTTGGGCCTGCCCATAAAAAGCAAGTCTATAGTAAGAGACTAGGGCGATGGCTGCTGTTTACAGGAACTCTTCTTATCATGATACTTTTCTGGGTGAGCTGAGTTTTGTTTGGACCCTGGGTTAGAACCCGGAGGCTGAGAGGGAAGTTGTGTCAGAAGGAAAATGAAACAATATAGATTTTTATATATTGGTAACTTTGTACTAATGTACAAAGTTTCATATGTAACTGTGTATTTTTGTAGTATTTTTGTTTCAAGTTGTCTGTTGTCGCTTCAGTTTTTTGTACACCACTTAAGAAAATTTAAAAAATATTAAGTGTCACAAGAATGGTGTACATATAAACAAACAACTAAAACCTGCAGATCATTTTAAGATACTTTGTGATGCACTTACCTTGAGAGAAGCCCACTACAAAGGAGTCAATGCCTTGCACTTCTGATGCCCAAGTGGTGTGCTTGGCACAAAAGAACTCTCAGTGTGTTCAATCCCACTTTACTCCAGGATGTGTTTGCTCTTTTGCTCAAGCTGACTTTCATCTTGAATGCTCACTACAACTCACTGGCAAGCGCCATTCACTTATCAATCAACAAGGCTACTTATACCCTTTACTAAGAGACGGTATACCACATCAACACAAGCCAAATTCCACAACCTGTTCCACGCACGCATGCGCTATCATTCTAAATTCTAAAATGTAATTTATTCTCCTTGTTATAGGAAAGGGCAAAAAGCTCTGTCTACTTAGCTCTTACTGGGCAACCTCACTAGCTTTGTGGTAATTCAACCAGATGCTGCCCATACACTACCAGCATAGTCACAGAATAAGGGCCGCTAGATACTTTGCTATTACAAAAAAGCAGAGATTCCCCAAAAACTAAATATTATACTCTGTGTTTTAGCAGAATCAGACAGATAGGCCTAAGAGACTGCTGCATCCACAGGAAACTGCCTTATACAGAGTAATCTCAGTGGTCCATCTAACCCAGTATTTTCTACCCTGGCTAAACAGTTTTTCCAGAATCTGAGAGAGGGCTGTTTCCTAGCCACATCTAGGAATGCCAGAAACTGGGACCTTTCATGTGCAATGCAAGTGCTCTTCCATATAGTTACCAGCCCTTTTTGTGACTATCAGAGACCTTTTATGTTGCTGGAAATAAGAGTCTCTCCTTGCAGGTCCAGGAAAGGGTTTTTTGGGGGGAGTGGAATTGGGGTGAGATATAAAAAACAATTTCCTAGACTCCTGTTTTGGCACCTTTCTGACTTGGCCGCCAATATTTCCCAAGTTCACTGCAAGCTTCAAGTCACTCATTTTGGAAACTGTACATGACAATCAGTGAAATTGAGCTGAAGTAACCTAAAGCAGGGCCAGACAGTGTTCAAATTTTAAAGCACCAGCTTTTGAGGCAATCCAATGAGAGGGATTTCCCACCACTCCTACCAGAAAGGGGTCTGGATAGCAGCAAAACACTTTGCCGAGTCACACAGCTGCTGCAGTACCAAAAATGGAAAATGAATGAATTTGGCTGCTTTTAATACTTGTAATTTCATTTTCCCTCTGCTGGCTTTTGTTGCTGACCATGTGAGAGGGGGGGAAGATGCAGGGAAGCAAGAAGGCAAGTTGATTAATGTATGCACTCTCCCACATTACATCTGCCTAGGCCTGGACCAAATAAAGAATTATACATGGCAATTAATCTCAAGCTTTAAAAACTAGGGCCTATCTTCTAAATTTAATGCAGCAGTGTCACTAACAACCGCCCGGTTCGATTGCTGGCATTAGGCCAAAACCATGGCTTAGCACAGGCATCCCCAACCTATGGCCCTCCAGATGTTTTGGCCTACAACTCCCATGATTCCTAGCTAACAGGATCAGTAGTCAGGGATGATGGGAATTGTAGTCCAAAACATCTGGAGGGCCAAAGGTTGGGGATGTCTGGCTTAGCGCTATTGCAGGCTCTCAGAGAAACTGGCTACTCTGCTCCTCACCAATGAGTCATCCAAGCCAGGCTTAATGAGTTATCCAAACCTGGGCTTATGGTTTTGCTCTCCAGGACAAACTACAAGCCATAACTCCTAGGACCAACCTTGGTTATAGCTCACAGTTAGTCCTGGGAAAGCGTGCAGAACCATGTCCTGGTTTGGGTGCAGCAGCAGAATGACCAGAAAGAAGGAAATCCTCTCCCAGAGCCTCAGCCAAGCTATGGTTTGGCTTAGCATTACAAGCAAACCAGACCAATATTTGTATCTGCAGGCACAAGAGGAAGGCCACTTAGTACTCTGGCAGATGGCAGGGGCCTAAAGACCATAGGAATAATACATAATTGCCCCCTCAACAAGAGAAGCAACAGGGAAACATAAGCCTGACCCCACAACAGAATGTAAAAGCCTATCTCTCATTTTTTGCTGGCACTGCCAAGTAGATCCCACATCCAACTCCTTTCACCCTCTACTCCCTTCCCCCCTCCCATTTTATTAGTTCACAAGCCTGGTGGCAGAGCCATGTTTCAATTTACATACAGAATTGTGCATTGAATTTTTAAATGCTGAGACTTGCTTTAGTTTTGCCTGAGAAGCAGTATTTCAAAATATACTAGCTGACAGCTACCAGAAACTAGAAAACTGGCTTGGGCAAGCAAGCGGCAGCTCAAGAGTTCCTGATTTACAGCACATTCCCCAGCATGTGTCTTGGGATGCATTCCCACCATACATTTAAAGCATGCCCCTACCAATCCTGGGAACTGTAGCTTGTTAAGGATGCTGGGAACTGTAGCTCTGGGAGGAATAAACTACAGTTCCCAGGCTGTAGTGGGAGTGCTTTAAATACAGTGAGTGTACACAGCCTTGGTTTTTATAACTCAGTGGGCATGCAGTACTTTGCTAAGCAAAGCAAGAGACTTCTATTGTGAAAGACCTCTGCTGCTTTTTAAATCTTTTGCACTGAACAAGACCCAGTGAAGCAGAGACCAAACGTGATTCCAGATGGGAGCCTAACAGGCTATTCAGATAACACAAATTGGTCGCTGGCAATTGGTTGTTTTTAAAACATCAGATTTTTCACAAAAGGGCTAATCTGAGTTAAATGGAAGAAAACACAGGCTGGCGTTTTGATGCTGACAATGTCACATGGACACCGAAAAATCTGCACATGTGAGCAGCACAGATCCCACAACACATCCACCCAACTGGAAGCCCCCCAAGTCAACAAACTGCTTGGCACTCATCTTTGAAAAGAACATTTATCCCCTATTTACCTCTGCCTTGCCAGAGGCTGCCCTCAGGGAAAAGGTGTGAAGTGAACTCTCAATTAGCTGTTTGCCTTTCCTGCAGAACAGTAATAGGCAGAGCCAAGTAAAAGTGCCAATGCCATTTAAGAGACTGGATTGCGGATTTCCCAATGCAGTTGACAGTACTGTCTTCGAGAATACATTATATAGCAGTTAAAACATAACTGGATCATTTGACAGGAATGCAGCGTTGCCTTCCTTTGCTATACTGTATTAATTTCTCCTGAAGATGGCATTTCAAACAGGAATATAGCACCACAGCATTTAACTGATACAAAATATGAGCACCTATATGACTCTGCCTGCTGACCATATGCTATTGGGATTGATCTCATACCTCTTTGCTTAAGCAAAAAACAACAGCCAGCCAGGACAATGCAATTTCCTTCTTTACTAAAGAAGGCATTTTAGTAGTGCCCAGAGATCACTGCTTTCTTCATGTATTCTGGAGCTGAAACCCTGTTGCATTGCATCAGTTTTCGTGAACCAGCTAACTTCTGTAAACATATTTCCAAAGCTACTTAAGTCACCCCTTGTGGTGGGAGAGACTGACTTATGGGAGTCTTCTCTACCACAGAATGCACCCTGCGGTGGAAGACTATCAATAAAAACCCTAGATTTTAGTGAGGTTCTTTCTCTTCCCCTCACTCCATCCTTTAGTCTAGCACAGAGGTAGCTAATGTAGTGCCTTCCAGATGTTACTGGACTCACAACAGCCACAGTCCAGAAAGGCCAAAGGTCAGGGATGTTGGGAGCTGGAGTCCAGCAGCATCCAGATAGTACTACAGTGATTAATCCCTGGGTTAGGAACAGAGACCAGTGAAACAGAGCTACAGGTTTGAACTCTTACTCAAGACTCTCAAAGCACCACTCACTGCTCGTCTCCCAACAGATGATCACACTCAAAGCCCAGCAATGCTCTTCATCCACCAGATCCCAACTGAGTTTATTATAGCACAACACCCAAAACTGATTCAACCGACCTAGAACTGAGAACAATCATTCCTCATGAAAGGCTCATTTGCTCCCCCCTCCACACAACACACACTCATTCACACTCCTAACCACACCACAGTACATAATGCAGTCCTGTTCTACAAACTGAGAATGCCATCCAGAGAGAACACTGCGTCTCATTCCAAATGTAAATTATGGGACTAATTATAGGACGTGAGAGATGAGTCAGGCTTCACCGAGAATGGTTTACAGATGGACATCTGCTGTGACAACTGAAAACACACATTGCAGAAAGTTTATCTGATGATGTTTCACCTTTGGTGTTAGATTTTAAGCAGCCGTCACTAACAATAAGGCCTGTGTTATCCAGGAGCAGCAGACTGCACACTGCAAATCTGAAGCCGAACACCAAAGGTTAGGTGGTTTCAGAAGAATAGCAAAGGATATGCATGAGAAACAATCTGCACACAACGGCAAAATTCACTGAGAAATGAACAAGTTAGAATTGATGCTTGGGAGACCAATGGAAGTTCTCAGCAAAGACATCTGCAGAATAGCACTTAAGTTACTGAGCTGCCTAGAAATCTCAGACTGATAGGTGCCATCTTCCACATCTGGTATTCCCCAGAATCATAGAATTGTAGTGCTGAAAGGGACCCCAAGAGTCATCTAGTCCAACCCCCTGCAATGCAGGAATCCTGCTTACCTTCCTTTAGGATAGGGAACTTCAGATCAGGCCTCTCTGTCTAGCCCTAGGGACTTTCTCCCCAGGCAACATCCCTCATTGGCCTTGCTTCAAACCTTCCTTGAGTGTTTTTGCCTGTGTGGGATTTGTCCTTAAACTCAGGTAATGCCTCACGGTGTTCAGGATGGAAGGCAGAAAGGGATGTGTGAGTGTGTACAGAAACTAGCCAACTGCAGAGTGGTAAAGTTTACATTTGTTGTTTTGCCCACTCTTGCCTCTGGCCCCATCCACCACTATGATGTGGCCCTTGGAAGTTGGCTCAAAAGGGAATGTGGCCTTTGGGCTGCAATTGGTTTTCCCCAACCCCACCCCTGCCTTAGGGCTTCCCACACATCAGAAGGCGGCCAGTGTCTTTGAAGACAGGCCTGTCTGAGTAGGTGGGTGGAGAGCATAGAACACCTCTGCATCACCCACTGCTTTGTCCCCTAACAGTAGAGTTCCACTAACGATGAGAAAAACAGCCAACCTGCTATAAACTACACCTCCCTACACAAGTACACAAGTGTCTTGGCTGCTCTCTTGCTGCATTTGAAACTGAGGGCCCCGTTTCAGGAGAAATCAACAATTTAATTGGAGCTGAAGACAACCAAGATGACTTGGTGCCCTTTTAAAAATTTATTCTTCCTAGGAAGCAAAGACTGCAATTCATGTCCATCTGTGCAGAAGGAAATATTCACATCTGCAAGCAACTGTAGGCATAGAAGCATGCCGACGGTGGAAGTCGGCACTGAAGTAACATCAGAACTAGTTACTTCAGGGGCATAAAAACAGCTTATAAAGGAAGTACTATAATTCACATTTCAAACACGCACAAAGTGGTCAGTCAAGCAATCTATATACGTGTGCGTGTCACAGATTCACCTGGTAAACTATTGGCTGTTTGTCCCCCAAAACATTTTTGTTAGATCTGGCATAACAGACACAATGGTTCAATTCAGACACCATGCCAAACCATGGCTAAAGAAGCTTGATCATGGTGCAGCTCATCATCCAAGTTTTGTCACAGGCCAGCAAGTCAGAACAGAGGACCAAGATTTGCAGTGGATTTACAAAACATGGCTTTGCATAATGTCTGAGTTGGCAACTATTTTCAGCCATCTCCTCTGTCTCCCTGGGACACTATATTATGGGAGGGAGCGGGTGGCACTGTGGTCTAAACCACTGAGCCTCTTGGGCTTGCTGACTGGAAGGTCGGTGGTTTGAATCCACGTGATGTGGTGAGCTCCCGTTGCTCTGTCCCAGCTTCTGTCAACCTAGCAGTTTGAAAGCATAGCAGTTCAAGTGGATAAATAGGTACCACTGCGGTGGGAAGATAAATGGTGTTTCCGTGCGCTCTGGCTTCCGTCATGGTGGTCCATTGCGCCAGAAGCAGTTTAGTCATGCTGGTCACATGACCCAGAAAGCTGTCTGTGGACAAATGCCAGCTCCCTTGGCCTGAAGCGAGATGAGCGCCACACACCATAGTCTCTTTGACTGGACTTAACCATCCAGGGGTACTTTACCTTACTTATATTATGGAATGTGAACAAATGAAGTGCCGAAGGTGGAAATGAAAAGCAGACAATGAAATGTAAGCCTTGGTTTGCCTGTGGCCCATTTGGAAACTCAAACCATGGTTGGGTTTAAAAATAAAGTAGGCATAAATAACAATTTAGCACAATGTAGAAACTGAGCCAGAAGATCCACAATTTAAAGGTCTAGATATACTAATAAATGTTCACTGTTTATGCAGGTGTGGTGATTACAGATGTAGTGCGAGTCCAGGGCTGGCTACTAGCTCAAATCCCCACTCAGACACAAACTCACTGGGTGCTAATGAGCTAGTCAATATCAATGTATCTCACAGAGTTGTTAAAATAAAAATGGGGAAGGAATCTTTGAATGAAGAGCCAGGATACAAATCAATAATCAATCAATAATTGATACACAGAGAATAAATGGCACATTAAAACATGCAAGTCCCTTCTGTGTCAGAGAATGCTAAGAGTGTGAACAGTAGAGGGTTGTGTGTGCAACAGGCTAGTGAAGCAACCTGTTCACCTGATGAAATATAGACACAGTCAAAGCCACAAATAGCTATACAAAGCTTTCAGAGGCAAATCAGATGCAACAGAGTGTTATGTGTATAACTCATTGTTATCTTATTCTTCCAAGCTGCCTGTCATAGCAAGTGGGTGAGGAAAGAATTGTTCAGGCCCTATGTGAAAGATATTGTCCAGAGACTCACCACAGGGTGGGGCCTGCAGAACTTCCAAAGCCCTCCCCCTAAAAGTAGCTGCCAAGTGCGCAGAGTACCCCAATTCCATGTCCAAAAGGAAAACCAGGATTCCACTGAAGGGTGAAGAATTGCAACCAAACAGCATGGAGGGAAGCAGGGTCCAAGAACAATCAAGACTTGAGTGGAAAAGAAGCATTCTCCATTTACACAATAACTCTTCCCACACCTTCGTCTCACACTTCACTCCCCCCCTCTCTCTCACACATACACACCCCTACCTCTGTCTCTATACAAATCCCAAGGGAGGAATGAAGGGATCAGAAAGCAGGGAAAATTTTGATGTGGGGAAAAGGGACACCCACTGCCCTCTAGATACTGGGAACAATGGGGCATTGGATATGTATGTACTCCCTACACCAATGGTTTTCCTGACTGCCCAGTCCTACCTTTTTGCTCACCAAGGCAGTGTCTATTAAACAATACATTTGTAAATAGACATTTGTGGGGGCTGTTTATGTGCATGTGAGACAAGATAGATTTCTGAGCAAAAATATCCTTGAATTTGCACAGGTCTCCAATGATTCTCGCCCAATGAAGAAGCTGGGATTGGGAAGACATATCAGAAAAGGAAAAGAGCCACCAGTTAGTCTGCAGCAGTAACATTCAAAATAATGCTGTGGCAATTTAAAAGCTAACTTGATTATGTTCCGAGCTACTGTAGGCAATCACCTAGTGGTCCATGTTGGAAATGAACAGAGGGATCTGGGTTCAATTCCATAGTCAGTCATGAAACTCGCTGGGTAACCATGGCCAGTTAGAATATCCCAGCTTAACCCACCTGCCTGGGTTGTTCTGAGGAATAGTGAGAGAATATCCATGTATGCAATCTTCCTTGGCAGAGCAGGATTTTTTTAAAAAAGAATGAGAAACAGTCAATAATTCAAGCCCACTTTCTTCAAGCATCTGACAAATTAAGGAGCTACAGAAACTAAAGCAAAGAAATTAGGCTGGAAGGCACAACAGCAATAACCAGGATAAATGCTGCATAAAACTAGGGATGTGACAAATCCCTGCAATACCAGTGTAGAGAAACTAGTGTGGCAATAAACACAACCTACTCACGTCCACCCAGAATGGAGTTTAAGACATTTATAGAAATCTTCTGATGCTAAGTAATCTTACATCATCTGCTTAAAAGGGCACCAGCTTGAAATTTTGGGACATGATTCATCTTATACAAAACTCTTACATTTTGCTTTGAAGCCGTTTTAAGAAAGCACAGAACACCCTGTACATGGAAGGTGCTTCTAATGTTTATCTGGACTGCAAAAAAAGCACATGTTCTCAAATCAGATAGGTGGGTGAAGTGACAACTACTCATCGCTATGAATTCTGATGGAGCCAGTATCAACCCAAATCTCTCACTGAAGTATATAAGCAGCCCAATCCACTGGCACTTGAAAGCTAAGGAATTGGATTCAAGGCTATTTAAGTTTCGTGAAAGATGTGGAACAAAATAGGCTTGACTCAAAGCAGTCAGGTTTAACTGGCTTGTTCACTGGGACAATCTTGTAAGTAACAAGCCTGGTCTCTACAGGAAGCAAGGAATTCCATGCAGGTGAGAGGACACACTGGCAGGCAGAGAAGAAATAGAATGCTCCATCACTCCTTCTGCAGCCTGCTTGATTTCCATGTTAGAGACAGAAAAGAGCCCCTTGCCCTGCACCCAGCACAAAATCCAAGTGGGCTGGCAGAGGAGTAATAGAGCATTCTATCTTTCTTCTGCCAGCCTACTTAGCAGAAGACAAAGCTTTGAACCCTGAGTTGCCATGTTGTCTGCAAAGGAGGAGTCATCCCTTTCTCCATGGCTAGCAGAGAAATGCAGGCTTCGCAGATGGGATGTGTAGGCCAGTAGCTTATAAAGGTTTAATTACAAGGCTGCATTTAGTACTAGACACCACAATGAAATGTACAGCCCATCTCTCATACAAACCACCAACTTGAAAAACCAAGTTTGGGTTCAATGTAGACCAACCCTCTTCTGGCGCACTGATCCTGTCAAACTATTGCTGTGTTGTGCCAATCATATACTGCACGGTTTGAGAAACAGCACTAACTATAGCTAACTGTAGTTAAGAATCATTATAGTGTTGGACTAGGACCAAGACAACTCAGTCATAAATCTGGGTGTGGGTGACTATGGCTCAGTCACATATTCAGCCTAACCTTCCTCACAGAGGTTGTGAAGGAAAAAAGAGATAAGAGAGAACAATGGACATCGTCTCACTGAGTTTTTGGGAAAAGTGCAGGATTCAAGTGTAACAAAAGGTGTTGCCCCAACTCAGATCACACCAAGCTATGGTTAGAGCAAACCAGGAAATGGAGAGTGTCTGAGTCTGTACCCACTGAGTAAACAGCCTGATTGAATGCAGGCCCACAGGGAATTTTAAAAATTCATGGAAGATTAGGTTATTAATGGTTAACTATGATTGGTTAATCTCCAGGTTCAGAAACAGTGCATCTCTGAACACCAGTTGTTGAAGAACAGACATGCCCTCTTGTCTTGTATTGCCCAGAGCCATCTGGTTGGTCACTGTGGGCAGAAGGATCCATGCTAAATAGACCTTTGGCACTTTGTAAGTTCTTATCACCTAAAAGCCATGGGGAGGAGGGTGGATACTGGTACTTCCTACTTATACTGTAATGTGCGCAAATGGCTGAAAAAGGTCAGTTGGTGCTGGTAAACGAGCAATCATTCTCTCACCGAAAGAGGCAGCTTCCTCTTCAAGGAGAAAACCCCACCCTCATCCTAACACCCATAACTGGCTTGAACTGTGCAGCTGTTCTTTGGTGAAACGTGAAGAGATGAAGGCAGATAAATAGTCTGAAGAGGACTTTATAACAGTAATCCTAAGCAGACCCATTAAGCCATGGTGATGAGCAGTAGGCTGTCCGGTTGCCTAAGCAAGGCCCCAAGAGAAGTTATACAGAAGCTGGCTTTTGTTTTTCCTTTCAGGCCAGAAATGAATGCGTGAGCAGATAAGACTCTATTACAAAGCTCCCTTGAACAAAGTGGGACTTCTGAGAAAGCATACAGAGGATGATGCTAATCTGCAAGCAACGCTAAGAACTCAAAACTTATTTTTCCAACAGGACAGTTCACTTTATGAATAATGTGGAATATGAGCCTCCTGATAGTCAGTGGTAATAGTGGCGCTTGTCTCCTGGGATATCCTCCAGCTAGCAGGAAGCCTGGGGGCAGCCAGCTTCAACTGTCTCTACAGAACAGAGCTGTCTGGCCTCATCTAATACAGGGTACAGAGGTCAGCTGAGCATAAATATTAGCTAAGAGACTTGTATCCTAGTTTGGGATGGCTGTAGCACCCCCACAGAGGGAGGGGAGTCTTCTTCAGGTGGCAACAGAAAATGCCAACCCCTTGGTGACAGTATCAGCAATTGTACAGAATGAACTAGTAGGTCTAGCAGGGGACAAAAACTTGCACATTCTATCTCACTAAATCCAAACTCCAACCTCTGTGCATTTTCACATGCTTCAAAGAGAAGCCATATTTCCTTTTAACAGCTGCCCTTCATAAGAGTTTTCATGCCAAAAGGAGACCTATCTTAGGGGACTTTTGGAAGGAGGTGGCACTAATATGGGGAAGCTCATCCACCCAAAGCATTTTTGGATCCTAGCTGCCAAATACACAGTCACTATGCAGAGGAGGCCAATAATCAACAAATCTGGTTAGATGCAGCAAAAAGACAAGACGGTTTGTAAATTGATGAGGACACCCGTCAGGAGCAGAGAGTCCTTACAGGAAATGGTATGTGATAAGAGGAGACAGGAGGCTCAGCCACACATCCCTCCAAAAGATCAGGATCTTATCCTAAACATCAACAGCTGTCAGCACTCACCTGGAGTTTAGGATTGGAGGGATTTAAGCACTTCAGAAAGAATATGCACACATTTATTGGATTAAATATTATCAACCCTAAAATTTGGAGCCACTCAAAGCCACATGACCATCAGTTCTGGGGTCACTTAATCAAACATAAAACATCACTCTTTCTTCAGTTAGTGTCTCAGATGTTCACTGGTACCTACTTAACTAACTACAAACATAATATTAATTAGCTACCCAGACGCAAACTATTGAACAAATGCTCAAGCAGCAAAAGGGTAGACACCCTCCCTCTCCAATGATCCCTAGCTAGCAGGACCAGTGGTCAGAGATGATGGGAATTGTAGTCTCAAAACATCTGGAGGGCCAAGGTTGAGGAAGCCTGATATATGCTTACCCATGCAGTAGCAAAAATTCTAATTTGCATCTGTTGTAGTTAAGCATGGCTGAAGATACCAAGTTGTTTGAGAGTAAATCAATCAAATTTAAGACACTGGGCTCTGGGACACATGTCCTTTGATGCCAACTAGAATCTGGAATAGGTACAGGATATGTGTGGGGTTTGTAAAGTGCCCCCTTGCATTCCCCACATCCACTGTATGAAACCTGAATATGTCCAAATATTTTAATATGTAAACTGTGAAACCTTCTAAACACTTAATCCTTAAGAGCAAAGCTAACAATTCTAAGAAATATGCATTACATGGCCCCATGAGTCAATGCCTTACAGCCAGTTCCTTGTTGTGAGTTGCTCCCCCACACCTGGTACTTCCACATTGTCTGGGGAGTAGTACTTAATGAGTCAGACTAGCAAGTCTCCATATCATTAAGCATTTCCAGAAGTGTTCCTCAAATACAAAGCAATTATCCCATGAAAACACACATCTTGCCTCCATCCCACAGGTAGGTTGCTTGCTGCATCCCTCAGGTGCTTGTGTTTGTGTCTGTTTAGAAATGCTGGAGTGTGGTGCGACCACACTTGGATTTTGTAAGGATTGTGTGTTTGGAGGACAGAAGTGTTCAGAGTTATGGCTAAGAAAGTGTGCTAAGAAAAATCCTTGGTTTGAGCCTACTCTCTTATCAGTCACTCACTGAGATCCTTAGGCAAGACCAGGGGTCAGCAACCTTTTTCAGCCATGGGCTGGTCCACTGCCCCTCAGACCATATGGTGGGCCTGACTATAATTTTTTTTGGGGGGAGGGGGGATGAACGAATTCCTGTTGCCCCACAAATAACCCAGAGATGCATTTTAAATAAAAGGACACATTCTACTCATCTAAAAACATGCTGATTCCCGATGGGCCGGATTGAGAAGGCGATTGGGCCGCATCTGGCCCATGGGCCTTAGGTTGCCTACTCCTGGGCAAAACACTCTCACCCCTCCTCAGCTCACACAATTCAAAATGTGATGATATTCACCAAACTCGTAGGGTTGTTGTAAGGATTGTGGAGATAACAAGTGGGACGTAGGACAAAATGAAGTGGTGTCTCTTCACCCCTTAGGCAGGAGTGCGCCTATTTAGGATGGCTGACAACCAACCAGTCAAGCTGCCCTCCTTCTGGATATTCCATTCCATTCTACTCCACCCTTGCTTTTCCTATGGATTCTCTAGGGTGTTTACACACCTGAAAATGTCAGGGTAGCTCCTAAGCATATACTTCCCTCCCATTTCTCAGTTGTCCTCTTTTAGCTACATATCTCCAGGTACACATCACCCCCACAATTCACTATTAGAGCATTGTTGAACATTTGTAAGCAAAATATAAATATTGTATTTATGCCAAGACTGTAAGGTGGGAAAAGACATGATGAAAACACATCGGTCCTACCTAGGAACCTTAAGTGGATTTGAAGAGAAGAGTGGAAAAAAAGAGAATAACAGCAAGTAGAGAACCCTCAAATAAGGGTTCAAGAGCAGCATCTTTTCCTTCTGCCGCCCTTCAACCAGAGTGGGGAGGGGAATCTATAATCACATTAAGGTCGCAGTTCCTTTACTTCAAGATTCACATGCTGGCATCCGAGGAGGAAGTAAAAATGAGACAGAAAAGGAAACTGCCACATCCTTTAAAGATTGTATCAACACTATCTCTTCTCTTTCCCTCACTCTCATTTTACATAAAGCTTATCAAGAACTGTGACACTGCCACAGCCTCAAATAAAATAAAATGAGTTTTATTGAAGGGCAGTATAAAAACCCTGTAATAAAAAATATATTAAATCATGTCAATGACAATTATGAAATCCCACCCCTCAATATTTGCAGAGTCTTATAATGCAACAGCCTTGTTTTCAAAATCTCCCAAGGATTGTCATGATACATAAACCCCACCCCACAAAATAAGCATAAAGCTGATTTGTTCTACTTGCCAGATTGCTGTATTTTGGTTCTGTTTTAATTTTGGTTTATGTAGAATGTATTGCACAACACATCCTGGAGTACATATTTTTTTTATAAACAGAAGTCAAGACTTGGCTCCACTGTGATCGGATCAGCCCCTACCCCCTTGTGTCAAAGAACATCAGATATGGCTCTTCTCCAGTAGGCAGAGGTTCAAGGGCAGCACCAGGGAAGAACCAGGATGAAGAAAGGAATAATCCCATCACCACTTGTGTTACTTCCATTCTTGATACCAGATTTTAAAATGCTTTGTTGTTGTGTGAAAATATTTTCATAAGACAGCCTCTCAGGGATATAAAGTGGGATAAACGTACTCTTCATCCAGGCCTTTAAGAGATATGTTTTAAAAGACCACGCTCTATTCTTATTATTGTTAAGTGTTGTAAACATTTTCAGTATTGCATGTTTACACTGTTGCAACCCACGCCCAGGACTTTATGGTGGATGGCAGGTAAGAAACCTAAATAGTAACATAAGGGAAGCCTGCTGGATCCGGCCAATGGTCCATTAGTCCAGCGCCCTGTTCTCAGTGTCCAAGCAGATGCCCCAAAGGGAAACCCTCAAGCAGGGCCAGAGCACAAGAGCACTCTCCCCTCCTGCTACTGGCATTCAGAAGCATTACTGCCTCCAGCAATGGAGGCAGACCACAGCCGCCATGATCAGCAGCCATTGACACTGCTCTCCTACATGAACTTGCCTAAGTCTCTTTTAAAGCCAATTAACAGTAAGCAATATTCGTTTTAATCGAATCTGAAAGTGGCATCTTCACACTATTGGAACTCGTCCCGTGACCTTACAGGGAAGGGCAGTTAAGAAATGTAATAACTACAATAATAATAATAATCCACCGCCCAGCTTCTTGACAAAATTGGGAGTTCGATCTACGTCACGGAGCCCCTTGCCGTAAATTATTCCACCCGATGTGGAAAAGCTTTCCTTGACGTTATCTCCCGCTACCAAGAGAATTGGGGGGACTGTAAGGGTTGTGACGTCACTGTGACGACGACGAGGATGAGGAGGCCCCACCTTGATCCAATGTGGCGTCAAACACCCCCCCTCACTTCAAACGGGAAACCAGAGAACGGAATTGGAGAGGGGTGAGGTAGCTGAGCGAGGCCTACCCAGGCCCAGAGTTGCTTTACCTGAGGATATTGTGGGCCTCCATGCTGCGGTTTTGGTTGCTGGAGCAAACCACAGCCACCCGGAGCGGCGAGGAGGGCATGGCTGGACGCCCGGCGGCGAGGAAGGGGCCGGGGCGGGGGCCTGGGGAGGGGAAGGGTCGAAGAGGGAAAGGCGGCGGGTGACGGCAGCGAAGGGCCCGCGGTGAGGTTCCCAGGCGGTGGCGGCGGCGGCAGCAGCGGCGCTTCCCTTCTCGTCTCTCTCACTCTCACATACACAAAATGGCGTCCGCTGGGACCGGAAGAGGCGGGGCTGGCCGACGTGTCCGGCTCTATGAGCCGCGCCCCGCCTGCTTTCGCTGCGACCTTTTTCGCCTTCCCTTTCCAATCATAGAGAAGCGGAAGTGAGGGACAGAGTGTCTCGCCAAGGGTTTTTGTTTTTTTTAACCTTTCTCCTCCCCCACCTCCTTCTCGTAGTTTCCCATGACAACGACGACAATGAGCGGGAAGTTGGGTATTTATGCGCCAGGGGGAGAAAGCCTCCTCCCCCGCACTAGCGGAGTGACATTTGCATATCTCTATGGAAACGGGTAGAAGGGCAAAGGGCCTAGCGAGAACCTTTGAAAAGGGGCGGGGAGTAGCCGCCGCCGCCTCAGTTTTAACTGTCATTGCTTCCCCCAAAGAATTCTGGGAATTGTAGTTTAGGGGGCCGCATGAAACAAATTCCCTGGTAGGAAGTCCTTCGGGTCTCACGACTACATTTCCCAGTTTGCTTTGCCCTCCACTCAGGAAACCTGGGAAATGTAATCCTCAGAAAGGCAAAAACATATCTGAGGGGCTCTCAGAGGAAATGGCAGTTAAAGCAGGATTAACTCTGAGTGGGAAATGTGTGGCCCTTCCGAAACTGAAAAGGTTATTAAAACTTTTACGCCTTATCACAAAGGATGCTGGGAACTGTAGTTTTTTATTTTAGTTTTATTTAACATTTGTATAGCACTTAAGCAAAAGCTTTAAGTGCTTTAGTATAAGTATTAATATTATCAATTAAAAAGTTAAAAATGAGGCATTAAAAACATAGTTGGAAGGTGGTGCAGGAAATTCTCAGTAGTGATCCCTCTCTTTTGATTAACCTATGCAGAAGAGTTTCCCAAGACCCTTAAAAAGCTAAAGAACCGCTGACAGTTAAATCCAGTCGCGTTATCTACTTGCACTTTTTTGGCATGTTTTTGAACTGCTAGGTTGGCACGGCTCAGTGGTTTACACCACAGTGCCACCCGTATCCCTCGCCAAGACCCTTAGGGAAGGGTTACAGCCCAGGATTACCATGAAGACAGTATCCCAAAGCTAGTGGTGTCACAATGCAGGGCCCTGGTGATGTTATAAGAGAGTGCCTGTGGTGTCACAAGGCTTCCAACTCTGGAAAAGCACAAAAAATATTGCAAGAGTTAAGGCAGAGCCCAGAAGGTGAAGGAAGGTGGTATGAAAGCGAAAAAAGGGATATTCGTGGGAAAATTGGATTCATTCTGTTAACGGAAAAATCTGAGGGCTCCCTTGGACAAAAAGTAAAGACACCAACCAGGATAACTTGAAGCAAAACAGCAGCCTGTAGGCTTGGCCTTTATTGAACTGTTGCAACAGGGTATTCCCTTCACTTGCAAGAGAGAGGAAAGACCCAGAACAATGGCCTGCAAGACCTTATAAAAACTTTTGAAATTCCCCTCCTCTAGGTCAAGCCCACCCCCAGAAACATCATGCATACATTACAGAAAGGAGGGGTTGACATCATGCATACATTACAGAAAGGAGGGGTTGAGGGAGGAGTTGTGGTGGTAACCTAAGTGTCCTGTCACCTGGCTGGTTCCTCCTTTCCCCCTCCCCATGAGTACTTTCCAGGTGACAGAAAGGAGTTTGCAGTTTCCTGCCCCCAGAGGGAAAATCTGATTATTGTCCTTTGTTTCAGTCTGTGCTGAATCCATTCCCATATGCAAGTTCTTTGTCATTTTGATTGTCTTCTGTCTGGGGTTATCAGGGCTGACATAGCAACTGGGCAGGGCTCCTGTGGATGTGCTGGTATGCTGAAGGGATTATGGCCGGACCAGAAACCAAGCCACCCTCCTTTGATAGTAAAATAAAAATGGAACAGTGCAAATCCGATGTATGGTTGATTTTCTATGAATTTATAACAGAAATGTGGCGTATGTAGTGTGTGAGTGTGAGTGTGTGTGTGTGTGTGTGTGTGTGAAGTTTGTACAAACAGAATGATTGGGGTGGGGGGGTTCCTGCTACAGTTCCTCTCCCCCTTTTGATTTTCATTGAGAAGAATTGAAAACCGGGAGAATTAAAAAGAAAAAAACCTCATGCCCCCTGCTTTTTTCAGAGTAATGAGTGAAAGCTATCCTTTCACTGTCTCAAAAGCCCCTTCAGAACAAAATACAGTACAAACATAATTATCATAACATGAAGGTCACACTCATAAACACAAAGAGAAAGAGACTGGAGAACTGAACACTCTTTGTACTTTTATTAAAGTTACAATCTTGCAGATGAGCTTTATAATCATCATAATAAGTATACATCCTTCTTAAAAGCACTTTCGGTGGATTGCACCCGCACCAAATTCTTGGTAGTCCTCACTGGTAATCCACATGGGTACAAAAGAGTCCAGGTGAGTTAGAATGGATCCTCCCAGCCAGGCAGCGCACATAGTATCTGGAGGTGCTATGATTCGCAGCGGAACCCCCTGTGGGACTTGGTGTTCTATCTCTTTAAAAACCCTCTCCTCAAGACCCTGGAAAAGTGATGATCCGCCTGAGAGGACCAGGTTCCCATAGAGGAGGCTGCAAATATCCCCGTCACACTTTCTAATGCTCTTGGTGATCATGGCTTGGATGCCCAGCGCCTCAACACCGATTATCTTTGGCACGAAAAGGATTTCTGGTGCTTGGCAGAGGTGGAGATTGAGTGTGATGGTGCTTCCATCTGGCAGCTTGAAGACTTCAGCTTTTCTTTCTGCTTCCTGCTTGGGATCCAAAGCCACATAGCAGGACTTCTCTTTGATGCTCTGCACCATGATTTTCTTGGCCCTGCTTAAGGAAGGCTGGCTGTTTTCCAAAAGGAGGCTGGTGAGGTAATTGGTAATGTCCCTCCCCGCCACATCAAGTCTGGACACTCCGTGGGGTAGGCAATATCCTTCATAGATGGGGACAGTATGAGTTACTCCGTCTCCGCTGTCCATCACCAACCCAGTGGTGCGTGCGGACGCGTAAAGGGCCAGTGTGGCTTGGACCGAGAGGTACAAAGCTGGAACCTGAAAGTGTTCAAACATCATCTCTGTTGTTCTCTCCCGATTCAACAGTGGATTCAGTGGTGGTTCAGAGAGCAGCACAGGCCTCTCGTTGGCTTTCACTTTAAGCTCCTGTTTATAGATGTGTTTCCAGAGGTTCTCCATGTCATCCCAAGACGTAATCACGCCACGCTCAACAGGATAATTCAGCAACACGGCACCATTCTTAGAGAAAGCCTTCTCCCCAATGTAGTAATCCTCCGTGTTCTGTTTAAGGTGTCCAACAACGGATGTAATAAGCGATCGTGGTTCAGACTCACCTGAGATCCCAGCTTTGCATGACCCAGATCCATTATCAATTATCACGGCTGGCGTTTGGAGCAGCTTGATATCCAACATTGCACTGTTGGCAAAAGAACCCAAATACTAAGAGCTCAGTGATTTCCATGAGGCATCTCTAAAAGATGCTGCAATGTCTGACCATAGAACATTCTAGAATCCTGGCATCACAAACAGGCAAAGCTGCTTAAAATTCCAGCTCTATTTACACCCTGAACTCATACCTCTCAAGTGTCCCGATTTAACCGGGACATCCCAAATTGACAGAAGCCGCCCCAGCTTCTGACCCCAATCGTGGATGCCCCTTTTGGCTCCTGTGCTCCAGCCACGCCAGAGCGTGGGACCAAAAGGCGGGCTTTTTTCAGTTCTGGCACGAGTCAGTTGGCTAAAACCAGATTGCAAGACCAAGAAACGGAAGGAAAAGTTACCTTCCCCCCACGTGTCATCTCTCCTCTTCCTCCCTCCGCCATGGCACTTTTGTCTGTGGCGCTGGTGGAGGAGGAGGAGGCAGGTCTTGTCCACTCTGTGTCTCCCGAAGCTGCACAGGCTGGGTCGACCATTCAGTAGGCTTCTCCGGTCCACACAGCATCTCTAGATGCAGTGGAGGCCAGCATGACTTTCTGGTAGGCTCCTCCAGTCTGCACCGTGCCTCCCGAAGCAGTACAGGCCTGGGAGACCTTCCGGTAGACCGAATTTTCATCACAAAATGTTGGCAGGAATGTGAACTGATCTTGCACTTGTCCCACTTAAATTATCTTGGGGCCCTTACTTTATCATGGGCGCTCCTTCGTGTGTTTTGCAGGTATATTCTGCAATTTGCCATTGACACAATAAGCATGTTGCTGGGAGACCTATACATTCACACATAATTCCACTGTATTAGTTGTTCTGCGGTGCTTCTCCAGTGTTACCATAATACTGCTGTCTAGAAGGGAACTCCTGTGCTATAGCTTGGTGGTCTCCTCAGGGAGACTCGCCTGGCTCCTTCATTACATTATCTCTAGACGCGAGACAAAAGCATTCCTCTTCTCCCAGGCCTTTGGCTAATTAAACTGTGGTTGGGTTATTGTTTTTGTTTGTTATTATGCTATGTATTTCTGTATTTTTATATTGTTTACCACCCTGTAATGAGTGGATGAAGGGGGTATAAAAAATAAATAATACTAATTAAATCATCATCATCATCATTTATTACTTATATCCCACCCATCTGGCTGGGTTTCCCCAGCCACTCTGGGCGGCTTCCAACAGGAGATTAAAAATACATTAAAACATCAGCCATTAAAAAAACTTCCCTAAACAGGGCTGCCTTCAGATGTCTTCTAAAATTCAGATAGTTGTTTATTCCTTTGACATCTGATGGGAGGGCGTTCCACATGGCGGGCGCCACTACTGAGAAGGCCCTCTGCCTGGTTCCCTGTAACTTTGCTTCTCGCAGGGAGGGAACCGCCAGATGGCCCTCAGCACTGGATCTCAGTTTCCGGGCCGAACAATGGGAATGGAGACACTCCTTCAAGTATACTACTACTATTACTACTACAGCTCAACAAAAGCAGAATGTACACAAACACAAAACCGCATTTGTGGTGTTTCAGAAGTTATGGGACACGCATTTCTGGAAACATAGCAGTATGTACACCCTGAAACATGTACAGTATTGAAAGCAGAGTCACTTAAAACTTTCCCAATGTCATCATGAGCACAAATAATCATGAATGCCCAGTAAAAAGGATGTATGGGTGGGTTTCAAGCTTCTTCCAAAGAATCCTAGGGATGCTAGTTAAGTGAGGTGGCACATGGCAGGACAGAGTCTCAAACAAATATGTGCTCTGCCAAGCTCACACTCCCAGCATGTTCGTCTCAGGAACGCCTGCACGGGCTTGGTCATCTTCACAGAATGGAAGATGTCAGCATCCCTAAAGATGTGCTCTATGGGGAGCTAGCTTCAGGCGCCAGGCCCATTGGCAGACCAACTCTGTGCTACAAAGATGTCTGTGAATATCACGTGAAGGATGGCAGTGTCAACCCTGCCTAAAGACAGACATAGCAGTGAATAGAGGAGAGATGCCTGCTGGGAGGAGCACAGGAAAAAGAAATACTGCGGCACATCTGCAGCAGCACAACCATTCGCCTCCATCTGCCCCAGCTGCAACAAAACATGTCTCTCCCGGATCAGTCTCTACAGCCACAGCAGGCGCTGCAACCTTCCAATATTTTCCTTCACCTCCAAAGGTGCACCCCTCCATTTTCTCCTTGCACTTACAAGATCCCTGGCTGCAGAGATTCAGGATCAAAGTTTTCCTTCTCCCAGATGGGCTACCTTCCCAGGTTGACAAGCCCCATCTGCCCCTCACTTCCCTCTACGGATGATTGTAGCCAAGCTGTACAGTGGTACCTCGGGTTAAGAACTTAATTCGTTCTGGAGGTCCGTTCTTAACCTGAAACTGTTCTTAACCTGAAGCACCACTTTAGCTAATGGGGCCTCCCACTGCCGCCGCACGATTTCTGTTCTCATCCTGAGGTAAAGTTCTTAACCCGAGGTACTATTTCTGGGTTAGTGGAGTCTGTAACCTGAAGCGTATGTAACCCGAGGTACCACTGTATATAAATTGTTTAAGTAAATAAAACAATAAAAAACTCACCTATCAGTTATTCTACATTATTTTAAATTCTATATGTACACACAGAGAGAAGTTTTTGAAACAGAGGTTAGATGGTCATCTGTCAGGGATTCTTTAGCTGTGACTCTTGCATTACAGGGGGTTGGACTAGATGACCCTTGGGTCCCATTCCAATTTACAACTCTATGGTACGTGGGGTGTGTGTGTGTGTGTGTGTGAGAGAGAGAGAGAGAGAGAGAGAGAGAGAGAGAGAGAGAGAGAGAATTACAGTTTCGAGGGAGATGGGTTTGGGGGAGAAAACCTTTGGCTATCACAGCACTGTATCACAATGTGGAAGCCTATAAGAGTAATGTTTTTTCTTTCATTTTTGAAATGAACTATGTGGAGAAAGCCTTGGGGGACTTTTAGCATCACAGTGCGGGACGTATGGAAGCAGTCAGTAAAAGGGTTTTTTTGTGTGCCCCCCCCTTGATTAAACAGTCATTACAGTGGTGCCCCGCAAGACGAAATTAATTCGTTCCGCAAGTTTTGTCGCCTAGCGAATTTTTCGTCTTGCGAATCACGAAATCCCATAGGAATGCATTGAAAATCAATTAATGCATTCCTATGGTCAAAAAAAGTCCAAACAAAGCCAAATTTGGTACAACAACAGTTTATTAACTGCTCTTTAAAGTCACACATACTGTAAAGAGCAGTTCAAAAATTGAAGGGAAAATAAATTAACTTTATAAACATGACAGAAAAACATTTAAAAATCAACAAAGTGCACAGTACATTTTCTAAGACTCTGGGGGACCACTCGAAGAAGGCTCCTCTTCCACTCTTTGCTTCTTGGTCAAGAACCTGTCCATAGTCTGCTGCTTCATCCGCCTTTTCAGCAACTCCCTGAAAGGCGACATGACCCTCGTATCATAAAAGTTCCCAACGTCATGTGCCACGTGCTTCTCAGGGTGGTGTAGATCTGCAAAAGTCTGCACCTCCTTCCACTTCAGGCAAATGTCCCTCAGTTTTTCGGAGGACAGCCGTTCCTCAGTTGCTTCCTCCTCTTCCAGTGAGGCCTGCTCCTGCGCAGCCTCTGCCTGCAGTTCGACCAGCTCCACGGTGGTAAGCTCGTCGCGTGCACCTCCACCAGCTCGCAGACGTCCTCCTCCGTGACCTCCAGGCCCATGGTCCTCCCCAAGGCAACAATGTCCTGCACCACTGTTGACTCTGGTGCATCAGAGTCACTTGGTGCCACACAGTCCGGCCACAGGCTGCGCCAAGCGCAATTCAAATTTCTCTGGCTGATCCCGTTCCAGGCCGTGGTGATCATCTTCAAGCAGGTGACAATGTCGAAGTGGTCCTTCCAGAATTCCCGCAGGGTGATGGTGGTGCAGTCAGTCACCTCGAAGCATCGCCTGAAAAGCTCCTTGGTGTAGAGTTTTTTGAAATTGGCGATGACCTGCTGATCCATCGGCTGGAGCAGTGGCGTGGTGTTAGGCGGCAGGAACATGATGTTGATGAAGCTGAACTCCTCCAACAAGTCCTCCTCAAGGCCTTTAGGATGGGCAGGAGCATTGTCCATCAGAAGCAAAGCCTTCAGCGGCAGGTCGTTGTCCAGCAGGTACTGCTTGACAGCAGGGCCAAAAGCAAGATTGACCCAGTCCACAAACAGCACACGTGTGACCCAAGCCTTGCTGTTGGATCGCCACATGACACTCAGCCGCTCCTTGTCGATCTTGTGTCTCTTGAAGGCCCGTGGGTTCTCCGAGTGGTACACCAGCAGGGGCTTGATCTTCAGGTCGCCGCTTGCGTTGGCACAGTAGAGCAGGGTCAGACGGTCCTTCATGGGCTTGTGGCCAGGCAACTTGGCCTCCTCCTGTGTGATGAAAGTCCTTTTGGGCATCCTCTTCCAAAACAGCCCGGTCTCGTCGCAGTTGAAGACCTGCTGTGGAACGTAGCCCTCCGTCTTCACAACCTCCAGGAACTCCGCTGCAAAGTCTTCAGCCGCAGGAACATCAGAACTGGCAGCCTCTCCATGCCTGACCACGCTGTGGATGCCAGATCTTGTCTTGAACCGTTCAAACCAACCTCTGCTAGCCTTGAAGACTTCTGGCTCGGCTGAGGTTCCTGGCTGTTCCCGGATGAGGTCAGCGTGCAAGGCCTTGGCCTTCTCACAAATGACGGCCTCAGACACTGTGTCCCCTGCACGCTGCTTCTCTTCTATCCAGATGAGCAGCAACTTCTCGACCTCCTCCAGAACAGCTGGGCGGTTCTTCACGATCCTGGTGACTCCCTTGGCTGCATCAGTCGCCAGGATCTTCTCCCTCATCTTCAGGATGGTCCCGATGGTTGATGGATTCCTCCCGTACTCCCTGGCGATGTCCGTCACACGCATTCCGCCGTCGTGCTTCCGGATGATCTCCTTCTTCATTTCCAGCGTCACCTTCTTCTTCTCGCCGGCCACCGCAGCAGCAGTCTTCTTGGGTCCCATGGCAGCACAGCTCTTACCTTCGTAAACTCAGAAGAAAAAAAAAAATCAGTGATGTGCTTCAAATCCAAAAAATTCAAAAGCACCCAGCCACCCACCACACAGAAATTAAAACCCAGAACCAAGGCCTTGAATCCCAAGCACCCCAACCCAAAATCCAAAATCCAAAAACCCCCAAAAAAGTTTTAAAAGTTTAACTTACCAAATGGATGCAAGAGAAGTTCTGGAAAAGCTTCAACAATCAATCACCGAAGTCTTCAGAAACCTCAAATCGCTGCAAAATAAGTTTTGGAAAAGCTTCAAAAATCACCAATGTCTTCAAAAACCTCAACTGCTCCCACAGACACCCACCCACCCACAACACAGAAATTGCAAACCCCTCCCCAACTGCTCCCCCAGCCCCTCCCCAACTGCTGCAAACCCCTCCCCAACTGTTCCTCCAGCCAGCCAGCACTCAGAAATTCAAACTCAGAAAAAAAAAATTGAAAAAAAACACCCTTGCCCAATGGTCACAGAAAATCATAAAAAATCCAAAAAAAGGCCCACAAGCCCCCAGATTCCTGCAGAAACCTCCCCAACTGTTCCCCCAGCCAGCCAGCACTCAGAAATTCAAACTCAGAAATTTTTTTTGAAAAAAAACACCCTTGCCCAATGGTCACAGAAAATCATAAAAATTCCAAAAAACGGCCCGCAAGCCCCCAGATTCCTGCAGAAACCTCCCCAACTGTTCCCCCAGCCAGCCAGCACTCAGAAATTCAAACTCAGAAATTTTTTTTTGAAAAAAACACCCTTGCCCAATGGTCACAGAAAATCATAAAAATTCCAAAAAAAGGCCCACAAGCTCCCAGATTATCGCAAACCCCCCCACAACACCAAGTCCTTGAATCCCAAACACCCCAACCCAAAATCCAAAACTCCCCAAAAAAGTTTTAAAAGTTTAACTTACCAAATGGATGCAAGAGAAGTTCTGGAAAAGTTTTGGAAAAGCTTCAAAAGTGAGCAAAGTCTGAGAAAAGGCTACCAAACCACGTGCTAACAGTTGCTCCTCGAAGTCAAGTCGCAACTGCAGCTCTTCAAGCTAAGCACCCTTGGTTTTAACGGTTTTTAGACAAAGGAAACAAAGTCGCGAGACGTTTTCGTCTTGCGAAGCAAGCCCATAGGGACATTCGTCTTGCGAGGCAAATCGAAAACGGAAAAACCTTTCGTCTAGCGAGTTTTTTGTCTTGCGAGGCATTCGTCTTGCGAGGTACCACTGTACTGCATCACCGTCTGAAACTCCTGGAAATGGTCAATATTTTTTAAATAGTGATTTAAAAAAAATTAAGCATCTTTTTTATTTTTTTGCCGGGTGGGGCATATGGCCTGCAGGCTGTGATTTAGCTACCCCTAAATCCTGCCAACCTAGCAATTTGAAAGTGGAAGTAGATAAATAGGTATCACTCCAGCGGGAAGGTAAACGGCGTTTCCATGTGCTGCTCTGGTTTCGCCAGAAATGGCTTAGTCATGCTGGCCACATAATCCGGAAAAACTGTCTGCAGACAAACGTTGGCTCCCTCGGCCAGTAAAGCAAGATGAGCGCCACAACCCCAGAGTTATTTGCAACTGGACTTAACTGTCAGGGGTCCTTTACCTTTACCTAAATTAAGATCAAACCAATCCATTCTTATGGAAATCAGCCCTGAGTGCTCACTGGAAGGACAGATCCTGAAGCTGAGGCTCCAATACTTTGGCCACCTCATGAGAAGAGAAGACTCCCTGGAAAAGACCCGGATGTTGGGAAAGATGGAGGGCACAAGGAGAAGGGGACGACAGAGGACGGGTGTTCCCGAAGCTACCAGCATGAGTTTGACAAAACTGCGGGAGGCAGTGGAAGACAGGAGTGCCTGGCGTTCTCTGGTCCATGGGGTCACGAAGAGTTGGACATGACTAAACGACTAAACAACAACAACAACAAAATTAAAATCAATGCTATCTCTGTTCCTTTCTCTTCAAATTATACATTGCTCCCCCCCCCCAATTCCTCAGTAGAGTTGTCGTGATGATTTCTTCTCTCCCTAGACTCTGCCTGCATTATTTAAGTGCCTTTGCTAACACAAAAAGGAAGAAAAAGCCCATCAAAGATATTCAGGGGCATCCTTCCTTTAATGCAATCAGCCGGCCGTGCGGGCAGCTGAGGAATGGCCGTAATTAGACTGCAGTGGAACGCGAAGGGCCGGCCATCTGGGGAAGGACAGTGACTACGTTAACCTAATTAAGGGTTTCCATCAAAAACTGACGTGCAAAGCAGCTTTGGTGTGGTTTGAGGGAGAATTACTGTGTCTCCTTCCCCCACCCACTTCCACCTCCGCTTCCACCTCTTCTTTCTGTGCAGAAAGTTGCCCAACAGAAAAGAATTCAAAGAGCTGCAGCAAAATTTTCAGAAACTGGTGGAACGCTGTGAGTAAATTATTTGGCTTGGACAAGGATGGGGCACCGTAGGGCAGGGGGCCAAATGCGGCCCCCGGCCTCTCTACCTGGCCCTGGGAATTCTCCCCTAGCCACACCCCTCAATGCCCCCCACCTAGCAAGTATTCTCATTCTCTCTTTTTAATTTTATTTATTGATACTGTTGTAAATAAAAATTGCCCTTTTCCCTTATGGGGTATCCAAGAGCCCATATAGAGTCCTTACATAGGTTCCCTATTGGTAGGAGAGAATAACAGGGGCCAACCAGAGAATATTGAGAAGCAAAGCAGCTAGTAAGCTTGATCTTTATTGATCTGTTGCAACAGGGTGCTCCCCTCACACGCAGGAGAGGAGGGACCTAGAAAAATGGCGTGCAAGGCCTTATAAAGACTTTTGAAATTGCCACCCTGTAGATCAAGACCACCCACAGAAACATACATCACAGAAGAGGCGGTCTAAAACAGAAAATTGAATATTGTTTTTCTCCTGTTGTTGTTTATCTCCTGTCTGGCAGGTTACTTGATTGGATTGCCTGGGGAGCCCGGCCCCTCTTTTGTAGTGATAAATACTTAGTTCCTGCGCCAGGTCACAGGCTCACGCCCTATTCATATCTTAAATGTGCCCTTAAGACAGGATTTGTGAGGAAAGAGACAATGGGGAGGTTTCCCACTTTGACCTTACAGAGAAGACATTTGCTCAGTTTGGGAATCAAAATGGTTCCAGGTTGGCCTTCCTGTGCTGATCTATGTATGTGCTTGGTTGGTACACTTATGAACATTACCATATATCTAAGACCTCAAAATTCCTATCACAATATCTATTCAAAGATATACAAAAAGGCATACAGTCACACCTCGGGTTACAGATACTTCAGGTTGCATTTTTTCGGGTTACGGACCCACCGAAACCCGGAATTACTGGAAGAGGTTACTTCTGGGTTTCGGTAGTCGCGCATGCACAGAAGCGCTAAATCAGGCTTTGCACATGCGCAGAAGGGCCGAATCGCAACCCGCACGTGCACAGACGCGCTGCTGCAGGTTGCAAACGTGCCTCCTGCATGGATCACGTTCGCAATCCAAGCATCCACTGTACCCATTACAAAGTATCTTTTTATAATACACTGAGATAAAACTCTAGGTGGCTTCCAACATATTTAAAAACATTAAACATTTTTTAAAAAAAACCCTTCCCTGTACAGGACTGCCTTCGGATGTCTTCTAAATGTTGTATAGTTACTTATCTCTTTGGTTCGGGGGTCACATAAAGTCCAATTAAAATAGGAATGTCCTACCATGCCCTCCTGCCAACCTAGCAGTTCGAAAGCACATCAAAGTGCAAGTAGATAAATAGGTACCGCTCCAGCGGGAAGGAAAACGGCGTTTCCGTGCGCTGCTCTGGTTCGCCAGAAGCGGCTTAGTCATGCTGTCCACATGACCCGGAAGTTGTATGCTGGCTCCCTCAGCAAAATAAGCGAGATGAGCACTGCAACCCCAGAGTCGGCCACGACTGAACCTAATGGTCAGGGGTCCCTTTACCTTTACCTTTACCATGTCCTCCCACATTTCTCCGATGAAAATAGAGACATTCTGGGTTCAAATCAGAAACCGGGATGGTTTCTGTAAATCCGGGGCTGTCTCTGGAAAATAGGGACACTTGGGAGCGTCTGAAAGCGGGGATGGTGAGAGGAATGGCCTGGGGAGAGGAGACGTAGCTGGGAAAGAGTCCTGTGGGCCAAAGGTAAAGATCGGGGGGGGGGGCATTCCCGTCCCTTGTATAAGGTGACTCACCAACATAAGGGGAGCCAGAAAAAATTTCTGAATTAAGCCTTCTTCGCTGCTTCTATATTTCCAAATTGTTGCAAATTGTTAATTCCCCAGCTGGAAAAGGTCTGTATACAGATGGTTAAGAGGCCAGGTGACCACTAGATGGCACCCTGGTGCCACAAACAGGGGAAGATAAACAAGCTACATTCAATTCTATTACACACACACACAAACAGAGTGCTTTTTTCTGGGGGGGGGGACGACGCAGGGGGACGCATACCCCTAAACATTTTGTGAGTCTTTGTACCTTTGTCCATTTCTGTATTCTCCCTGAACTGAACTATAAAAAGGTGATTTTCTTGAGTCAAAATGAGAGTACCCCTAAACATTTTTTTAGAAAAAAAAGCACTGATTAATATACAGCGGTACCTCGGGTTACATACGCTTCAGGTTACAGACTCCGCTAACCCAGAAATAGTACCTTGGGTTAAGAACTTTGCTTCAGGATGAGAACAGAAATCGTGCTCCGGTGACGCGGCAGCAGCGGGAAGCCCCATCAGCTAAAGTGGTGCTTCAGGTTAAGAACAGTTTCAGGTTAAGAACGGACCTCCGGAACAAATTAAGTACTTAACCTGAGGTACATATAATATAATATAATATAATATAATATAATATAATATACCGTATTTTTCGCCCTATAAGACGCACCGGCCCATAGGACGCACCTAGTTTTCAGGGGGGGAAATCAAGGAAAAAAATATGATTTCCCCCCCGCAGCTCTGGGAGCAGCGTACAGGCTGCACGCAGCCTGTGCGCTACTCCAAGACCTTCTCCCTGCTTTTGCGGGAGGTGGCGGAATTCCCCCACCTCCCGCAAAAGCCCACAGGAGCCCCACTTGACTCCTGCGGGCTTTTCGACTAGGAGGGAGAAGGGACTGAAAGGGCCAGTCAGTCCCTTCTCCCTGCTTGGGGAAAAGCCCCCAAGAGCCGCTTGCTCTTTAAAGGGTGCCCGGCTCCTGCAGGCTTTTCTAGGAGGTGGGGGAATTCCCCCACCTCCTAGAAAAGCCGGGGAGCCCCTTTAAAGAGCACACGGCTTTTGCGGGCTTTTGCGGGAGGTGGGGGAATTCCCCCATCTCCCGCAAAAGCCCAAAGGAGGGAGAAGGGACTGATTCGGCCAGTCAGTCCCTTCTCCCTCCTTGGGGAAAAGCCCCCAAGAGCGGCGCGCTCTTTAAAAGGTGCACGGCTCCTGCAGGCTTTTCTAGGAGGTTGGGGAATTCCCCCACCTCCTAGAAAAGCCGGGGAGCCCCTTTAAAGAGCGCACGGCTTTTGCGGGCTTTTGCGGGAGGTGGGGGAATTCCCCCATCTCCTGCAAAAGCCCGCAGGAGGGAGAAGGGACTGATGCGGCCAGTCAGTCCCTTCTCCCTCCTTGGGGAAAAGCCCCCAAGAGCGGCGCGCTCTTTAAAGGGTGCACGGCTCCTGCAGGCTTTTCTAGGAGGTGGGGGAATTCCCCCCCCTCGTAGAAAAGCCAGCAGAAGCCGCGGAGCCCCTTTAAAGAGCGCACGGCTTTTGCCTGCTTTTGCGGGAGGTGGGGGAATTTCCCCATCTCCCGCAAAAGCCCAAAGGAGGGTTGGAGAGCAGCGGCAAGGCGTCGCGCGCCTTCCTGCTGCCCCCCATGCTCTGGGGCTGGCGATGGGGGAAGCGCTGCTTTCCCCACCGCCAGCCTCAAACCCGGGTTGGAGAGCAGCGGCAAGGCGTCGCGCGCCTTCCTGCTGCCCCCCATCCTCTGGGGCTGGCGATGGGGGAAGCGCTGCTTTCCCCACCGCCAGCCTCAAACCCGGGTTGGAGAGCAGCGGCAAGGCGTCGCGCGCCTTCCTGCTGCCCCCCATCCTCTGGGGCTGGCGATGGGGGAAGTGCTGCTTTCCCCACCGCCAGCCTCAAACCCGGGTTGGAGAGCAGCGGCAAGGCGTCGCGCGCCTTCCTGCTGCCCCCCATCCTCTGGGGCTGGCGATGGGGGAAGCGCTGCTTTCCCCACCGCCAGCCTCAAACCCGGGTTGGAGAGCAGCGGCAAGGCGTCGCGCGCCTTCCTGCTGCCCCCCATCCTCTGGGGCTGGCGATGGGGGAAGTGCTGCTTTCCCCACCGCCAGCCTCAAACCCGGGTTGGAGAGCAGCGGCAAGGCGTCGCGCGCCTTCCTGCTGCCCCCCATCCTCTGGGGCTGGCGATGGGGGAAGCGCTGCTTTCCCCACCGCCAGCCTCAAACCCGGGTTGGAGAGTAGCAGCAAGGCGTCGCGCGCCTTCCTGCTGCCCCCCATCCTCTGGGGCTGGCGATGGGGGAAGCGCTGCTTTCCTCCACCGCCAGCCTCAAACAGCAGACTCTCCTGGCTTCAGCGGAAGCAACGCGAAGCCTCCGGAGCGCAGGCTTCGGAGGCTTCGTGTTGCTATCGCTGAAGCCAAGGAGTCTGCATTCGCCCCATAAGACGCACCCACATTTCCCCTTCATTTTTGGAGGGGAAAAAGTGCGTCTTATAGGGCGAAAAATACGGTAATATAATATAATATAATATAATATAATATAATATAATATAATAAACTGGAATCATCTGTCACTACTTCAGTAAAGGCAGACTCAAATCGTCAAAGCAGAAAAACATGTGAGTAGAGGAGGGGAAATGATGGGCTTTATGGCCACTCTAGTAGTAGCAGTAACATCAATTAATTGGCTAAAAACGGCAACAAGAACCATAAGAACAGCTGTACCCAATCTCAGTTATACTTAGAGTAGAACAGTGAAAATTTGTGCTCATGACTAATTTAGATCTGTTAATTTCAGTGGGTCTGCTATGGGTCAGACTTAATTGGATGTGACCCAATAATACCTGTTTCCCTTAGCTACACACCGATAATCAATATTTTAGTAGAGATTTTCTGATCACAAATCCAAGTATAGGCTGGGAAGAAGTATATTTCTTTCCTGTGGAAATTGGGTACATGCTGAAGCAGTTTTAGCAAGTAATCAATCGTAAGTAGCAGCATATAATAAACCATGCGATTCCTTTCTGGAGAAAATAGAAGGCCAGAAAGTCTGATTAGGGAATATCATCTTCCCCCATTACAGCTTTCAATTGTGGATCCTTGGCAGTTAAACCCTGCAGTAATAATGCTTGCAGGATACTTGATGCTAACCCAAAGGCTGGGAAATTAATCAACCCAGTTCATCTGCTAATCATAATAATACTGAAACTGCAAGTAATATTAATAATTATACGAATCGTTCTGCATGACTTTTTGTATTTTCTGCTCGCACATCAGTGATCGGTAATGGTGTGGAAGTCAAGATAATGTAATTGGGAGGGAAATCTATTGGCTGGGGAGAGATCATGCAAGGTAAGAAACCCCCCTCTTGAATAATTATAAAACACAAGGCAAAACAAAATCCATGGCTCTTGGGCTGCTGGCAAGACATTTTCTATGACACCCAGAGAAACCATTCAGACACCATTTCATCCTCCTCTAGTCCAGGCAGCGGCCGCATTGAAACACCACAGACCGCAATCCGTTTGCAAAGTCTATCTCCAGCCTGTGGGATCGCTCTTGAGGAAAAATCAATCTGCTATTCAAATTGTCTTGTCAAAATTAAAAATGGAAAAGCCCCGATCTGGAAGGGAAAACCTGGTGTTGAGAACTACTTGTTTGGAGTGCAGATCAACTGAGTCAGAAGGTGTGTGTGCTGAAGCAGCCTTCACCAAGCTGGTGCCCACCAGATGTTTTAGACTGCAACTCCCATCAGCCCCAGCCAACTGTGCATCTTTTGTCTGTGTGTGGGAGGGGGTGTCAATGGAGACTATTTATAACTTCTAATGGTTATGGGAGCACATGACTCCCTTGTTACAACAGCTCAGCTGGTCTGTTTCTGGACACAGGTGAAAGTGCTGTTTATGACCTATAAAGTCTTATATGGCTTAAAGGTAAAGGTAAAGGGACCCCTGACCATTAGGTCCAGTCGTGACCGACTCTGGGGTTGCGGCGCTCATCTCACTTTATTGGCCGAGGGAGCCTGCGTACAGCTTCCGGGTCATGGGGCCAGGATGACTAAGCCGCTTCTGGCGAACCAGAGCAGCTTCTGGCGAACAGAAACGCCGTTTACCTTCCCGCCGGAGCGGTACCTATTTATCTACTTGCACTTTTTTTGGTGTGCTTTCGAACTGCTAGGTTGGCAGGAGCAGGGACCGAGCAACGGGAGCTCACTCCGTCACGGGGATTCGAACCGCTGACCTTCTGATCAGCAAGTCCTTGGCTCTGTGGTTTAACCCACAGCGCCACCTGCGTCCCTACTTATATGGCTTAGGTCCAAGCTATCTGAAAGACCATATTCTCTCATACAAACCTGCCCAGGTTTTAAGATCATCAGGGGAGGCTGTTCTCTCAGTCTCTCCACCCTCGCAGGTACACTTGATGTGGATGTAGGAAGGGCCTTCTAAGTGGCTGCCCCCAGATTTGGAACTTCCGCCCTAGAGAAGTTAGACTGACTCTCCTTGCCTTGTTGCCCTTTTGCCACAGGTGAAGACTTAACTTGTTCCAGCAGGCTTTGGGGTAACCAACTGTCTTTAAGGAAAGGGCTGGTGCTGCGAAGTGTTCATTGTAACTACCTGTATGTTTTAATAGATCTTTTCCATATCAACATTGTTTTGATTCTAGTCAATGTTTAATTGTGTTGCTTTGAACGTATGCTTTATATTTGACTTTCATCAGCAATGTTTTATTCTGGGTTGTTATATTTGATGTTTTAACGTGCTGTAAATTGCTTTGAGATATTTTTCTCTTTCTTAAGAATATAAAACAGTATAGAAATGGGATAAATAACAATAACAAATGATTATTGTTTTCCCCCTCTATGTTTTTAGCTGTTTATATTTTATCTGTAAGCCACCTTGAGTCCCACTCTGGGGGAAAGGTGGAACATCAACAACAACAACTTCATTATGAAGTTCTAGCCATGTAACAAATCACTCCTGGTTAGCAGTTTTTGATGCAATGCCACCAACAAGAGGGGTACCACTCTCTTTCTAACTTCTATTTCTCTACTCAATATTTTGCAAAGCGATTTGTCTGTCTGTCTTCTGTGCATTCAAACACCTCTCAAGTGGAAGACACAAGATTTACCCACCAGGGAAGAATGGCAGATGAAGTTGATGGACTACATGGAATCGGCGGAAATGACTGGCAGAATCCGAGACCAGGGGGAAGAGTCGGTGGAAGAAGACTGGAAAAAGTTTAAAGACTATTTACAGAAATACTGTAAAATTAATGAATGTTAGAAAAATGTTGGAATGAAGTTATATGGCTTTAGTAGAAATGCTATAAGGAATTAAGTATAAATAGATTAATAGAGCTTTAAAGGGAAAAATATGGTTAGAATGTGTTAAGACAATTATAGGATAGAAAACAGAGGAAGATGGAAAGGAATTGCTGAAACAAATAACAGAAGCGGAATACAAAAAGGGAGGTGTGAGGAGGTCGAGGAAATAAGGGAAAGAAAGATAAGATGTTGAAACTGGATTGTGTTTTAAATGGTTTTTGTTTTGTTTTGTTTTGTTTGTTTCTTTTATTTAGTATTGTATGTTTTTTCTTTTTTGGTTTTTTGTAGTGTTGTGTTTAATTTGTTGGAAATCTAATAAATATTATTTGGGGAAAAAACACCACCTCTCAAGATATCGCCGGCCAATTTGGCACGGCGGTTCTTGAGATGGAGCAGCGAGTTTCGGTCCACATTTTGATACCTTAGGACAATGTTTTGAACCGAGATGGTGTGCCTGGGAACTGACACGAAAGGAGGGGAGCCCTGCAGTCAGAAAGGGTGTGATATTTTCATTTGCGAATGAGCAGAAAGTGTGCACCTCCTCCAGCGTCTGAGATGAAGGCCGCAAGAAGAGCAGCTAGCCGCATGTCTGCCGCCCCCAGCCAATTTCACTGATCCCAAGCCAGCATCTAATGGCGCAATAATGGCCTTGTCATTGTCACCGTTGTGCTATTAGAGGGTACAGTTGGGATCAGAGGATTGGCTGGGGGCAGCCCGTGGGGCAGAGGCTGCCAGTTGCCGTACCCTCCTCTTGGAAGTGCAAAGCGATTGATTCCCTTCTGAGTCCACAGAAAAGGGGGGGAGGGTTATCAATCTAAGCCAGCAAGCAAATGAATCAGTTGCCGCCTAATGTACTCTTGGCTCCTGGCTCAGTTAGCGCAGTTGAAGGTCAGACCATTGCCACAAGACTCATTTCTCCTTATGGAGCTTAAGAGAGGAGCAGCAGGAGGGGAGGTCCCACCAGTCTAAACACCTACACAAATTGGCGTTTTGTTGGGGAATAGAGGGGAAAGCTGCATCGAGAGCCAAAATGTTTTATTAGAGAATCATCAAGTTGGAAGGGACCACGAGGGTCATCTAGTCCAACCCCCGGCAGTGCAGGATTCTTTTTGCCCAACGTGGGGCTCAAACCCACAACTCTGAGATTAAGAGTCTCATGCTCTGCCAACTAAGCTACCCCAGCTTCTTAGTCATTGCATTTACTACTACTACTACTACTAGGGACGCGGGTGGCGCTGTGGGTTAAACCACTGAGCCTAGGACTTGCCGATCAGAAGGTCAGCGGTTTGAATCCCCGTGACAGGGTGAGCTCCCGTTGCTCGGTCCCAGCTCCTGCCAACCTAGCAGTTCGAAAGCACATCAAAGTGCAAGTAGATAAATAGGTACTGCTCCGGCGGGAAGGTAAACGGCGTTTCTGTGCGCTGCTCTGGTTCACCAGAAGCGGCTTAGTCATGCTGGCCACATGACCCGGAAGCTGTACGCCAGCTCCCTTGGCCAGTAAAGCGAGATGAGCGCCACAACCCCAGAGTTGGCCACGACTGGACCTAATGGTCAGGGGTCCCTTTACCTTTACCTTTACTACTACTACTACTACTGTGTTTTGCTCCAAGGACTGCAAAGTGGCACAAAATGTTTCTCCCCTTTTCTGTTTCATCCCCTTTTCTGTCTCATCCTCACAACCCTGTGAGGTAGGCTGCTCTGAGATACTATGGCTGTACACACTGCCTTTAAGCATATTTGAAGCACGTAGAATCATAGAATCATAGAGTTGGAAGAGACCACAAGGGCCATCGAGTCCAACCCCCTGCCAAGCAGGAAACACCATCAGAGCACTCCTGACATATGGTTGTCAAGCCTCTGCTTAAAGACCTCCAAAGTAGGAGACTCCACCACACTCCTTGGCAGCAAATTCCACTGTCGAACAGCTCTTACTGTCAGGAAGTTCTTCCTAATGTTTAGGTGGAATCTTCTTTCTTGTAGTTTGGATCCATTGCTCCGTGTCCGCTTCTCTGGAGCAGCAGAAAACAACTTTTCTCCCTCCTCTATGTGACATCCTTTTATATATTTGAACATGGCTATCATATCACCCCTTAACCTCCTCTTCTCCAGGCTAAACATGCCCAGCTCCCTTAGCCGTTCCTCATAAGGCGGCCACAGAATTCTAGGCTACCACACTGCCGGATGAACAATAACAACGAAAGCTTAGAAGGTGTGGTCGGTTGCAGAATTCAAAGAGATCGCTGCCCTTTCCTATCATGTTCTAGGCTGGATTCTGCAGGGGGGCTTTTTGGATGGGGTAAATCTAGCAGAAGTACAGGCTAATTCTCAGAAAGCAGGACCATGGCCAGCTCACTGAGAAGCAAGACACACATCCTAGCAGGACGCAAGGCTCTCCAAAAGCAGCCAGCGTGGAATGTTGCTGCAGCAATCATCTGGAGCAGATGGAGAGCTGGGAAGGCTTTTTGCATTCTGTGGCCACATGAGTAACCTGCCAGGGGCCACAGTCGCCTAGTGAGCAGAGCCAGTGAGCAGAGCCAGAGGCAAAAGTGGACAGAGCAATGAACTTTAGCTTTGTGTGGCAGGCTAGTTTCCACACACCCTTTTATCCAGGCACCATCTGAGCCCTTCTTTGTGTGCCTCCTTCACCAGAGGTCCAGATGGCGGCATCACAAGAACGGGGCCTTTTCTGCGGTGGCTCCTTGCTTGTGGAATGCTCTCCCCAAGGAGGCTCGCCTGGCGCCTTTGTTACATATCTTTAGGCGCCAGGCAAAAACCATACTTCTTCTCCCAGGCCTTTGGCTGATAAAACAATCCACAGCCCATTGAACTGCTGGGCGGGTATTGTTTTCGTTTGTTACTATGGCATGTGCTGTTGTCGTGTCGTAAGCCGCTCTGTGAACCTAGGATGAAGGGTGGTATAGAAATTTTAAAAATAAAATAAACTAGCGGCATTTTCAGATTTCAAGCGAATATTTCAGGCAGGCAAAAACAGGGTACGAAGCAAGAGTGGTGAGGGGCGTGGCCTGGAGAGAAGGGGCGTGGCCTGGAGAGAGCACCCAGGGCCAGATAGATAAACCTGGAGGTTCACTAGTTGCCATTTGAATCTCTGCTCTCTGTTAAGGAGACTGTTGGGGCTTAAAGGACCAGAACCCTTTTCTGCAAGCCCTGGTTGAGTCCAGAAGGCTCCTACTGGTGAACCTTTCCCAAGGAACCCTAATTTAAAAGGCTTTGCTATAGTTTCCCAGTGCTAAAGAAAATGCACTTTGCACCAGCTCAGGAACACTTTGATCTCTCCTTGCTTCCAGCATTCTGTACAGCCCAGTGCTGAGAAATGGATGCAAGGGCACGGCTGAGCCATAGGAAGTCCTGGCACATGTTAAGGCCACAGAGGTGGGGTTTCCCCCTCTCCTTTCTTCTCTAAGTCACGCTCTCTTTTGCATTCCGTTTCATCCTTCTCTCTCCTCTGTTGCTATAAAAGGCTTCACCTGCAATCAGTGACTCAGCAGAAACGAGCCCTGCATGCTAAACACCCAACAGCCTTATCTGGGAAGCCAAACCCGCCACCTGGAGCACCCGTCAACACGCAAAACAGGGAAAGGAAGATGAAGCTGGGTGTACAAAATCATTCCACCCACCCCACCCCATCAAACTGAACTGACTCAGCATATACATATATATAGGTAAACATGATGGATTGGGGAAGGGGCATAGCTAAGTGGTCAGAGCATCTGCTTTGGGTGCAGAAGGCCCCAAAATCAATCCCTGGCTTCTCCAGGTAGGTCTGGGAGTGGCTCCTTTTCTGAAAACCCTGGGGAGCTGCTGCCAGTCAGAGTAAGGTAAAGGTAAAGGGAGCCCTGACCATTAGGTCCAGTCGTGGCCGACTCTGGGGTTGTGGCGCTCATCTCACTTTATTGGCCGAGGGAGCCAGGCGTACAGCTTCCGGGTCATGTGGCCAGCATGACTAAGCCGCTTCTGGCGAACCAGAGCAGCGCACGGAAAAGCCGTTTACCTTCCCACTGGAGCGGTACCTATTTATCTACTTGCACTTTGACATGTTTTTGAACTGCTAGGTTGGCAGGAGCAGGGACCGAGCAACGGGAGCTCACCCCGTCACGGAGATTCAAACCACCGACCTTCTGATCGACAAGTCCTAGGCTCTGTGGTTTAACCCACAGTGCCACCCGCGTCCCTTGCCAGTCAGAGTAGACAATACTAATCTAGATGGACCAGCGACCTGGCTTGGTATAAGGTAGCCTTCTACCTTCCTTTGGCTGAAGGGAAGGGCAGTAGCTCGGTGGCAGATCATCTGCTTTGCATGCAGAGGGTCACAGGTTCAATCCCTGGCGTCTCCAGGCAGGGCCGGGAGAAATGGGGCAAACCTACTATTGATTCTGAACCTTCTGCCCCCATTCCTGTGTGTTTATTCTTTTACTTTCCTCTCCCTGCCCTGGGGAAAAGGTGCCACCTTTATTTACAGTCCTTTGGGGAAGAGAAGTGGTGTGATCACCACATTCTATTCCTGCCGCACACACGTGCCTATCTGTTCCAAATATAGCCCTCTATTATCTGAAATGCCTCTGATTGTGTCCAGGGGTGTGAACGAATGCATTTCTTCGTGTGCAGCGAAGAAGAGGTTCTGTCCTCTCTCTTCTTGACTGCCTGACTTGATGAAAGGACCGGCCTGAAGTCTTCTGGACCCAGATGCTGTTGGCAGAGGGGAGAGGAGTCTGCAAAAGTCAACATGTCTCTCTTGCGGACTGATCTGGCCATAGAAATTGGTCTCAGATACAGGGAGGTATATAAGGAAGCCAAACCCCCCATGAGAAAAGATTATACAAATCCTCTTTGTTGACCATCCCCAATAGGGGCTGCCAGCTTCATTCTAAAAGTGGGGCAGGGGGGTGCCCCACACCACTGTGAAAAGCCCTGGGTGGGAGATGTTAAATTGTTCTTATATGGAACCACAGCGGCAAGAGTACTGTTAGCCCAGAAAATGGAAGCAAGAAGAAATTCTGACGAAAGAAGAATGACAGACGAAATTAATGGACTGTGCAGAATTGGACAAAATGACAGGAAGGATTCGAAACCTGCGGGACCAGAGATTTACAGAAGATTAGAAGAAGTATATGAATTATTTGAAGAGCAACTGTAATCCACAAATTACGCTAGTAGGACTACAAGAAGTTTTGTAAGGAGAAATATATGAAATGTTACAAAGTAGAAAAAGACAGAGATATTGGTTATGAGTTTGAAATGTAATAGGGAAAATAAGAAATGCATACTAAGAGATTAGATTGGAAAATTTTCAGACAGGACTGATGGAAGTCAAAAAAATTGAATAAGATGTAGAAGTATGTTTAATTACTGTTGAAAGTGGTATGTTAAAAAAACTAATAGAAATTTATATATATATATATAAAAGAAAAGCCCTGGGTGGGTGGGGGTGTCAGATGAAACCCCCCTGCCTGAAACCCACAACTGTGGTGATGCTGAGCTAGGAGGCGGCCTCACTCTGCCCACAGCAGCTGTCCTTGTCTCTACATCTTTAGACCCTCTGGACTGGGGGAGGGCAGCCCACCCCCTCCCTCATAACACTAGACTTCATGTACATCCCACGAAACAGAAAGTTAGAAAATTCAGGACCAATAAAAGAAATCCCTTGTTCACGCAGCACAAACTATGGAACTCCCTGCCACAATAGGCAGTAAACGCCAACCAACCTGGATGGTTCGGAAAGAGGATTATGAGGGGGTTGGACTAGACGACCTGAAGTTACAGAACACGACCCTTTGGGTCCCTTCCAACCCTACAAGTATATGGATTCTCTAAAATCTATGGCGCGACCACATAGGGAATGCTGCGTACAGTTCTGGTAGCCTCATATCAAACAGGCTACATTAGAGTTGGAAAAGGTTTAGAAAGGGGCAACTCCAATGATCAAGGGGTCGAAGGCACTCCCAAATGAAGAAAGGCTGCAGTGTTTGGGACTGGTTCGGGGTAGCCTCATAAGAAGGGCCCAGCTGGAACAGGCCAAAGGTTCTCTACTGCGGCCAGAAATACATTTCCGGCAAGCAAGACTGGGAGGAAACATCCGTCCCCTATTGTGTGCGCCACAATGGCTGTCATTTTATGGTACATTGCCCCTGAGCGTGGAGGCTCTATTTGGCTCCTTACTGCCCTCGACATGTCTCTTTTGGTCGAATCCTTTACAGTGGTACCTTGGGTTACAGACGCTTCAGGTTACAGGCTCCGCTAACCCAGAAATAGTACCTCGGGTTAAGAACTTTGCTTCAGGATGAGAACGGAAATCGTGCTCCAGCGGCACGGAGGCAGCAGGAGGCCCCATTAGCTAAAGTGGTGCTTCAGGTTAAGAACGGTTTCAGGTTAAGAACAGACCTCCGGAACGAATTAAGTACTTAACCTAAGGTACCACTGTATTCCCCAAGCCAAAGAGGACCGCACAACACAACAAACGCCAGTGTATATGCAGTGGTTAGACTGCCAGACTAGGAGAGCTGCATTCAAATCTCCACTAGGCCACAAAGCTAAAGGAGTGACCTTGTAAATGAGCCTCACTCTCTCAGTCCAACCTACCTTGCAAGATTGTTTGAGAGGATAAAAAGGAGAGCTAGCCTTGTGTTCTGCCCTGATATCTTCGGTGGAAGGATGGGAGGCAGAAATGCAAGGAATCACTAGCCTGAAGTCTGGCTACTGCCAGCTTTATTTATTGCTGATTCAACTCAGGTGTTTCCCCTCCTTCTCCCCTAAATAAAAACACTGTCCATTGAGCACAACCTGCCGTCACCATCCCCCTTCTCCCCAGTGCTCTGTTTCCAAGCCTCTGCAGTGTTATCTTGCCAATAAATCAAATTACCCCCATTTAAAAGGAGGAAGGAAACTGCCGCATCCTAAATGGATCGTTCTCCTGCCTCCCGTTTTTAAGCTCAAGGTCGGTCATATTGATCTTGGCACCTCTTCTTATCCCTTTGAAAAGAAGGAGAGGGAGTTATTTTAAGTCGCCCCAATAGGCCAGAACAAATCTGAGGGTTGATAAAGAAGAATTGTCCTGGCTGCATTTTCTTAAGAGCTGCAATTTCCAGGGCGTGGGAAGGGCAGGGGATTGCTTTTAGGGATATTAATGTCCTTTGTAAAAGGAGAGAGTGGGGAGGAGAGGTGAATAGAGTCTGATTCACCTGTGCAGAGGTTGTGATACCTTCTGAGTGTTTTTTTGGGGGGGGGCTGTGTGTGTTAAACCTCCACACACAAACTTAGCGTGGGCTCAGTTGTTTCATTTATTTATTTTGAAATAGATTTTATTAAGGTTTATAGAGAAACATACAAGACTTAATATATTTCCCCTTTTTAAAAAAACAAACCAATACTTTTATCTATATACAGTGGTACCTCGGGTTACATACGCTTCAGGTTACAGACTCCGCTAACCCAGAAATAGTGCTTCAGGTTAAGAACTTTGCTTCAGGATGAGAACAGAAATCGTGCTCCGGCGGCACGGCGGCAGCAGGAGGCCCCATTAGCTAAAGTGGTGCTTCAGGTTAAGAACAGTTTCAGGTTAAGTACAGGCCTCCGGAAAGAATTAAGTCCAGATACCATATTCGTATTTATTGCGCTTGTAAGGGTCTCTTAACAACTCTCAGCAACGCCAACCACAGCTCCCAGAATCCTTTGGGGGAAGCCATGACTGTTTAAGAGTGCTTTGAATCTATGGTGTGGATTTGGCCCTAGTCTCTGGCCTTTGGAGCTGTGTAACCCCATAACCTCCCACACTGAGAGCCGAAGGCTTTTGTCTGAGGGTGCAAGCTGGGAGAGAAGGGTTTGGGTAACCCAGGATTTCCTCGGAAGGCAGATGTGCTGTTTTGTGTGGATTCCGGCGGCCAGCATGGCACAGGATATAAGCTCTTCACAGAACCATCTGTTCAGCTGGGTCCCCTGTCACATGCGACACCATCTGCCAAACCTGCCAGGCAGGGAGGCGGGGAAGGGAAGAGACACTATTTATATCCACCGCCAGCTCAAGGCGACAGCAGCAAATGGACAGCGAGAAAAACTCAATGGGATACCCTTTTCACAATCCCACTAGCATCAATCTGCCCAATTTGGTAGCCTAGAACCACATAAATGTTTTCTGACATTTATTTTCCTCCACTTTCTTACACAGCAGGTTCCGCCATGCTGGCAACTTCTTAAACATCAGCACCAAGGTGATCCGAGGCTCATTGGCAAATGTATTTGTTTGCAAATTGCTTCGATTGTACAGATTCCAATTTCACCTGAGGAAACCTTTATTGCATGGGTAGGCAAACTAAGGGCCAGTGGCCGGATCCGGCCCAATCGCCTTCTAAATCCAGCCCGGGAATCAGCATGTTTTTACATGAGTAGAATGTGTCCTTTTATTTAAAATGCATCTCTGGGTTATTTGTGGGGCATATAAATTCGTTGAAATATAGAGGACTTCCGGAGGCGGCGCGCTCAGCAATGGCGGTCCTCTTCAGTTGCTGAAGAGGGGCTCCGCGGAAAAGGGTCGTGCGCTGCGGCACAGCGACGACCCATGAAGAAAAACCACTGGTAGAGTGAGCCAGTGGCCGTGGGATTCGGCGGGCACCAGGAGCGACCTCCGAAACGCAGAAGGGACCCCGTAAGGGGTTTCGGAACGTGAAGGGGGTAGCGGTGCTGTGGATCCATCGCTCTTTCCGCGGAAGTGAAGCCGCGCGGCTGCTGCTGATCAGCGCTGACCTTTCTTCCTTCAACAATCGAACTGAAACAACTTACTCGTGAGTAGGAAATTTGAAGCTTTGTACGAACTAAATTTGGAGAAATTTGGCTGAAAGCGGGAGACGCTAAAAAGGAAGTCAGTCTCCCGGCTCTGTTTAAAGTATTGAGCAAAGCCCCTTTAAAGCTGAAGCGCTGAAAGGAATCTTAAAAGAGTTGGAATTTATCTGCAAATTCGACCTTGATTGATTAAAAGTTAAAGAAAGGACATAACAGTTTTATAAGTGACAATTTTATGTTCCTCTTTCTTTTACCTTGTGGATTACAAATTTTTGAAACCCTGTTCTCGGTCTGACTGGATACAAGTAACATCGGTCTGCAGTAACTGTAGACAAAGTTAGAAGTAACATTGGGCTACTTTGTAACCGGGAAAAGGAACTGTTGCAAGCACCTTGGTAAAGAACTCTTATTCTCTGCAGTTTAAGCTTAAGGAGAGGGGCTCCCCCCCCTTGTTTTGGATAATATTTTTTTTTTGTGTGTAAAGGGAACTTTTGGTGGAAATTTCCTATCCTTCTCCCTAATTTTTAGGGAGCTCCCCCTGCTGGATTGTGGATTTAATAGTATTTGAGAACTGCTACTAGTCTTGGAATTTTCCTGCCCGGATGTTTATTTTTTCTGGAATTAATTTTCCCATGGGATTTACAATTTGACCTTGATACTGGGACAGCTGTGGAATGAGTGGCACAGCAAAAACAAGGGCTGCAGAAAGAAAAAAAGCAAAACAAACTGAACTTTTGCAATTAACTCTGCCTGTGCAGCCACGCAGATCATCTGTCCCAATTGTGACAGGCCTGCAGGAAGGACAAGCTATACAGCCTACTCTTGGAGAGATGGCTGCTGGAGGGATAGACTCCGTATCTAAAGAAATATTGGAGCAGTTGGCAGCACTGAACAAGAAAGCGGATGAACAAGCACTTAGGTTTGATGAACAAGCTGCTAAACTTGACCAGGTAACAGCCTCAATTAACAAATTGACAGACCAAGTTTCTAAAAACTCTCAGGCCATAGATAATATTGAAAAGACTGCAACAGAAAATCGGAAACTGGCACAGGAAGCAAATACAAAAGCAGACGAAAATAAAAAGAGGATAGAGGAATTAAGAGGCGAAGTCAGACCACTGAGTAGACAGGTGACTGAACAACAAGTGTACCTGTCCCTTGCAGAGCTGAAAAATAGGGAAAATAACCTCAGAATTAGAAACATTCCAGAATCAGAAAAGGAGGATTTGATTGGATTTTTGACAACAGAATTATCCAAATTCTGGGGTGTGGCAGAGGAAAAAGACTTTAAAATTGTCACCGCTTTCAGACTAGGAAGAGTGGCTAGGAAGGATAAACCAAGAGATTGCCTGATCATTTTCAGATCTAGGCAAGAAAAAGAAACCATACTCGGCTTGCATTTTAAAAATCCATTGGTGATCCAGGGAAAAAAGGCAGAAATTTTTAGAGATATACCAAAACAACTTCTGGACTTAAGAGCCACATATAAAGACCTAGCAAGCTTACTGAGAAACAACACAATCCCATACAGGTGGGAATTCCCTCAAGGATTATCTTTTACCTTGAAAGGGGTGAGGGTAAGAATCAGAACAGCAGAGGAGCAAGAAAAGTTCCTAAACGACCACGGGGAAGACCTTCGGAAAGGAATAGCAGGTGCCTGGCCACCTCCTCCGCTTGGATTGAATCCGGTTCCACCTCCAGACAAAAACGAAAAAGGAGACACCCCAGCAGGTAAATAATTAGTCCAAGATGTCTCTACAGCTTCTCAGTTGGAACATTAATGGCGCAAATTCTCCCGAAAGAAGGAAAAAGATTTTTCATATTTTGAGAAAAGAACAATTAGACATTATTTGCCTTCAAGAAACGCATGTGACTAGGCTCCATAGGAGAGTACTAATTAACAAGAGACTAGGCCAAGAATTTATCTCATCAGATAAGGTAAAAAAAAGAGGAGTAGTGATTTATGCAAAGGAGACTCTAGCACCAAAATTGATCTTTAAAGATGAACAAGGAAGAATTTTGGCGATTGAAATTCAAGCACAAGGAGAGAAATTTTTGATTGTAGGAATTTATGCACCAAACGATGGGAAATCGGAATTTTATAAGAAGCTACATGAGACAATGTTGGACTATATTGACTATACTAACATCATCCTGATGGGTGATATGAATGGAGTTGTCTCCACACATATGGATAAGTCTCAAAATCAGAACTTGACCAAAGATGGCAGACTCCCAAAGACTTTTTTTGAACTTACAGACAATATGGACTTGATTGACATCTGGAGAACAAAAAACCCTCTAGGTAAAGAGGGAACTTTTTTCTCTGAGGCCCATCTTTCGTGGACAAGAATCGACCAGATTTGGACATCTAGAGGACTGGCACCTAAGACAAAAAAAGTCGAGATCTGCCCTAAAACTTGCTCTGACCACAACGCCTTGAAAATAGATTTAAGACTGGCACCAGCTGGATCCTTCAGATGGAGAATGAATGACTATTTGTTTAGAGATCAGGAGATTGTGAAGAAGGCCCAAAAAACGCTGAAAGATTACTTCGAAATAAATTTGAATACTTTGGTGGAAAAGAAAACAATCTGGGACGCAAGTAAAGCTGTGATGAGAGGATTTCTGATACAGCAGAACTCTATCAAGAAAAAACTCTGGAATGGTAAAAAGGATAAGATCTTGGAGAAGATAAGAGATGGCGAGAAAAAGTTGAGACTAAACCCAAAATCAAAAGAAGTTTTAAGAGAAATAAAATTCCATCAAGCACAATATGCAAAATTGATAAATCAAGAAGTTGAATGGAAAATTAAACAAATGAAACAAAGATCATTCGAATCGGCAAATAAATGTGGGAAGCTGCTGGCATGGCAGCTGAAAAAGAGACAAAAGTTGAACTTTGTTACCAATCTAGAGGTTGAGGGAGAATGTATTCAGAAACCAGAAGATATTAGAAAGTGCTTCCAGAGATATTTTAGAAAATTGTTTACTCAAGGACCCCAAGTGGAGACTGAGATAGATAATTTTCTAGGAAGTTATGGCCTCCAAAAATTAACACAAGACAAGCAAACAGCCCTGAATTACAAAATAACACAACAGGAGATTGAAAGTGCCATTCAGAACATGCAATTAGGCAAATCTCCAGGTCCAGATGGGCTTACCTCCAAATACTACAAGACATTGAAGGAATATTTGGTTCAGCCATTAATGGAGGTATGTAACCAAATTATGGAAGGAAAGGGGGCACCCGAATCGTGGAAAGAGGCATTCATCACCTTGATTCCTAAATTGGAATCTGAAAAGACTCAACTCAGGAATTATCGCCCTATCTCACTCCTAAATGTGGATTACAAAATTTTTGCTAACATTTTGGCAAACAGATTGAAAAAAGTCTTGAATGAAGTAATTCATAAAGACCAAGCAGGCTTTCTCCCTGGCAGGCATATGTCTGACAACACTAGGAATATCATTGATGTTTTGGAGTTATTACAGACAAATCTGAACACGAAGGCAGCTTTGATATTTATAGATGCCGAGAAAGCCTTTGATAACATATCTTGGAAATTTATGAAGAAAAATTTGGAAGGGATGGGAGTGGGAAGGGCGTTCCAAAATGGTATTGAAGCAATCTATTCAGAGCAAAAAGCTAAATTGATAGTAAACAACGTGGTGACTGAGGAGTTTAAAATTGAAAAAGGGACACGACAGGGGTGCCCCTTATCACCCTTGTTATTTATTTCTGTCCTGGAGGTGTTGCTGAACATGATTAGGAAGGACCAGCGGGTGGAAGGAATACAGGTCGGGGAAAAACAATACAAATTGAAGGCCTTTGCAGATGACCTGGTTTTGACATTACAGGAGCCAGAAGCTAGTACAAAAAGAGCCTTAGAACTAATTTCTGAATTTGGTCGGGTGGCGGGATTTAAGCTGAACAAACAAAAAACCAAGGTTTTGGCTAAAAACTTGACACCTTCAGAAATAGATGGGTTTCAGAAGGAAACAGAATTAAATGTTGTTCCAAAAGTGAAATACCTGGGGGTTAACCTGACTGGGAGAAATTTGAATTTGTTTAAAGATAATTATGAAAAATGTTGGTCGGAAATCAAAAAGGATTTAGAAACATGGTCGAGACTGAGACTTACCTTGTCGGGCAGAATAGCTGCAGTCAAAATGAATGTATTGCCAAGAATGTTGTTTCTGTTTCAAACCCTTCAGATCGTGGACAGAGTGGAATGTTTTGGAAAGTGGCAGAGGGACATTGCGAAGTTTGTCTGGCAGGGCAAAAAGCCCCGAATAAAATTTAAAATATTAACAGATGCAAAGGAAAGAGGGGGGTTTGCCCTGCCGGACCTAAGACTGTACTATGAAGCTGCATCCCTCTGCTGGTTGAAAGATTGGTTTTTGTTAGAAAACACTGATGTCCTAGATCTGGAAGGGCATAGCAATGCTTTTGGTTGGCATGCATATCTCTGGTACGACAAGGCAAAGTCTCATAAACTGTTTAAAAACCATATTGTCAGGAAAGCTCTACTTATTGTCTGGACTAAATACAAAGACTTATTCGAAAGTAAGACTCCGAGGTGGTTATCACCGGTAGAGGCTAAGGCCGTAAAATTTCGTAATATGGAGACTGGCTGGTTGAAATATTGTGAGATAATTGAAAGAGATGGTGACACTTGGAGGTTGCAGAGTTTCGAAAAACTGAAAGGAAAGGTGCGAGATTGGTTTCATTATGCCCAAATTTTAGAGACTTTTAAAAAAGACAAAAAAATTGGTTTCCAGGTGGAAAAATCAAAATTAGAGACAGAATTACTTGAACCTAAGACGAAAGTGCTTTCAAGAATGTATAATTTGCTGCTTAAGTGGAACACTCAAGATGAGATAGTTAAATCAGCTATGATAAAATGGGCACAAGACATCGGGTACAACATTATGTCTGAAGACTGGGAAAGGTTATGGACCACCGGTATGAAATTTACGGCATGTACTGCCTTAAAGGAAAACATCATGAAAATGGTATACAGGTGGTACATGACCCCAGTCAAACTTGCAAAGATATATCATTTGTCTGACAATAAATGTTGGAAATGTAAGGAAGCTGAGGGAACCTTTTTTCACCTCTGGTGGGCATGCCCGAGGGTGAAGGCCTTCTGGGAAATGATCTATAACGAGTTGAAAAAGGTGTTTAAATACACCTTTCACAAGAAACCAGAGGCCTTCCTCCTGGGCATTGTGGGCCAGAGAGTGTTAAAAAAAGATAGAACTTTCTTTCTATATGCAACCACAGCAGCAAGAATTCTTATAGCTAAACACTGGAAGGCACAGGAGTTACCCACGCTGGAAGAATGGCACTTGCAGCTGATGGACTATATGGAATTAGCTGAAATGACAGCCAGAATCCGAGACCTGGGAGAAGACGCCGTGGAAGAGGACTGGAAGAAATTTAAGGACTATTTACAAAAATATTATAAGCTATATGAATGTTGAGAATTTGCTAAATGTTCTGGAAAAACATGCTTCAGTATTGAATTTGGTAAATGTTGAAAATTAAGTTAAGATTTCGAAATGTATAAATTGTGGACTATATAACTAAAGGAAAACACAAAAACATATGAAATAAGGTATTAATTTGCTGTTTATTTTTATTGTAAAGAAAACAGGGGATGGGGGACATGGGGAAGTCTGATCGATCATGAAAATGGATGTGAAAAATGTGAATCTTTTCTTTTTTTTCTCTTATAACTTCTTTTCTTTTCTGTAAAACTGCTTTTGATGTGCTATGGATGATATACCCTTCTTTTACCCTGGAAAAAAGCAATAAAACTTTATTAAAAAAAAAAAGAAATATAGTCCGGCCCCCCACAAGGTCTGAGGGACAGTGGACCGGCCCCCTGATGAAAAAGTTTGCTGACCCCTGTTATTGCAATGCTCCATTTTAAACAAACAAACTTCCCTGCATCTTGAAATCTAGTCTGGAAGGGTAAAGCGTTAGATCCAACCCTTTTCCTTGACGTGCTAGCTTTCCACGTGCAGAAATGTGGAATTCAGTTATGTGATTCTGCACCTGTCCACACCTGCAAAACGAAGGGCTGTAATCCAAGGAGGTCTGTGTCATTTGGTCCTTTGGAACAAGGAAGACAGCTTCCAGTGGACTCTTTTGATAGTGGGAAGAGCAGGGGCAAAAGTTAGCAATGAAAAGGAGGCATTCTGATCCTGTATCGGCAGTGGTGGCTGGTGCCTCTTGGAACCGATAGGGTGGAAAGCAGGGAGCCCAACAGCAGGTGGCGCCAGAGACAATGACAGGCAGCTCCAACTTATTCTAGTTCTGTCCCCATCCTCCTCCCTGGTGTGTTTTACAAGGGCAGCATTGAGACTAAGGAAGAGTGCCTCCACCCTCTGGCCTGGATGTCAGAAGGCAGGCAGGTGGGCGCTGGCTGAGGTTGGTGAGGCAGTGCCCCGCTCAGCTTAAATGGTCCAGCCTCTACTATGTATTGGGCAAACCCACATAGTATCAGATTGGCTACTGCTTCTGTGCTTGTCTTAGCCTTGCAAGCAACTGTACCTGAGAAAGAGAGCCAAACATCTCTCCAGTAGGCCCCACATGTACTACCCATTTAAAACATCACCATACCCCTTTAAACAGTCCTGCCTTCTTCCCAAAGAATCCTGGGAGCTGTAGTTCGTTAAGGGTGCTTAGAGTTGTTAGGAGACCCCTATTCCCCTCCCAGTGCTACCATTCCCAGGGGTGTTTAACAGGCAACCCGATCTTCCCAAGGAACCTTGGAAATGGTAATGCTGGGAGAGGAAAAGGGGTCTCCTAGCAACGTTCAGCAGCTTTAACTGACTACAGTTCCCAGGGTGCTTTGTGGGCAGAGGCGTAATGCTGCTTTAAAGCTTGGTTGTATAAATCAACACAGACGGACTGGCGACCTGATCTTCATGCAAGAAACAACACACTGAGTCATATACTTGTTTTTATTAACTTTTATTTGCTCCTGACAGAAGGTAATGGGAGCCGCTGAGAATCGAGCCCGCTCCTTATTTGCATAGCTCCACCCTGAATTCCATTTCTTGGTCACGCCACACGGTGACAAAGAGACAGGATCCAGAAACTGATTTTTAATACATATGTAATTGTGTGTAAGCCACTTTGCGTGTTTGCTCCCAAAAGCATTCATAATAATGTGTGTGTTTTTTTATTTAAAAAAATGACAAAATAAATCAGCTGGGAACACGGCATATAGCCTTGGGCTAGTTATTCTCTATGGGGCACAGCTCCCATCTGTTAACATGGGGGGAACTAGCAGAAACGGTTTTTAAAACAATCTACACACATTGGTATTGCTGTAGAAATGCCGAACGACTAGACACAGATTGTGCTAACCCAAAAAAGAGAAAACCACAGCTACCATTCAAAGGTCCTCAAACAGGTCTCCTACGATGAGATCTGGCAATTGCTTTTTTTTGGTGGTGGTGGTGGGGGAAATCACCAACAAACCAAATTAAACCAATTAAATGTAATTTAACAGCTCGTTAACTAAAATGCCTTTACAGCTACTGTAAAAGAGACAACAGCAAAGTATTTGTTATCCCGTAAAACTTATGGAGTGGAAACCAGCGGTGTGTGTGTGTGTGTGTGTGTGTGTGTGTGTGGAGAGCACAAAGGGAGGGGACACACTTAAGGCACAAGATAGTTAATACCAAAGCATGGCGACAACTGGGGTGTTACAGAAGCAGTAAGCTAGAAGGGCTGAGAGCCAGCTGGCCAAAGCGTTGACAACGGTTAGTGGACCACAGTGGTGGGAGGTGCCTTTGCCAGAAGGACAGCTTCTGTGCATTGGTGACAGGGGAAATCACCCACGTAAGTCAATTTTACATTATGCTTATTAAAGGTTCTCCTCACTCCGGTGACGGTGACTGGTGTCCGTCGAGCTGAAATGCAGGAGGCCAACAGTAGGGGGAGCCAAAGGCAATGGAAAGCAAGTTTTGACCCCATCTTCCTCCCTGCTGAGTTTTACAAGCGGTAAGAGGAAGGCCGCCAGCCAGGGACTGATTGTAAGAAGGCAGGGAGGTGGGAACGGCCTGGCAGAGGGCAGCCAGGGGTTAGCAGGGCACTGCCTCATTTGCCCCAAAGGGCCAGCATCCACTACACTTCACGTTTTCACTTTTCAGACTCCTTTAACTGAGCCCTGCCCTACCTCGTCAAGGCTAGACAAGGACAGGGAACTGAACCCACAACCTCGTGCTCCACCGACTGAGCTATCCCAATGGGAACCAAGTCAGGCTCCACGCCTGTTTAGCCACCAAACCAGTTTTAGGGGTCTGCTCCCTGCGAACAAAGCCCCAAATAACTCTGGAGCTGATTACCTGAAAAATCACCTTCTTCTTCACTGCCTGGTAAGGGCACTACTAATGGAGTCCAGTTATTTATCACCATGGCCTGATGCTTAGTTGCAAGCAGGCACAGGAGGAGGGCTTTTTCACTGGGGGCACATACCTGGGAGGTCCCCCAACTTGACCCGATAGAGATTTCTAGGGCCCACCCTGTTCTTCCAATTACCAATTGTTTTAACTGATTTTAATACTGTATTTCCGTACTGTTGCGACCTGCAGAAGGACCTTACGGTGGGTAGATAGATAAAGAAACACGTCGGGTGGTCTGCGGCACTAGTCCAACAATATCTGGAGGGCCACAGATTTCCTATCCTTGCCCTAGAGCGACCATTTAATAGAACAGTAGCACTGGAAGAGACACCGAAGGACATCTAGTCCAACCCCCGGCGATGCAGGACTTTCTACTAAAGCTGGCAGAAAATTCACACACGTTACTGCCACCCAAACAAGGAAGTCTGATTGAATGAGCATCTATGCTCCCCATTTCACCACTGCGTTACGTTTTCCCATCACAGAAACAGAAAACGATATCTAAGCACCTGAGCAAGATGAAGGTTTTTCCTCCCTTGAAACCAATCCAGAGAAAATTCAGCAAACAGAGCAACAGAACCGTTGACCAATCTTATTTTAAGCAGGTGTGGGAAACCTCTGGCTTGCCAGGTGTCTCTGAACTACAACTCCCATCTTCCCTGGCTATGGCCACACTTGCAAGGGAGGATGGGAGCTTTAGTCCAGCAATGTCTGTAGGGCCACAAGTTCCCCACACCTGCTTTAATGCAAAGTCTGACCTCAGGGACAGTCAACCTGGTGCCCTCTGACTGATGTTGGGCTACAACTCCCATCAGTCCCTGCAAGCATGGTCAATAGCCAGGGATGGTGGGAATTGTAGTTCAGCGACACCCGGAGGGCCCAAGTCATCAGATGATGCGAGCTAAAACTCAGGGACACCCAGAACTCATCATCTTAGCCACCCCTAGTCTAACTCATACATGCTTCTAAAATCCTTTTGAAACCTGAATTTCGTCTCTGGGAAACTCTAGTTTCAAGGAAGCCTCCATCTCCCTCTAAAGTTATTTGAGAACGGTTAGACACAGAACGATGTTTGACAACAATTTGAAACGAATGACTTCAAATTCATTTCCCCCCCCCCATATATAAAACCTGAAAACCACTTTTCCCCCTTCTTTTTTAAAAGAATCTACAGTACTTCTTTGTGCTGAAGGTCAAAGGTTTGGGGACATACCTAGAGCCACCCACATATGTGCTCATTGCTACACGCTGTCCCCCGTCTAAGCAGGTGTTGGATTTCGACAGCATAGAAAAAGTTGCTTCGAGATCGTTTTTTTAAAACACTGCATTTTCAAAACTTCAAAAATTCAGACGGCAGATTCTCACATTTGAGTTCTGGGGTTTTCTGCTTCAAGAATTCAGCTCAACTCTTGGGGAAGAGTGGTGCCTGGTTCTCCTTACTTGAGGCATCAGTTCCATCTATAGTCCAGATGCAGGCTAACAAGTCCTAGACATGATGGATGAGAAGATGCATATTCTGGACCACTCCAGGTGTGTCTCTAAGCTAAAGCTAATGCAATGGAGGCAACCCTACTTTGTTTCAACAGGGCCAGGTGCCGTGGAGAAATGCTTCTATACTTTTTCTGAAGGTGTCCAACTTCCCCAACCAGCTGGTGGAGGGAACCGCTGCTTAGCTCGGAGAATTGGACTCTGCACATGCTCGGGGGCACTTTGCATTTATTCCTGCACTTCCTACACCACCCGAGCTTTGGCATTCAGAACAGACTTCTGAATGGGGAAGAAACAGAGGCTTCATACACAAAGTGCCTTTGAAGCATACCCCACTCCAAGAAACCTGGGAACTGCAGTTTATCCTGCACAGCACTACAATTCCCAGCACCCAGAACAAACTACAGTTCCCAGGATTCTTTGGGGAGGGAAAAAAATGAATGCACAGCCAGAGGTTGCTTTGTTCCATCACAGCTGTTCCCAGCATCATCTTCAGCTAGCCCTTATATTTCTGCTCACCCACCCAAGGGATTCCCCTTGGTCCTAGCTTCCCCTCTTATCCCCCTCCTGCTCCCAGAGCAGACACTAGTCTCTTTCCTAATAGCCAGCAGCCCCACAGACATGGTCCCTATCCCTGGGATCTCCAAGACTGGAGGCATTTTCCACCACTTCTCACCAAAAAGGGCTGCTCCTCCAAAAATGGAGATGCCTCTTTAAAATACAACATCTGTACGTTGTGCAGGCAGGCAAGGTGAGTGAAGTCAGTGAGGGGTTAACAGAGCATGTGGGACTTTACCTGCAAATTTCTCAAAGAACCAGAAAAGGCAGTGAATGGGGAGCTCACACCACTGAAAGCAGGGCGGCCTGGAACAAGTGGACTTCCTATTAGGTGGTGACTGACCCACAATCCAAAAATCCAAGTCAAGTCGTCACTTGATGGTGCAGTTGTCACATGATGTGCGCAGGTGTGGAGATGAGCCCTGGGCGACTATGTGAGGGCTTCCCCCAGAGGTCTCTAGCCAGAGAGGACCAGAACCACTGCTTCATAAAGTAGGGGAGGGAGCCTCCCTCTCTCCTTGCCCCCCCCCCCACAGAAAAGGGAGGCCCAGCACAGTCTACCATCACCATCATAACCACTTCACCTATCTTAGGGTGCTTCCAGACCGTTGCTCTCTTTGAGCAGGGTCCAATCACATACCAGCAAATTCAGGTTCTAGAAATGCAGGAAGCTGACTCTTGGTCCATATAACCCAGTATTGGCAACACCAACCGGCAGCAGTGACCCAGGGTTTTAGACACAGGTGACATTCCCAGCCCTTGCTGGAGACGTCGGGGATTGAACCTGGGACCTTCTGCATGCAAAGCAGGTGCTCTACCATTGAGCTACCTACCGCCTGGCCAATTATAGTGGGGAGGTCTTGTGCAGCAAACCTGCTTCCCCCAAAGACTGGAGTTTTTGCAATAAGGAAAGTAACAGTGAAAACGCACTGGAAGGGCAACGCTTCCTTTGAGGCGTTGTCTAACCACCCTGCAAACAAATCAGGATGAATGCGACATAAACAGGTAATCTAGAAGGGCCCCATGTTGATTCATCCTATGAGTTTTCATTGATTAAATGGTCAGCCAATTAAATTTGCATAAATATGCCCAGGAAATATGCCCAGCAGTGGGGGGAGGGGAGGGGAGAGAAAGAATGTCATGTTTCTTGTTGGAAGAAGCATTCCCGGATGTGTGAGAAGAGGGGGAATATTAGAAATTAACCTAAATATATCTATTTTTTAAAAGTGTGGCATTAATCCAAAGAAGGAACCCTTTTAACTGAGCTAAAAAGGATTTTGAAAAGACGTGCTTCCCCAATCAGGCCAAGAGCCTTTGCAGCCCTAATTTGCAACTGGATCCGCTCGCCAGTTAAAGTCCAGGCTTTCTCCCAAGTAAATGTGACCAGGGATCCCACCTGCACAGCCCCTTTCTCCTGGGCAGGCTTACTCAGAAAGCAATCCCCGGGAGGGGGGCTTTATAGCCAAGCAAACCTGAAAGAATACTAGAATTGCAGAACTGGAAGGCACCCCAGAGTCATCTAGTCCAACCCCCTGCAATGCAAGAATCTCCACGCACAGGTCCCCCATCCGATTTGAAACCAATCTGAAAGGGGGGTGGGCTTCCGACGCTACACACCCCGTTATGGCTTACTCCCGTGATTACATAAAGTAATTCGGAGCAGGGATCACAGTTGTGCGTCCTCGGCACGATGCGCACACTCAAAGGTTGCTCGCTGGGGTTCGCTTCCCCCGTCCACCCGAGGGCAGCCAGGGTCTCACTGCGCGCTCCTCGGGGCTTAACCCGCCTCAGTTTCCCCTCTTGGCGGCGGGCGCGGCGGGGGGCGTGAGGTTCTCGGTGAGATAGGCGACCAGGAGGCAGATGAAGACGAGCATGACGCAGATGGAGCCCCCGACGGCCGTCATGGCGACCACGATCTCCCGCATGCCGGCCGGCTCCACGGTGAACTCCACGCATTCCGGAGGCCACCGGGGAGGAGGAGCAGAATCAGGATCGGTGCCGTTGGCGGCGGCGGAGAAGAGGGGCTGCAAGCAGAGGCGGTAGCGGACGCTGCCGTGCGCGTCGTGCAGCAGGTAGTCGCGGCAAGCGGCGCCCAGCTGGACGCGGTCGCACTGGAAACGCGTGTAGGCGCCTTCCCACGAGCACGAGAGCGAGAAGCCGCGCAGCAGGCCGAGCTCGGCCGAGGAGGTGGGAACTTCGGCTCCCTCGTCGCCGCCGTCTTCTTCTCCCTCGGCCAGCAGGGGAGGCCAGCCCCACTGCAGGAGGACGCTGCCGTTGAGGAGCACGTTGGCCAGCAGGGCGCGCCCGGGCGAGCGGTGCGCTTTGCAGCTCCGCGGCGCGCACTGGAAGCCCCGCGCCCGGCTGCGAAAACACAGGCGCCCGCCCTGCGCCCCCGAGGCTCCTCCGCCGCCGTCGGGGCCTTCGCTCAGCACCTTGTACGGGCACCACGGGTCTCCCTCCGCACCCGCATCCTCGGCGCCTCCGAGCGGCGGGTCCCGGTGCGCGCCGCGCGCCTCTGAGGCTCCCCAAGCCGTCGGGACGCCTCCCAGCCGCGGCGCCCGGCCCAGTCCGAGCAGGGCGAGCAGCAGGAGCCGGAGAAGCATGGCTGGCGCCGGGGCATGGAGGAGCAGGAGCAGGTGCAGCGCGAGGAAAAGGGCTTTCCCAGGCCGGGATCCGGCGCGCTCTAGCGGGGCTTGGGCGCTAAGGGAAGCCCCGGCCGGAGGCAGGCCGAGGCGGGACCCCGGCGACCTCGGCTTTCCCGGGCAAACGGCAGAGACATTTTCAAAGTGCCAACTTGAAGAGGGCGAGGCGGCGGCGCGGGAGCCGGCGGTGGCGCCTCCTTTCGGGTGGGATCCGGGAGGTTCGGGCGCCGCCCAGCGGCCCTCCTCCTCCCGGCGGCAGCGGCGGCGGCGCGGTTAGCTCTCGCTGGGTCTGGAAGGTGGAATCGGAGAGAAGAGGGGGTGCGTGTGGGAACAATTAAAAGTGCATTTTGTATAGAGGCAGTGTGGTGTAGTAGGTAGAGTGCCACCCCTGCGAGACCTGGGTTCGAATCCGACCTTGGCTTTGAAGCGTTGGGCCAGCCCCTCGCTCTCTGCGTAACCTGCCTCACAGGGTTGTTGCGGGGAACGCCGCGCAGCTTGCTGTTGTTTAGTCGTGTCCGACTCTTCCTGACCCCATGGACCAGAGCACGCCAGGCACTCCTGTCTTCCACTGCCTCCCGCAGTTTGGTCAAACTCATCCTGGTAGCTTCGAGAACACTGTCCAACCATCTCGTCCTCTGTCGTCCCCTTCTCCTTGTGCCCTCCATCTTTCCCAACATCAGGATCTTTTCCAGGGAGTCTTCTCTTCTCATGAGGCGGCCAAAGTATTGGAGCTTCAGCTTGAGGATCTGTCCTTCCAGTGAGTACTCAGGGCTGATTTCCTTCAGAATGGAGAGGTTTGATCTTGCAGTCCATGGGACTCTCAAGAGTCTCCTCCAGCACCATAAATCAAAAGCATCAATTCTTCGGCGATCAGCCTTCTTTATGGTCCAGCTCTCACTTCCATACATCACTACTGGGAAAACCATAGCTGTAACTACAGTGGTACCTCGGGTTACATACGCTTCAGGTTACATACGCTTCAGGTTACACACTCCGCTAACCCAGAAATAGTGCTTCAGGTTAAGAACTTTGCTTCAGGATGAGAACAGAAATCGTGCTCTGGTGGCGCGGTGGCAGCAGGAGGCCCCATTAGCTAAAGTAGTGCTTCAGGTTAAGAACAGTTTCAGGTCAAGAACGGACTTCCGGAACGAATTAAGTACTTAACCCAAGGTACCACTGTATATGGACATTTGTTGGCAAGGTGAAGTCTCTGCTTTTCTACAAAGTCAGTGAGGTCATATCCAGAGCTGGTTCCAGAGCAGAGCCACTGAAATTGTTTTGATTTATGTCACAGAATCAATCAATCAATCAATCAATCACATGATGGGGTGCAAACACACCTTTTGAATGGCAATGCCCATGAACTTGGGGGTGGGGGTGCGGCCCCCTGAAATATTTTAAGGAGTGAATTAAGGGACCTCGGCCCCTAGGAGTTGGTTTCTATGCAAGGTGTACAGTGGTGCCTTGCAAGGCGAAATTAATTCATTCCGCGATTTTTTTCGTCTTGCGAAGCACAGTGTCGGGAAAGTTTTGGAAAAGCTTCAAAAATCACCAAAGTCTTTAAAAACCTCAAAAAAGGCTACCACACCGTGTTCTATGAGTTGCTCCTCGAAGTCAAGTCGCAACTGTATTAATGGTGTTAAGAAAAAGGAAACAAACTTGCAAGACGTTGCCGTCTTGCGAAGCAAGCCCATAGGGAAAATCGTCTTGGGAAGCAGCTCAAAAAACAAAAAACCCTTTCGTCTTGCGAGTTTTTTGTCTTGTGAGGCATTCGTCTTGCAAGGTACCACTGTATATATCCCCTGCAGAACACTACAACTTCAGGACTTCCTATGAAACTGAATGTCGACAGACAAAAAAGAAAGCGCTTATTCACCAAGTGCGTAGTTTCACCTGTGGAACTCACTCCCACAGGAAGCCGTGTCGGCCCCCAACTTCTATGGCTTTAAAAGAGGATTAGACCAATCCATGGAGAAGGCAGCAATGCTGCTGGAAACCGCAGGAGGGGAGAAGGCTCTTGTGTTCAGATCCTGCTTGCAGGCTTCCCAGAGGCTTCTGGTTGGCCACTTACTGTATTTTTTGCTCCATAAGGCGCAACTGAACATAAGAAACACATAGTTTTTAGAGGAGGAAAACGGGGGGGGGGGAATTCTGAACGAAACAGTGCGTGTATGATTTTTGTGGTTCATGCTGTGGCCACAGACATGTGATCTGATGGTGAATTTGGGGTGACCCAATGCAAAAATCCTGAGGATCCATGTGGATCCATGCTTTGTAACCATGTTTTTGTGCCATTGTGGCCCCACACAACAGTGGATGCGTGGTTTTTGTTGGTGCAGGCTGTAGCCATGGACATACTATGTGATCTGATGGTGAATTTGGGGTGACCCAATGTAAAAATCCTGAGGATCCATGGGCTTTTACCTCCCCACTCCCAGGCAGCCTCTGCTAGCGTCCTTTATCTCTCTCCCCGATTGGCAAACAATCAGCGGCTTTGTTTCAACACCCACTTCCCTCTTTAAAAAAAAAAAGTATGATCTGCTTTTTGCCCCTGGGCAATTTGGCTCCAGGAACAACGCATTCACTCCATAAGACGCACAGACATTTCCCCTTACTTTTTAGGAAGATAAAAGTGCGTCTTATGGATCGAAAAATACAGTATGAGAACAGGATTCTGGACTAGATCAGGATGTTTGGCCTGATCCAGTAGGCTCTTCTTAGGTTCCTGTCCACTCCTAGAGGGGTCTTGTCAACCTGGGAAGGGAGCCCATCTAGGAAATACATTTGGGAAAAGGAACAGGCTAAGGAGCCAACCCTCTCCAAATCTGGAGTCCCTAACACAGTTGGATGGTGCCTTGTACGCTTCCTTCTGGCAACTCCTGCAGCTAAGCCTGTGCCAAATGTATTGCTCTGCTTTCCTTTGGACCACATCAACAAGGCCAAGAATGGGGTCTTGTCGTCTGGGCAGCCCAGGACTCCATACACACTGCCCTGGCTTGCATCTCAAGGAAGTCACTTTGGTGCTGCTAACACAGTGCTTTGACTTCACTCCCAGAGTGTCAGGAGTTCAGCCTACACTCGAATAGGACCCTGGCAGAGACACATGCCTGACTGGCACGTTCCCTCCCTCCTGGTCGATCGTTTGGGAGCTTCAAAAGCTTTCTTCAGCCCGAACATCACAGCGACCGATGCCCACCCACACTGGCACACTTAGGGATCTGCAGAGTTTGCGCAACTTGCGTGACAGACCTCAGCAACTCAGCATATTGGCTAATCTACTTAATTTACATATAAACACACACAGAGCACTGCAACATGGCTTCCTCTCTCTCTCTAGCATCAGACAGCAAAAAGACAAAGAAATCATTCTCCATTCTCGAGACAGAAAGATGCCAGCAACAACATCTGCTCCTAGGGTAAGGACGCCTGAAGGGTTTTCGAATCCACCATGTCTTACCATAATCTTAAAATCATCTTTCTGCTACCAGCTCCATTCTAGTTGCATAAATGGGGTTTTGGGGGGCGAGGGGGAATGTAATGCATTTGGAAGACCTTGTTGCATGTCTAGCAAGGGCTGCGTTTGGCTTGCCAGGTCACCGTCTGAACAGAGTCGTTTCCCCTCTTCCTTTCTATTCCTATTTAACGCCCATTTAGAGAGGGAGAGAATTCAGCAGAAGAAGAAAAAGAAATTGCCCAAGCAAAACATTGCACCTTGCAGCGGCTGCTTTGACAAATGTCTGTGCTTCCTTTCCAACCGCCTCTTGGCTGCTCCGGGTGACCTGCTCCGCCCAGGGAACATCGAGCTCCCTGCAAAAAGGCTCATTAATAAAAGATCACTGGGGACACGGGGCCGTCTCGCTTGCAAATGAAGCCAAATTTAGAATACAATCTGTCTAATGGGCCACAGCAGATTTGCTGGGTCAAGCCAAGAGTTCGTGCAGCAGGGTGTTTCCTGCCCCCCGTGCTGAAACTGCTCAAAAGAGAGGGATTGTGGTTCAAATGGCTGGATACGTGCTTGGCGTGTAGAAGGCACCTGTCTGAATCCTTGGCGTCGCCTGCTGAAACACTGGCAGGGAATGGAAAAAAACCAACACTCTCCCTGAGGTCCAGAGTAGACTGAATGTGACCCTCGATATTTCTCCATCTGTCCCTCCAAGCTCTTCTCCAGGTCATAACCCTTCCCAGCCCTGCTTTGCATGCAAAGTATTTATTTTTTAAAAACTCTGGCTGCAATGTCTCCTTGAACTCTGATAATGCCTCTTTCATTTCTGGATGAAGACTAGAGAAGGGGCAAGGGATGGAGCTCAGTAGTAGAGCACCTGTCTTGAACACAGAATAGGTAAAGGGTAAAGGGACCCCTAATCATTAGGTCCAGTCGTGGCCGACTCTGGGGTTGCGGCGCTCATCTCGCTATAGTGGCCAAGGGAGCTGGCGTACAGCTTCCGGGTCATGTGGCCAGCATGACCGCTTCTGGCGAACCAGAGCACCGCACGGAAACGCTGTTTGCCTTCCCGCTGCAGCGCTGCCTATTTATCTACTTGCACTTTGACGTGCTTTCGAACTGCTAGGTTGGCAGGAGCAGGGACCAAGCGATGGGAGCTCACCCCATCAGGGGGATTCGAACCGCCAACCTTCTGATCGGCAAGTCCTAGCCTCTGTGGTTTAACCCACCCGCGTCCCTGCACACAGAATACCTCAGGGTCAATCCCCAGGACCTCCAAATAACGCTGGGAGAGACTCCTGCCTGAAACTCTGGAGAGCTGCTGCCAGTTGGTGTAGGCCAGGGGTCAGCGAACTTTTTCAGCAGGGGGCCGGTCCACTGTCCCTCAGACCTTGTGGGGGGCCGGACTATATTTGGGGGGGAATGAACAAATTCCCATGCCCCACAAATAACCCAGAGATGCATTTTAAATAAAAGCACATATTCTTTTTTTTTTTAATAAATACATCTTTATTGGTTTAAAATACAATCTTACAATAAAGGTAAGTACAACAAAGTTAAGCACAGAAAAGAAGGAAAAGAAAAAAGAAAAGAGAGGAAAATAATTCTCCACATCAAAAAATAAAAAAAAATAAAAGTAACAAGAAAAGAAAAGTAACAGTTAAAAGCACCAGATATTTATTCAACATCATGTCTTAGCCAATAAAGTCTTGTGTAAAAAGCTTCCAATCGTTCTCAAAAAAAAAAGAAGAAGAAAAAGCCCACATTCTACTCATGTAAAAACCCCAGGCAGGCCACACAAATAACCCAGAGATGCATTTTAAATAAAAGGACACATTCTACTCATGTAAAACCCCATGATTCCCGGGCCATCCATGGGCTGGATTGAGAAGGCGATTGGGCCGGATCCGGCCCCTGGGCTTTAGTTTGCCTACCCATGGTGTAGGCGGTACTGAGTTAGATAGTTCTGTGGTCTGGCACAGTGTAAAGCTCCTATGTGCTTGCATGTCTATAGAAACTAGCTTAGTGTGCCAAGATAACATTTGCATTCCTTTCTTTGCCCAATGCTGGCATGTGGCCCTTGGGAGTTTGGCTAAAAGGAAATGCTGGCAAAGATTCCTTAACCCTGGATTGGACAATGCTGGGCTGGATGGGCCAATAGCCTGACTTCGCCTGAGGCACCTTTTTAAATTTCAAAGCAGCCGTGCACAGCGGAGGCTGGCCCATCCGGGTGAAGGGGGCACTGACCCACCAACCTTGGTCTGCCCTCATCCAACTCCCACCAGCTTGCCTTGTTTAGGACCAGTCCAGAGAATGGCTTTGCCTGCCAGCTCTTAGTCTCACCACCATGGGTAGGCAAACTAAGCCCAATCACCTTCTGAATCCGACCTGCAGACGGTCTGGGGAATCAGAATGTTTTTACATGAGTAGAATGTGCCCTTTTATTTAAAATGCATCTATGGATTCTTTGTGGGGCATTCGTCCATTCCCCTCCCCCTCCCCAAAAAAATAGTCCGGCCCCCCACAAGGTCTGAGGCTCAGTGGACCGGCCCCCTGCTGTAAAAGTTTGCTGACCCCTGACCTACACCTTGGAGAACTTAGCAGGGAGGAGGATGGAGACGCAACTATTGTTTCTTGACTCCGCCTCCTGTTGGCTCCAGCTCCGCCCACCATTTGGGCTCCCGACATTCCACTCGGCCAGCTCTAAAGGGCACCAGCTCCCCAGCACTTAGGGTGAAATTGCCAGTGGCTAAGGAGCCACAAGGTAGATTTTCTAAATGCAGCCAGTTTGATCTGAAAATCAGTGATGTTCCAGAGCTGTTCTTCACTGCATTGCAGGGGGTTGAACTAGATGACCCTTGGGGGAAGAATGGATAAACGAGGTGATGATGGATTATGCAGAATTGGCAAAGTTAACAGCTAAACTATGAGAACCTAATGAGAAGGTTTTGTGGAAGAGTGGAAACCCTTTTCAGATTTTTTTTTTAAATGTCATAACATTTTTATTGTAATGAAAGATTAGTTTTCATCCACATTAACAGCACGAGCAGGATTTGAATGATGAGCAACAGAAGGGATGAAAGATTATGGTAGTTTTGTTAAGGTTTAAGACATAGAAGACTGGGTGCACCAGAGGGAGAGAAACAGAAACACCATGGAAAAGAGGGTGGGAAGTAAAAAGAAAAAAAGGGTTTTTTATGCATTGAAATGTATGTGTGGAATTTTGGAAAACTTCAGAAAAAAACTTCAGGAAAAAAACAACCTTGGAGTAACACGCTATGATTCAATGGGGGAAGACTGTTTCCGAATTACACACCTGCCAGAGGCTTCTTTTGCTTCTTCCTTTGTGCAAAAACCTCTCTTTTGATGCCCATTTTATTTTATTTTTTTCAATTTTGTTTTTTTCGCAAAAATTTAAACACACAAACAAATAAACAATCACACATAAATCATAGCCTTTTTAAACCTTAATCTAATAAACTTTGTTAAGTGACTTCCTCGTATCCCCCTGGTTGGATTTCAATGGATATCATTTAACGGTTTTCCAAATCAGTATTCTTATAAAATTAACTTAATCACTTAACATCTTTCTTCCTTCCCAATTCAGTAGTAAACACATTAATTCATCACATATTACATATTTAAATCCTAAGCCTATCCGGTATTTGCAAGCTTTTTCCAATTAATTTAACTTGACATCATTTGATGTCCATTTTAAACGTGTCTATGCCCTAGCCCCAGAGTGGGGAAGCTTTTCAGCATAGGGGCCATGCTGCCATGCACAACCTTTCAAGGACCACCTGGCAAAGGTTGGCAGGGCCAGAAGGAAAAGTGGGTGGAACAACTGACAGGACACTAACTCTGTCTGTAGAGTAGGCTGCATCCCAGCTGTGCCAAATTCTGAAGTTCCTGCACTCCATCCAGGGAAGGCCTTATCGCCATTCAAGGACACTTCCAAATAAGGAGTTGTGCCAGCGAGGAAGAAGGCCTGCGAAGAAAGGATGTCAACTGGAGAGGAATGCTGCTTAGAGTGAGTCCTGCAGGGGCCAGTTGACAGGCCTGGAGGGCCACATTAGGCCTGCGGTCCTCGGGTATCTCACCCCTGCCTGAGCAGTCCCTGCTCAAGATTGCTCTCTGTTGAGATGCGCTGGACTCATCAAAGCAAGATCACAAAACATCCTGCAGAAAACGAAGGGTTATGGGTTATTGCTTTTCTGTTTCTTCCCTCCGGGTAAGAGAAAAGGCTAATTAGATTAGAGGTACTGTTCTGTCCCATTTTTAGAAAGGACACTGCCGCTGATATTTTTAAAGAAGGGACAGAGAACCGTAAATGGTGACAAATAGATAATAATTGGCAGTGTTGGAAAGTGAAGGGGGGGGGGACCACAGCTCATAGTAGCATCATGCCCATCTTTTGACTCTGCTGCTCTGTTCCCAGGGCAAACCTCAGCGTCCAAGAGGGCAACGTCGCCAAAAACAAAGGAAACTCACCATCTCAAAGAGAAGACAAAAAAGGTGCTGTCAGGGGTTTAGGTGCAGAGGCACGGGCAAGGGAGGAAACAGAGAGCGAAGGGGAGGAGACAGAGGAAAGGATGAGTGATGACGACGACCCGAGATCTCCCAGTCTTTCCAGTGAATCAGAGGATTCACAGAAAGGAGCACCAGTGGCCAGGGCAAGGGGGGAGTCTAGGGAGGCACCCCAGGAAGATAGAGCCAGAGGAGACTCAGGGGGGAGCAGCTGGAAATCGGGACCAGCGTCACCGCCAGGAAGCAGGGAAGAGGAAAGGAGCCAGGGGGGAAGCGCTGGCAGCTCACCACAGGAGGGAGGGCAGGAGTCAGGAGTGGCCACACCTCCATCGGGGAGCGAAGAAACGGTTAAGAGGAAAGTGGAAGGTTGGGCGCGCGCGCCAAGTTCAAATGCAGAGGAAGGCGGCGCAGTGAGCAGCCCCGAAAGGGAACCGGGTCCTAAAGCCCGGCGCAAGGAGGCAGAAGGGTCCGGGTCAGCGTCAGAAGAATCCCGGAAGGAAGAAGCCCCGGGGGGTAGAGGGACCCAGAGGAGGACAGTCAGGAGGAAAAGGTGGAGCAAGGCTAGGATATTAAGTTGGTGCGCACGGGGCGGAGACTCAGACGGAGCCTCGCCGATCTAGCTAGTAGACGTAGAGTTGCAGACAGCAGCGTGAGAATGGAAACTGTAATTCAATAAAGACTTTTACTTAATGATCGCTGGCTAGCGTGATCCTCTGTGAGCTAGGATCTTGAAGCAGCTCTGATAGTAGGCTCCGTCTCCACATTGTGGGCATCTGCAGCCTCGAGGAGGGGAGAGAAACAGGCGCCCACTAGCGAGCTCACGAACGGCAGGAGACATGACGGCTGAGCAGCAGATAGAGGACCTCAGAAAAGCAGTGGCACAACTGAACGCCGAGGTTCTCGCATCCAGGAAGAGAGAGGACGAGGCAGCTGCCGCCTGCAGGGATCTCCAGGTCAGGTTAGACGTACTGGCAAAGCAACCACCCCGGCAGGAGGGAATTGGGTTGGCGAGACGGACAGGCGGGCTGCTCTCTCACTTCGATGGGAACCTGCAACAGTATCCCAACTTTAGAGCCGACGTACTGTGCGCACTGCAACTGTTGCATAAAGACTTTAGAGATGAACAGGAGAGAGTGGGGTTCATCATGTCCCATCTGCATGGGGAGGCAAAAGCATGGTTGCGCAATTTATGGAGAGATAACGATCCGGCGCTCCAGAATGCGGATGCCTTTATTAAAGCGATGGATGGGTGTTTCTTATCAAGTATTGACATTGATCTTGCACGGAAGGAGGTGCATGGGCTGAGACAAGGGAGGACCAGCGTCAGACAGTATCATGCCCGCTTTTTCGCCTTGGTCAGCGCCCTGGAATGGGACAGAGATTCGGCTCCTGTAAGAGACCTCTTTTGGGAGGGACTGCACAACTCGATTAAAGATGAGATAGCGAGGGGGGAGAGACCCCGAACCACCCAGGAGGTCGTTCAGAGGGCACTGGCCGTGGGGGTGAGGCTGGAAGGACGTCCGTGGAGCAAGGACGAAGGACGTGGAGGGCGCGAACCAGCCGGGGGCCCCTCCTTCTTTCCCAGAGAAGCAGCGCGGGCGCAATCCACGCCTCCGCCAGGAGGAGGAGCCGAACCTATGGAGGTTGGAGGTGCAAGGGCTCAGTCAGCAACCAGAGCCCTAGCACCGGCAGCAGTGAAGGCGAAGCCTCCTAGAGGGACCAGGAAGTGTTACGTCTGTGAGCAGCCAGGGCATATGGCGAAAGAGTGTCCCCAGAGGCCCCACAAGCTTACTGCAGCCTCAGCAATGGTGACTGCAGCAACGCAGCAGGGAGGACCACAGCAGGGAAACGACGATGTCTGGCTGGAGGAAGAGGCACTGGGGCCCAGCCAGACGTGTTAGTGACGCAGTCCCCAGAAATTTTACAGCCAGTGAACCCCCTCCCGCCCAAACCAGTAGTGAGGCTCACAGCATCTCTCCAGCTGCCCAATGGAATCACCATGGACGTGCCAATCACCATCGACTCCGGCAGCAACGCGGACTTTATAGGGCAGGAATTTGTCGACAGGCACGCTGTGCAGTTGCTGCCGGCCACACTGCCCCTGCAGGTTGTCACGGTGGATGGCAGGGAGCTGCTAGGGGGGCAAGTGGTGAAGCAGACGCCACCAATGGTGATGCGACTTGGGAATCACAGGGAAGTCATCAGCTTCAACGTCACTCAACTGTCTGACACGCCCATTGTATTGGGTATGAGTTGGCTGGACAAGCACAGCCCAACGATGGCTTGGTTCCAGAGGCAGCTGGTCTTCGGCTCTTCCTTTTGTGCTGAACACTGCATCGTACCCAGGCAGGAAGGAGAGGAAGAGGAGTCACAGCTGCTGCTAGGCACGCTGCAAGCGATTCCCCACAAGTACGCAGAATTTCTGGAAGTTTTCTGCGAGAAGGAGGCGGACAGGCTACCCCCTCACAGACCATATGACTGCAAAATTGACCTGCTGCCGGGGGCGGCGCTGCCTAAAGGGAAGCTGTATTCCATGTCTGAGGACGAACTGCAGGAACTCAAAGACTTCATCGATCATAATTTGGAGCGCGGTTTCATCCGGGAGTCTAAGGCAGTGGGGGGCAGTCCTGTATTCTTTGTTAAGAAGCGAGACACGCCCCAAAAAAGACTCGTAGTGGATTACAGGATTTTGAACAGTGTGACCAAGCCGTCGGACTTCCCCATGCCCCGCATCGACGACCTCCTGGCGAAGGTACGGAAGGGAAAGGTGTTCACCAAGTTGGACCTGCGGGGGGCGTACAACCTCATTCGCATGCGGGAAGGTGATGAGTGGAAGACAGCCATGTTCACGCCACTGGGTACCTACGAATACAGAGTTATGCCTTTTGGACTGCAAAATGGCGCTCACGTTTTTCAAGCATTTATGCATCACGTGTTGGCGGGACTGCTCTACAAGACGTGCGTCTGTTTCTTGGATGACATCCTGATCTTTTCGGAGTCGCAGCAAGAACATGACAAGCACGTCAAGGAAGTGCTGGGCAGGCTAAAGCAACACAGGCTCTACGCCAAGCTGGAGAAGTGCCAATTTGACGTGCCGGAGGTGGATTTTCTGGGCTACAAGCTGTCTGACAAGGGGCTCGCCATGGACAGCGCCAAGGTTCGAGCAGTGTTGGATTGGAAGAGCCCACGCAACCGGAAGGAGGTCCAACGGTTTGTCGGCTTTGCGAACTTCTATCGCAAGTTTATCAAGGGCTTCGCGATGCAGACGGCGGCCATCACTGACACCCTTAGCTCCAAGAAGAAGAAGTTCATCTGGACAGAGCAGGCGGAGCAGTCCTTTCAGGCCCTCAAGCGTCTCTTCGCGTCGGAAGAGCAGCTGCTTCATGTCAACCCCAGCATGCCGATGAGGGTGGAGACAGACGCTTCGGACAGAGCAGTGGGGGCGGTCCTGCTGCAGAAGGACCCGCGGGGCGTGTGGCGGCCGGGAGCGTTTTACTCCAGGAAGCTCAGCAAGTCCGAGCAGAACTACACCATATGGGACAGGGAGTTGCTGGCCATTCATGCAGCGTTCAAGGCGTGGAGGCACTTTCTGATCGGCGCCAAGCACACGGTGCAGGTTTGCACGGACCACAAGAATCTGGAACACTGGCGCACAGCACAGTTCCTGAACCAGAGGCAGATACGTTGGGCTGAGTTCTTTGCGGACTTCGACTTCCGAATAGAGTATGTCCCGGGGGACACCAACATCATGGCAGACGCTCTCTCCCGCAAGCCACAGTATCTGGAGGACGCGACACCAGCGGCCGCCATGCACATCTTTGCACCGACAGTGTGGGCGTGCGCCGCGGCGACCGTGGACCTAGAGGCGGTGCGGCGAGCGTTGCAGGGGGACTCCTTCGCACAAACGAAGATGGCAGAGGTGCGAGGGGGCAAGGCAGCGGCCGACGGTTTCCAGCTACGAGATGGCTTGCTCATCCGTAAAGGGGCCATCTACGTGCCGGGTGACGAACTTCGAGCCAAGGTGCTACAGCAGCTGCACGACGCACCCACGGCCGGGCACTTTGGCAAGGAGAAGACGGTGGAATTGGTAGCCAGGGATTTCTGGTGGCCTGGAATGAGAGGAGAGGTCGCAGACTACGTAGCGAGGTGTGACACCTGCCAGAGGGCAAAGCCGGTGCACAAACCGCCGGCTGGACTGTTGGAGCCGCTGCAAACTCCGGTCGAACCTTGGGAAAGGGTGGCTCTGGACTTTGTCACGGATCTGCCCAGCTCAAGGGGCAAGACGGCAGTGTTGGTGGTGGTGGACCTGTTCTCCAAGATGGCGCATTTCATTCCGTGTGCTAAGGTGGCCACGGCGGAGCAAACCGCCAAACTGTTCATAGACCACGTGTTCAAGGTTCACGGTCTGCCACGGTCTATTCTGTCCGACCGCGGGCGGCAGTTCATCTCGAACTTCTGGCAGAAGCTGATGGGCTTCCTAAACGTCAAGATCAATCTGGCGTCGGCGAGACACCCGCAGACCAACGGGCAAGCGGAGCGAGCCAATGCCATCATGCAGCAGTACCTGAGATGTTATGCAAACCAACAGCCTGCGACGTGGGTGGATTACCTGCCGCTTGCAGAGTTTGCCTACAACAACACGAAGCACGTATCCACGGGCGTCACGCCGTTCTTCGCCAACAACGGGCGGCACCCTAGAACCTTCCCGGGACTGGAATGCAGGGGAGAAGGGGAGCCGCAGTCAGCAGATGCGTTCGCGTCGGAGCTGCAGGAAGTCCACGATCAGCTGCGGCGCCACCTGGAGCTGGCTAAACACGCATACAAGGTACAAGCGGACAAACACAGAAGGGTTGGCGAAGAGCTCCACGTGGGAGACTGGGTCTGGTTAGCAGCCCACGCAGTGCCGGCCAGGTCGTTGGCCAAGAAGAAACTAGGGCATAAACAACTGGGGCCCTACCAAGTCGAAGAGCAGGTCAACCCGGTGGCTTTCAGGCTGGCGCTTCCGGAGGGTTCCAGAATGCATCCGGTGTTCCACAGATCGGTGCTCACTCCCTACAAGGCACCGCACAGGTTCCAGGAACCCGGAACGGCGCCGAGTCCGCTCAGAGAAGGAACGAGGCACGCGGGAGTGGCACAGGAGGAGCGCATCAACGAAGTCACGGAGATTTTGGACTCCAGATGGGGGGAAGAGGGAGTAGAATACTTTCTCGCCAGGGAGGGCACCCCGGCCAGTGCGAACAGCTGGGTGCCGGGCTACGCTTTAGACGAACCTCTGCTCAAAGACGAGTTTCATGCCCTCTTCCCACATAGACCGATGCCAGCAGACTTTTTCGACGACTGGCTTTTCACGCCCACGCTTTCGGACAGCACGTTCAGGGGGTTCGACTCGGACGAGGAACCAACACGAGACGTCCGTTCCCCGGAGGGGTCACCCTCGGGATCTGTCTCAGAACCCTCGTATTGGTGGGACGATAGGCCGGAGGAGCAGTTCCGCAGGAAGTGGCTGGACTGTTCCGGCCGAGCAACGCCGCCTGGAGGTAGTGCGGGAGAGACGGACATGGACATTTTCGGGGACGACCCTGGTTTCGAGCACGGCGGCACAGAGATGGAAGAGGAGGTGACTGTCGTCAACGAGAGCAGAGAGGAAGACCTGGAAGAGTTCCGCTGGAGGCCTGCCACGGGAAGCGACCGATATCCGACGTTCGTCCCTTTGCAACAGCAGCCCCCAGTTCCAGCACCGGAAGGAGGGGAGGGGGGACTGGGGGGCTTCGAGGGGGGGATGGATGTCAGGGGTTTAGGTGCAGAGGCACGGGCAAGGGAGGAAACAGAGAGCGAAGGGGAGGAGACAGAGGAAAGGATGAGTGATGACGACGACCCGAGATCTCCCAGTCTTTCCAGTGAATCAGAGGATTCACAGAAAGGAGCACCAGTGGCCAGGGCAAGGGGGGAGTCTAGGGAGGCACCCCAGGAAGATAGAGCCAGAGGAGACTCAGGGGGGAGCAGCTGGAAATCGGGACCAGCGTCACCGCCAGGAAGCAGGGAAGAGGAAAGGAGCCAGGGGGGAAGCGCTGGCAGCTCACCACAGGAGGGAGGGCAGGAGTCAGGAGTGGCCACACCTCCATCGGGGAGCGAAGAAACGGTTAAGAGGAAAGTGGAAGGTTGGGCGCGCGCGCCAAGTTCAAATGCAGAGGAAGGCGGCGCAGTGAGCAGCCCCGAAAGGGAACCGGGTCCTAAAGCCCGGCGCAAGGAGGCAGAAGGGTCCGGGTCAGCGTCAGAAGAATCCCGGAAGGAAGAAGCCCCGGGGGGTAGAGGGACCCAGAGGAGGACAGTCAGGAGGAAAAGGTGGAGCAAGGCTAGGATATTAAGTTGGTGCGCACGGGGCGGAGACTCAGACGGAGCCTCGCCGATCTAGCTAGTAGACGTAGAGTTGCAGACAGCAGCGTGAGAATGGAAACTGTAATTCAATAAAGACTTTTACTTAATGATCGCTGGCTAGCGTGATCCTCTGTGAGCTAGGATCTTGAAGCAGCTCTGACAGGTGCTAATTCGCACATGCTGATTTATAGGCCCAGGTGCAGTATATTTTGGACAGTCGTTTGGCTATGAGTTTGGATGCCTGGCTGTTCCCCATGGTCCCATCCATGAATATGATAGTTATTACATTTTCCTCCTACTTTCCTTGGAGAATTGCTCAGGGTGGTGTATGTACTGAATTCCCCTTTTCCTTACAACAACCCTGTAAGGTAGGCTAGGCAGAGAGATGGTAACTAAGTTGAGGGTCACACGGTGAAGTTCATGCCTGAAGAGGGAGATGGTTTGCCCTACCACCTGCTAGACCATGGGTGTGTCCATTGCCCAAGAGCTAAGCGTATTTATTATTCTATGAATTATCCCAGCTTTTTTTCCTCCATAGAGCTGAAGTTCACCTGCATGGTTCACCTGCCTCCCCATTTGATCCACACAACAACCCTGCAAGGTAGGATAGGCTGGGGGAAGGTGACTGGCCCAAGGTCACACACCCAATGAGTTTGGGGGATTTGAACCCTGGTCCTGCCAGGACTTAGTCTGACGCTAACCACTACACCATGCTGACTTTTGCTGAGCTGAGCTTCTAAAATAGCAACATGTGGATGCTTGGAACCTACAGCAGGGGTTTCAAAGCCACAACCCAAGGGCCAAAATAGGCCCACTGAGCCATTTTTTGTGGCCTGCCTAGGACTTGCTGATCAGAAGGTTGGCGGTTCGAATCCCCATGACGGGGTGAGCTCCCGTTGCTCAGTCCCAGCTCCTGCCCACATAGCAGTTCAAAAGCACGCCAAAGTGCAAGTAGATAAATAGGTACTGCTCCGGCAGGAAGGTAAACGGCATTTCCGTGCACTGCTCTGGTTCGCCAGAAGCAGCTTAGTCATGCTGGCCACATGACCCGGAAGGTGTATGCTGGCTCCCTTGGCCAATAAAGCGAGAAGAAGAATAAAGCGCCTGGAAGAAGCGGACCATTTGGATCCCTTCCAGTCGGGATTCAGGCCTCATCATGGGACTGAAACTGCCTTGGTCGCACTGGTTGATGATCTCCGGCGGGCTAGGGACAAAGGTGAGAGCTGTTTCCTAGTTCTGCTGGATCTCTCAGCGGCGTTTGATACCATCGACCATAGCATCCTTCTGGACCGTCTTGAGGGGCTGGGAGCTGGGGGCACTGTCATACAGTGGTTCCGCTCCTTCCTCCTGGGCCGTGTTCAGAAAGTGGTGGTGGGGGATGAGTGTTTAGACCCCTGGGCTCTCACTTGTGGGGTGCCTCAGGGTTCTGTCCTCTCCCCCATGCTTTTCAACATTTACATGCAGCCGCTGGGAGAGATCATCAGGAGGTTTGAGCTGGGTGTTCATCAGTATGCCGATGATACCCAGCTCTACCTCTCTTTTAAATCAGAACCAGTGAAGGCGATGAAGGTCCTGTGTGAGTGTCTGGAGGCGGTTGGAGGATGGATGGCAGCTAACAGATTGAGGTTGAATCCTGACAAGACAGAAGTACTGTTTTTGGGGGACAGGAGGCGGGTGGGTGTGGAGGATTCCCTGGTCCTGAATGGGGTAACTGTGCCCCTGAAGGATCAGGTGTGCAGCCTGGGAGTCATTTTGGACTCACAGCTGTCCATGGAGGCACAGGTCAAATCTGTGTCCAGGGCAGCTGTTTACCAGCTCCATCTGGTACGTAGGCTGAGACCCTACCTGCCCGCGGACTGTCTCGCCAGAGTGGTGCATGCTCTGGTTATCTCCCACTTGGACTACTGCAATGCACTCTACGTGGGGCTACCTTTGAAGGTGACTCGGAAACTACAACTAATCCAGAATGCGGCAGCTAGACTGGTGACTGGGGGCGGCCGCCGAGACCATATAACACCGGTCTTGAAAGACCTACATTGGCTCCCAGTACGTTTCCGAGCACAATTCAAAGTGTTGGTGCTGACCTTTAAAGCCCTAAACGGCCTCGGTCCAGTATACCTGAAGGAGCGTCTCCACCCCCATCATTCTGCCCGGACGCTGAGGTCCAGCGCCGAGGGCCTTCTGGCGGTTCCCTCGTTGCGAGAAGCAAAGCTACAGGGAACCAGGCAGAGGGCCTTCTCGGTAGTGGCGCCCGCCCTGTGGAACGCCCTTCCAGCAGATGTCAAAGCGATAAACAACTACCTGACATTCAGAAGACATCTTAAGGCAGCCCTGTTCAGGGAAGTTTTTAACGTGTGATTTTACTGTAATTTTGGTTTTATGGAAGCCACCCAGAGTGGCTGGGGAGGCCCAGCCAGATGGGCGGGGTATAAATAAATTATTATTATTATTATTATTATTATTATTATTATTATTATTATTATTAGCGCTGCAACCCCAGAGTCGGCCACGACTGGACCATTTACCTAGTCCCCAGAAGATTTTTCCCTGACAGCTTGTGTGTTAGGCCAAATTATTGCCACTGACTACAGCTCAGAATGATCTGGAAACAGGAAGGAGTGTTCCTTTCTGTGCCAATGGCAATTTGCCACCTCTGCAAAAGCCCAAACTTCTTGAGATAGTGTTAGCCACCTGCTGTTTACCGACGTACTTGTACTAAGGCTTTTTAAAAAACAGATCAGCTGCCTAATTAATTAACCGGCAGAAAAAGATTTTTTTTGAAAAAATCCCTAAGCCCCAGGGTCACAATTTCAAAAAATATCTGACATTTGGCAGTTCACTCAAAAATGGTGCCAAAGGTTGCAAATGCTCCCCTGAAAGGTTTGGCGGTCGAAACAGAAGGCTTATTATCACAGAACAAGAAATTAGCCCTCGACAACTTAACCGGCGGAAAAAGATTTTTTGAAAAAATCCCTAAGCCCCGGGGTCACAATTTCAGAAAATATCTGACATTCGGCAGTTCACTCAAAAATGGTGCCAAACGGTTGCACATGCTCCTATGAAAGCTGTGGCGGTCGAAACAGAAGGCTTTTTATGACAGGACAAGAAATTAGCCCTCAACAACTTAACCGGCGGAAAAAGATTTTTTGAGGGGCTCATTCCAAGATGGCGAACGGCACTTAGTCAGCGTGAGTGTGAGCTCCCTGATTTATCTTTTAACATTGTTTTAATGAGCATAGAAACCTTTTAACCTTTTAACTTTTAACTTTAGTTTTTAGTTTTTAGTTTTTAGTCTTAGTTTTAAATTAGTGAGTAGGAGGACGCCTTTTTCTATCGGGGAGACAACCATTAACCTTGAAACTGGGGTGGTTGCATGAAGAGAGAAATGACTAAGCAACTATACAGCCCTGCTTGTGGGAGAGGAACTGGGAAACGTACCAGAGATTCCAGAGATATAGACGACACAGAGGAACTGAGATGCCTGCCTCTTGCTAAACAATCAAAAATTAGCGAATCTGAAGGTACAAAGGATGTTTTTAATGTCCCGGTTTCAAACTCTTTCGCACTGCTGGCGGAGATGAATGACGGGGAAACCAGTGTGAAGGAACCTTTTGATGACCTGCCTACTAGACCTTCAAGCGGTGGTGATGCTGGCATCCACTCGAGTGTTTGCACTGGAGCCCGTGGGGGCTGCATTGATGAGATACTATTTGAACACTCATCTACTTTAGACCTGGTTGCTAGAACAGTGGACTATATCTTTAAATACATAAAAGACATCCGAGGATCCTTGGAGAAGATTATCTCGCTTGTATCCCTAACAGGTAAAGACAGTTCCCCTGATGTACCACCTGAGATGAAGCCCTTACAAATGCCCAGAGCACCCGTTTTACCTCATACCTCCTGTATAATTCCTCAAGCTGCTGGCAATCAGAAAAGTGAGCAAGGTGAGCAAAATAAGAAGGAACAACAGTCTGCACCTCCTCACAAACTGCTGCTGCAAGCTACCAAAATCTGCCTAACGGTTTGCCCCTTTAGAGGCAAGGTAATAAACTGGCATTATAAGAGTGATATAAGGAGACACCTAGCGGAGCTTCTGAGGGTAATCCCAAGCTCTATTGACCTGAGGCATATTGATCATATTAGCAGCAGACCTCAGAGGCAGAGAGTGCTGCTCTCCTTTAAAACCAAAAAGCTCCCTGCACTTATTATGTCCTCAAGAAGCCTTCTAATTAACTATGGAATCCTTGCTACAAGAGTCTTTACCAATACCAAGATCTGCCCCCTCTTACCAAACTGCTTGTTCAAAAAGAAAGCAGATAATTCTGAGGGTCCGCCAATTGCCACGACCCCAACTCCCCTGGCCGCAGATCTAATCAGCTGGATTGACGCCCCCCTGCCTCCACTGACAAAGGCTATACATCTGGAGAATTCTACGGAGCGTGAGTTACTTCTATCCTTCTCCCAATTGCCAAAACTGGAGCGGACAGAGATAACAGACAGATTGGACGAGTTGCTACTCTGTCTCCGTAACTCAGAAGATCATGCTCATGTAAATAAGATGAATTCCTCACCAATTGTAGATCAGTCTACACAAGCCCAAGTGGTACCTGCTTTAACGACCTTTGATCTGCAACCTGGCTGTACACGGCCTCGGGATGTCAAGCCCGGGCAGGATACAGTGGAAGATTTGACAACCCTCTGGTCAAACTCGGAAGCTGTGGCAAGACTGGATGCTCTTTTGGAGGCAAACCGAAAAGGATGCCTTCCACCTGCCTTACACTGCATGTTCCCTACAGCATCCGCAGATCCAAAAGGCCCACCCCCCTCAATCTTAGAGCATACTTTAAATGTAGAGTCTATGGACCTGTCGTTAAGTGATACTCCTGTGCACCAGAATCCATCCCTGCAGCTACCAATAATTAAGCCTCAAACCATGGCTGCTGCTGCGGTAAGTGGTGCTCGGAAATTGCCTGGTAAGCAAGCTACAATTACTTCCTTCTTCCAGCCTATTGTCCCCCCTCGCCGCATGCATTCCCAGGTGGATTCTGCCGTGCTGGTTCCGCAAGGCCCAGCATGACTCGAAGGGGTGACCAGGAGATTACTCACTTTCTTATCCTGGAATGTAGCTGGCATTAAACCTAAGCTGATGGATCCATCCTTTGTCGCCTACATAAAAGGCAGTCATATTCTTTTGCTGCAAGAGACCTGGGCTTGTGAGGGCTTCTCCCTATCAGGGTATAAGGGCTTCTACCTGAATGCACAACAGAATTTACTATCATCTGGCAGACCACAAGGTGGGTTGGCTACCCTAGTTTCTTTGGCCTTAAACCTGCAGGTGGAACAAATCGACATCCAGTCGTCATCCATGCTGGGTGTAAAGCTACAAACAGCGGAGGAAGTGTTTGTGGTGATTAATGTTTATTTGCACCCAATCTATAAGAAAAACCTGGTGGACCAAAGATGGAGGGAAATTCAACAGACTCTTGAAACTCTCCTAGAGAAATATCCTGAAGCCACCTTCCTAGTTGCAGGAGATTTCAATGGCCGATTGTCTCACTCTGATAAATCATTATTTGCTAAGTATAATAAATATCCCTCACTACCCATTTTAACCTCAGACCTTTTACCTAGGAATTTTAAAGACAGTGTTGCTACATATGCAGGTTTTAAATGTAGACAAACCTTGATGGCTCTTAATTTTCACCTTTTAAACGGAGCTCTCAGTTCTGATTACCCTGCCGAATTTACTTTCTGGTCAGGCTCCCGAGCCTCTACCATAGACTTTATTTGGACATCAGTAGACCTAATTCCCAAAATTTCCAACTTTAGGGTGGTAACGAGGCTGGAAAGTGACCATTTTCCATTAGAACTTTCTCTGACCCTGGATGGAGAATTGGCTACCTATTCCTGTGTGCCTATTACAAATAACCAGCTTCAGATGAGGCCCACTGCCCTAAAATGGACCGACAATATGGCTCAACGGATAAATGAACTCCTTTGGTCTGACCAACTGCAAGAGACAAGGGACTCCCTTATTCAGGCAGTTGAGCCACTGCCAATATATGACAATTTAGTAGAACTGCTAAAACCTTCGTTGGCTAAGACCCCGGTAATGAATAGTAACCATTTCTCTCATAAAAAGTGGTTTGACGAGGAATGTAGACTCTTCAAGAACAACCTATATAACGAATTCTTGGCATATAGGGCATCAAATGACCCCGCACCTAGCAGTCACCTTATGAACCTCAAGAGAAGGTATAAAGCACTATTAAAGGAAAAGAAGCTTGCGGCAGAAAGAAATGATTGGAAGAACCTTCTAAAAGCTGCAGAAAATAGAAATCCCTCCTCCTTTTGGCACCAAATTTCCAAATACCTGGGTAGACCGTTGTCAAGGATAGAACCTCAAATTTCAGCTGACACCTGGGAAAGCTTCTTCTCCGATTTATATGCAGCTCACGCACCCAGCGGAGGAAGGTTAGATTTGGCCCCCTTGCCAGAGTGGGATCCTGTTACCTGCTCTGAAGTGGAAACACTTATAGGCCAATTTGAGGTGGGCAAGGCACCCGGAGACGATCTTATTTCCATAGATGTTATTAAAGCCAATAAGGATTGGTGGTGTCCACCTCTAGCAGCCCTTTTTACTTATATAAACAAAACAGCGCAATTTCCTCCAAGCTGGAACTCTGCACTGATTGTGTTAATTCACAAGAAAGGGCCGCGCACAGACCCGGCCAATTTTAGACCAATTAGCCTGCTAAATGTTATTGGGAAGATCTATTCAAGATTTCTACTTAACAAATTAACGACCTGGATGGAAAGCAACAATATCATCGCAGAGGAGCAGGCGGGTTTCCGCCCCGGAAGATCAACAACAGACCAAATCTTAATCCTAAATCACTTGGCCACCAAGTACGCTGGCAATGGCCTAAAAGCCCTCCACGTCGCCTTTATAGACTTTAAGCAGGCCTTTGATCTAATTCCCAGGAACCAGCTATGGACAAAATTGGCAGCGACATCTATCGACCGCCGCCTTCTCTTGCTGATTATTAATTTGCATACAAATACCCTCTTGAGGATTAGGATAGATAGTAAGGGGCTAGTCTCCAATCCGGTTGCCACCACTAGGGGGGTAAGACAGGGCTGTTTGCTTGCCCCTGCTCTGTTTAACTTCTATATTAATTCGCTAGTGGTGCATATGGCAAATGCTGATTTCCATCCACCAAAACTGGCAGGACGAGCCTTAAATGTCCTACTGTATGCGGACGATGCCGCCCTATTAGCTACCTCCCCCATCGGATTAAGGAGGATGCTTCGAGCTCTTCATGAATATGAGACCCAACACAAGCTCCAATTAAATTATGCCAAGACCAAAATAATGGTCTTTGCTGCTCGACCGAAACCTAATTTATGGTCAATTAATGGTATTCCTTTAGAGCAGGTCAGTTGCTTCAAATACCTGGGTCAGGTTGTAAGATCAAATAGGTCCTTCCTGGCGCACAGAGAATACATAGCCTCGAACGCATACAAAGCAGCCCTGGCGATTAGAACCCTGTACTCCAAGAAACAGGCACAGACTGTCAATGTTGCCTTACGTCTCTTTAAAATGAAAGTCCTCCCTCTTCTGCTGGTGGGCATTGCCTTGGGCTCACGTAGGGATTTTGAAAAATTGGAATCTATCCAAACCCAATTCCTCAGGGCCATACTCAGGATCCCCCCCTCCGTGGCAGGCGCGATCATGAGATTGGAAACCGGTTGCCAAGCCTTTAGGTATGTGGCCCTGAAAGCGAAGCTATGGCTATGGCTCAAGCTCTGTTTCAGACCGGTGGGTTTGGCCCCCTTGATTCTGAGGGATAACTTTAAATCTCCATGGGAAGGGGAGATAGTGGAGGAAGTGCAGAAGTGTGGGTTGTCCTCCCTTTATATAGAGTCCATGACGTATAGCCACGCAAAGGCGGTGATCGCGCAAAGATTAAGGGATATTGCCAGACAGGAGGACATAGCCCGTGTGAAACCTGGGTTGTTTCTGGGGGAGCAGTTGTATCGGGCTGCCCCAGCTCGCTACCTGGCGGATATCCACTACGTGGAATACCGCAGACTATTTACTGCGGCTAGGCTGAATGTTCTTGACTCGGCGGTCCTGAAGGGAAGATATGGAGGAGTTCCATATGACCAGAGATTATGCCACTGTGCATTGGGTGAGGTAGAATCCACAGAGCACATTTTATTGAGCTGTCCCTTCTACAACGATTTAAGACAGTATCTTATAACTCCATACTTACCCCAGCTCAGTTCCCGACAAAGAGGAATCCAGACAGCATATCTGCTAAATAAGTCTTCTGGGAAAACAACCTTGTCAGTGGCTAAATTTCTTTTCCTGGCACTCAAGCGTCGGAAACGTATAACTGAATGCTTTGATGTGGGTTATCTGTGAGAGGTCTATTTCTGTGGCCCTACCTTACCTATGTATCTCCTATGATGTTATAGTTTATAATTATTGTGTAATGTTTTAATTCTGACTATCGAATAATGATAGTCTGACTGGCCGAATAAAGAAATTGAAATTGAAAAGATTTTTTGAAAGAATCCCTAAGCCCCGGGGTCACAATTTCAGAAAAAATCTGAGATTTGGCAGTTTACTCAAAAATGATGCCAAACGGTTGCACATGCTCCTATGAAAGCTGTGGCGGTCAAAACAGTAGGCTTTTTATAAGAGGACAAGAAATTAGCCCTCGACAAGTTAACCAGCGGGAATTTTCTTTTTGGAAAAAATTCCTAAGCCCCGGGGTCACGATTTCCGCAAAAATCTGACTTTCGGCAATTCACTCAAATATGGTCCCCAACGGTTGCAAGTGCTCCCCTGAAAGGTTTCGCGGTCAAAGCAGAAGGCTTTTTATCACAGGACAAGAAATCTGCCCTTGACAGCTTAACCGGCGGAAAAAGATTTTTTGAAAAAATCCTTAAGCCCCGGGGTCACAATTTCAGAAAATATCTGACTTTCGGCAATTCACTCAAAAATGGTGCCAAAGGGTTGCAAATGCTCCCCTGAAACGTTTGGCGGTCAAAACAGAAGTCTTTTTATAACAGGACAAGAAATTAGTCCTCAATAACTTAACTGGCGGAAAAAGATTTTTTGAAAGAATCCCTAAGGTCACAATTTCAGAAAAAATCTGACATTCGACAGTTCACTCAAAAATGGTGCCAAAGGGTTGCAAATGCTCCCCTGAATGGTTTGGCGGTCGAAACAGAAGCCTTTTTATCACAGGACAAGAAATCAGCCCTCGACAACTTAAGCGGAGGGAAAAGATTTTTTTGAAAAAATCCCTAAGCCCCGGAGTCACAATTTCAGAAAAAATCCGACATTCGGCAGTTCACTCAAAAATGGTGCCGAACGGTTGCAAATGCTCCCCTGAAAGGTTTGGCGGTCAAAACAGAAGGCTTTTTATCACAGGACAAGAAATCTGCCCTCGACAACTTAAGCGGAGGAAAAAGATTTTTTTGAAAAAAATCCCTAAGCCCCGGGGTCACAATTTCAGCAAAAATCTGACTTTTGGCAATTCACTAAAAAATGGTGCTCAACGGTTGTAAATGCTCCCCTGAAACGTTTGGCGGTCTAAACAGAAGCCTTTTTAACACAGGACAAGAAATCAGCCCTCGACAACTTAACCGGCAACTTAAGTTGGCCCTCCAGATCAGCCTTTCTCAACCTTGGGGTCCAGTTGTTTTTTGACTACAACTCCCATCATTCCTATCTAGCCGCACCAGTGGTCACGGATGATGGGAGTTGTAGTCCAACGGCATCTGGGGAAACAAGCTTCAGAAAGGCTGCTGTAGCGTTTACATTTTAACTTTGATACTACTAATAATTCTGGACTTTGCCTGGGACAAGCAGCACAGCTCATTTCTTCCATCAAGGAGATTGGCGGAAGGAGGACAGGAGCAAAGGTTCAGGCCGAAAATCCACCCCCATTACTCATTTCTCAGAGGAGGCTTTGGCAGAGAAATGGCCGTGTCGAAACCAAGAGCATGTCAGCTCAGATCAGAATCCCGGCTGGTGATGAAAAGGGCCGCATCCCCGGAGTGAGTTGGGGATGTCGTTTGACTGCTACATGGCCCGGCAGACGAATTAGCTTCTGATTAATCTGTTTGGAAAGAGCTATTCATGGCAGGCAGCGAGGGACAGCGATGCATTAAATCAAAGTTTGCAAGGGAAGAGCACAAAAGCAAGCAGAAATCCTTGGCTTCACAGTTTCGTCAGCTACGCAGCTCCAAACTCTTGGGCTTTTGAGCTGACATTTGCACCTGGCATCCTGGCTGCTACCAGCTGAGTCTGGTACATTAAGTGTGACTGTGGCCCCACCCAGCTCCCCACCTGCCTGCATCCTTCCTTACACCATAAATGAAAGCCCTGCTGGATCAGGATAAGGGCCCATTCAGCCCAGCATCCTGTTCTCTCAGCCAAATGTTTGGTGCAGTGGTGGTGATCAGCTGCGTAACTGAGTTCACACAAAACTGAGTTGTGTCCCCAATCCAGCCACTTCTCTCACTGCCTACACCTGAAGTCACATTTGGCATCAGATGCAGGGCATGTACACATTGTTTGGAGGGCATGCGGGCCCTCAAGGCAAATTGGTGCTCATCTGGGCCAAATTTGGCCCACAGGCCAGAAGGTTCCCTACCCTGGCTATTGATAACACTGAATTTATAAGATTAAAAACTGCTGACTGGTGATAATCAAGAACAACTTTCCCAGGTTCAATGCCTGGCATCTCCCAGCAGGGCTGGCAATGCCCCTTGTCTGAAACCCTGGAGAGTTGTTGCCAGTCAGTGTAGGGAATACAGGGCTAGATGGTCTCATAGGTTCAACACAGCTGAAGCCAGCTTCCTACGGCGCTTAAACACTGAAAGCCTTTTTTTCTTGCTTTAATCTTTTTGTAAACCGCTTTGAGGCTGCTGCTTTAACAATCAAGTGGTGTATATGTAATAAATAAATAAGGTTCACACGATAAATCTGCATTTCAGCAGTGGGTCTCGATGATGGGTGTTCTCTGTCTTCCAAAACACAGGCAACGTCGCCTTCTGCCCCCCGCCCCCCCAACAACTTACCCGTAACAAACAGACCAGGATGTAAAAAAAGAATCTCATTCTCAAAAGACTTCCTTGTTTTTTAATATAAAGATGAACAGATTTTGCACTAAAGAGCAACGAGGTCAAGTCCAAGACAAACGGTAGGAGGAGGAGGATACGAACTGTCCAAGGCTAACAGAGGCCACACACCATCAGCCCCTCCTCACGGCCCAAATCTTAACAATTCTGAAACGGGGGGAAAGTGTGTGTGTGGCAGGAGGGACAGAACCATCAAAAGAGAAACTGCAATTTATTTTTCTGTTTTGAGCTCCCTTCCGCCTTAGAAGAAACATCCAGAGAGCAAAATCTGCCTTGCAAGCTGCCCCGGACCTTGCTAACTGGTCACGTCGATACATCTGTGATTTACTGGAAGCAGAGATCAGGCGCTAGCCCCTCTTGAATGTTATGGGCAGAAGATTCCCAGCCTCATCACAGCGGTGTTCTGGCCCAGCTCTTCCATTTCAGGCTCTTTCCTCTGGTATCCCCCATCGAGCCGGAGTGAAATTTAGTAGTCTCTTTCCACTCGGCCTCTGGGTTCCTGGGCCAGTTCCAGATCATCAGCGTCGTCTACTTCACCTCCATGATCTTCCTGTTATTGGGCAGGGGGAAAAGGAGCTCAGTTTTTGTTTGTTTGTTTCTGAGGGGGAATCGGGAAGTGAGACCGAAGATACATCTGCACCAAACATTTATCTATTTATGACTTAAATTTCTATAAAAAAAACCCCAAAGGAATAGACTGTCTGCTGGCTCAGGCTGATGGACAATCTATTCCTCCATCCTGTCCTTGCAATGGCCAACCAGAGGCCTGTTGGAAGTCTGCAAGCAGTGCATGAGAGCAACAGCCCTCTTCTTGAAGGGGTACAGTTAGGGTTACCCCAGAAAGCCCTAAAAACTGTTTTGTGAATTCCCCCCCCCCCAGCCAGGCCTCGGCGTACGCATTTTTAAAACTGCATATTCCTCTAAGACAAAAAGGACGAGCTAAGCAGTCCTCTCTGTAACAAAAACGCTGTAACAAACCCAGAGCTGAGAGCAGTAAAGCTTTTCGCTTCCCAGATCCAAGATAACCTTGTCCTGGTACACTGACTTGCAACATACATCCGGGAACAGAGTCAGAGAACGAAAAGCAACATTTCTATGTAAGAATCTGTGAAGGGCGAGAGGAAAAAGGGGGTTTGAAAAAAGGATAAAACCTGCTTGTAAAATGTTTTCGGTGCGGCCTGTCTTTTGTGAACTGAATCACACAGGTGCCTCTGCCCCCCCCCCCCATGGCAGAATAAAACGCTCTTTCTCTGGATTAACCCCTTGGTGTCGTTTGGCTCCTTTTGTCTCTGCTCGTGTGCAACAATTATTCCTACCCATGGATTAAAAAGGCTACATTTTCACCTGCGATTCCAGACACCAGAGGCAGGGCATAGCCATTGTGGCTAGCAGCCGCTGACAGCCATGAATTCCTCTTAAGTTTCCTATTCCCTTTCTCTGCACAGTGCATATTTTTTTTAATATCCCTCTACCTCGTACCTACAGGACTGCCTCTCCTGGTATGTCCCATGGAGGACCTTACGGACTTTCAGATAAAAACATCTTGGAGATCCCGGGCCACAGGGAGGTTAGGCTGGCCTCAACCAGAGCCAGGGCTTTTTCGGCTGTGGCCCCGATCTGGTGGAACGCTCTGTCACAAGAGACTAGGGCCCTGCGGGACTTGACATCTTTCCGCAGGGCCTGCAAGACAGAGCTGTTCCACCAGGCCTTTGGCCAAGGCACAGCCTGACTCCCTCCTTTGGCAATCCTCACAGAACTCTAGCCCAATGGTTGCCATTAATCTGATTGGAATTAATTTTATAATGAAATGATTTTAGAATGTTTTATCATTTTATTGTTGTTAGCCGCTCTGAGCCCGGCTTCGGCTGGGGAGGGCGGGATATAAATAAAATTTATTATTATTATTATTATTATTATTATTATTATTATTATTATTATTACCATCTGCTCCCCTGCCCCCACCTGCCTCTCCCCCTAAACTAAAAACCTCCAATAATTATAACCCAAATCACAGAACAACGGTCGAGTTGGAAGGGACTCCAGTGGTCATCTAGACCAACCCCCCGGCAACTGCAGCTAAAGTACCCCTGGCAGATGACCACCCTGTTTAAAAATCTCCAAGGAATCTAGAGCCAAGTGTTCAATTTCTGGCAGTTGCTCAACCTGGGGAGTACAGTCAGGTGCACATCTATGCACAAATTGGCTCTGCCCTCAAGTTGCCTCTCTAGGAGTTTCTGCTGTGCATCACTGCACCACAAGCCGGGCTCAGTCTCGGTGGTATTTTCTCCACCTCATCATGATGAAATGTGCCCTTTGCAGCCCTGAGAGCCTTCTCTCTATTATGTTTTAAGGAAAGGAGCGTGGACTTTGAAAAGCTATTTTAAGCCTCTGGGTGTTGCTTCTTTTCTGTAAACATTGTCACTTTGTTCTGAGGCAGGAGGGGGAGGGGAGGGGTGACGTGACTTGGTGAGAAAGACAAAGGGAAACTGTCCTCAAATGAACCTAATCAGTGTCCTTGCATCTCCTGGGGGTAGAGATGGAAGAAGGCACCATTTTCCATTCCGCCATGCTGCAGTTTCCATTCTGCTGTGGTTCATCTTTTGCAAAAAAGAAGAAGAAAGAAACCCACACTGCGTGCCTCGCTGTCCACAATGGCAAAACAGCGCAACTTACGTAATTAATGAAGGAAATTATATTGTCCTTGCGTTACTCCAGCCCGTTCATTAAGATACAAAAAAGGGAACACGATGCAAATGGTTGGTGTGCGTGTTGAAAGAACTCCACATCTTTGCGGACTGAAAGCAACAACGATGGATACTGATCGAAATCTGCCGAATTGATTTCCGTCCCAGACATTGAAATGAATAAGGGAACATCAAGGATTTTCCACTTCCATGCTGTTTTCATCAGAATTCTCCAACACCCTCACTCCTGATTCCATATCCCAATTTGCCTAGGCATGGGCGGCTGGGCTTGCACACTGTTTTTTGAAACAGTGGCAGGTGGCTGTTTTTGATATGCTAATGGTAGGCAGCTCTGCAAGGGCAGCAGAAGAGGAGCTGAATGTCTTAAGAGAAAGGGAAGGTGGTGAGAGCCTACACACACATCCGCCCCACAAGGAAGATGCTAGGAGTAGCCATTGTGGTGCGCAAGCCAGGCATTTCAAATGGTGCAGCCTATAGGGCACCTGCTTTGCATGCAGAAGGTTCCTGGTTCAATCCCTGCCCTCTCTAGTCGTTTTATTTTTTTTAAAAGGATCTGGCAGCTGGAAAAGATATCTCAAGGTTCTGGAAACCTAGAGAGCAGCTGCCAGTCAGAGCACACCTGCTAAGCTAGTCCAACCCCTTTACGGCCTAGGACCCTCGTACCTACGGGACCGCCTCTCCCGGTATGCCCCACGGAGAGCCTTAAGGTCCATATATAGCAACACCCTAGAGGTCCCGGGCCCTAAGGAAGTTAGATTAGCTTCAACCAGAGCCAGGGCCTTTTCAACTCTGGCTCCGGCCTGGTGGAACGCTCTGTCTCATAAGACCAGGGCCCTGCAGGATCTGATTTCTTTCCGCAGGGCCTGTATGTAAGACAGAGTTGTTCCGCTTAGCCTTTGGCTTGGAGCCAATTTGATTCCCTCCCCCTCTTTCTTTTTCCTTTTTCCTTTCTCCTCCTGTGATGAGGCTGCATTTTAATATTTTAATGTTTCAATATTTTAATTGTTGTATTTTAATCTTGTTTTTAAGTTGTATTCATTCAACTTGTTTTTATTATTGCTTGTTAGTCGCCCTGAGCCCGGCCTTGGCTGGGGAGGGCGGGGTATAAATAAAAATTATTATTATTATTAACCTCAAGCTGACCCCCTTATCTGTCTTCTGTCTCATTTACAAGCAGACCAGGAGTACCTGCATCTCGTAACACTATAGCCAGGCAGCATCCAACGAAGTTGAATGATGGGAGGTTCAGGGTGGACCAGAGGAGCACATTATTAAGGCATCTGGTCGAGCACTGTGAGAACAGGATGCTGGACTACTAGATGTCCCAGCAGCCACACTCTTCTTCCACTCTTATATAATCCATGTTTGGGTGCTTGGCAGCAGAGACAGGGTGTGTCAGAGTCATAGAAAGCTCATTTCTGAAAGGTAGAAGAGCTGTTGCTCCTTCAGCAGATGTCTGCAATGAAGGCTGCAATCCCAGTCTTACCCAGGAGTCAACATCACTGAATATCAGCGGTGACGGGTGCTCATGGTGACTGGCAGGGCAGAAGGCAGGGAGCCTAACAGTAGGTGGCGCCAGAGGCAATGACAAACAGAGCCGACTTAATTTTCGCTTTGCCCCCATCCTTCCTGCTAAGTTCTGCAAGGGGCATCAATGAGACAGAGGAGGAGGAAGTTAATGGGCATTTGCCGTCACCTGGACCGGTTGTAAGGGAGAAGACAAACAGGTGAAACCCCCATTTGCCCCAATGGGCTGGCCTCCCCTGCAACATGGCAGATTTAATTTGGAATAAACACCCACAGAATGCCACTGTGATCTGTTGCTGTTGCTTTCCCTTTTTAAGAGCAGGAAAAGAAAGTCGTGAGAGTGCATGGCAAATATAAAAAATTCAAAAGCCGCTTCCTAAGTGCCTTGTATTTGGGGGACAGTGGGGGAAGGAGATTACCTGTCTTTGGGAACAGCAGGGGCCTGCATTTTGGAAAGTAGGTCAGGGAGCTGCCTCGGCTTGTTAGCTGGGCAGATTAATTGGGGTGGAAGAGAAGGAATGCCTGATGCTGCTGATGCTGACATTGCTGCCACCAGAGAAACACTTTTGCATTTTGTGCAGATCATGGGCTGGGATGGAGGTGGCACTGCGTGAACGGCACAGTGATCGCCAGTCTAACTATCATGTATGCATAGCAGATGGGAATGTAAGAAGCTGCCTTATACCGAGTCAGACCATTGGGACGTCTAGCTCAGTACTGTCTACACTGACTGGCAGCGGCTGTCCGGGGTTTCAGGGGGATGACATTCCCAACCCCACTTAGAGATGCCGAGGAATGGACGTTCTGCATGCAAAGCGGATGCTCTACTATCGAGCCACAGCTCTTCTCTTAAGACATGCGAAGCTACAGCTGGGACAGCTCACTCAGTAGATCACGAGGCTCTTGATCTCAGGGTTGCGGGTTCGAGTCCCACCTTGGGTAAAAGATTCCTGCATTGGAGGGGGTTGGACTGGATGACCCTCATGGTCCCTTCCGGCTCTTATGATTCTATGCTTTATACAGAGTCAGACTATTGGTCCATCTAGCTCAATATTATCTGCCCTGACTGGCAGCAGCTTTCCAGGGTTTCAGGTAGGGATCTTTCTCAGTCCTCACTGGAGATGCCTGCGATTGAACCTGGGCCATTGGGGAACTATGGCTCCTCCCTTAACAATGAAGCAACATTCTAGTCCTCGTGGTTGGAATAAAAGGGTGGTTTTAAAAGGGGCATATGAAGCTGCCTTACATGGAGTCAGCCCATTGGCCCATCTAGCTCAGTATTCTTGTCTGGGAATTGGACCCAGAACGTTTTGCATGCAGAGCTCCTTGAGAGGAGGGACTGCTTGTTAAACTACTCTGGGAACTGTAGCTCTGTGAGGGGAGCAGGGGACTCCTAGTGACTCTCATTCCCCTTAAACTACAGTTTCCAGGATGCCATGGCTGTTAAAGTGGAATCAGAGTGCATTAAATGAGGCAGGACATCACCATCATGATATGCCACTGCTGAGAGACTTGTGCTGACTGCCTTTCAGCTACCAGGCTAAGTTCAAGGTGCTAGTCCCTATGCCGCTTGGGACTAGGATACCTGAATGCTTTGCAGGTGAAGGCCTCCTCCAAGTGATGCCGTCTTATCAGGAGGTCCATACCACACACAACACAGGAACTGGGCCTTTTCTGTGGTGGCCCCATCATTTGAAACTCCCTCCCATTAAATACTAGACAGGCACTGTCTTTTGGGCACCTGCCGAAGCCCTCCCTACTCCAGCAAGGCTTTTAAGTCGAGCTCCTTCCCAGTCTGCTCCTGTATTGGAATTGTTCTTAAGATGCTCGACTGCTTCTGTGTTTGCCACCCTGGGCTCCTTCAGGAGAAAGGAAACCAAAGTGACCAAAAATGGGTGGAGAAACAGAGAGAAGTTTTTTCTCTCCCTAGAACTGCCAGACATCCAATGAAGCTGAATGTTGGAAGATTCGGGACAGATCAAAGAAAGTCCTTGATGCAGTGCGGCGTTAAACTGTGGAACTCGCTCCTGCAGGAGGCAGTGACTGTTGGGATATTCCGTTCCACCTTAAGGAACAGGCATGGTTGTGGTGTGTCACGTGTCTGTTTACACTCCAGCACAGTATGCTGGGAACTTCCGTTTGTGTATAGCTTTTGCTTATGCTGTCTTGCTTTGGACACGAAGGAGATCGGACATGTTTTCCTTTTGTCCTGATGTATGCTGATGTATGTCCTGATGTCTTGTCCTGATGTATGTAAGGGATGCGGGTGGCACTGTGGTCTAAACCACAGAGCCTAGGACTTGCCGATCAGAAAGTCGGTGGTTCAAATCCCCGCAACGGGGTGAGCTCCCGTTGCTCGGTCCCTGCTCCTGCCAACCTAGCAGTTCAAAAGCACGTCAAAGTGCAAGTAGATAAATAGGTACCGCTATGGCGGGAAGGTAAATGGTGTTTCCGCGTGCTGTTCTGGTTTGCCAGAAGCGGCTTAGTCATGCTGGCCACATGACCCGGAAGCTGTACACCGGCTCCCTCGGCCAATAAAGCGAGATGAGCGCCGCAACACCAGAGTCGGCCACGACTGGACCTAATGGTCAGGGGTCCCTTTACCTTTATGCTGAATAAACTGCTTGTAAATATGCTCACACAACGTCTCCTGCCATTCTGTTGTGTAGTGTTTACTCTGCTGAGTAGCGTGCCCTAGCTTCTGAAGCTCGGGTCACAGATGCTGCACCAAGGACTGGAGATCGCCCGGTACACCGGCCGGTGGGCTGGAGCCAGATGGGGGCCTGCCAATTGCCCCCGTTTCCTTGGTCACATGCCAACAGTGACAGCTACCAACTTGGACGGCTGGAAAAGGAGATCCGACAACAGAGAAGGCAGGCAGTGGGGGGCTGGCTGGGGGAAGCCCAAGGTTAGTGGGGCACCCTCCACTACTCCTTAGTTAACTGGTTAACCAACTGATTACTAAGCAGAGCAATCCCCAGGACTTCTCCAGGCACCGTTTTATACTGAGTTTCCATTATTATTTTCCCTTATGGGGGCACCTCATTATCAGCTGGCGCACGTCCTGTAACTTCCTGCTGAAATCTGTAACTTTTTAGACCAGGAAACCTGCCTTAAATGTCAAAAAGATGCCTGGGAATTTTGAACAGCATTAGCATTTGTCTTTAAGGCATATTCTCAAGAGAGGTTTGAGAGTTGGGGAGGGACAGAGAAAAGAGAAGAACCTGTGTTTCATACAAGATCTTGCTCCTGGTCTTCCTGATAATCATCCATTGGGTCATCTGCGATTTTCTTTGGTCTACCAGCATCCTGGAAAGGAAAGGAAAGGAACAAAGAGGGGGTTTTATTAAGGAAATTGTAGATCTGCTCCGAGTCAGCCTGGTGTAGGGGTTAAGACTGTTGGGCTAGGACTGGCAAGACCTGGGTTGTTGTTGTTACGCGAATCTAATGCACCAATGAATCTAATGCGCACCTCAGTTTTCAAAACCTTGAAACCAAAAAAGTATTTGCTGGCGCCACCAGATCTACAGCGCACCCTAATTTTCACAACGTAATTTGGCCAAAAAAGGTGCACATTACATTCGAGTAAATACGGCATTGTTGTTATTTTTTATTTTTTTTACTATATTACCTCTCTCTGGAATGCACACAGTAAATATTTTGGATTAAGGAGTTGTCAGGATCCTGCCCAACCATGACTCCGGGGAGAAACTCCTCAATGGGAAAGGCAAGAGACCCTTTGAAAGAGCCTCACTGTAATTGGAAATCAGAAAGAACCACCTATAGTCCTTAAGGCAGCTAACAAGGTTGTAGCGAACATTAGTCCTACTCAAGAGCAGACCCACTGAAATTGATCAGCATGACTAACTTAGGGCCATTAATTTCTTTCTATATATATATATACACACAGTGTGTATAAAATATGTACACACAGAGAGAGAGAGAGAGAATTATAAACACAAATCCAATAGAGTCAACGGTCTGGAAAAAGGATACAGTGGTACCTTGGTTCTCAAACACCTTGGTACTCAAACAATTTGGAACCCAAACACTGCAAACCCTTGGAAGTAAGTGTTCTGGTTTGCGAACTTTTTTCGGAAGCTGAATGTGCTCAGTTTTGAGTGTTACGCTGACGATTTGAGTGTTATGTTGAGGTCTGTCTGGTTTTGCTATTTATTTTGCATTTTTGTTTTTGCGGCTCTTTTTTGTTTTGTTTTTGTGACTGTGTGGAACCCAGTTCAGCTACTGATTGATTGATTGTGTGACTGCAGCACATTATTTATTGCTATCATTTTATGGGCAAATGGTCTTGTTAGAGAGTAAAATTCATATTAAATTGCTGGAGCGGATTTATCCATTTTGCATCACTTTCTATGGGAAAGCACGCCTTGGTTTTGGAATGGACTTCCGGAACGGATTAAGTTTGAGAACCAAGGTACCACTGTATTTCCAAAATCATTACATGTGACTAACTTAGATCCAGTAATTTCAAGGCGCCAATTCTGGGTAGGTCTTACTTTGATAACAAGCATCTAGTCCCCATGAATATGTCACCTGGGCTTCTCAAAAGCCTCCAACTATACCCTAAACCATGGGTAGGCAAACTAAGGCCCAGGGGCTGGATCCGGCCCAATCGCCTTCTAAATCCGGCCCGCGGACAGTCTGGGAATCAGTGTTTTTACATGACTAGAATGTGTCCTTTTATTTAAAATGCATCTCTGGGTTATTTGTGGAGCATAGGAATTCCTTCATTATTTTTTCTTCAAAATATAGTCTCCCCCCCCCCACAAGGACTGAGGGTCAGTGGACTGGCCTCCTGCTGAAAAAGTTTGCTGACCCCTGCCCTAAACCCTACAGTGACCCCTGAATCCTCTGCCCAGACCCTACGAAGGTCGGAGACAGCATAGGATTGCAAGGAAAGGCCTATTCAGGTGTCAGAAAAGGTCCCCCTCTCTCACACGCTCACACACATAATTCTTCCTCCCTTTCTCTTTCTCTGTCCCCCTCTCCCTCCCTCCGCACCCCACACCTTCCAAGCTAGTTCCAAAAACTAACATCTGCAGCACTCAGATCTACCCAACTCTACAGCCAAACCAATCTAGAGAGGGCCACAATTTCTTCTCAGATGCCACTGTGTGAGTGTACTTTTTAAAGAAACAAACCAAACCAAGCCTGCCTACCTACCTACCAATTTTTCTTTTAGACTTTGACAGGTAAAATGCAGCCTTGGAGAAACAGGAGACACAGAGAAGGCTTGGCAGCTTGTCAAAACAAGGTAGGGGATCTCGTCTCTCGGATAATAACCCACAGGCGAGTGAGGGGAAGGAGGAGGAAGGTCTGAGAGAGCCTGAACAGCCAGTTGCTTGCTCTGCTGAAGGGGCCAGACCAGCCTGAGCAGCTTTAAAGGGTATCAGGTGGGAACAGCTCTGCTGAGGTCCCGTAACACTGCATTGTTAAGATTAACCACGGTTTATCAGGTCTGTGCACCACGGAGAGCTGCAGTTGATCGAAAACAGAACCACAAACTTCCAAGCTCATCTTTGCGGCTGCGCTGGAGAAAAGAGCAGGAGGTGGAGCTCAAGGGTTTCTGAGGAGCATCTCCCACCCAAACAAACCATGGTTTACTGTGTTGTCATCTGAGCTGCCTCCAGTTCCAGACACTCTTTACAGCTCCAGGGTCAAACTCCAAACAAGAAACAAAAGTTTTACCTTCGGGATCTTTCCCTTTGTTGCATCTTTAGCTGGCCCGTTGGTGTGGCCAAGTTTCTCTTCAAAGTCTGGGCGTTCCAGCTCTGCCTCCTCAAATTCATCTTCCCCTTGATTGTTGGGGTCTTTGGCAGGGTCAGCAGCATCAGGCACCTGAGCAGGAAAGCAAGGAATGAGGGACCCACACAGAGTTGTCTCCAATGCTAGTCCTATTCAGTTAAACTGTGGAACTCAGTCCCACATGAGGCAGTGTTGACCACCAACTTGGATGCCTTTTAAAGAGGATGGGGCAAATTCATCGGAGTAGCTGGCTACACTCTGCCTTCACAGTCGGAAGCCCTATACGGCCTAGGACCCTCGTACCTACGGGACCGCCTCTCCTGGTATGTCCCATGGAGGACCTTAGTCTTCAAATAAAAACATCTTGGAGATCCCGGGCCACAGGGAGCTTAGGCTGGCCTCAACCAGAGCCAGGGCTTTTTCAGCCGTGGCCCCGATCTGGTGGAACGCTCTGTCACAAGAGACTAGGGCCTTGCGGGACTTGACATCTTTCCGCAGGGCCTGCAAGACAGAGCTGTTCCACCAGGCCTTTGGCCAAGGCACAGTCTGACCCCCTCCTTTGGCAATCTTCACAGAACTCTAGCCCAATGGTTGCCATTAATTTGACTCTCAATTGATTTTAGAGTGAATTGATTTCAGAATGTATTTCAATTATTAGATTGTGATTTTATGTAAACTGTGTTATTTTTACTGTTGTTAGCCGCTCTGAGCCTGGCTTTGGCTGGGGAGGGCAGGATATAAATAAAATATTATTATTATTATTATTATTATTATTATTATTATTATTATTATTATTGCTTCTGAATGCCAGGAGGGCAGAGTGCTTTGTGCTTGGGTGATATTTGTGGAATTCCCATTGCAGCATCTGCTTGGCCACTGTGAGAACAGGATTCTGGACTAGATGGGTGTGGCGTTTGCCTCCTAGGATGGGTCCTAAGGAAAGGGTTAAAATAGGTGTGATGTGATTGGCCAGTGAGAATGCAAGGGGGGAATAAAAGTTAGAGTGGGAGGTTTTGAAAGTCAGTTGAGTTGAGAGTTGTGGTTTGGGAGTTGAAGAAGGAAGAGGGAGCTTTAGGTGTGGGTTGGTAGAGTTGTATTGTGAGAGAGTGAGATGAATTGTTAGGTGGAGTCAGATAGATAGTTGGGAATACAGTGGTGCCCCGCAAGACGAATCCCTCGCAAGACGGAAAACTCGCTAGACGAAAGAGTTTTCCGTTTTGGAGGTGCTTCGCAAAACGAATTTCCTATGGGCTTGCTTCGCAAGACGACAATGTCTTGCGAGTTCCTGTGGTTTTTTCCCCCCTCCCCCCTTTTTCTAAGCCGCTAAGCCGCTTATCAGCTGATCCGATAAGCCGATAAGCCACTAAAAGCCTCTAAAAGCCTCTAATAGCGCTAATAGCGCTAATCCGTCAATGGGCTTGCTTCACAAGACAAAAAAACTGCTAGACGAAGAGACTCTCAGAACGGATTCTTTTCGTCTTGCGAGGCACCACTGTAATCAGTTTGAAGTTATTAGGAACTAAGATTAAGAATCTGTCAAGAAAAACTAACTGAAACCATAAGCTTGTTCCTGCATTTAAAAATAAACTTGATTATTTGTTTATGTTAACAACTGACTGGACTCTGTGTGTCCCCATGAGATACGGGGTGGTGGCAGCGGAAAAAGCAATCGCAGTGGCGGCACAGGGTCAATAGACCATCAAATGTCCGGGGGCCCTGTGTGTGATCGCCACAATGGGCTATCGGACTGATCCAGCAGGCTCTTCGTACGGTTCTTAGAGTCGACCCATTGCAGCCAGCGCTACATGGCTTTTTCTCTCCCGCCTCATCGTACTAAAAAATAAGCATTATCGAATGAAACTGAATGGTGGGAGGCAGACAGGGAAGTCTATCTTTAAGCTGCACATGTTGAAGATGTGGAAACCCATCTCACCAGGCTGCCTCCAACTTGGACAGCTACAGCAGCAAGAATGTTGATTGCACAAAATGGGAAGACTGGAGAAATACCAACTAAAGAACAATGGCAAGAGAAGTTGATGAACTATGGCAAAAATGACAGATAGACTAAGAGAAAAGGACAACAGAGACTTTGAAAAAGATTGGGAACCATTCATATTATATTTGCAGAAACAAAGAAAGTCAATAGACTTGATGGCAGGATTTAAATAAACATTCACATTATCAGCCTTAGAAAATGTTTAGAAGATAGTGAAATATGATGGTGTAAAAAGATGCAGTAGAAAAAGTTTAATAATAGGATGGAGGGGAAGGTGGGAAGTCCAGAGATTCGGAGGAATCTCCAAATGTGTATGTGTATGGTTGTATTGTTATAACTTTATACTTTTAAAATCAAATAAAAATTATTTCAACAAAATAATATATGGAGATATGCAACAAAGGTGCCAGGCAAGCTTCCCTGGGGAGAGCATTCCACAAGTGGGGTGCCACCACATGTTGTTTCCCGACTATGTAAAAATCCCAGTTTCCTCTCTTCTTACCACTGGTTCCTGGATGACTGCATCCTTCTGGGGCTGAGAATTGCCTCCTTTCTCAATCATGCCAGCATCTGAACAAAAGTAAAAAGAAAAGAAACGGTGAAAGTGTCAAACCTCTTAACAATGCCTGTCTCCAGTCTAGTCAGCTCCTGTGTGTGGAGGAACCATCCATCTTGTTTGTTGCCCTGTACCTGACAAAGCACCGTCTCTTCGGGAGTTGTGGGTTCAAATTCCACTTCTCCCAACTGCGCTTTGTAAGATTGATTACGGCATCAAGCAGACGCTTTGCATTCCCAACCGATTTTTGTCCTGCTTCTAAAACCTGCGACTCCAAAGCCTATGAAAATGGGAGCAGCACAACCCCCAAAGCGGCAGGATCCCTGCCCCAAAGAATATACAATCTCAAGCTCAACAGTAGGGAAGGGCAAAGTGTATTTTTTTTTTTCCAGCTTCTCTTGGTTTCTCACTTTTCCAATCTTGCATTTGTTTTTTTATAAATGTATATATAGATATTATAGATATATATATAGATATATAGATATTTTCCAGTAAAACCTACAATTAAAAAAACCCAGTAAAGAACAAATTAAGAAATATGGCTCTTGTATTACTCCCCCCCATTGTGTGTCCAGTCTCTCAGTTGCTGAAGAACAAGAACTCAGAGGAGGATTCTTTCCGTAGGTGTTAATATTTAAATTAGTACAATATATACACTAATTGGTGGCTTGATCCTAGAAGCATATTTTTGTTTGTTTGTTTTACAACCAAGCAGTGTAAATCTTATGAAATGAAATAAAATAAATCATGTCTGTGTGCTGGTTCCAATTCCTTTTAGAAAGGCAGGGGGATTAAATTCGGAGTGCCTCCCAGGGTGAGATGATTCTGTCTCCCTCATTATTAACATTCAGGAGAGATTTTTAAAGGAACATTCCTATTCACCCAGGCATTTGATGATGGAGAGAAATTGTTCCCAGCAACCTTGAAAATTATTTATTAGCTATGCTAAAACATGACCATTGTCTGTCTGTCTTTCTTTCTTTCTTTCTTTCTTTCTTTCTTTCTTTCTTTCTTTCTTTCTTTTTAAAACAGAAGTTTGGAATGCTTTTCAATAGGTTTTTATTTTATTTTAATGATATTGTTTCTCCACTTTTAGTTGGCTCCTTTAGGAGGAAGGACAGCCTAGAAATTTAATATATAATAATGTTAATTGACATGCTTTTCGGCTGGGGCAGGGCGGCAGGGGTTTTCCTTCAGGTGAGAGCAGGACTTGCAAGGTATCCATGGAAACCACCCAGCTGCAGAGCCAGTGAAGATGGCTGCTTGTGGGCCTAGCGATGGTGCTGTGGCAGGACGGAGCGCAGCATGGATGCTCCCTCTATCGTCATGGCAACAAGTAGCTTTCGTTCAGAGAAGTGGAGGGGACGGCATGATGGGAAAATCCCAGGGGGAACCAATGGAGTCCCCGGCCCTGCCAGTTGGTTACTGGGCCCCTGGCAGACAAACAACCTCCCCACCCAGCTTTCTTCACCCCACTTCCATGACTACTGTATTTTTACAGAGATTTGTACAAGGCACAATGCCAAACCCACACAAATGACCCTATTATCATAAAGGATCTCTCTCTCACACACATGTGCTTTGAGTTCTGATTTTTTTTTGTTGGTTGTTGTTGTTTCTTAATGGCCTTTAAGTGATTTCATTTTCATTTTATTTTCAGTTTTAACATTTTCATATTTGCTGCGCTTGACTCCTTTGGGAAGGAGGGCAGGATAGGAACTGGAATGAATGAATGAATGAATGAATGAATGAATGAATGAATGAATGCTTTATGGCTCTCCTGCTTTTGTTCCACACAAAATGTGTGTGTGTGTGTGTGTGTGTGTGTGTGTGTATCTATTATCTATCTATCTATCTAGTGGCTGGACAAGACTTTATATCAGAGATGCAGCTGGACCACAGACTTTCTGGTACTGATGGGAGTTTGGCAAAACTGGAGGGCCACAGATTGCCCATCTTTGTATTTCATTGACGGGAGTTCATTTCCCACTCCCAACTCACCACCCCAAAACATGCATGTGCAGATATGCAGGATTGCTCCCTGTGACATCACGTGGAGCAATCCCAGAATCCTCCTCTGCCCGCCCACATAACAGCCCCCTTAAGATCACGACTCCATACCCATATGGAGTTCCTCGTCATCCGTTCCTCCTTTTCCCGCTTCCCAACTGGCTCGCTGCTTCCCTGCCCCTCTCTGTAGATTGGCCAGCACTTGATTGACGTCAGCTATCGCTTGCTCTTGCCCGGGACGGCCGCCCTGGTGGAGGCTTTGTGGGTAACGAGGAGCCTGTTCTTCATCCACCTGGGCATTGACCTTGTTGACTATGTCTTGCCAGCTGCAGAAGAAAGAAAGAAAGAAAGAAAGAAAGAAAGAAAGAAAGAAAGAAAGAAAGAAAGAAAGAGTCAGGGGAATCTTTCAGGAATTGCCTCTTACACCTTTTTGTAAAGTTGGAACAGGGACACATAGCAAGGTGCCTTATACTGAGGCCCTATCTGCACTATAGATTTAAAGCAGTATCATACCACTTTAAACCATCATGGCTTCCCCCAAAGAATCCTAGGAATGACAGCTTGTTCAGGGCACTGAGAGTTGTTAAGAGACTCCTGTTCACAGAGCTCCCATTCCCAGAGTTTGCTGGGGAGAGGGACTGATGGTTAAACCACACTGAGAGTTTTGCCAGTCTGGTGCCCTCCAGTTGTTGTTTCTTAAAACCTTACAATTGGTCAGGGATGAATGGGGATTTCTAGTCCAACAACAACATCCAGAGGGCACCAGGTTGGGCAAGGCTGGGCAGTGTTCTGTGAAAGTAATGGCCATTGTGGAGAAAATTGATGTCCCTATGGTTCTTTTCCAGCCTTTGCCTGCGCTTTGGGAAGAGAGAGAGAGAGAGCGCCAAATATATTCTTATCCTCCTCAGCTTCCACTTATCACCTGCTGTTTTCATATTTCCATATAACCTTGAAGAAAAACAACACCTACTTAGCTCGGACTTCTCCCACAGAGTCTGATGGATTACCGAATAATTAGAGGCAAGTGCAAGGAAGCAGCCTTCGAAATAAACAGCTTAAGGCTTCCTTAATGAGAAGTGCTGAGCAGGCCCTGCTACCAAAAGACCAGAAGCTTGCAACGCCCTGTACAGATTGTCAGCTTTTTATACCAAACCAGAAACACCCACGCAGCATTCTCAAACAAGTTCTGGTTGCCTCAACTCAAAAAGGATATCGCAGAGTCAGAAAACGGGCAACCAAAATGCTGACATGGGTGGAGCAACTCCCTATGAGGACAGGTTACAATATTTGGGGTTTTTAAGATCAGAGAAAAGGCGATGTGATGTGATGGAAGCAGATGAAATGATGCCTGGGCATGGAGAAAGTAGACAGGGGAAAGTTTTTCTCGGTCTCTTATTAACACTGGAACAGGTGAACAGCCAATTAAACAGAAGGCTGGAAGATTAGGATAGACAAAGGACTTTTCACACAGTGTGCAAGTTGCATTCTGGGATTCATGCCAATGGAAAGCCACCAACCTGGATGACTTTAGAAGAAAATGATGCAAATTCGCAAAGGATAACGCTAGCAGTGATGGCTCTGCTCTGCTTTCAAGGACAGAGGCAGAAAGTTTTTTAATACCAGCTGCTGGAAACTGCAGGAGGGGACATTCGCCGTCGAACTCAAATCCTGCTGGAGAGCTTCCCATAGGCACCTAGTAGGCCACCGTAAGAACAGGATACTGCACTAGATGGCTTATCGACCTGATCCAGTAAGACTTCTTAAGTCATGGACTCATTGGATGCAGAGGAATGGTGGAATGAACCAGCTGGGGAACCACCAATGGAAGAAGGCTCAGAACTATATGGCCTAGGACCCTCGTACCTATGGGACCGCCTCTCCTGGTATGTCCCACAGAGGAACTTACGGTCTTCAAACAAAAACATCTTGGAGATCCCAGGCCACAGGGAGGTTAGGCTGGCCTCAACCAGAGCCAGGGCTTTTTCGGCTGTGGCCCCGATCTGGTGGAACGCTCTGTCACAAGAGACTAGGGCCCTGCGGGACTTGACATCTTTCCACAGGGCCTGCAAGACAGAGCTGTTCCACCAGGCCTTTGGCTAAGGCACAGTCTGACCCCCCTCCTTTGGTAATCCTCACAGAACTCTAGCCCAATGGTCGCCATTAATTTGATTTTGAATTGATTTTAGAATGCTGTGTTACTTTTACTGTTGTTAGCCGCTCTGGGAGCGGTGGTCAGAGGGAGACGACTGTGGGAAGGTGGTGTCAGAAACTGAGGAGGTAACAGGACTTTGGGAGCTGGGAGAGTCTGTGGCAGAGGGAAGTTCAAAATCAGAGTCAGATGCTGAAGCAGGAGGGCGAGAGGAGAGAGGCCAAGAGGCAGAGATGAGTCAGGCTGGGGAAGACATACGAGTGTCTCCCGCTCTTGCTGCAACAAGCTCCCCTCCCCTCTGATCTCCCAGAACTAGAAGAGGCATGAAATGGGTGGAGGAGAGATTGGCGACACATAGGCGCAGTCTCTGATTGCTTGGGTGGAAACCCTGTGACTTAGGCAGCTGTGGGGAGGTGGGGACTTTCAGTCTCAGCAACTGATTCATGGAGTAAGACCTCCCAGGGATGAGCTGATGTGCTCTTTAGGCCTGACACTCCTGTGTTGATCATGTTTTTGCTGATAAAGAGTTAACTCCAACTTTCACTGTGTGATTTACTGCTGGCTCACTCCTGACAGGTGGGGTGACCGTGAACCCCAACCCACAAAGGCTACAAACCTCTGCACGGCATGATCCCGCTGGCTCCCCACAGAGGGCTGCTTTTCCAAATCCTGGGCTTCCTCTGAGGCAGGCACGAGTCTGAAACTGTTCGCCATGTCTTCAGAAGGAACGTTTTCCTCACTCTCCCCCGGCCTGCTCTGAGCAGCTTTTTGATCCTACCGAGAGAAAAAGCAAAAGGGGGACACATACCCTGAAAGCAGAGCTGGAGAGACAGTGTGGTAGAGTGGCTTGAGTGCGATGACTAGGCCTGGGGAGACCCAGTGGAAGAGTATTTTGAGGGGAGAAAGGGCACTTCCACATAACAATTCACTGTGGACTCGGGGCTTTCCTGAATCACAAAACAAGCATCACTGGCTGATTCCTAGGCTGCTTTTAAAGGCGTATCTTTTCACCTCAGATTTTAATCCAGATTTACCATTTCCTATGGGTTGTTTCCCCCCTTCTTTTTCCTTAATGGATTTTCCATAGAAAATCACACTGCCAGAGTGGGAGATATGGGAAGCAGGGTTCGTTCCAGCAGCTTTGACAATAACCAGCTCCATCAAGTCACCTGTTTGTATATCAGCTGTCGTAAGAGTTTGCTTATTTTCTCTTTCCACCCTGTCCCTTTTACCTTGAGTTTCATGGATGTTGCTGTTTTAAGATTGTTAAATCTGCGAGAAGGGACTGCATTGCTTCAAATGGATTACATGTAAGCCTCTCTGGCAGCTTTGGGGTACAAATGTTCTCAATAAATGCAAATTTGAAAGTTGAAGAGGCATAATATGGGGTGGTGTCTTGATAAAGACAGCATTGTGTGAATGCTGCATTAAAAAAATGCATGGGTGAGCAGCCGTAAGTTCACTATAAACTGTCATGTGGACTAGTCCCAATTCTCGCCCAGCAGAATGGGTACACTGAACCTAAAGATTTATTCATTCATTCTATTTATAGCTCATCTTTTCCAACCAAGGGGCTTAAGATGGTATTTATGATTCTCCCTCTTCCCATTTTATCCTCACAATAACCGTGGCCGACTCTGGGGTTGCGGCGCTCATCTCACTTTATTGGCCGAGGGAGCCGGCGTACAGCTTCCAGGTCATGTGGCCAGCAAGACTAACCGCTTCTGGCGAAGCAGAGCAGCGCACGGAAACACCGTTTACCTTCTCGCCGGAGCGGTACCTGTTTATCTACTTGCACTTTGACGTGCTTTCGAACTGCTAGGTTGGCAGTAGCAGGGACCGAGCAACGGGAGCTCACCCCGTCGCGGGGATTCAAACAGCCGACCTTCTGATTAGCAAGTCCTAGGCTCTGTGGTTTTACCCAAAGCACCACCTGTGTCCCTTTTCTACCACTATACTGTTCCTTTAACCTTATATCTTTGGTTGTCTGTAATCATTTTAAACTTTGTGGAGAGACAATTTGCTTACCTGTGGAATTTTTAGTCTAGGCTAAGCCAGTCATAATTTGGGGAACCAACCTTCTTCATATAATTTGTAAAGACATCCTATTCTCTCCTGATTTTTTCACTTGGTTGATTTCTTACTATTTCTGTTAATTTCGCCAGTTCGAGATATTCGCTTAATTTTATTAACCATTCCTCCTTTGTTGGAATTGTGTTACTATTTTAATGTTTTGCAGTCGCTATCCTGGCACCCGTTATTGCATACAAAAAGACTCTCTTATTGTCCTTTGGGATGTCTGTTGTAAAAATACCTAGTAAGAATAGCTCTGGTTTTTTGAAGAAAGTGTATCTTAACATTTTTTATTATTATTCTATATTATTTTAGTATTCTTACCTGGATCCCATTCTGCACGCTATTCACCATCCTTGTGAAGCGGACTATGGGGTTATCCCTTTGCCCCGCCTGAGGCCAGGCCGGAGGCGGCAGGTGGGCTTCATGGGGCGGGGCCACCTGGCCAAACGGCACATTGACCTGAGGCCTGCCGTTGCCTTCAGGCAAGATGGCTTCTCCCTGCTGTTTGATGCTAGAGGCCGGAGCAACAGGGGAACTCCCTGCTGGAACTGCAGCTTGCCCCAAGGGACTCTGAGGTGATTTTGCTTCATTGCCTAGTGAGGCCTAGACGAGGGGGGAAAACCCAGGAAAGACAAGCTTAGACAGGAAGAGGTTCCTCAGAAACTGCACTTCATCCTGAACAAGTGGGATCTGCAACAAAACGTTGCAGTATGGAGTGCTTTCCGCCAGTCCATGAGTCGCGCCCTTATCTAGAACATGCCATTCTGTTCCCCTTCCTTGGTTTTTTCAGCATTCCATGCTCACTGACATGCTCTGCCTTCACTGGACATTTCCCTTTTGACACCCCATTCCCAGAGATAATAACGATGACAATTCAAAAACTGGGGTTCCTCTAGGCCTGCGGATACTATCTCCCTATGGCATTTGCATGGTGCCGTTCTGCCTACATAAGAATCCACCCTTGGTGAATGAGTTTGATATTGGTATACAGCAGGGGCGGGGAAACCGAGGGCCACACTCCCTTTCAGGGGCCACATGCCAGCTGCAGGCAAGTCAACGAATGTGAATGTCACCTCTGTACAGTAGCTCTGTTTCTACAAACACTCTTCCACCCCTCTCCATCCAGACAAACAAGACGCAGAATGAGTGCAAGAGCAAATTCCAGACCGGCAAAGGTAGGCGTGGCCTGTGGAGAGGCGGTGTCGCCTGGAGAGAGTCTCGAGGGCCAGGCAGAGACCTGGAGGGCCACATTGGGCTACTGCAATGCGCTCTACGTGAGGCTACCTTTGAAGGTGACCTGGAAACTACAATTAATCCAGAAGGCGGCAGAATGCGACTGGGAGTGGCTGCCAAGACCCTATCACACCGGTCCTGCAAGGCCTACATTGGCTCCCAGTATGTTCCTGAGCACAATTCAAAGTGTTGGTGCTGACCTTTAACGTCCTAAATGGCCTCGGCCCAGTATACCTGAAGGAGCGTCTCCACCCCCATCGTTCAGCCCAGACACTGAGGTCCAAATCCAAGGGCCTTCTGGCAGTTCCCTGACTGCGAGAAGTGAGGTTACAGGGAACCAGGCAGAGGGGCTGTGGAATGCCCTCCCATCAGATATCAAGGAAATAAACAACTACAGTGGTACCTCGGGTTACAGACGCTTCAGGTTACATACGCTTCAGGTTACAGACTCTGCTAACCCAGAAATCGTGCTTCAGGATAAGAACAGAAATCGTGCTCCAGCAGCACGGCGGCAGCAGGAGCCCCATTAGCTAAAGTGGTGCTTCAGGTTAAGAACAGACCTCCGGAACGAATTAAGTACTTAACCCGAGGTACCACTGTATCTGACTTTTAGAAGACATCTGAAGGCAACCCTGTTTAGGGAAGTTTTCAATGTTTGATGTTTGATCTTGTTTTTAGTATTCTGTTGGGAGCTGCCTAGAGTGCCTGGGGAAACCCAGCCAAATGGGAGGGGTACAAATATTATTATTATTATTATTATTATTATTATTATTATTACCACTACCCTACTCAAGTGTGAAGCTCTTTCCCCTGGGTCTAAGGTTTGGAAGGTGAGAGAGGAGGGAGTGGGACATCCAGACATCCTACCTTTGGCCTAACAATCTGCAACATGCCAAGTCCTGGTCCTGGGGGCTGCTCATTCTTCAGCTGCGCTTTGGCCCCCACCACTTCCTTAAAGCTCGGCATCTTTTGAAGGGTCTCCTTGAGCTGCCTGAACTCTTCCATCTGGACCTGGAGGCAGACCAAAGAAGAAAAGGCCCCAAAGGAGTTAGAACAATTGCTTTTGGACAGAAGAGACCATCCGTTTCTCTCCAGTGAGGACGTTTTTAGCTAAGGCTCTTCTGGGCAGGTCGATCGAGGCAGGAATCAGGACCCCGGACAGCTCCCAATGGGCTCCCAACAAGGGCAGAATATGAATTCAATTCATCATCTTCACAAGATGCTGAGCAGCAGCGGGGATAGGGGGGTAAACAGAGAGGTCATGCCTCCTTTGCCCCCCACATTTCTGAACACCTGTACTGAACATATGCTGTTATTTTCTTTCCAGCACACCTAGAAATATACTTTGCCTCTTCTCTGCCCCTTTCCCCAATTTTTCCCCTGGTGCCATCAGGAAAAAAGGCGAAGTGGGCAGTTTACAGTCACCGGTAACTTGTATGAACACTTCAGCCTCAAAAAAAATCTAAAAGATGGGGCACCGTCTTCACAACGAGAGAGGTGGTAATGTCAGGGAGGCCACTGTGGCTGAGCGCTATGAATCACTGAATGAATATGTCAAAATAAAAAAATTCCTTCCTGTAGCACCTTAAAGACCAACTAAGTTAGTTCTTGGTATAAGCTTTCGTGTGCATGCACACTTCTTCAGATACACTGAAACAGAAGTTGCCAGATCCTTCTATATATAGAGAAGGTGGGGAGGGGTATTACTCAGAAGGGTGGTGGGAATCGGAGATTGGCAGATAGCTGAGATGAGCCTGATGAGCCTGTTGACGACTCTTAACGACTGTAATAGGTCTTACAGGAAAAGGCAAGGGGTGGGAAGGTGAGAAATGGTTTAGTCATGTATAATGAGATAAGAATCCAATGTCTCTGTTCAGACCAGGTCTCTCCATTGTTTTAAGTTTGGTAATGAGTTGCAATTCAGCAGCTTCTCTTTCCAGTCTATTTCTGAAATTCCTTTGTAGTAAAACAGCTACTTTGAGATCTTGTATAGAATGTCCTGGGAGATTGAAGTGTTCTCCTACTGGTTTCTCTGTTTTGTGATTCTTGATGTCAGATTTATGTCCGTTTATTCTTTGGCGTAAGGTTTGGCCTGTTTGTCCAATATAGAGAGCTGAAGGACACTGTTGGCATTTGATGGCATACACAATGTTAGACGATGAGCAATTAAATAGTCCCGAGATGGTATGTGTGATGTTGTTGGGGCCAGTAATGGTGTTGTCCGGGTGTATGTGGCAGCAAAGTTGGCATCTGGGTTTATTGCAGGCTCTGGTGCCAGTGTCCGTGTTAAGTCTGGTTGTAGTATTATTGTGGGTTAGGAGTTGTTTAAGATTGGGTGGCTGTCTGTAGGCAATGAAAGGTCTTCCTCCCAGAGCTTGAGAAAGAGAACTGTCATTGTCCAGGAGAGGTTGTAGATCTCTGATGATGCGTTGAACTGTTAACTTGGGAGCTGTATGTGATGACTAGTGGTGTTCTGTTATTTTCTTTTTTGGGTCTGTCTTGCAGCAAGTTCTCTCTGGGTATCAGTCTGGCTCTGTTGATCTGTTGTCTAACTTTATCTGCTGGGTATTTTAGTTCTGAAAAGGTTTGCTGTAGATCTCTTAGGTGAGAGTCTCTGTCTGTAGAATTGGAACAGATGCGGCTGTAACGTAGTGCCTGGCTATATACAATGGACTGTTTGGTATGTTTGGGATGGTAGCTAGAGGCATGTAGATATGTTTGTCGGTCAGTTGGTTTACGGTATAAGGTGGTGTCTATGCGTCCATCCTGTATTTTTATAGTAGTGTCCAAAAAATGTATTTCTTGCATAGAATTATTCATTGTAAGGTTGATTGTGGGGTGAAAATCATTGAATTTCTGGTGAAAGATGTCCAGGGTCTGTTGACCATGTGTCCAGATGATAAAAATATCATCAATGTATCGCAGGTACAAGAGAGGTTTGAGTGGGTAGGAGTTTAGGAAACGTTGTTCTAAATCTGTCATGAAGATGTTGGCATACTGTGGGGCCATGCGGGTGCCCATTGCTGTGCCGCTGATCTGAAGGAACAGGTCATCACCGAATTTGAAGTTGTTGTGGGTAAGGACAAATTGGCAGAGTTTGGTGGCAAGGTCCGCTGTGGTTTTATCTGAAATGGTGTTCCTTATAGCTTGTAAACCATCGTTGTGTGGGATGTTGGTATACAGGGATTCCACGTCCATAGTAGCTAGTATAGTATTGTTGGGAAGGTTATTTAAAGATTGTATTTTCCTCAGAAAATCTGTGGTGTCACGTACATAGCTGGGAGCACTGATGGCATATGGTTTCAGAACAGAGTCCATATAACCGGAGACACCCACTGTAATAGTGCCAATACCTGAAATGATGGGGCGTCCTGGATTTCCTGGTTTGTGTATACTTCTGTTTCAGTGTATCTGAAGAAGTGTGCATGCACACGAAAGCTTATACCAAGAACTAACTTAGTTGGTCTTTAAGGTGCTACAGGAAGGAATTTTTTTATTTTGACTATGGCAGACCAACACGGCTACCCATCTGTAACTGAATGAATATGTATATTCCATCTACTGTGTATACTCAAGTATAAGCCCACCTTTTCAGCACATTTTTTATGCTGAAAAAGCCCCCCTCGGCTTATACTCGAGTGAGGGTCCTTTGGGGCTGATCCTTCCTCCTCCACCACCTTTGCTGCTGTCGGCGGAGGAATGAGCAGCCCAAAAGCAGCCCTTGGGGGCTGCTTGTTCTTCCTCCGCTGCTGCTACCACCACCAGGTTTGTGGTGTGGTGAACAGGCTTATACTCGAGTCAGTAAATTTCCCCAGTTTTTTGTGGTAAAATTAGGTGCCTCGGCTTATATTCGGGTTGGCTTATACTCGAGTATATACGGTATATCTCAGCCAGTGTGGTGTAGTGGTTAAGAGCGGTGGACTCATAATCTGGTGAACCGGGTTCGATTCCCTGCTCCTCCACATGCAGCTGCTGGGTGACCTTGGGCTAGTCATACTTCTTTGAAGTCTCTCAGCCCCACTCACCTCACAGAGTGTTTGTTGTGGCGGAGGAAGGGAAAGGAGAATGTTAGCTGCTTTGAGACTCCTTAGGGTAGTGATAAAGCGGGATATCAAATCCAAACTCTTCTTCTTCTTCTTCTTTTCCTCCAAGGGGAGCAAGATAGTGTGCATTGCTTTCTCCCTGCCCATTTTATACTCACAACGGCCCAGTGAAGTAGGTTAGAGTGAGAGACAGTGAGCAGCTCAAGGTTACTCACTGAGCTCCCTGGCCAAGTGGGGATTTGAACCCTGCCTGTTCACATCCTGGTCCAGTGCTCCAACCACTACACAGAGCCTACCTGAGCACTGAGAAGCTGTGAGTGAACATCCTGGTGGGCTTTGCGAAGCAACTTGCTCTCCTCCCTGAGCTTGTAAACTGTATCTGCAAGGGGGGGGGGGAGAGATAAATGACAATAATCACACATTGCTCCAGTTAAATAACAATACAGTGGTACCTCGGGTTACAGACGCTTTAGGTTACAAACGCTTCAGGTTACAGACTCCGCTAACCCAGAAATAGTACCTCAGGTTAAGAACTTTGCTTCAGGATAAGAACAGAAATCGCGCCACAGCGCCGCAACGACAGTGGGAGGCCCCATTAGCTAAAGTGGTGCTTCAGGTTAAGAACAGTTTCAGGTTAAGAACGGACCTCCAGAATGAATTAAGTTCTTAACCTGAGGTACCACTGTAATTAGATTTCCAAGCTAACTGCAGAGTTGCAGTTATGGCAGTTGATTTATCAATCACTTTCTCAAGGCAATTTACACATAAAATAGCTAAAAACACGAAAGCAACAGGTACATTTAAAAGAAAAATCTTAACAGATGGACACTCGTGGCAAAGACTCGTTTATTCAGCCAGGAGAGCCTGCTGGAGCAAAAATGAGCTCAACTGTTTCAGGAAAAGTGCAGAGAGTGGACACCTGTTGTATTTTGACAGGGATGCTATTCTGCAGAACAAGGTCAGCTAAAAGCCCTGCTCCAGGTTACTTCAGAGCGGGCTTTGGAACTTGCTGGAGAAGCTCTCACAGCTACTGTGTGTATAAACAATAAGGTGGTCTCTCAAGCAAGGTGGTCCTGAGCTAAATAGGAACTCGCTTGTTAGTTCTAACGCCTTGAATTTGGCCCAGCAGCAAATGGGCAGCCAGTGCGAGTCCTGTAAGCAAGGCGTTATATGCAATTCCCACAAGCGACCTATAGCCGTCATCTTCTGCACCAGCTGTAAGCAGATCAGGGACAGCCCTACGCAGAGTGCATTGCAGTACTCATGCATGTGAGATCACCAAGGCATGGACAACCGTGGTTATGCTTTCCTGATCCAAGAATGGCTGTAGCTGCCTTAGAAACTGAAGTTGCAAGAGGTCATCCAGTCCTGCCCAATGCAGAATACAATGAAGGAACCTGCCAGGTGTCAGTAGGCAGGGAGTTTCAAAGTGTAAATAAAGGTAAAGGTAAAGGGACCCCTGGCCATTAGGTCCAGTTGTGACCGACTCTGGGGTTGCGGTGCTCATCTCACTTTACTGGCCGAGGGAGCCGGCGTACAGCTTCCGGGTCGTGGCCAGCATGACTAAGCCGCTTCTGGCGAACCAGAGCAGCGCATGGAAACGCCGTTTACCTTCCTGCTGGAGCAGTACCTATTTATCTACTTGCACTTTGACGTGCTTTCGAACTTCTAGGTTGGCAGGAGCAGGGACTGAGCAATGGGAGCTCACTCCGTTGCGGGGATTCGAACAGCTGACCTTCTGATCAGCAAGTCCTAGGCTCTGTGGTTTAACCCACAACGCCCCCCGCATGCTACCACACTAACAGAAGGGCTATTGTGTGGCGCCTGAAGACGGCCCTTGATGATGGGAAAGGGGTGATGGGGAGAGTGGGGTGGATGACCCTATCTCTGGAGTTGGAGGAGGAGACCCAAATCTCTGCTGCTGACTTCTCCCATCCTCTCTGCGAATGCAGGATCCTACACTCACCTTGCAAACCTCCCACCTCACTTTCCTTCTCCCTCTGCAGCTGGGAGTACTTCTGGTTGTGGGTCTCTGTTATCTTGCGGTGTTCCAGTTTCAGCCCATTGTGTTGCATCTGCAGGTCGAGAAGCTGCTTCTTGACATCTTCGTGCTGATTCTAATCCAGGGAAAAATAAAAATTAGAACTGAGACAGGGCAGGAGTGGAGGGGCGAGAGACGCCTGTGTGACACACTCACATCTTCTCTTCCCCCATTCGGAAACTTTCCAAATCACTAACAAGGAATTAGTCCCTCTGTCTACAGTGTCCAGAAATGAGTGCCAATGATTTGTTTGTTTCATTAAAATGTACGTGCCACTTGATTGTAAACAAAACTCTCAAAGCACTTATACAGTCAAAATGGTACCATCCATGACATACACACACGTGTGTGTGTGTGTGTGTGTGTGTGTGTGTGTAGGAATCCTTAGATTTGGAAGAAACCCCAAGGTTTGTAGGAATACAGTAAGATCCTCAGGGTTGTGGGAACTCATGTCTGGTAAGGAGTGAGCAAGGTCAGTGGCCACAGAAGGCTGACAGACAGGTGGCAAGAAAAGAAAGGAAATCAGGAAAGGACGGAATGGAATGGAGTGTCCTGAACTGGAATACTCTGTGCTGCAACATTTTGTGGCAGCTCCCACTTGTATGTTTCTAATTTTACCTCCAAAGGTTCTCTAATCACATTAGGGCTTAAAGCTGTATTGTGATGTGCTCAGATTTTTTTATTATTAATTATTATTAAAATTAATTATTTTTAAAATTTTATTAAAATTATTATTAATTTTTTTAACAATTTCAGCATAACAAATTACCAGTCTATTACATTATTCCCCCCATCCTTCCCCCCCCCCCAAGGACTTCCCTCAGTTCCGCTCTCTGGTTTCTTTGCACAAATTGTTTTCTGCATCTTATAAAATTGTACATATCCTTGCCTTATCTATCACGTGTTCAACTAATAAATTTGTGGGTGTTTATTCAAAACCTGCCAAGGAGTCCAGATCATTTTGTTGTCTTTTTAAGTAATTTGTAAAAAGTTCCCATTCTTGCTTGATGTCACAATTGTCCGTATCACGCAGTTTGTACGTCAATTTGGCCAAAGTGATTTATTCAGATTCAATCACTTCACCTATCAGTTGTTTGATTTTTATCTGGCTGATAGCCTTCTCAGCAACAGCAACTTCTAAGCTGACTGATTGATAGATTCAAGTTGACTGATGGATAAGATTCAAGTTGATTAACTGCAGTGGGAGCTTCATTTGTACCAACGAGGGTAAACTTTTATAGTACGCTCCTATGCTGGTTTTCTCCCCAGACGCCACAGAGTTTAACAAGGCTTATTTCCAGGTCAGCAAGACATACTGTACCGTCATCCAAACTACTGGGACCATTAGGCAAGACTCAGTGATATGGCTGCCTTGGAAGACAGCGGTTCGTTCCCGCTGCCACCATTTCTTCCCTTCTCTTCTCCCAAGCATTCCCTCTCCCAACCCTGCCCAGCTAGCCTCAAAAACTGGGGTGGCTGTGAAGAATTAGCCATTGTCTATAAGGGGCCAAGGGTTCACCTGAGCACCCATCGATCTACATATATAATTGGTGCTGCCAAGCCAAGCAGAGCACGATCGCTGCAAGTTACTATGGGAACACCGAAGGAGGTGAATTCTGGGTCAGTGGCAGCATGCGAAAGGGTTTCCCCGGTGTTTTTTAGAGGTCCCTAGCTTGGGAAAGGGCAGAGTAAGACAGGGCTATAAACTCACATGGGGGTTCTCAGTTCAGTCATAGAAAGAAAGGCTGAGCTATTCCGGAAACAATCAAAGTATTCCCCAGCTGAATAATGGGGTCTTCACTACGATTTTCCACTTGTCAGTCTTGTTTTAAACATATTTGCTGTTTTTGTGTTTTTAGTTTTGTTACAGGTAAGTCGCCTTGAGGCAGTGGTTTGGAAGGCAACTAATAAAGCAAACGCAATAATAATAATAATAATAATAATAATAATAATAATAATAATAATAATAATAATACTCTTTTCTTTTAACACATCTTAACATTGTATTTTTATATTGTTGCAATCCTCCCTGGGGCTTTGCGATGAAGGGCAGGTAAAAAAATCACCACCACCATCTTCAGTCTTACATTGGTTACTTTTTTTAAAAAAGGAACTAGAATCCCTGTAGCCAATTAATGCATTGTAAATGTCCAAATTAAAGAGTGTGTACTCAGAATCTATTAACAGTGAAAGCATAACAAATCTGGGTTAAGTGACCCAGAAGGAAACTAACAAAGACAGACTTTTTCCCACCTTTCCCTCTCTCGGGCTTTTTAAACCTTGTGTGTGAGTTTTTTTTAAAAAAACTCATGATTGGAGTTTCACTGAGCTTTTGTCCTTTCAAACAGATTTTTTATGTTTGTTTTTAAAGTTTTTATTTTATCGGCATTTTTAAATGAGTCTTTTATATGCTTTTGTGTAAACCACTTAGAGGATTTCATTGATTTTTGTTTTTATTATTTATTTATTTAAAGCTTATACTGCGCTTTTGTTTAAAAAAAGTGGTTTACAAAAAAGATAAAAGAATAAAATTATAAATTAACAAAATTTAACAACAATAATAAATCCTGCTAAACAATCATAAATCCTGCTAAATGTGTACCAATAGCCACAATGGGGACCTGGTTTATCCCACAGAATCTAAAGCTTGCATCCAATACTACTCAAAATAGACCCACTGAAGATTATTTAAACTATATTTTGTGTGTGTGTATGCCACATGATTGTAAGAAAAGCTCTAAGCTGTTTATAAAAAAATATCACATGAAACATTAAAATGTTTGATTTTAAAAGTAAAATAAAAAAGGCATTTTCAAACATCCAAAAGATGATTAAAATCATCAGCAGCTAAAATAAATACATATATGTAACTTTTACAGGCCTGGATAGCCTTGCCTAAACAAACACATAAATAGGCACTGAATTATATAATCATAGACTTAGAAGGGAGGAAGCAGGAAAGACTGGACAAATAAGAGAGCATTTTTCCCCCTTCCTTGTTTGCCTTTTGCAAGGTTTCAAGGTTTTTGTGTGGTCTTCTGGGGTCAGAATTCTGTGGCTGGAAACGCATTAAAAAATTCCCCATAGGAATCAATGTAAATCGGCGAATCATTATGCAGACGCGAGCCTAACAAACAACTTCCTGAGAGCATGTTGTGTTTGGATAGCGAGACCTTTGTGTACAGTCATTCTGGACACCCTCCCCAGAGTACGTAGGGACCGCTCTAGAGTGGGTTGTTCTTTTTGAGTGGATAAATTCTGCCACATGCCATTTACACAATAACAGTGGATTAATACGAGACCATCCAGACAACATTCCACATTGTTCTGTGATGCTTCCACCATACTCCACTATTAGTAGTAGTAGTATTAGAAAGGAGCATGGGAATGCAATGGTTAGAGATGATGGAGTTGTCGTCTGGAGGGCAGCAGGTTCCCCCATCCCTAGAAATGGCTGAGATTCCTGTGCCAAAAAAAACCAGGGTCCGTTTACCTTCAGGATCTTATGCTGAGAACTCAGGGCTCCATATCTGTTCATGGAATCTTGCTGCAAGGAAAAAGTGACAAGCACAACTGTCAGTAACCAAAATGACTGAAAGCGGTTAATAATAATAATAATAATAATAATTATTATTATTATTATTATTATTATTATTATTATTATTATTATTATCATCATTATTATTATTTATACCCCACCCTCCCCGGCCAGAGCTGGGCTCAGGGCAGCTAACAACAGTAAAAATTACAGTAAAAACATAATAAAGGTAAAGGTAACGGAACCCCTGACCATTAGATCCAGTCGTGGCCGACTCTGGGGTTGAGCACTCATCTCGCTTTATTGGCCGAGGGAGCCGGCATACAGCTTCCGGGTCATGTGGCCAGCATGATGAAGCCGCTTCTGGCGAACCAGAGCAGCGCATGGAAACGCCATTTACCTTCCCGCCAGAGCGGTACCTATTTATCTACTTGCGCTTTGACTGCTAGGTTGGCAGGAGCAGGGACCGAGCAACGGGAGCACACTCTCTCTCCCCTCCTCAAAGAGTAACCGGCTCCTATTCTGTCTAGTCTGAGGTGCCAATTAAAAACAAACCACTTCATCTAGGTCTTTGGTGTCAAGGGAGCTGTGAGGAAGCAAGGCCAGCTGCAGTGGCATACCCCGGGCTTTTTTCCCCCTGCCGGAACTTTGTTCCGGCACCTCTCAGGTGGGAACCATGGCCATTCTAAGAGAACGAGGGAGGTGTTCTGGGCAAGTTCCGGCACAATTTTTTTCTGGAAAAATAACACTTGGGCATACTGTTGCAAGGAACGATTGGGAGTGGAGGTTATGATGTGGAGAATTTAATTTTTGTCTTACATTATTGGATTTGAGGGTTTACTGAATATATGGGTGGAAATTGTGTTCATTTAAAAATGCTGGTAGCATTCAGATAAATTCAACAGTGTAAGTAAGTTCTGATGGATGTAAACAATGGTTTACTGAATGGCTTGTAAAATATGCAGGGATGTGTGGCATGCAAAATGAACCACAGAAAGAGAAGAAGGGAAGTCATTGATTTAAGGTTGTTAAAATGAATATTTTGAAATGTAAATCAGAAAATTTATATATATGTGTGTGTGTGTGTGCGCGCGCAAGGGACACGAGTGGCGCTGTCGGTTAAACCACAAAGCCTAGGGCTTGCCGATCAGAAGATAGTTGGTTCAAATCCCCACGACGGGGTGAACTTCCTTTGCTCGGTCCCTGCTCCTGCCAACCTAGCAGTTCGAAAGCGTGAAGTGCAAGTAAATAGGTACTGCTCCAGCGGGAAGGTAAACAGTGTTTCCGTGCACTGCTCTGGTTTTCCAGAAGCGGTATAGTCATGCTGGCCACATGACCCAGAAGCTGTACGCCAGCTCCCTCAACCAGTAAAGCGAGATGAGCGTCGCAACCCCAGAGTCATCTGCGACTGGACCTAACGGTCAGGGGCCCCGTTACCTACCTACCTACCTACCTACCTACCTACCTATCTATCTATCCATCCATCCATCCATCCATCCATCCATCCATATATGGGTTTAATCCAGTGCAATGAAAAGCCATGTACAGTGAATATTATTAATAAAGGATAGTAAATATTATTTTCAAAGGATCAATCATATTGATAAAGGATATTATTCCTTTGTGTGTGTGCGCCCCCTTCTCCCTCACTTTCACCCCTCCCTCTCTTATTCCCCCAACCCTCTCTCATCCCTTGTGTCTCCACCCTGTCTCTCCCTTCCCCTCTCTCATCCCCCTCTTTCTTCCCTTTCCTCTCCTTCCCCCCTTTTACCCCTCTCTCCCTCCCTCTCATCCCCTTCTACCCCTCTCCACCCCGCCTCCCTCTCACACCCACAGAGGATTCTAATTTCACCCACCTTTTCTTTGTTGAGGGCTTCTTGAGCTTCTAACTTGTAGACTAAAAAATCTAAAAGGGGGTTAAGAGGGAGAACAACCAGGGAAATTAGTGAGACGGAATTTACTAGAATCTGGTTTACATTTGAAGGAGGAAGCTGTTTAAAAGCCTGTGAACCTAATAGGAAGGAATGTGCCCACTATTAAATTTTTTTTTAAAGAAATCCGTGGAAAAGAAACTAACTAGAAATCCAAAGTTTAAAAACGCAGAAGCCTATTCTCCATCGTATTTCAGAACAGAATTCAAAGTGGAACCCGTGTCTGAAAGGAGCACCAGTGGAAACACTCTGTGTTGCTGACAATAACAACAATTGTTTGTACTCACACACACAGCAAACACACATATATATTAGGCAGCCTAACCGATGGTAAGGGATGTCTAAGAAGAAGAATAACACTATACAATGCTGTATAATCCAGCATGACTGATGGCCCGGGATGCTGGGAGTTCTAGTACAAGATTCCCCATCCCTGCTGTCTAAAACCCCTCAATTACAACCAAAAATCCTTCGCAACTTCTTCTCCAATCGTCAAGTGGCGATTAGCCACCCAGCGCACACGGCACAGAAGGCCACATCTTTATCCAAGATAATTAGAGATCACTTGCAGCCCTCTCAGAAACGCTCCCAAGAAGAACAACTGCTATATTGATCTTTTGCAAAAGCTCTGAGACACAAGAGTCGAATCAGCCTTTTAATAAATGCTTATTTCTTTTCTAGCGAGGCAATGCGGCTGAGCGCTGGGGCACCAGCACAAAACCCCAGAGGTCTGGGAATGAAGGCCGCAGCAGGAGAAATGATGGTAGCTCAGTAATGCAGCCTTTGCACTGAACACAGGAGGTTCCAGGTTCGATCCCCGCCACCTCCAAGTAAGGAATCTCTGCTGCCCGACACCCTGCTGCTTGTCTGTGTGGACAATACAGAGCTAGATGGGTTGCCAACTTTGGTCTGGCAAAATACAGGACAGGGTGGGGGAATTGCATACCCCGTTAAATGTCCCAATCCAGGACATCCTGGTTGTGAGAGCACGGTGGCCGTTTTGGTTGTCACGATCTCACACGATTTCGTGGTGAAATTCCCCCTCCCCCAAAATTTTCAGGGCTGCAATTTCGTGCAGTGACCCCCAACATGCATTTGTGGGCGCTGTGTGTGAAAAAGTGGCTTTTTGGACTGGGGAAGCAAGATGCTCATGGCAAACAAAATGGCCACCTTGCTCTCACGGCAAAAAATGGCAAGATGGCCTCCTGGAGTTTGACTTCAAAGTGTTGGGGGGTATGGGAGAGAGACAGAGAGAGAGAATCAGCAAAACAGAAATACAGGACAAACTGCCTACTGTACTGAATCAACATAGGACATAGCATTATACATTGAAATACGGGAGAATCCTGTATTATACAGGACAGGAGGAAACCTTAGCATGGGACAATGGTCAGACTCAGTGTTATGTACTGAAGTTCTCACCCTGGGCCAGCAGGGGGATACTGTAGATAGTTATGCAAATAAGGGATCGAAAGTGACGTTCAGTGATTGGATAGTTACAGAAAGTTGTTACAGTTACGTTGTACTGGAGCTCTATATAAGCAGGCAGGCTGAACCCTTCAGTTCAGTTCTGTTCTAGCCTGTGAATAAACAAGAGCTGTTTGAAGAATCACTGTGTCGTCTGATATGTTCACCCACAACTTAACACTCAGCATGGGGAGCATCCATGTTCCATGTTCCTGACAAGGCTCATAGCTTAGTGCTACAGCATCCATTTTGCTAGGGCTGCCATACGTCTGGGAAATGTAATTTTGTTCCCAAAAAAACCCCTCAACATTTTTTGGGGGATTTTCACTTAAAAAACAATTAAGCATTGATGGAATTAAAACACACACACACACACACACACACACACACACATACACACACTAATCTATTAGAACCATACTGATCATTACAATAAAAACAGTGCCAAGCAGGCAGTTCCCCAAAGCCTGTTGGAACAAGAAGAGTCTTCACCTGCTGGCGGAAAGACAAGAAGGAGGGAGCCAATCTAGTTTCCTGAGGGAGGAGTTCCAATGTTTGGGAGCAGCCACCAAAAAGGCCCTTTCCAAAGCAGCGTATTCTGCTGTTTTGAGCAAACACCTCTTCGAATTTACTTCAGGCAAAAACCCCACAACCTTACCTTCTTTTGTTTTCTTGTGTTCCCCTCGTTCTTTCTGCAAGGATCGTTCTAGCCGTGATCTGTGTTCGTAAACAACTGAGGGGGAGAGAAGAAGGAAAGAAAAACAAATATGAAGCAGCAAAACTTCGCAACACCCACCCTCTACCCAAGAGATTTTCAGACGAGGATTTAAAAACAAATAAATAAACCTGGGTTCTGTGCCAAGTTCAGGTTGTCAGCATAAAGGATGCATATGGAACAAGCTTGCTTGGTGTCTCTGTGTTATTTATCCTGCCATTTCCCCTGCTTTATCTACTATATATTTTAAATACAGTGGTACCTCGGGTTACATATGCTTCAGGTTACAGACTCCCCTAACCCAGAAATAGTACCTCGGGTTAAGAACTTTGCTTCAGGATGAGAACAGAAATTGTGCAGCAGCAACGCGGAGGCAGCAGAAGGCCCCATTAGCTAAAGTGGTGCTTCAGGTTAAGAACAGTTTCAGGTTCAGAACGGACCTCCGGAATGAATTAAGTTCGTAACCAGAGGTACCACTGTAGTTGTTTGTTCACTAGGCATTTGACAACTCACTAGGATATCGTAACCGTATTTTTGCGTGGCAGTTCCTGAGATCGTGGATAACCTTCCCTCTGCTTCTAGTCTGTAAATGTTGTACACTGTAAATGTTCCTTGTTTTATTTTCCCATCCCGGTTTTGTTGCATTATAGCTCTAAAGTTGCCCCTCATGTGGTAACACTGGGAAAGCACAGCAGAACAACTAACAGAGCAGAATGACGTGCGGACGGCCTGGTATAAATCAATCGCTGATGCACTATTGTTGCGGCTATGACACATTGCAGCCAACACATTGGGGTACGGGGTCATTCTGGAGGGTCCCCATATTCAAAGGCTGCCCTGATCTTCCTGCCATTCAAAGAAAGAGTGACACAATGTACTACCTTATTTATTCATTTAAAGAGGGGAGGGTGGGGAGGAATAAGCGTTGCTCATGACACATCCAACCAAAATGGCATTCATTCAGGTCATAAATGTCTCAAGGCAAGGACATTGTGTGTCTCCCTACCCATGCCCCCCATCTGCCCCCTGACACCCCCCCCCCCAAGAATCACAGCCAGAGGCCCAGGAATTACAAGAACGCTCAGCATGATGGAGGCAAACAAGCCAAACCTAGCTTGCTAGAGGAGGGGGGGGGGCAAAATATGAACAAAAATATTTTAAAATCTGCATTTGATGTGACAGATGAGTTCCTTCTCTCTCCCTCTCCTTTATTCTTTCTTTCTTTGATCAAGAAAGAACAAGTACAAGGCTCCAGTTGATTTTTCGCTGAGTGAAAAGGACCCTCAGGCATCCCTTTCAACCTTCATGGATGTTTAACAATGACTTTTAATGCACTTTTAAAGGCACTTGGAACCCAACCGAGCAGCGGGTTTTCTGGTGAGGGGGGTGGGGAAATGCCAAGCCCAAGGATCTCGTTCTCTGATGAAGCCTCGATGGATTTGGGCGATAAGACCCAGAGCTCTTTTTGGACTAAGTTACATGGGGGAGAGGCGGACCCATTTCTATGGTGATCCACCTGACAGCTATACCCTGCACTTGCACCCGTATTCTGGAGTTCAAAGTGGCAACAAGGGAGATGCTTATTTTGGGTTGCAAAACTGGACCAGGGAAGGCATATATACATGATTGAAGTGAACAGGTACGAAGGGCAGGCACAAAGCGGAAGCAGCAGCACGCTAAGGACTAGGAACCTGCACCGTTTATAATGCGGAAGCTGAGATTCTCAGGAAGCTGCCTTTATTGCAGCCAAATTCTGTGGCTTTTTTGCATTCCACCACACATGCATATCCCACCAATTTCACATGTGCCCTAGGGCACTTTCTGTAATGTCACCCTCTAGGATTCGAGGGTGGGGAATCACCACTGTCCTTTTTCTGTCTGTCCACCTATCTGTGCCCCAAATAGGAGAGAGGTATATATTTGTTTCTGCCCCCTCAGAGGTGCCTCAGAACGGACCTGCCTTGCACGGAAGGATGTATTTTGAGCCGCATACCACAGAGTCTCGCCAGGCACAACGTGACAGGATATGAACAAGTCCTCTGAGAATTTATCCCAGCTCACACTAAAGATTTCTTACGCCCAACGAACCGTCCGCATGATATAACCGCCTGCCTTTCACTCTCCTCTCTGGATCTCACAAACTCTCCTTTAATGTAAAGATAGTTAGACTCTAAAGCTAAGCTGAAATCACTCCCAGGGTTTCCCCTCAGAGTATTCTCTTCTATGTACAGCTTTTAAAAAATAAATAGAGCCACAGACATTTGGGTGGGGGTCAGTGAAATGTGCAAAGGGTGTTTAATTTTTGAAAAGTCGGGGGGGGGAGGAAATTCTGAGGAATTAACTCTTGTGAGAAATTTCGGCCTCTATAATATTTGATGCAACAAATACTCTTGTTAGTTTAGAGTTAAGACTCTTGGACTGAAAGAAGCCCTGAGGATAGAGAAGAACACTAGGAGAAGCCAAGGTCTGAGCCCATCGCTCCCTTCCACTAGATTAAAACATAGTGGGCAGGATCCACACCTGAAATTTCCCACTGTAACCGCAGGTGGTGAAATGCAGCAGGAGGTTGTTGTTACCAAATATTCTCCGTGGAAGGCTGACGCTCCAAAATATATTTTTGCTTTTAACTGGGGTGGGTGTAAGCTGAGAAGTTCTGGAACAGATCTAGGCTAGATCTGGAAAAGGCACAGCGATAACATTGTCTGTTTGGCTAGCCAGTTTATCCAAGATGATCTTTCCGGCAACAGAACCCTAATCCAACGCAGAAGAGGAGGGTAATAGTTCGGTGACAGTGGCTTTTCGGGCTAGGATAGCGGGTGGGAAACCTCCAGCCTGGAGACCAGTTTTCCCAAACCACACCTGCCTGTGCATCCCCTTGGTGGAGTTTAGTACTGCTGGGGTGGACAGGTGTGGGGGACTCCCTGGTCCTGAATGTGGTAACTGTGCCCCTGAAGGACCAGGTGCGAAGCCTGGGAGTCATCTTGGACTCGCAGCTGTCCATGGAGGTGCAGGTCAATTCTGTGTCCAGGGCAGCTGTTTACCAGCTCCATCTGGTACGCAGGCTGAGACCCTACCTGCCCGTGGACTGTCTTGCCAGAGTGGTACATGCTCTGGTTATTTCCCACTTGGACTACTGCAATGCGCTCTACATGGGGCTGCCTTTGAAGGTGACCCAGAAACTACAATTAATCCAGAATGCGGCAGCTAAACTGGTGATGAAATGGCCGCTGAGACCATATAACACTGGTCCTGAAAGACCTACATTGGCTCCTAGTATGTTTCCGAGCACAATTCAAAGTGTTGGTGCTGACCTTTAAAGCAGTAAACAGCCTCGGCCCAGTATACCTGAAGGAGCGTCACCACCCCTATCATTCTGCCTGGACACTGAGGTCCAGCTCCGAGGGCCTTCTGGCGGTTCCCTCCCTGCGAGAAGTGAGATTACAGGGAACCAGGCAGAGGGCCTTCTCAGTAGTGATGCCAGCCCTGTGGAACACTCTCCCATCAGATGTCAAGGAAATAAACAACTATCTGACTTTTAGAAGACATCTGAAGGCAGCCCTGTTTAGGGACGTTTTTAATGTTTGATCTTTTACCACTATTATTATTATTATTCTGTTGGAAGCCGCCCAGAGTGGTTGGGGAAACCCAGCCTGATGGGTGGGGTATTAATAATAATAATAATAATAATAATAATAATAATAATAATAATAATACTGTTCAATACTGCTGAATGTGCCAATGAAGCAGACCCCTTGAGCCAAAAGGATTGAACCCTCTGCTCATCAGCTTGTGAGTGGAAAGTTCAATCCTCCTATGTGGTGCTTCACTAACCCCCCCCCCCCGGTCAACTTTGACAGGGGGTCAGGGACTGCCCAACTCTTATGACATGAGATGATGGCTGAGAGGTGGGGGCCAGTCCAGTTGCCAAAGTTGGCCCATGGCATGGGGAGATAAAGATCTGACACTCTGGGCCAAACAAGTCCCCCAACCCCTGGTTTAAATTGCATAAAGAATATGACATTGATGGTAAGAAAATTATCTGGAAAAGGATGAAGATTTGACTGCTGGGAAGTATTATTCCCCTCATATAAGCGACGTGTATATTAGCTTGCAATCGGAAAACACAATAACAGGAGGGGGCTTAAATAATATGCATAAATTGGAAATTTACAAAACCCATTAGAAAAAACACACAGCCCATCCTCTCTGCCTGCAGGCCTCTGGACTACAACTTCCACCAACCCTAACTACTGGCCAGGCTGGCTGAGGCTGATGGGAAATCACTTCTAGCAACATCTATCAGTCCACGGATTCACCATCACGGCAGTAATAGATAGATCCAAGGCAGAGGGAATTGGCTGGACTCAATTCCCAATGGGCTTTGTCAATTGCTAGGGGTGGTAGCCAATGCTAGACCTACTCAAGATAGGGTTGCCATATTTCAAGAAGTAAAAAATCTGGAAATGTTGTTGAGCTTTTTGGGGGCAAAGTTTTAAAGCTATTTTTAAGGAAATTCAGCAAAAGATCGACACTTCCAACATGGGTGGCTGCCATGTGCCCAGGTTTTCTGATTTTCGGAAATTCCACCTGGACGCTATTTACGATGGACGAATCCTGGATATGTCTGGGAAATCCTGGACATACGGCAGCCCTATACTCAGAATCACCCTCTTATCATCACGACACCCTGTGAGGTTGACTAGACTCAGAGGCAGTGACAGGCCACCACCCCGCTGGACTGGGGATCTGAGACTGATCTCCTGGGTTCTCGTCCAACACTCTAAACCAGCGGTTCTCAACCTGTGGGTCCCCAGATGTTGTTGGACTACAACTCCCATCATCCCTGAGCTCTGGCCTTGCTAGCTAGGGGTGATGGGAGTTGTAGTTCAACAACATCTGGGGACCCACAGGTTGAGAAAGGCTGGTCTAAACCAAGTATGAGGAACCTTTGCCCCTCCAGACATTGCTGAACCACCACTCCCATCTTCCCTGGCCATTGGCTATTCTAGCTAAGGCTGATGGGAGTTGTAGTTCAGCAACATCTGGGGGACCTAAGTTTTCACCCCACGCCTGCTCTGACTACTATCTCACACTTCCCTGTCTTTCTAGGCACCAACGCAGATGACTGAACAGAGCAAAAATAAGGATGTGAGGAGGGGCAGGAGGCTCCAAGAGGCAGAGAACTACAGAACTATGAGCTGAGCTGGCTGCTGTCCCATCCAGCCATCACGAGCAGCTACTAAAACGCCTCTTTAAAAAATCCCCCAGGAGCAATAACTTGCAGAGAGAGCTTCTTCTCTTTGTTAACGTTTCCAGCAAGGCAGATGTGCCAGCAGGCTTCAGCGTGGAGAAATAACCATTTCCGCAGGCTTTCCGCAGAATTTAAGAACATTCCTCTCTCTCTCGCTTGTTGTCTGTTTGCCATTTCGGAAGTGATCTCTAAGGGAAGAGAGGGGGAGAAGACACTTTGCCAGCCAGCTAAGAGCTGATTTACACACTCAGAAAAGGGGAAAAAAGGGGTGATGTATCTATCCCCGGAGTGAACCAATTCAAAATTCGAGGAAACATCAGAAGCTGCCTTATATTGACTCAAACCTTTGGTTCATTCAGACTAGTGTTGTCTACACTGACTGGCAGCACCTCTTTAGGATTTCAGGTGGGAGGGGATCGAACCTGGGACCTTCCGTGTGCAAACCAAGCACTCTGCCACTGAGCCACACAGGGGTGGGGGGCACATGCCAGTTCCCATCCTGTTAAGATGCGGCAATGACGGTCAAGGGAGTTTGACAGAAGGGGATTAAACCCAGTCATGGAACAATCTCTCTGGGAAAAAACATTCCCTCTTGCACATGTGTGTGTGTGAGAGAGAAGGGAGAATGCCCTCTGCAATTTTAAAAAGCCCTTGCCTTTTAAGATATGCCTGTATATCCTTTGCATGCTGCCCAGTAGGACCTGGAATAAATGGTACGGTTTCAGGTACCTACGGAACCCAGCACACATTTCAAGCATGTGACTTCCCCCAAAGAATCCTGGGAGCTGTAGTTTGTTAAGGGTGCTCAGAACTGCTTCTCTGTGAGGGCTAAAGTACAAATCCCAGGATCCTTTGGGGGGGGGGAAGCCATGGGCTTTAAATGTGCCCCAGTCATGCCTGCCTCCAGATCTGCCTGCCCCCTGCTTGCATTAAAAATATTCCGTGTTCATGGAGGTTTTTTAAAGGCTGGGGAGGGTTGTTGGTTGTGTTTTTTGCACCCTTAGATCTGTTTGCTTTTAAAGGGTCATGTGTTAGAGAGTGTCTCGTACCTCTACCAATTTCACTCTTCTCCCAAGTCTGCTGAGATTCCCCTTATATTTCTCAACAGCCCTGTTTTGGCTCTGTTTTGATTGGCACTCAGCAGCCGAGTTTGCTATTCAAGGGAGATTTTATCCGTATGTGACTTATGCACACACAGAGAAAAACCATTTATACTTCTTTCTTCTTCCATGCTTCTAAGATTTTTGCCCCCAACCGCAGCTCAAACGTTTTTCGAGCTCTTCTTTGCCAGGGCTTTTCGTCAAGCTTGGTCTGGACGATGGGATTAGAAGACCTTTGAGGGTCTCTCTCTCTCTCTCTCTCTCTCTCTCTCTCCTGCTCCGCAGTTCTATTCTAGAAAAGTGTAGCCAGCTGGGAAAGCAGAGCAGGCATCTCTAGCCGTAATTACCAGAACTGGCGCTCGGCCAGAATGCCAGAGCTCACGGCCAGGCCCCAAGCAAAGCATGCAGGAAAAACATTTAGAAACCCTTTGGATATCAGATGGAGGGCTGGAAAGGAATGCAGGAAGTTGTCTTACACCAAGCCAGACCTTTGGCCCATGGAGCTCAGTACTGTCAGCACGGGCTGGCAGCAGCTCCTTAGGGTTTCAGGCCTCTTTACCTCTGCCTTACCTAGAGATGCCAGGGATTGATTGATGGATTGCCTTTCTGCCCCAGCCTTTTCTCCAAGGAAGAAGAAGAGGAGTTTGGATTTGATATCCTGCTTTATCACTACCCGAAGGAGTCTCAAAGCGGCTAACATTCTCCCTTCCTCCCCCACAACAAACACTCTGTGAGGTGAGTGGGGCTGAGAGACTTCAAAGAAGTGTGACTAGCCCAAGGTCACCCAGCAGCTGCATGTGGAGGAGCGGAGACACGAACCCGGTTCCCCAGATTATGAATCTACCGCTCTTAACCACTACACCACACTGGCTCTCAAGCTGGTGGGTGTGGTTCTCTCCCCACCCTCACTGAATCCCCACAACAACTCTGCGAGGAAGGTTAGGCTGAGAGGCAGTGACCAGCTCAAGGTCACCTGGCCGAGTGGGAACTTGAAGCCTGGTCTCCCACATCTTAACGTGACGCTGTAACCACTACACCACCCAGCATCTTCTGAATGCAAAGCAGGAGCTCTGTCACTAAGCTATGGCCCTTCCTTCAAAGGAGCAATCTGGCATGGGTGAAAGGGCCAGAATTTGGGTTTGGGGTTTTTTCTTCTCTGCAATGGCCCAGAAGGAGGCATTTCCCTAGGTATTCTGGGAAAAGTAATACAGGAACAATCACCAAGGTGGAGGTTGGAATCAGAGCTGTTGAAGCCAGAGAACTGAAGGAAACCCTCCACAATTAGCAAATGTGGACACCAAAGGGTCCCTCTCCGGGCTGCTGTTTGGTCCTGGGTTTTTGGTGGGTGTATCTGCAACATGACATTAAAAACGCTGTCTCAGTCAGACTGTTACAAGCAGCCCAGTCCTGTGGAATACCCTGCTAGCAAGAAATTCAGTGGGCACCTTCTGTGCCAAACGCCTGCTGCTGAAAACCCTTCTCTTCTGCCGGCTATTAAGAATACGTCCTTCCACTATGGTTTAATTGGTTTCTGTTTTTAACTTTCTAAATGGTTTTTGTCATTTGGTTTTACATTTTTTATCACAGTACCGCTTTGATATTATTTGCAGCAGTATACAAATAAATGTGACCGCCACACATCGTTCTCATCTGAAGGGGCAACCCTTGTACTAATGCACAACAAAAACAGGACAGCAACACACACACACACACACAGAGAGAGAGAGAGAGAGAGAGAGAGAGAGAGAGAGAGAGAGAGAGATATGGGAAAGTTGAAGGCATCACCAAGAAGTTACAGGACATGCACGGATTGGAAACAAAACAGCCTGCCCATCCCAAAACCATTGCAGGAGCAAAACAATATCGCCTATAAGCAATGTGATACAGGCACAGTAAAAAAAACCTTCCGGCTTCTGCCCAACTAAGTCTTCCTCAGAGTAGACCCAGTGAAATTAATTGTTCCATTACCACAAGCACTTCTGCTTCCCCTGATGGAATTATCCCCCCCTTCCCCCCATACGCTGTCCTGGGGTTCTCCCAACCCCCCCAGAGTGGATATGGGGAGAGGCACTGGGCGAAAGCTCTTGCTCTGGCTTCCGCAAGTGCATCTGATTAGATCAGTCCCATGTTCCTATTTATACCTGCCCTTTATTAAGAATCATGAGGACCAGCACCTTGCTTTGCTTTTAAAGGAAGTGGCAGCCCTGAAAACCAGGGGGCAGGGGTGGAAGTAAGTAAGGAACCAGTCTCCCAGGCCTGCACTGCATGCATTTAGCAAAGCCCAAAACAGCAAAGCGTGGAATACTGTGTTGGCCTGAATATAAGCCTCACTTTCCCCCCAAATTCCAACCGTGAAAAGTTAAAGAGCAGCTTATATTCGCGACCTTACGGTATGCAGCCTGGGGCAAACAGCGCCAGGAGCGCAGCAAGACGACACCTGCCCCATGCATAGTCCCCCATCCTCTCCCCCAAGGCCAGGAAGGGAGAGAGCGAGGAAGAGAAAAGGCAGCCGCCAATGTTAAAGGTGTTGCTTATATTCGGGTGCGGCTTATATTCAGGCCAATACGGCATATTCCTTGCAGAAATCAGAAATCAATCCCCGCCTTCCCTTTCCCACACCAGCAAAACTGTTGCCAAACGTTTGATCAGGCCTGGATGAGAACCCTGCCAAGAGGCAGGCAGGAAGGGCGGAATCTGCCAAGCAGCTGGATCCAGTCCCAGAGACCACCAGTTACCCGTCAATCCGGGAGCAGCGAGGAGGGGACATTTTGCTATAAAATACGAATGCCCCTCCATTAGACATGAGCTCCGAGTTCAGTAACTGCAAGTTTCTGAAGAATGCCTGCATGCGAGTTGGAGGCAGGGAAGAGATAATGAAAAACAAACAGTGTGCTGCTGCTACTTCTGGTATGTTTAAAGCTCCTTCCTGAGCTCTCCAGCTGGTCCTTCCAGACTAATAGCCAGCGCATGGTGCCAGGAGAAGCTATTTGCCTTTCGATCCCAGGGGGCGAGCTCTGGAGCTGACATCAGCAGAACAGCAACGCTGTGTGTTGTCTGTGTTGTGATTCTTCATCCCTGGTGACCTCAGGTTTTTCAAGCAGCAAAAGGCCTGGTCTTTCAAACCCTGAAGAGCATAATGAGCAATTCCCCTAAATTGGATTTCCCTGACCTGGTGCACTCCAGAAGTTCTGGATGGCATACAACTCCCCATCAGCCACCAGGTGGCAGGGCCAATAGTCATTCAATGAGTCTGGTATCATGAACAGAAATAACAGGGGAAGTCTATGGCGCCAGGGTCATTCCAGTGGCATTTCCCGCCCTCCTCGCGGGTCTTCCCTGATGTTTTCCTTTGGCATTTCCCTGCTGGGCAGCCAAACCCACCAATGACCTCTAAGGCATCAGAGTGGAGCCCAAGTTTAGTGCTCAGTTCCATGTTATCGTATTTTTCGCTCTATAAGATGCACCAGACCACAAGATGCACCTAGTTTTTGGAGGAGGAAAACAAGAAAAAAAATATTCTGAATCTCAGAAGCCAGAACAGCAAGAGGGATCACTGTGCAGTGAAAGCAGCAATCCCTCTTGCTGTTCTGGCTTCTGGGATAGCTGCGCAGCCTGCATTCGATCCATAAGACACACACACATTTCCCCTTACTTTTTAGGAGGGAAAAAGTGAGTCTTATAGAGCAAAAAATAAGGTATTTGCTTCCAGGAAAAAGTAACTTGGCAACGAGCGCCGAAGTCATGCAACTTTCTGCTATATTTCTGGAAGTGGTTTTTATGTCTTGCAAAAGTTCAGGTGTGATGCGGAAACCAGCAGCTGGGCAAATGGTATAAACTGCCCTTTGACTGCAGCCTAAGACTATTAACCCTGGAATCTAAAACCATCTAGATGCACCAAGTTTGTCACCAAATATGGTGGTAAACTTAGATAGCTCAAAGCTTACCCACCACCAACAGTTAGACACACCCATGTAGGGCAGGACTATCAGTGAAGATGCATGATGATCATTTGATGGAGCTTCCAGGTCCATCAGAGCTGGGGAACCTGTGGTCCTACAGATGTTGCTGGGTGACAGCTCCCAGCATCCTAAGGACAGGCCTTGCTGGCTGTGGCGGATGGGAGGTGGAGTCCAACATCTGTCCACAGGTCCACAGCCATAGATGTATAGAGACACTTCTCAGCACCACAAGGTGGGACACAAAACAAGAAAGAGGAATTTGCACTGGCTGCCTAATAGCCACCAAGTCACTTTTAAGGTTCTGCTATTTACATGCAAAGCCTTAAATAAATCTGGACCAGGTTCCCTGAAAAACCATGCTCCCTTCCACTGCTCAGTGAGGGCACTGTGATCAGCAAATGTGACCTGGTTAGTTTTGCCATGGCCTGCTGATAATCAACTCACCGAGACGCAAAGGCAGGTTTGTTTAGTGGTGGCACCACTGTTGAAGAACACCCTCCCTGCTGAAATGCAAGAGACGCCATCAGTAATGGCATTCTGCCGGCTCCTGAAGACACACCTGTCTAGGAAAGCAATCCCTTGAACTGGAACTTCTGATCTTGTTGTTATAGCCGTTTTCATTGTCATGCTTTTTATGTAATTGTCACGGCTTGTGTAATTTTTAATTATGAGAGTTTTAAAGGTTTATGTGGACTTCTTTTATTGCATGCTTTAATTATGTGTGGATTTTATAGTTGTAAACGGCTCGGAAGCCATTTTGGCCTATAAATGGCACATGAATTGATAAACAATAAAAACAACACCAAGCACCCAGTGACCTCAGACTAGCTTCTGCAGGACTAACCAGAAATAGACAGCCTGTGGTTTTCCAGATGCTCTTGAATTCCAACTCCCAGCCCCAGCTGATGTTCAGGAGTAGATCTGGAGGCCCCCCAGGCTCTGTTCCCCTGGACTGCATAGACCAGTTGCTTTAGATATTAAATTGTATGCATGTGTGCTGCACATGATGGGAAAGGAACAGAGCCAACTAATTCTAGTTTCATCCCCATCCTCTTCCCTGCCGAGTCCCACAAGGGGCACCACTGAGCCTAAGGAGGAGGAAGCTGGCAGGCAGGGCCGCCCCCTGGACTGGATGGAAGGAAGAAGGCAGGCCAGGGAGACCTGGCTGAGGGCAGACTGAGGTTGGTAGGGCAGCACCCATCTGCCCTAACGGACCAGCAGGAAACGCAACCGCGAACGAAGCAAGCCAAGACCCCTTCTCACCTTGCAATTGAGCCGAAAGCACCTCCTGTTGCTGCTTGTATTTCAAAGCCAAGGCTTCTGCAGACTTCACCTTCTGCTGGAGGTGGTTGTACAGGAAAGCTCCAGATGCCAGGCAGGCCACGGCCACTAGGCAAAACCCAGTTTGCAAGAGGCCCTTTTGCCTCCTGGTGCACAGCCCAGTCCCCATCCCGGGAGCTTCCTTGCCAAAGGATTTATTTTTTCACTTTTCTTTGCCGCTGTACCATCTGGTCCGACTTTTCGTGAGCACCCAAGAACAGCAGCTTGCCCTCTTTCCGAACGGCCAGTCCGTTGAAATAACAATAATAATGGTCTTTCTTAAATTCTCCCAGATGGATCCTTCCTTTTCCTCTTCTCTTTACAGGACCAGGCTGGCTTAACAATCCTCATAGTCTGAGTCAGTGAGAAGGAATAGAGGCTGGGGCAAAGGGCAAGCTCATCTCTTTCCAGCTAGAAACTGCAGGGTTTTAAAAGAAGCCCCAACAATAATAATAAAAACCCTACCAGAGATTGCACCGTTTTATTCCATCTCCTTCCGCTGTTTCCTTTCTTCTCGAGTACAGGTGTGCGCGCGTGAACAGGAGAAAACTTTTTCTTAAACTTCCTTTTTCCTTGTGCTGTAGGAAGCGAGGGGGTTGGGGTTGGGGAGGGGAGCGCAAAGCAGAAAAAGCAGGATCACGGATACGGATCACCAAAGTTTCTAGGCGCACGGAGGACTTTCCCAGGTTTAAGGAACTTCCTTTCCCGCCCAGCCCAGCAGCTACACACACAACACTAGGGGGCAGTTTATTATCGCAAGCTGCCCTCTCCCTCCCCTGAAAAACTTGCAAACAATCTTAACACGGAGAGAGGAAGCCGAAGCAGGATCCCCAAGGGACGCGTGGAAACGGACCAGGAAACTGACCGCAGGATTTGCAGGCGGCTGCAAAAACACTGACTCCTTTCTGGTCTCCTTTCCTCCGGACTCTCCCTCCTCCAACTTGAAACGGGGTGGCGGTGGTGGGAAGGATCGGCTGGGGAGGTGGAGGAAGGATCCGAAAGGAGGAGGAGGAGGACAATTTTGCGATATGCAGAGAGAGAGAGAGATTGAGAGAGGTGGTTGGCGGCGGTGGAAGGAGGATGCGGAGCTGGGAGGAGCTGAACTAGGAAGGAAAGGGGGCGGCGGTGGGAGCATCAGGGGAAAGGGGAGGGGGTGGAGAGGCGGGGGAGGAGCCGGAGGAATAAGATCCCAGGGATCGCCAAAGAGCAGGGTTGCAATGGAGTGGGATGTGCTTTGCGCGCGGGGCGCACAAGACTGTCAAGCCCGTTGCGCGCTCACTCGGAAGCAAGCCCGCTGACCAGCCGCCGGGGATCGCTGCTGAAATCCGGCTCAGTGGCGCGGTTAGGGGATCGCAGATCGCTTGCGCCTTTCCTAACCTTGGCTGTGCCGGCTCCCCAAGATCCCTGGAAACTGCCTCTTATTCTGTGTTGGTGGGAACTGTAGCAATGCGAGGGGTAAACTATAGGTCCCTGGGTTAGTGAGCTGGGAGAGTCTGTGGCAGAGAGCAGTCCAGAAACAGGTAAGGATGGGGGCCAAGAGGCAGAGATGAGTAAGGCTGGTGAAGAGTCAGGGGTGTCTCTCCCACCTGCTGCCGCAAGATCCCTCCCCACTTGTCTCCCAGAACCAGAACAGGGCTGAAATGGGAGGAGCAGCAGCAGGCTTGCATTCAGGCCCAGTCTCAGATTGCTTGGGAAAAGCCCTGGAAAGGAAAGCACTTACAGTGGTACCTCGGGTTACATATGCTTCAGGTTACATACGCTTCAGGTTACAGACTCCTCTAACCCGGAAATAGTGCTTCAGGTTAAGAACTTTGCTTCAGGATGAGAACAGAAATTGTGCTCCGGCAGTGTGGCAGCAGCGGGAGGCCCCATTAGCTAAAGTGGTGCTTCAGGTTAAGAACAGTTTCAGGTTAAGTACGGACCTCCAGAACGAATTAAGTACTTAACCCAAGGTACCACTGTAGATGGCTGTGAGGAGGTGGGAATGTTCAGTCTCAGCAAATTATTTTCATGGAGGAAATCAGGAATGAGCTACTCTGCTCATTAGGCCTCACACTCAGCCAAATCTTCAAAGATCATGTTTTTTGCTAATAAAGAGTTAACTCCAACTTAGAACAGTGTGATTTGCTGCCGGCTCACTCTTTGACACTGCCTGTCCTCCTCCTTAGTCCCAGGGTTTCCCCTTGTAGAACTTGGCAAGGAGGAGGAAGCCAAAACTGGTATTAGTTGGCTCTGCCTGTCTTTGGCTCTGGTGTCACCTACTGCTGGACCCCCTGCCTTCCACCCATGGGTGGGCAGCTGCTGCAGGGATGTTCTGCCTCTGAGCAAAGAGCTTACACTTCCCTTTTCCCCTGCAAGGCTTTATTTTAACCCCAAAAGCACTTTATACATCAGGCATAGGCAAACTCAGCCCTCCAGATGTTTTGAGACTACAACTCCCATCATCTCTGACCACTGGTCCTGTTAGCTAGGAATGATGGGAGTTGTAGTCCCAAAACATCCGGAGGGCCGAGTTTGCCTATGCCTACTATACATCCTCAAATGAACTCTTAAGGTAATTGCCATCTTGGAGAATCCTCAGTGCCCATAAAGGCTTATTACAGACATGACTTATGGAGCTGCTACTTTGGATATGATATTTAACTACTTAATCAGGGGAACCTCGTCTCAGCAGTCCCGTGTGGCCCTCCAGGCCTCTCTCTGCGGCCCTCAAGACTCTCCCCAGGCCACACCCTTTTCACCTTCCTTGAGCGTCCTTACCTGGCTGGAATGCACCCTCAGTGGCGTAGCGTGGGTTGTCAGCACCCGGGGCAAGGCAAGTAATTTGTGCCCCCTAAAACGTGGATTTGCGCCCCCTAACCCGTGGATTTGCGCCCCCTAACCCCCAGATGTTGCGCCCGGTGCGCCCGCCCCCCCCTGCACCCCCCACGCTACGCCACTGTGCACCCTTGAACTCTTGCTTGCCTGGACAGAAGTAAATTTACCTTTGTGGCTCCACCTCCTCCTTTTGCTTCTGGCTCTGCCCACCCCCGGCATGTGGCCCCCAGAAGATTTCCTGGAAGGGAATGTGGCCCTTGGTTTGAGAAAAAGGTTCTCCATTCCTATGCTACATAATAAACATTACTATTGTTGTTGTTAATTATTTTGATGACACACATGTCATGGGAATCAAGAGCGGCCAGATAGATTTGAGGCACCGTAACTGTGGCGTGGGTTAAACCACTGAGCCTAGGACTTGCCGATCAGAATGTCAGCAGTTCGAATCCCCGCGACGGGGTGAGCTCCCGTTGCTCGGTCCCTGCTCCTGCCAACCTAGCAGTTCGAAAGCACATCAAAGTGCAAGTAGATAAATAGGTACCACTCCGACGGGAAGGTAAATGGCGTTTCCGTGCACTGCTCTGGCTCGCCAGAAGCGGCTTAGTCATGCTGGCCACATGACCCGGAAGCTGTACGCCGGCTCCCTCGGCCAATAAAGCGAGATGAGCGCGCAACCCCAGAGTTGGCCATGACTGGACCTAATGCTCAGGGGTCCCTTTACCTTTAACATTTACCTAGCGCCCCGTGTTCCGATATTCTCCCACCCTCCACCACCACCTCTTTCTCACAGGGTCTTTGCAACAGTCCAAGTTCCTTTGCAATGGGATCGATACCGATGCAGACCTGAAACCAGCCTCTCTGCAAGAAAAGAGAGAGACAATCAATATTTCAGAATGGCTATGAGGTGGGTTCAGATAGGCATATTTATAGCTAGACTGTTGTATTTTGCTTTAAAATATATATATCCCAGTCTCTCTTTTCAAAGCTCCATCAAAGCCAGAAGATGGATCATTTCTCTGTGAGGTGGAAATTCTTGCTGCGTCTGGCCAAATGGGCACTCTGGCTAATAGGCTAGACGCAGAGAGTGGAGAGGCTGTTTGGGCCACCCACGCAGCTAAGAATAGCTTGGAGCTGGAGAGAGGAAAACCCATCTAGACCCAAGTGCCATTTGCAGAAGGCCTCTGAGACAGAGATGGATGGACCTGTTTGTTTCCGTTTCTCTTGTTTCCCCAACCTTTAAATTCAGCTCTTCACATCTGCAGTGGTACCTCGGGTTACATACGCTTCAGGTTACACACTCTGCTAACCCAGAAATAGTACCTCAGGTTAAGAACTTTGCCTCAGGATGAGAACAGAAATCGCACGACGGTAGCACAGCAGCAGCGGGAGGCCCCATTAGCTAAAGTGGTACCTCAGGTTAAGAACAGTTTCAGGTTAAGAACGGACCTCCGGAACAAATTAAGTACTTAACCTGAGGTACCACTGTATTATTATTATCATCTGTTACATTTATATGCTAGCCTTTCCTCCAGGGAACTCAAGGTGGGGTGTGAGATTCTCCCCTCCCTCTTTGACCCTCACAACAACCCTGAAAGGTAGGTCAGGCTGAGAGGCAGCGACTGGCTTAAAGTCACCCAATGCGCTTCATGGCTGAGCGAGAATTTGAACTCGGGTCTCCTCGTCTGGTACTCTTAACTGTTACATCACACTGTCTCTCCCTTTGTTGCAGTAATTTATAGTTTTCACTTTTTAAACCTACATGAAAATTGGTCAGTGTTTTATTGCAAGTTTCTCCCAATGTGTACACGTTTCCATACTTGTTTATTTTACAAAATTGTATATATACCGCTTGATTGTCATAAAACCTCTGAAGAAATATTAAAATGATCGATAAAAACTGTTAAAACCATTTAAAGGCCATTTAAAGACAATTAACATTTTTAAAATTAGATTAAAACTTGTCAACATCTGCGTCTCTTAGCTTTTGAACTCCAGATTAATTTTGAGATAACCTGGGTCAACACATGTTCTGCACATTTCTTCCTCAAGAATATTTGTTCTCTAAGCCAATGCTTTTGATGTACTCAAGCATGGAATACTAATATTTCATCTGAATAGTAACATCTAGGAATTCTACAATTCTAGGAATGTGTGTGCTTGTATTTTTTAATTTTTTATGTTTTCCCTTTCTTTCTTTTTTTCTATGTGCTTTTTTGATATAGCGGTGTGTTCATATGTGTATGACAATCGCTGATATTTTAAGGGATGTGGGGGGCATTCAATTCAGTGGACCAATCTGTTCATTTCAATTTCTGCCCATCTCTCTATTTTTCTACTTTTAACTCCAGCTGTCCATATTTTCACGTCAGTTTGCAAATTTATTTTTTTAAGTCCTCATGAAAACCCACAGGCGTTTTAGTACAAACTTCTGCCGATCTACTCATTTGTGTATTCAATTCTGCCACACACATGTATCGTTGCAAAGCAATTTTCCCCAAACAGAATGCCTTTCTGTATATTATTTTCACTACTTATATGCATTTTAAGGCCTACTTTACCCGAGTACAGTGCAACTCTTTTACACTCATAACTTAGGCTGGAGTCGTTGGCACTGCAATATTCAGAGAAGTACGAAACTGGACTGTTTTCCTGTTCCCTTATTGTTTAGAAAGTACAGATTAGGTAGATTTGCATTAAAATGCCAACTGTTTCCAATTTCCCCTCCAAACCAAGGAACAACAGCCGCTGAGATTGTGGGATCCTTCCTAGAGGCAAAAAATTCCTGCACATCCTGTGGGGTTGGACTAGATGACCCTCCCGGTCCCTTCCACTTCTATCATTCTACTGTCACGGCAAAGCACTCCCACACACCATTCCAAGCTCACCTGCAGCTTCCTAAGAAAAGTCAGCGGAGGTCCAGTCTGAGTCATCAAACAAGAAGCCATTTCTCTCTTAAGATATGCAAGGGCACTTCTCAGCTGCTTTATAACCCAGCGCAGACATTCTGCATTTTGATTAGGAGCAAGGAAAATTCCCAGCTCCTGATGGTAATAAAGAACAAGGTTTAAGAAAAAAACAAAGTCAGATCCAGACTCTTTGCAGAGGCTGAAGGACCTATGTTTTCTCCTGGGGGTGGGGAGCTGCTGAGACCAAAAACACCCCTGCAGTGTTGGGCAGGGACACTGCTGACCCCGAGAGCTTGCTGCTGCTGAGAACAGAAAGAGCTCCAGTAAATTAGCAAAAATGTATAAAAGAGGGTCAAATGTATGTTGGAAATGTAAGGAAAAAGAAGGCACTTTTTATCATATGTGGTGGACATGTAAGGTAGTAAAAGAATTTTGGGAAATGATTTATAATGAGTTGGTAAAAATGTTTAAAGTAACTTTTTCTTAAAAAACAAAACAAAACAAAGATTTTCTTTTAGGAATTCTAGGTGCCAAAATCCCAAGGAAGAAGAAGAGGAGTTTGGAATTGATATCCCGCTTTTTCACTACCCTAAGGAGTCTCAAAGCAGCTAACAATCTCCTTTCCCTTCCTCCCCCACAACAAACACTCTGTGAGGTGAGTGGGGCTGAGAGACCTCTGCCTCAGTGTTGCCCACAGCAGCAAAGAGGATGGGGACAAACTATAGCTGGCTCCACCTGGCTATGGCTATCCTTCTGCCTGCCTTTGACTCTGGCTCCACCTCCTCTTGGGCTCCCTGCATTTTTGCCCTCTGCTTCTGCACCAGCCCCATCGAAGGCAGAGAATGCAGATTCGCTTTCGGCCGCCCGACAGCTCAGTCGGTAGAGCACAGGGATCTTAACCACAGGGTCGTGGGTCAGAGCTCCACCTTGGGCAAAGAATTCCTGCATTGCAAGGGGTTGTATTAGACGACCCTCATGGCCCTATCAACTCTACAATTCTATGATATGAATGATTCTAAGATCTCAAGGAAAAACAAACAGCATCTTACAGCAGCCCCTAGTGGTTATGAGAACGACATTCACCGTTCCGGCAAATGAGGCAGTTTGGCAAATTGCACAGCGCTGTGCCTGCTCTGTTTTCAGCCTTGGTTGTAATATGGCACAGTCCTCCATGAGACTGTCGACCCAAATCTGGGCTCTACCACTTCTGAGTGACCTGGAAAATGACTGACTCATCTTCAGAGCAGCTGGGGTGTGTCCTATATAGAAAGCTAGCTTCCCAAGGATCCTGCCCAACCTCCTCCCTGACATGCTCCTCTTCTGTGTGCATCATGCCACGTGTTTTATCTCTAGCTATTATTGATTGCAACGCATCTTTGGAATGCTTTTATATCCTTGTTTTTAACCATTGATTTTTCTACCCAGAATTTTAACATTCTGCTTTGTATTTTTGTAAACCACTTAGAGGCTTGGCTTTCTGTTTTATTTTGTTTTTGCAACTGTTGTAAACGAAATCTGCCCTTATACCCTTATGGGGGATACAAGAGCCCTTATAAAGTCCTTTGTAGGTTCTCCATCGGTAGGAGAAAATAACAGAGGCCCACCAGAGAATATTGAGAAGCAAAGCAGCTAGTGAGCCTGATCTTTATTGAACTGCTGCAACAGGGTGCTCCCCTCACACGCAGGAGAAAGGAGGAGGACCCAGAACAAAGGTGTGCCTGCCCTTATATAGACATTTTAAATTGCCTTCCCTGGAGCTCAAGACCACCCCCCATACATCATACATACATCATCACAGAATGGGTGTAACCCAAGACCCCCACCCCCACAAACATCATACCTACATCACAGAAAAGGTGGTCTACAACAGAAATTTGAATGTTGTTGTTTTTCCTGTCTGCCAGGTTATCTGATAATGCCTTATCTGATTGCTTTTCCTGGTAGTCTGGCCATTCCTTCGAGATGGTGATTACCCAATTCCTAAGACAATGGGAAGGTTCCCTCACCGCCTCCCTCCTTGCAGAGAAAACATTTGGTCTGTTTGGGAGTCAAAATGTTTTCAGGACGGTCTTCCTGTGCTGCTCCAGACATGTGGTCCACATATCTATGTACATGCTTGGTTGGTACATTTATGAACATTTATTATACAGTGGTACCTCGGGTTAAGAACTTAATTCGTTCTGGAGGTCTGTACTTAACCTGAAACTGTTCTTAACCTGAAGCACCACCTTAGCTAATGGGGCCTCCTGCTGCCGCTGCACCGCCGCTGCATGATTTCTGTTCTCATCCTGAAGCAAAGTTTCTAACCTGAGGTAATATTTATGGGTTAGCGGAGTCTGTAACCTGAAGCATATGTAACCTGAAGTGTATGTAACCCAAGGTACCACTGTATATATAAGACCTTAAATTTTTATTACACAACCAAATGGTACATAAATTTTCTGAAATGCATAATGTGCACAGTATTTCCTGAATTATTGCATGCACCCACACAGAACAGGGTTTCTAAATATTGAGGCCTGGTGCCCCAAGCACACAGTTGGCTTCTCAGAAATATCTGGCTGGTGACTTGTGGAAATGAAATGTGAGTCTATTGTTCCTCAGCCTGACAGAGCAACCCCCTTTTTGTGTGTTTGCTTGTTTAACTGGCTGCGATTCTAATTTTGTCTTTCTCCTGAGCTTTTTTTTAAAAAAAATAGAGGCAATGAACACAACGATGTACTTGGCAAATATTTACACTTTGCCTTGATAAATGAGGCAGTTAAACTGCAAGCGAATGATGCAGAGGTGATAAAAAAATTTTTTTCCTGCGGGCCTTATTGTTAGATTGCTACTCTCCCCTCCTGCTCTGCGGGATAAACCCAGCAATGATTGTTCTTCCCTCCCCAATATTTGGACTGGGATAATTCTCGTCTAGTTTTGTTGACTAAACGTCATTTAGTCGTGTCCGACTCTTCGTGACCCCATGGACCAGAGCACGCCAGGCACTCCTGTCTTCCACTGCCTCCTGCGGTTTGGTCAAACTCATGCTGGTAGCTTCGAGAACACTGTCCAACCATCTCGTCCTCTGTCATCCCCTTCTCCTTGTGCCCTCCATCTTTCCCAACATCAGGGTCTTTTCCAGGGAGTCTTCTCTTCTCATGAGGTGGCCAAAGTATTGGAGCCTCAGCTTCAGGATCTGTCCTTCCAGTGAGCACTCAGGGCTGATTTCCTTAAGAATGGATAGGTTTGATCTTCTTGCAGTCCATGGGACTCTCAAGAGTCCCTTCCAGCACCATAATTCAAAAGCATCAATTCTTTGGCGATCAGCCTTCTTGATGGTCCAGCTCTCACTTCCATACATCACTACTGGGAAAACCATCGCTAGAACTATACGGACCTTTGTTGGCAAGGTGACGTCTCTGCTTTTTAATATGCTGTCTAGGTTTGTCATTGCTTTTCTCCCAAGAAGCAGGCGTCTTTTAATTTCGTGGCTGCTGTCACCATCTGCAGTGATCATGGAGCCCAAGAAAGTAAAATCTCTCACTGCCTTAAACTTGGTCTTTGCTGGATCTCATGATGATTCCTGGGTCTGAAGCTCTGGAGGCTTTGACACCTTCCAGAGCTCCTGCAGTCGACCTGTTCATTGAGCATGCATCCTGGCCTTCCATAAGCCACAGATCTTCAACCAGTGGATCGGGCCAAGCTATCCCAAGCGTGTCACAGTGAAGCTGTTGCTGCTGAGACTGACCAAACCCAAAGAGCGCTACATGCGGGCGCCTGTTCTCTAGTTCCTAGTCTGTTTCTGTTTTTAGGCTTCTCCCAGAATAGAAATATGCTGAGGACTAGAATGCAGAAGCTGCAGTGGTTACCTCAGTTGTGCATCATGGTAAAGGGACCCCTGACCATTAGGTCCAGTTGTGGCCAACTCTGGGGTTGCGGCACTCATCTCGCTTTATTGGCCAAGGGAGCCGGTGTACAGCTTCTGGGTCATGTGGCCAGCATGACTAAGCCACTTCTGGCGAACCAGAGCAGCACACAGAAATGCCGTTTACCTTCCCGCCGGAGCAGTACCTATTTATCTACTTGCACTTTGACATGCTTTCAAACCGCTAGCTTGGCAGGAGCAGGGACTGAGCAACAGGAGTTCATCCCGTCGTAGGGATTCAAACTGCCAACATTCTGATCGGCAAGTCCTAGGCTCTGTGGTTTAACCCACAGCGCCACCTGTACATCATGAGTCTTTACTAAAATAAAATAAGAAGTTTCCAATAGCATCTCAGCCTTTTTGGCTAACAACAAATGTAAAAATAATAATAATCAGAGTTTTTCATTTAGTAGTCATCCTATGGAAACCCTATGTAGGGATTAAGTTTTAGGCTTAATCATGCACCTTGGAGCATAAATCATGGAATTGCAGAGATGTAAGGCACCACGAGAGTCGTCTAGCCTAACCCCTTGCAATGCAGGAATCTTTTGCCCAACCAGAGACCCTGAGCTCAGCGTGGTGCTGATAACACTAAGGTTTGCAGGATCAATTCCTGTATGGAGAAGCTGCAGATTCTTGCATTTCAGGGGGTTGGACTAGATGATCCTCAGGGTCCCTTCCAGCTCTTGGAGAGAATCCTGAGGGCCCCGGTAGAGAGGTCTGGGGGCTGAATTTGGCTCACGGGCTGGAGTTCACCACCTCTGGTGTAAACACAGGCAGGAGGCCAACACTATTCCAAGGACAGGGGTGCCAATGTTTTTTAACTGGCCTGAAACTCTCTGCCTCTCTCACACACAGAGAGAGCAGGTAAATGTTTTATTTGAGTGGGTGGATAAGTAGCCTAAAATTTAATCCTGTGCATTTTCTGTTTGCTGGGCTATAATAATAATAATTTATTATTTATACCCCGCCCATCTGCCTGGGTTTCCCCAGCCACTCTGGGCGGCTTTCAACAGACTATTAAAATACAATACTATTAAAAGCACAGCAGCCGGGCCAGTAAAAACAGTGGCAAGCTCCAAAAGCATCAAACACACACTCAGGACCCCTAGATATTGTCTTCTTGCATTTTCTCTGAACGCCTGGAAAGTAATGCACAAGTTAAAGCACTGTGTATATCATCTGGGAAGTTTTAGGAGAGCCGCATTTTGGATGTGGTGTTTTGCACAGAGCTCTGAGCACCGTGTGCATTCCGGACAGTGTGGCTCCCACCGTAGGAGGTTCATGTGCAGAAGACGCATGGGGTTCTATGCGGCAAAAGACTTTCCACGACGTCGAGCATGCTCAAGTTGAGGCGTGGTGCTGCGTCTCCCTCTTGTGGCCAAATGGGGCACTGCGGTCCTTAACCGACCAAGAGACTTTAAAAAGACTTTAAAAGACTTAAAAAAGACTTTAAAAAGACTTAAAAAGCAACGGCGAAGACCGGGGGTGGGGGTTTGGATTAACCATTTTGCAAAGTATTCTGCAGCTTGAGTGTGGGCCCAGAGGAAGATCATTTGCTGCCACACATGTGGGAAAATGTCCATTTTGGTTCGCCAGCACTCTCCTTTTCTTAGTCTTAATTTCAGTTCTTTACATTTTCACAATCACTTAATTAATCAAATAAACAAATTTACATAAGATTTCTATGTGGGTTTGGACACCTCCCTGAGCTCCTCCAGATGACCTGATCCTTAAAGGCCATTCATCCTGGCCTTTAATTTCCACAAACCACAGGCCTTTGCTGAGCATTCAGGCAGGATTTACGACAATCAGCATTTATCCTTGCTCACTTGCAAGGTTTCTACATGTCTTCCCATTAATTGTTCGTTCCTTCTGTGTTTTCCAATGTATTTCCTGTCACTTTCCAAACCGCAAACTGCCCAATACAAAGAATACATTTGTCGCTCCAGGGTGACAGAATGCTTTAATCCCGCACAAACATAGATTTCCAGTCTGGAGGTGACCTGTGTGTGAGAATAACATAGGCATGGCCATAGACACCTGTAAAGCACCTGTGAAGGATTGCTTGTCAAGCCACTGTTAACACCTTGGCATCAGTTTACCTGTGAGACTGCCTTATCCCATATATGCCATGTAATACCTGTCCGACATCTGGAATTAATATTTAAGTGTGGCGGCACCTAAACTTTGGAACTCCCTGCCTATTGATACCATGCAGGCAACTTTACTTTGCACTTTTCATCACCTATGTAAAAATATTTTGCGTAGATAAGGTAAAGGTAAAGGGACCCCTGACCATTAGGTCCAGTCATGGCTGACTTTGGGGTTGCGGCACTCATCTCGCTTTACTGGCCGAGGGAGCCGGCGCACAGCTTCCGGGTCATGTGGCCAGCATGACTAAGCCACTTCTGGTGAACCAGAGCAGCACACGGAAACGCCGTTTACCTTCCCGCCGGAAGGTACTTGCACTTTGATGTGCTTTCGATCTGCTAGGTTGGCAGGAGCAGGGACCGAGCAACGGGAGCTCACCCTGTCGCGGGGATTCGAACCGCCGACCTTCTGATCGGCAAGTCCTAGGCTCTGTGGTTTAACCCACCCACATCGCTTGTGCGTAGATAAGCCTACCCATTTATCAAGAATGCAGGTGTGTTTTTAGCTTATTGCTGGTTTTAATTTTCTGGATGTTTTGATCGTTTCTACAAATAATTTAATCTCTTTGTGCTTTTTGTAGCGCTTTGTGGGTGGGCCCTGGTGATTCTTCCTCTCTGCGCTCCCTCTGACCACTGAGCCCTGGAGGAATTCTCACCTACCTGCTGATGCAGACCCTCTCCTTGCCACCTGGATGCAAATCTCAGGTAAGCCCCAGGGGTCTGGAAACCCTAACCTGGCCCATAGACTTACAAAGTTTTGTCAAAAAAAAAGCATTCAGTGTACATTCAGTCTTCATTCCCTTATAGTAATGGCATAGTTGGTGGATTTGGGGAGGGGCTTCCCTCACTCCAGCAAACAGTCCAGATGCTCTGGAATGTTGTTGTTGACATCCGTCTGTCTTGAGAGAAAATGGAGTTCACTTTTGAGCTGAAGTCAAGCTGCTGCAGAATCACAGCACCTGCTGTGGCTGCAGAGACCGGGAACGTGTAAGTGCTGCCTCCCACATTGCTTTTGCTGCGTTAGCAGCACTGAACTGACCTTCCCGGGGCACAAGCCTGGGCAACGTGTATGGAGGTCCTGGGCCGCCCAGATGACAAGACCCCCCCTCTCAGCCTCCCTGATGTGGCCCAAAGGTAAAGGACCCCTGGATGGTGAAGTCCGGTCAAAGGCGACTATGGGGTTCATCTCGCTTTCAGGCCAAGGGAGCCGGCGTTTGTCCACAGACAGCTTTCTGGGTCATGTGGCCAGCAGGACTAAACCGCTTCTGGTGCAACGGGACATCGTGATGGAAGCCAGAGAGCACAGAAACGCCGTGTACCTTCCCGCCACAGCGGTACCTATTTATCTACTTGCACTGGTATGCTTTCAAACTACTAGGTTGGCAGGGGCTGGGACAGAGCAACGGGAGCTCACTCAGTCGCGGGGATTTGAACTGCCAACCTTCCGATTGGCAAGCCCAACAGGCTCAGTCATTTAGACCATCGCGCCAACTGCATCCCACATTGTGGGATCGTGGGTGGTCCAAAGGAATGCAGAGCAATACATTTGGCACCAGCTGGGCTGCAGGAGGGACGCGGGTGGCGCTGTGGGTTAAACCACAGAGCCTAGGACTTGCCGATCAGAAGGTTGGCGGCGGGGTGAGCTCCTGTTGCTCAGTCCCTGCTCCTGCCAACCTAGCAGTTCGAAAGCACCCCAAAAAGTGCAAGTATATATATAGGCAGGAAGGTAAACGGCGTTTCCGTACACTGCTCTGGTTCACCAGAAGTGGCTTAGTCGTGCTGGCCACATCACTCGGAAGCTGTACGCCGGCTCCCTCAGCCAATAAAGCGAGATGAGCGCCGCAACCCCAAAGTCAGGCATGACTGGACCAGAGTCGGTCACTACTGGACCTAATGGTCAGGGGTCCCTTTACCTTAACTTTACTAGGCTGCAGGAATTGCCACAAGGAGGCCTACAAGGTGCCATCCAACCATCTTAGGGACTCCACTCTGGATTTGTCTAGGGTATACCCCTAAGCCTTTTCTTATCCCAAAGATACCCTGCAAGGCAGTGGGTATGTTCTGGACTACAACTTCCATTATCCCTGACTGTTGACTGTGCCAGCTGAGGCTTATTAGAGTGGTAGTCCACAACATCTGCCTTACTTCCTTGTTCATTGTAAGTCATCTCTGGATGAGTTGTATTCAGTGTTACTCCTACGCAGAGTATACCCAATTCAATGGATAGGCATGACCAACTCAAGGCCGTTGATTTCAATGCATCTACTTTGAGTAGAACTTAGGAGCATCTCCACCCCCATCGTTCTGCCTAGAGACTGAGGTCCAGAGCCGAGGGCCTTCTGGCGGTTCCCTCGCTGCGAGAAGCCAAGTTACAGGGAACCAGGCAGAGGGCCTTCTCGGTAGTGGCACCCGCCCTGTGGAATGCCCTCCCAGCAGATGTCAAAGAGAAAAACAACTACCAGACTTTTAGAAGACATCTGAAGGCAGCCTTGTGTAGGGAAGCTTTTAATGTTTAATAGGTTGTTCTATTTTAATACAGTATTCTGTTGGAAGCCGCCCAGAGTGGCTGGGGAAAGTAGCCAGATGGGCAGGGTATAAATAATGAATTATTATTATTATTATTATTATTATTATTATTATTATTATTATTATAACAACCCCGTTTCCGTTTCCCCTTGTCTCCTGTTTCTCTCCCCTGACGTTTTCACTTCTCTTCTGATTACCTGCCTCTTATTCCTCTCTGTTCGCAGATTCAATTCCCCTTTTCTTTTCTCCGTCATTTCCATGTTTTTTTAAAAAGAAAACAAGTTTGCTTAAAGTGCTTTTTTAAACCCTGTCGTTCAGCTAAAGAAAGGCACCCAGAGCAGCTTCCAGAGAGGCTCCCTGCTTTCAGGCTTATAGTTGGAAAAGGCAAAACACAAAAGGTAAAGGGAGAGAAGTGTGTGTGGCTAAGCTCAGACACCTGTTCTTAGTTACAAAGTTCTCATTTCATTTTCATTTCATTTGATTTATTAGACTTATTAATCGCTTGTCACCCGAAGGTCTCCAAGCGAAACTTACAGCAAAAGCAAAAATAAAAAAAGAAAGATATACAATGCATATTACCTTAGAGGGGAGAATAATACAATACACTAATACAGTAATATTTCATACAGCATAACACTCATTTTTTAAAAAATACTCAAATAATAAACAAAGCAATAATCAGACCCATTAATTAACAAATAAACAAAACCTCAACCTCCTCCAGTCCAAAAATCATTTACATCAGACCAACAATTTCCTCTCATTAACCTCCCCAACCCACCCAGGGGCATGGTGTCAAGACCAACTGTGGCAAATCAGAAACGAGTGGGTCCAGCATATCTCCTCTCCCTTCATGGAGAAGCAGAAGCAAAGAAAAGCATGAAGATTATAACAAAAGTTTTACCTATTTTGCAGCTGACTTGGCTACTGCTCCTAACCTGCTGCTAGTGGGGTTGCAGTTATGGAACTAAATAAAAAAATTCCTTCCAGTGGCACCTTAGAGACCAACTAAGTTTGTTATTAGGAACATGGGTGGCGCTGTGGTCTAAACTACAGAGCCTAGGACTTGCCAATCAGAAGGTCGGCGGTTCGAATCCCCATAACGGGGTGAGCTCCCGTTGTTTGGTCCCAGCTCCTGCCCACCTAGCAGTTCAAAAGCGCGTCAAAGTGCAAGTAGATAAATAGGTACCACTCCGGCGGGAAGGTAAACGGCGTTGCCGTGAACTGCTCTGGTTCGCCAGAAGTGGCTTTGTCATGTTGGCCACATGACCTGGAAGCTGTCTGCGGACAAACGCTGGCTCCCGCAGCCTATAGAGCGAGATGAGTGCCGCAACCCCAGAGTCGTCTGCAACTGGACCTAACGGTCAGGGGTACCTTTACCTTTTTAAGTTTGTTATTGGTATGAGCTTTCGTGTGCATGCACACTTCTTCAGATACATGCACAGGAAAGCTCATACCAACAACAAACTTAGTTGGTCTGTAATGGTGCTACTGGAAGGATTTTTTTTATTTTGTTTCGATTACGACAGACCAACACGGCTACCTACCTGTAACTAGAGTTATGGAACTGCTAGCGGTGGTATCTGAGAGAAATGAAATGCAGACAACACAGATGGTGATATTATTATTATTATTGTTATTGTTATTATTATTAAATTTATAAAAAAATATTTATTTATTGCATTTATGTTGTTGTTTAGTCGTTTAGTCGTGTCCGACTCTTCGTGACCCCATGGACCAGAACACGCCAGGCACCCCTGTCCTCCACTACCTCCCGCAGTTTGGTCAAACCCATGCTGGTAACCTCGAAAACACTATCCAACCATCTTGTCCTCTGTCGCCCCCTTCTCCTTGTGCCCTCCATCTTTCCCAGCATCAGTGTCTTCTCCAGGGAGTCTTCTCTTCTCATGAGGTGGCCAAAGTACTGGAGCCTCAGCTTCACGATCTGTCCTTCCAGTGAGCACTCAGGGCTGATTTCCTTAAGAATGGATGCGTTTGATCTTCTTGCAGTCCATGGGACTCTCAAGAGTCTTCTCCAGCACCATAATTCAAAAGCATCAATTCTTCGGCGATCAGCCTTCTTTATGGTCCAGCTCTCACTTCCATACATCACTACTGGGAAAACCATGGCTTTAACTATACGGACCTTTGTTGGCAAGGTGACATCTCTACTTCTCAAGATGCTGTCTAGGCCTGTCATTGCCCTTCTCCCAAGAAGCAGGCGTCTTTTAATTTCGTGGCTGCTGTCACCATCTGCAGTGATCATGGAGCCCAAGAAAGCTGTCGGACAGCTCTTACTGTCAGAAAATTCTTCTTTCTATTTAGTCCGAATCTCCTTTCTTGCAACTTGAGGCACATTAGTCCCCCCCCCCCCAAAAAAAATCCCGGGAGCTGTGATTTGTGAAGGGTGCTGGGAATTGTAGCTCGGTGAGGGAGTAAACTACAGTTCCCAGAATTATTGCATTTATATCCCACCTTAAATGGTGCACATCTCCCTCTCCTCATTAAATCCCACAAAAACCCTATGAGGTAGGTCAGACTGAGGGGTTGTTGGCACCCCGGTTAACACACAATACACCTGTTTGGCTGTGCGCCGTCTGCCATCCACTTAAATAGCATCCTTGACAGATTGCCATCCAACCTCTGCTTAAAAACCTCAAATAAAGGAGCGTCCACAAGAGACAGTCTTGTTCCACTGTCGGACAGCTCTTACTGTCAGAAAATTCTTCTTTCTATTTAGTCCGAATCTCCTTTCTTGCAACTTGAGGCACATTAGTCCCCCCCCCCCCCCAAAAATCCCGGGAGCTGTGATTTGTGAAGGGTGCTGGGAATTGTAGCTCGGTGAGGGAGTAAACTACAGTTCCCAGAATTATTTCAGGGGAAATAAGCTGCTTTCTGGTGCCACGGGACTTGTTGCGGTTGGCTTCTAATGCTTCTCGCAACCAAGCATGGGATGTTTTTTATTTTATTTCCCCTGCTTACACAACAAAACAACCCCACGAGATGGCGCTTGTCCTTGGGCATTCCCAAACCTTTCCACACCACCGACAGGGGAGGGAGTTTAGAAGAATAAAAAATTAAACACCCCCGGGCTGGTTTGTGCTAGCAACCAGAGCGTGGCGCGGTGCCTGCTGGGAAATGGAGTTTTTGGAAGCGGCAGGATGCCTGCTTTGCTTGGAGAAGGCGAACTACAATTCCCGGAAGCCTTTGCGCCCTCAGGCGGTCATAGGGACGCCCAAAAGACCCAGGGAAAGGGGTGTGTGGGTGCGTGTGCATGTACTGGTTGCTTTTTGAGCTTGCTGCAAAGGAAGGAACAGGAAGCTCAAAAGAGGGGGGGCGGGGAGGAGCAGCAGAGGCAGAGGCTGCCGGACTCAAGAGAGAACTGCTTAACAGCTTTGGGGGGAGGAAGCAGCTCCGAGAAGAGAGTGGATCAGGCGCTGCCTCGGGAGAGAAACTTTGCAGTAAGTTTGGATTCCGGCGGAGAGGGATCTGCAGGGCTGCTCGGAGGGGAGGGAGGGAGTTGCCAGATAAACAACTTGCCGTGGCTCCTGTGCTCTTAAAAGCCGCCCTTGAAACAATCAGAGCGGCAGCTGCGATGGCTTGGCGTGCCAGATCCACGACAGATCCCAGCCGCAGCCCTTCCTGGCAGGTGGACAAAGGGAGCCTAAAATGTGGGCTTTTGCGCGCGGCTTCCCTGCAAAACGGGCACAGCTGCGGGGGCCGGTGCATCAGTTGGCAACTCCTCTCTGATGCTAGGGAGCTACCAGGGGCGTTTTGTGGGACTCTCTTGTATTTCCTATACCTTCCCACCTGGCTGCGAATGTTTAAAGGTGCTCTGTGGGTGGAGGATTGGCTTAAAGCTATTTCCAAGGGTTGGTTAGGCGAGGAAGGGTATTTTAGAGGAAAGGGATTAGGTGACCCAAATATCTATTTATCATCTATCTATCTTTTGCTTTGGAGGGATTTTATTGGCAGAGTTTGCTAAACAGGACAACTGGGGTCCCCAATCCAAGCAGAACCTGCAAGGCTTAGAAAAATAAGAAAATATTGGTGGCTATTGATGGGGTGTTTGGCCAGGAAAAGGGGGTAAGATGAGGTTTAATCAGGACATTTCTTGAGCATGGATAGGCAGGGTCTGGAATCTCCTCTTGCTGTGGGCTGAAAAGGATCTCTGCATGATTTTCCCCCTATCCAGAATTTAGAAGAAGAAATCCTCCCAGAGTGGGGCTGGCAATCTGCCTTCAAACTGAGACATGGGTTGTACAGACCTTTAACTTAGTACCTTAGTTATTTATGCTTTTTTTCTGTGGATTTGCTGCTGTTTCTGCCCGCTTTGTGCCTCCTTGGTATGGGAGATTTATACCAGAAAAGGTTAAGATGCTGTTGGTACCTGTTGATTGTGTGGGACATCAGTGTGGTTTTGGAAAGAAGCTGGGGTTTTCTCTCTCCTTCCCATTTGCTTTCTTGTGAGTGGAGGAGAATGTTGAGGATGCCTGGGCAACCCTTAGAGAGCAGTCCTAACAAATATCTACTTGGATTTAAGTCCCATTGAATTCAGTGGGACTTTACTCCCAGGCTAAGTGGGTTTAGGATTGCAGCTTTATGGGATAATCATAAATTGATGCTATTCCGCGGATGACCTCTACCAGCATCTCTGTGTGTGTCTCTCTTTAATTATATGTTTATTTAAAAGCGTTTATAAGCCGCTTAAATATAACCCCCCCAAGCTTTTCTGCAACCTGAAAGCAATAAGAAATACAATCAAAGCAAAAAACAAAGCATGAAACCAGTAAAGCAGTAATGAAATGGGACTTCAGGGCAAACAAATTAAAATGTACCTAATTTATTTTTAAAATGCATGCATATAAAATTTCTAGTTGGTTGGCTTTGTGATGCTTGCTTTGTTTTTTCCACCTTCCCAAAATATTCATAATTGTTATTTCAGTTATGAATAACTTTTCATGAAACACCCCAAAGTAATGAACAAAGTGTGTGTTGGATGGGGTGGGGAAGGAAATCAGCAATATAAAAATGCAGGGTTGTAGTCCTACACAGAGCAGACCCATCAAAATGAATGAATCTAAGTTAGCCATGTCTCTTAACCCCAGTGGGTCTCCTCTGAGTAGGGCTAGCATTGGATACCAACGATTTTATATATATATGTATAAAAAATCAGTTTCAAATCTGGATAAAATAAAATATGTCCGCTTAAAAAGTTGTTGGAAAATGACATTTTAGTGCATGTTGCTGTTCTTGTACATTCCTTTTAAAGCATCTTAGATTTTTTCAATAGAGAAGGTACTATAATTTTTTAAAAATTTAATTGGGAATAATTATAATACCTGTTTCTATATTACCTGGTGCTTTTTGTAGTGAAATAAGGGGGGGGGGTCCTCACCACAATTTAGTCCTACTCAGAGTAGACCTATTGAAGTTCATGGACAGAGCAGAATTTGGGCCATTAATTTCAGCCTGTCTTCTGTGAGTGAAATGTGGCTGGATGCGACCCCCAAGGGCCTTACAATCTGAAGTATTAGATGGAGGAGTGCAGGGAATGGCTTGCAGGGTGTGTGTGTAAGGGAGAAATGAAGGTGACAAAGGACTTTTCAGAGAGAGTGAAGATGCGAGCTGCTTTTTTCTGCCAGGCCAGGCTTCTTCCATCCAACCTGGGATTTCTCTCTCTGACTTGGAAAGGCTGTTTGGGGTCCTTTGGCAGGGAAAGATCTGCTCCATCCCCTGTTCTCGGTCCCTTTAACAGGTCAGGGACTGAAGCTTGAGACTTGTTTCTTTCAACAATCTTTCTCAGCGGAGATTTTTCATCCCAGTCAGTATCTGAATTTATTCAAAATAGTTATTTGTGTGTGTGTATGTGCATGGGCAAGGGACGCGGGTGGCGCTGTGGGTTAAACCACAGAGCCTAGGACTTGCTGATCAGAAGGTTGGCGGTTTGAATCCCTTCGACGGGGTGAGCTCCCGTTGCTCCGTACCTGCTCCTGCCAACCTAGCAGTTTGAAAGTACGTCAAAGTGCAAGCAGATAAATAGGTACCACTCCAGCGGGAAGGTAAATAGCATTTCCGTGCGCTGCTCTGGTTCGCCAGAAGCAGCCTAGTCATGCTGGAGCTGTACGCCGGCTCCCTCGGCCAATAAAGCAAGATGAGTGCCGCAACCCCAGAGTCATCCGCAACTGGACCTAATGGTCAGGGGTCCCTTTACCCTTTACCTTTATGTGCATGGGCATGCACACACAATTGTCTGAACTTTTATTTTTGGTTACTGCTGTAGAGAGAGAAAATCTGTTCCTGCTGCTTTGCAACACATTTTTGGGAGAAGAAAAGGCTTAGGTGTGAACCCTTCACAAATCCAGAGTGGAGTCACTAAGACTGGCACTTTGTACACCTACTTTCGGCAACTCCTGCAGCCAAGCGGGGGCCAAACGTCTTGCTCAGCTTTCCTTTGGACCAGATCAGCAAGGCCAAGAGGGGAGTCCTGTTGTCTGGGCAGCCCAGGACCTCCATGTGATGGTCTATTTTGTGGTCTCCGGAACTCTCCACACCCTCTTTGAGTGTTTTTGTCTGGCTGGAATGGGTCCTTGAACTCTGTGCATGCCTCATGGCTTGCCCACATGGAGGACAGGAAGGGGTGTGTGTATGTATGTGTGTGTGGAAACCAGCCTCCTGAACAAAGCGGGCATTTACATTCATTACACCACCTGCTCTTGCCACACCACTAGCATCTGGCCCCTGGAAGGCTTCTCGGAAGTTAACACGGCCCCTGTGCTGCAGAAAGTTTCCCTGTCCCCGGAGTTGACAGTGGGGAACTTAGATGGCCCCGAAAGAACAAACAGTGGTTTGTCTTTCCCTCTGAGAGTTTCCTCAGAGCCACCTTGCCTCCTTCCAAATATTTCGGGCAGCCAGTCGTTGGGAATAAATGCTTTCTGTACAGTCGAGTGCTCACTCGCCAGTCAGTGTCGCTAAACCCCAATCCTTTTTCTCTCCTTTTTGTTTACACACACACACACGCACACACGATCTCAGTGTTGAGACAGTTCGCTACTCAATTCGTTCTGCTTCCTGGCAGTTGTTGCCCTGTGGGCCTGAGACCATCAGGGCGGATTAGGCTTAACTCCCGCTGATCTGCTCTTGCTTCGGGAGAAGGGCCCGGTCCTTGCGAATCTGGGGGGAACATAGGCTGCCCTGACCTCGTGTCTGAATGCGGCCCTCTGGGGATATCTGTCTGGCCCTCGGGACCCTCCCCAGGCCCCGCTCCTCACAATCCTTCACTCCCACCCATCTCAAACAGTGTTGCCTGACTGGAATGTATTCTAGAAAAATGGGGGGCGATCGGCTGTTGTTTTCTTCCTGGGCCCAGGAGCAACCATAGCACAACCTGAACCCTTCATAGAACCTGTTGTTGTTGTTAATTCAATTTATATACCGTCCTCTATCGAAAGATCTGTGGGCGTTGGACAATATTAAAGACACATTACAAAGCATCAATGAGAAAAGCGTAATAGAAGCAGTAAAAAGCATGGTGACAGACAGCCTAATAGTAGAATAATCATCATTACTAACAGCGCTCTTTTGCAGGCCATAGATTATTTAATAGCCATTAGCCTGGGTGAAGAGGAATGTTTTTGCCTGGAGTCCAAAGACATTCCATCCTCTCCATATTTCTTTTATAATAAACATCTTACTTTAATTTATCATTATTTGGAAAAATTCTCTTTTTCTATTTCGATATCATGAGCATTCCACAATCGGGGAGCCACCACAGAAAAGGCCCCTTCTCGCATTGCTGCCCTCCAAACGTCTCGGGGAGAGGGGACACAGAGAAGGGCCGCAGATGACAAGCACAGGGCCTGGGTCCGTTTGTGTGGGGAGAAGCTGTCCTTAAGGTATCGAGGTCCTGAGGTGTGTTAAGTCCCAGTCTCTTCCTTAGCTCCATCTTAAAGCCATGGACTAAATTGCAGGTTTCAATATCAAGCCAGCTTCTCCTCCGCTCCCCTTAATTTCCAGCCTGATGTGGAACTGTGGTGAACTCGAAAGCTTTCTTGGAAGTTAATAACATCGTGGTTGATCCTTAAATGCTCACCTGTGGATTTTGGTTTTTAATTTAAAAAAAAAATGCTTTATTGTTTATTTTCCATATATATACAACACATAATTATCTTCATTTCAATCAGTCCAATAAGAATGTCCATGTTCACAAAAAAATGCATACAAATTCAACTGTACGTTTTCTACACAAACCTATGACTTCCCATCTCCGTATTTCTTTTATAAGAAACATCTTACTTTAATTCATCATTATTTTGTAAAAATTCTCTTTTCTGTTTCGATATCATTTTCTTTCATATGGATTATTTACAGAAATCATTCAAAGGCAACTACCGTGCTTAGATTACAACTACTTTTCAAATAAATCTCGAAATTATTCCATTCTAAAATGAACTTATGGGGTTATCTAATCCACCGATGTGATTTCTGTGGCTTCTCCCAACCCCCTCCGCCTGCCACCTGTTACTTGAGATCCTTTAACTTGTGATGGGTTACCTTTCCCAGATCACATTCCCTTCTGGGAAACCTTCCAAAGGCCACATGCCAGTGGCAGGGGCCGGAATTGAAAATGGGCAGAGGAGTGAATGTCCATTTTACCTTTGCCAATGGGACTATTTTCTACACCCACACCCACCCACATCACTCTCTAGCCTCTCTCCAGGCAAGCAGGAGGCATGCTCCAAGTTTAAGGACACGTTCCAGCCAGGCAAAAATGCTCAAGGAGATTGTGAAGCAGGGCTGGTGAGGGGAGAGACTTTGGAGGGGTAGAAGATAGACAGACCTGGAGGGCTACATTTCTGGGCCTCAAGTTCCCCATCCCTGCTGTAACTGGACACACTGCTGCTGAATCTGGGACCTTCTCTGTGTACCATAAGTTCTCTGCCCGTTTTATGGAGACCTTTCCTGGGCGGTGTCAGAAGCTCAGATATATCAGCTAGGCACCAAGTGTCTCCTTAAACCAAGGTTGCAGTTGCGAACATGGAATGTCTAGTTGCCATTTTGGGGCAAGAGGGCTCTAAAGTCTCACGTTTCAAACAATGCACCAAACTGTGATTAATCCTCAGTTAAACATCTGGCTAGTTCAGTTGACAACCTTGAGCTAGGTTTAGCGCTTTGAGAACTTAAAGAAGGAAAGTCACTTGATCCAGGGACAGCCCACATCTGTATTGGCCTATTCCAACCTCTTTTTCTTAGTGGCGACTGCTCCTGCTCAGGCTGCACAGATAAAAGCGTTTTGGTTCCAGAAATTCATTCCTATGGTGCGGATAAAATATAACTGGTAGAATTCTACAGGATGGAGTATTAGTGTGTGAAAGCAGTCAAAATCCAAGGATCGCCAGGCATGCGCCTCCAGATGGTGAAGATCCCAGGCTCCATTCAGGCACTCAGGCATCTTGGCTTGGTCGTAAGTGGTTGAAAGCCAGGTGCAAAATTTGCCTAGCTAATTTTGAACACTGTTCATGGGAACTGATATTTTTCACAAGCTGCTGGCTGAGTTGCCTCTTCCTTGACCCTATACTTCGTTTGTTGTGTCAGGTGCTATAGAGAGAGGAAGTGCCTTATCTGAGTGGCCGAGCATCCTTGAAAGTTGCGGTTTATGATCTGAAGGCCCTTTTGCATCAGTTGCTAACCCAGTCTTAGATATTAAGCCCTTCCCTTTTAGGAAAATGTTGTTATTTAGTTGTGTCCGACTCCTCGTGACCCCATGGACCAGAGCACGCCAGGCACTCCTGTCTTCCACTGCCTCCCGCAGTTTGGTCAAACTCACGCTGGTAGCTTCGAGAACACTGTCCAACCATCTCGTCCTCTGACGTCCCCTTCTCCTTGTGCCCTCCATCATTCCCAACATCAAGGTCTTTTCCAGGGAGTCTTCTCTTCTCATGAGGTGGCCAAAGTATTGGAGCCTCAGCTTGAGGATCTGTCCTTCCAGTGAGCACTCAAGGCTGATTTTGTTAATAATGGATAGGTTTGATCTTCTTGCAGTCCATGGGACTCTCAAGAGTCTCCTCCAGCACCATAATTCAAAAGCATCAATTCTTCGGCAATCAGCCTTCTTTATGGTCCAGCTCTCACTTCCGTACATCACTGTTTAGGAAAATAGGAAGCTGCCTTTTCCCTTTGGTCTGTCTATCTACTAGCACCTACACAGACCGTCAGTAGCTGTCTAGGATTTCAGACTCGGGGGACATTTGCAGCCTTACCTGGAGATGCTGGGGATTGAACATGAGATCTTCTGCATGCAAAGTTAACACTCTAACAACCGACCAACAACTCTTCCCCATAGATGATAAGGAATTGCAAGCAGTGGGCTGGTAGAGCAGTGACAGAGTGTTCCATCCTGCGTCAGATCATGCTGGTAAAAGGTGATTGCAGGCTACTTCCTTACTGCCTTATTTGCAAGGCTGTTTCCCCCTATCCATTTATTACAACCGCTGCCATCAACCCATACTTTTTAAAGCAAAGCAAAAAACTTGACCCTTCTCCCCAAAGTTTACAGCTGCTACAGCTTCTCTGTACATTCCTAGAGGTGCAAAAAGCATGTTGGATGGGGGTCTGGCTTTGGTCAGTTGTCCAACAAGGTTGATTTGATGTGACAGGGAGCATGAAGTTCAAGGTGGACTACATGGTTCTCTCCCCAACCGCACTCCCTTTTTTAAAAATCCTCACAACAACCTTGCAAGGTAGTTTGGGGTGAGAAAGATGGTGAGTGGCGGCCAAGGTCACCCAGTGAGCTTCATGACTGAGTGTTGATTTGAACCTCAGTCTCTCAGGTCCTGGTCCTGCGCTCTTAACCACTACACTGGGCTTGAAATTTGCTTTAATGGTTTGCAAGAATTAATGGTTTGGTGTTTTCATCAAGGACATGCCTTCGTCACAGAAGTGTATGGAGTAGATGTGTTTGCTGTTGGTTGCCCTGCTTTTTCCTAAGGGAGACTTTTGCCCTTTACTTTGTTTTCTTGAGGTCCGGGCTCATGAGACGCCTTCGTAACAAAACAATTACGAAGTTTGGTGCTGATGCTGCAAAATGTTAATCCCGGGGGCACGGTGCATTTTTCACCGTGAACCTGGCTGGGTCGTCTTTGAGGCACCGTGTTGGATAGGGTCCCTCCAAGAGCAAAGCACAGCGGATCGAGAAGTTACTAAATCGCCAAATCAGTGTTTTAAGGAGTCAAATGCGCTGACATGTTTAAAAGGGGGGGGGGGAGAGGCCTTCTCTTTGTCTCTCCCACTTCCCTTGTTAAAAGAATGCATTCATATCCCAAAGCAAAAGTTCAGGGCTTGACAAAAGCTTCGTCACTGATTTGACTTCCTTCCAAAAGCTCTGATGCTTGACCTAAAACGATATTGATCCCTTCTGCTTGTTTTGACGGTGTCAGCTGCTGAGCGTATGACAGCCAGGGTGGAAGCACAGGAGCCGGGCTACTGCTGTCCACAGTCCAGCTCCTTGCAATTATTGACTTTGATTTGTAAAAAGAACCAAGTTCCTAGCCCATATGATGGTAAAGATGAGCTTGAAAAGTGGGTGATCAGAGAAGACTTCATCTGCCTGCTGGTGGCAGAAGCTTAGGTGGTCTGTGTGACTCTGTGCCTCACACAAGGAGAATAAAGAACGCAAGCTAGCAAAAATGAAAGCAGAAAGAGACATTCCAACCTTAGAGGATTGGGAGTTTGGGGAAGCTGTGATAGCTCTGTTTTTCAGGGCCCAGCTGGTGGTATTTGAAACTCCAGACGTGGCTACCAAGAGGAAACAACCACACCCCAGCTTTCTCTTTTATCTGGAATATTCTTCTGATTACCCAGGGGGTGACTTCCCTCCTCCCCCCCAACTTGCCACAGGCGACCAGGCCAGTGGCTAATTGCAAGGCTGGGTGGCAAAGCCTAGAAGGGGAGGTGGGGGAATGTTGTGCTACCACATTACCCGCCCAATCTTGTCGCCATAGCCTGAGTTGGTGCAGACCACTGGCCACATTCCCTTCCAGGGACCGCATGCTTGTAGTGGGTGGGGCCAGAGACAAAAGTGGGTGGGGCAGCAAATGTCAATTTTACAGTAGTTTCCTCACATGCACCTCTGTCCTGCGTCCAGGCATGCAAGAAGGATTATGAGAATGCAAGGACACATTCAAGCCAATCAAGAACACGGCAGTGAGGGAGTGTGGCCTGAAGAGAATCCTGAGGGCCGGACAGAGGGCTGCAGGGGCACATTCAGCCTCTGGGCCTAAGGTTCCCCATCCTTCCTGTGTATACCCAGAAATGTGCTTTTCTTGTTTTCTGCTGCTCCAGAGGGTAGGAACCAGACCAATCGATACGAATTACAAGAAAGGAGATACCAGCTAACCATTAGGAGTACCTTTCTTGACCGTAAGAGCTGTTCGACTGTGGAATGGATTCCCTCAGAAGGTTGTAGACTCTCCCTCACTGGAGGTTTTCCAACAGTCTTTAGCTGTAATTCCTGTACAGTGGTACCTCGGGTTAAGTACTTAATTCGTTCCGGAGGTCCGTTCTTAACCTGAAACTGTTCTTAACCTGAAGCACCACTTTAGCTAATGGGGCCTCATGCTGCTGCCGCGCCGCTGGAGCACGATTTCTGTTCTCACCCTGAAGCAAAGTTTTTAACCCGAGGTACTATTTCTGGGTTAGCGGAGTCTGTAACCTGAAGCGTATGTAACCCAAGGTACCACTGTATTGGTGTGGGTTGGACATGATGACCCTTGGGGTCCCTTCCAACTCCACAGTTCTGTGGGTTTTTAATCTACACAACGTCACTTCACAATGCAAGGCATGCTTGCTGATGGGAGGGAATGATGCTCAATGGGTGTACTTATAAGGTGGTGGTGTTGCCAGGACAGTGGTACCCGGAAGTGATGAGCTTTCCTTATTCAGCTGTACAAAAAGAATCCAAAAGCAGCTAGATCGCAAGGCTAGCTGGCTGGCAATAAGGGATGCACCCATCTTGGTTGTGAGTTCTGGAAGGCCTTTCCCCACTTGGCCTGGGAGGGCAGAGCCTGGACTGACTCCAGCTGCAAAAGCTGAGGTTGCTGAACAGACTTTTGGGCTGGGGAGTTGCTGCTGGTTTTTTGTATCATCATTTTAGATCCTGTTATGATTGATGTGGAAATTGTTCAGTTTGGTTATATATTTTTAATGTTTTTGTTTATGACTACAGGGGACGCTCAGGTTGCGAACGTGATCCGTGCAGGAAGCACATTCGCAACCCACAGTGCTGCGCCTGCGCACGCGCGGAGTCACAATTCAGCACTTCTGCGCACGTGCAAAGCATGATTTAGCGCTTCTGCGCAAGCGCCGAAACCCGGAGGTAACCCATTCTGGTACTTCTGGGTTCGGCCCGGTGCGCAACCCGAAGCATCTGTAACCCGAGGTATAACTGTACTTTTCTTGTAGTTATGTGGGGTTTTTAGGTGAGCCACCTTGAGCATGGTTTGAACTGTGGAAAGTTGGCATGCAAATAAAATGATGTCTGTATGTCTGTCTGCTTCATTCAGCTGACTTTGGCGAGCCTTCGGGAGAAAAGGCTTGCAGCGACTGTAAGCCGTCAGTCCTGCTTGGGACTGCCAGTGACCCTTCTTTATTTTGAGCAGCATCCATTATTCAGAGAATTCTCTGGTGCCCTATATTAGATGCCCTATATTTTTTGAGTTTCCCAGTGTAGCTAGAATTCCGTTTCAATTGCAGAGGCTATTTTTTTACAATCAGGAGTGGACATCTGTGGGGGAAAATAAGTTAATGATTTGCGGGATGTGTGTGTGTGTGTGTGTGTGTGTGTGTGTGTGTGTGTGTGAAATTGGGGTGTACCTTGTGTGCATTGGATGGGTTTTCTGAAGGACATAGGAAGACCCAATGGCACATCTAGTCCAGCATCCTGTTCTTACAGTGGTTCATCAGATGCTTCTGCAAAGCCCATAGCCAAGACCTGAGCTCAACAGCAACTCTCCCCACTTGGGATTCCCTGTTGACTGGTAATCAGAGGCCTCCTTCCTCCAACAGTAGTGGGAGAAGATAGTCATTGTGGCTAGTAGATTCATATCCTCTATGAATCTGTCTGATTGCTTTTCTAAGACACCTGAGTTTGTGGCCATCAGTACATCTTGCTGGGAGCAAATCCCACAGTTCTCTCTGCTGTGTGAAAAATTCCATTCTGAACCTTTATCTCCTTTCTCAGGCCCATGCCTCATTTTATACACCTCTATCAAGTGTCCCCCCTGCATTCACTTTATTTGACTCCCCCCCCAAAAAAAAGTTGTACCGTTTCTTTGCTGGTGAGCTGTTCCAACCCGTTGATCATTTCAGTCACCCTTTTCTGAACCTTCTCCAGCTTTTTCTCTCTTGCTAGTGTGTCCCTAGCCAAATCAGCAACTTTTGTTTTATTTTTTTGCTAGTGCGACATTATTTTGAGGGGCAAGGGAAATGCGGCCTCATTGCCAAATCTGGCCTGGGACAGACACGTGCCCTTCTGCCAGCTACTTGTTCCTGAGCTTTGTCAACAATGCAAGGCCCTGTTGACTCAGCCTGCGTAGTGCTGGAAGCTACGGGATCTGCTAATATTTATGCGAATGTACCTCTTTCTGCATTTTGCCCACAGGTCAGAGGTTTGAACCCTGGACTAGATAACCACCATGGTCTCTTCTGGCACCATGATTCTGTGAAGGGTATATTGGTCTCCCCCCCCACACTCAGCTCTTGCCTGTGGCTGCTAGAAGCTGTCAGCATGTGACAGCAGCCACACCGCCGCCCCCCCCCCCCGGAAATAGCTTTGACTGGCCAACTAAACCAGCTGGTGGGTGAGACCAATAGTGGGTCCAACGGTCAAGAAGGTAGTTTCTGCATGTGATGTAGAGGGAAATGAGGGGTCGGATAGGGTTTGTCTAGGAGAAGGGAAACTCTGACCCTAAACCTTCGCTGCCAAGACGGTGGGATGGCGCCTTGTACGCCTTCTTCCAGCAACTCCTGCAGCCAAGCTAGTGCGAAATATATTGCTCCTCTTTCCTTTGGGACCACATCATCAAGGCTGAGAGGGGTGGGTCTTGTCATCTGGGTAGCCTAGGAGTTGCGTGTCAAGGTCCTGAGTTCCTCCATACAGTGGTACCTCAGGTTACAGACTCCGCTAACCCAGAAATAGTACCTCAGGTTAAGAACGTTGCTCCAGGATGAGAACAGAAATTACGCGGCAGCAGTGGGAGGCCCCATTAGCTAAACTGGTACCTCAGGTTAAGAACAGTTTCAGGTTAAGAATGGACCTCCAGAATGAATTAAGTTCTTAACCCGAGGTACCACTGTATGTTGAATAATAAAACACATGGACACCAGTATTTTAGGTTAATGGGTGAATTAAGGTCACAACTTCATTGGTTACAGAATGTGAGTGGTATTGGCTTAGGCATTGGAATCGCACAGACTATTATCTTGACTCCTACCTGCTATGCAGGAAGTACAGTAAGGGTCAACTACCAGTAGGGGGAGCCCTGTTAATGTACATCAACTCAGAGCTCCCCCAGGGTCCCCATGGGGTCATGGCATGGCCCTGGCCCCTACCCAGGCTTCAAACAAGATCCACACCCCCGGATCCCTGTAGGGCAACGGTTCTCAACCTATGGGTCCGCAGATGTTGTTGGTCTACAACTCCCATCATCAATGAGCTCTGGCCTTGCTAGCTGGGGTGATGGGAGTTGTAGTTCAACAACATCTGGGGACCCACAGGTTGAGAAAGGCTTCTGTAGGGGAATACCCTTAAAATGGAGGGGCAGATGATGGCCACACCTCCCCTCCCCAGAACCAGGTTTTACCAATGCCTAACTGCCACTCGAGCCAAAGGCTCGCTGCCAATACCCTCACAACTGCACAACACCAAATGCCCTCAATGACACCGGCCAACCAAACATCATTTCCCCCAATCGGAAAGATGTACGCCATCATCACGGAACAAGGCCTCTTTGCCGAACGTAATGGCGGGGTGCGCAATCACCTGGCTCTTCAGCATTTCCACCTTCCCTGTCACCGCTCGATTCACGAGTTTCCTGGCCTTATTAGTGGCAACTGGGCAAAGACTGTCCAGGATTGCGCCCCCAGAGGTCATTTCTGTGTGGTTTCACTTCACCCCCGGAGGTGCACCCCATTCTCTCTTGAGACAGGAAGGGCGTTCGGAGGGCAAAAATAAAAATAAAAATGCATTGGTGTTTGTCTTTCCTTTGAAAACTGAAGGTGTAAAGTCCTTGCTTTCCATCTGTCTGTTTACCCTCTAAACATGGTTGTCCAACTCGATTGTTAAAAGACCTAAAAATGCAGCCTCAGGAGTTGGCATATGAGTGTCTCCCTCCCTCCCCCTCTCTTTTGCACTATTTACTGGCAACAAAAGGTGACCTCAAACCTGCCAAGGGTGTCTGCTTTGTTCCGTAAAGGTTAGGAGAATGCAAGGTGGGTAACTACAGGGAAAGAAAATGGCCAGTGGTGTTCATGGCCCTAACTCCCTGGTTAGATCATCTGCTTCCCCAACTGAGCTAGATGGACCAATGGCCTGACTCAGTATGAACTTCCCATGTTCCTAAAACCCAGTTAAAATTGTTGGGTTGCTGTTGTTTTTTAACAGACCCGCCAGCTACTAACCAGTCAGTGGCACTGACTGGTTTAAAATGGCTCTGCTGTAAAAGCCTTTGGGCCTCGCCTGCCCTCCCTGCTCACATCCTTTATTTTATGGTGTTTTTATTTACATCTCACAGCAATGCAGGGCAGTTCAGCATCCCCACAACAAGCCAAAGGGACATTTCACATGCAAAGGAGTAACTAAGGGCAGTAGCTCAGGAGCAAAGCATTTGCCTTGCCAGCAGAGGGTCCTGGGTTCAATCCCTGGTGTCTCCAGTTATGGTGAGGAGAAACTCCTGCCTGAAACCCTGGCAAGCCTCTGCCCATCAATGTAGGCAATACCAAGCTCGATGGACCATAGTGGCCTGATCCTGTGGATGCAGCTTCCAGGATTCCTGCATTGCCAGGGGTTGGACAAGATGAGTCTCGGGGTCCTTTCCAATTTTATGATTCTATGCTCCATCCTTAACTAAAGTCACATCAACACCACACATTTTAAGCACATGGCTTCCTCCAGAGAACCCTGGGAATTGTAGTTTAAGGGTGCTGGGAGTTATAGCTTTGCAAGGGCGAACGGTTCTTCTCATGATTCTTTAGGGGAAACCCTGCGCTTTAAATATGTGGCATAGATGTACCGTATTTTTCGCTCTATAACACGCACCCGACCATAACACGCACATAGTTTTTAGAGGAGGAAAATCCGTAGGCATGCCACCCGTAGGCATTCCCTCCATAACACGCACAGACATTTCCCCTTACTTTCTAGGAGGAAAAAAGTGAGTGTTATGGTGCAAAAAATACGGTACTCTAAGGGTGAGTCCAGGTGGTCACTCTTTGGGGTGTGGTGTTCAATCACATACTGGCAAATTCAGTTTACGCAATTGAAGTTGATTCACGCTCTTGCGTGGCAAGCCCGCTTTCTCCCCCCCCCCATACCCTGGTCTGTTTGCAGTAAGGAAAGTGGTGGGGAAAGCTTTGGGTAGCGTGGAGGCAACGATTGCTCGACACCGCATCATCGAATGGTGGTTGGAAAAGACCTGTTATGACATTACATTTTTTTATAGTGTGTTGATCATACCTTGCTGCTGCAGCTATATATTTTTTTAAAGGAGGTTTATTGAGCACAGTAAAATAACAATTTTACAGGGAAAAATAGATTTTGAACCCGTGAACAACTGTAACAAAAATGCTTTTATACAGAGGGAACTGGAGGAGCTGTAAGTAGCCTAAGAACCAAAGTAACTTTTTAAAACAGGATGATTGCAAGGAAATAATTCTTTGCCTGGATTGCTTAGGAGCTGGGTGAGCTACAAACTGGAACCAAACTCTCTGCAAAATATATGGCTTATCCCTGTCTAAGGCTACTCATAGAATTCCCAAAAGGCTGTGTGGTGAGAGGAAAGTACTCTGCCTGTACTCACGTCATATATTTTTTTTCTTTTCATATTTCCACGTTTATATTATCTGTCTGCGGAACTGGCACTCTTCCAGGTACCACTTCATTCCCTTTCCGTGTTTGTAAAAAAAACAGCCTTATAGTGTGGCAGCACCTAAACTCTGGAACTCCCTGCCCACTGACACCACTGCGCTCTTTTTGGCGCATGCGAAAAACGTTTTTGTCCCCACAAGCCTATGCAGACGTGTGGAATGTGGGTGCCTGTTTCAATCTGTCGTTTTGTTTAGCGCCGATTTTATCCTTTGATTGTTGCGTAGGGTCGTTTCTGCCGATCACCTTGCCGTTTTAGTCTCTTTGCAAACCGCTTTGTGCGGCTTCCCTCCCCAATCAGGCGGTGTATAAATCTTGTGGAATGCGTGAAATGAAAACAGGCCTCTTTTGGGAAGCGGGTGGGAGGGGCCAAGTGCCCAAGAGGCGTGGCTAGAGGAGAGGGAAGGGGTGGGGTCATAAGACAAGCACCACCCTCCGTCCTGATCTCTCCTCTTCAACCGCTGCTTGAAAAAGGCAAGCAAAACAGAGAAGCGTCTGCCAGGAAAAGGGTCTGGATAATCGAGCTCTTCCATCTATGGTCTCTGAAGGGAGCGTGTGCCTCCTTACTGGGTCCAGCCTCCTTTGCAAAAAAAAAAGAGTAAAGGCTGGTTGGCTTGCATGTTTGTGTGTTTGTGTTTAAAGGGCAAGTGACTGCTGCGTTTCTCCTCCTCTTCCCCCTTGCCTCCAGTCATTCAGCTAAAAAGGAGGGGGAGAAGGCATCTGTATTATGATTTCCCCCCCTCTTAAAGCAGCTTCTCCTCCTGGAAAAAGGAGGGTTCCCCACCCCCCACCCCAAGCTCCCTTCTTGCAATTGCCGAACGGATTTTGATGCATCCGTGACACTTCTCTTCCTGACAAGCAGCAGCAGCAAACAGGAGGAAGGAGAGAGCTTGCTTGACAGGTCTGGGGATCCGGAGAAGACAGGGTGGCTTGGGTGGATGCCAGCGACCAACCAGGAGGACTCGGCGGAGCCTTTAAAATTGCGTTGAGGGTCTCTCACACCGCCAGCCTCTCTGTTTGTCTCACGACACCTTTGCTGGGTCTAGCCCAGAAGTCTGGCAGCTCTTAATGCGGCCCCAGGGAAATAATCCGATTTTGAGGGACTGGACGGCGTCTGATAGCAGCTGCTGAGCGTTCTCTAGAGACCTGGAAACCGCCACCTCTGGACTTCGAAACCACCATCTCACCCACCCATTCTGTTGCAACCTGCTTGTGTCAGCCTTGGCTGTAAGCTTCCAGAAGAACACTCTGGTACCCAAATGGTACTATAAACAAAACCTCAGGATCTTGCTACCCATCCTCTAGTTACTTTGGAAATTGCATCTTTTTCCCCCCCTCCCTATTTTTTAAAAAAAGAAGTGCATTTTTTTATTTTTCACGTGGGCCTCTTAAAGGATGTTGTTGCTGTTTTTTCTGTTTGATTTGTTTCCATAATTTCCTGCCCCTTTGCAGTTCTAGTCCTGCAAGGATTTTGGGGAGATACTTTTTGGAGAATGGGGTGCAAAATGGACGCACTATGAATGGGGATTTTGTGGCTGCTTCCTTGGGCGTGAATTGTGGTGCCATTGGAGAGACCATAGAGATAAACTCCAAACCATCGGTGAGGAGACAATTTAAATATAGGCGCCATAGTGAAGCAGCACCTGCTGTCCTGCTAACAGATAAACTTCCAGATGCTATCGCTTCGGCTTTTTCCTAGTACTCTGCTGAAGATACCTCCCGACTGATCGTGCAGGTGAGAACGTACATGTAGTGGTTCTAGGGGTTGCTCGTGCATAAGCCGGTGCAAACACCTGGCTGGGTTGCCTGAGTGAACCTTTTCTGTCCGGACAGCCACTCACCCGTGGCTGTCTCAATCGCTGGCAGAATCCGTCAGTGGGCGTTTCTTAAACTTCTTCCAGCAAAGAAGCTCTTTGACGCCTAGTCTCCTCCTACTCTCTCTGCGCGAAAGCCTTCTGCGCAAGGAGGGCGTAGGCAGCGGAGGACCTCTACTCTCCCCGCTGGTCCCCGGCAAGGAGTCATGGGACCGCCTCGCCGCTTCCCCCATCTGCCCCCCTTCTCCACTGGTGCTACGCTGATTCTCTTCTCCAGAAGATGGGCTGCCTCTCCCAACCCCGGGACGCTCTCTGGAATCCCTCTGGATTTTGCTCTCTCCCTCCGGCACTGATGGCAGTTCCCTGACAGTACATATTTCATGATTCCACAGGAGCTCAGGGGTGAAGCCTGGAATGCCGCTCCTAGGGAATCTCAGCCTTCATTTTTAAAAGCATCTGCCAAGTTTCTAGCCCTTATTGTTGCAGAGGACAATGGCAGGTGCAATCTCAAAAGCAGGAAATTTTTCGTTTTGTTTCATTTATTTGATTCACAGCATTTACGTGCCACTCGATTGTAACAAAGCCTCTAAGCAGTTTACAAAAACTTTTCGAAAATTGAAGTGGTTAGAAAAAGACAGTTTTTTTAAAAAAACAGGTGTTAATTAAAATTGACAAATTAAAACCCATTGCCACATTCTACCTGTCTGGAGAGCCTTGCTGAACAAAAATGTTTTAGGCAAGCACTGAAAAGAGTTCATTGAAGGCGTCTGCCTAATGTCAATAGGCAGGGAGTTCATGTGCAGCCATACTAAAAATCAGTGTCACTTCCTGGTTTGCATACCTTCTTCTCCCCCTCCCCATCCCAACTCATGCCCATCATGGCTAGCAAAAACATAATTAGCTACACCAGGTAAGAGATATAAGTTGCTTTAATTTGTGCAGTTTATGCTGGTGTTAATTTTGCATTGATTCCCACAGGAATTGGGTTTTTTGCTTAGCACCGAATTCACTGAGGTAGCACATGGTGTTTATGGTACTGCTTTGTGTGACGTTTGTGCCCTAGGGATGGTGTTGAAATGCAGGTTGCTTGGACCTGAGCATGGTCAGTGGTGGTCAAGAATGCCGAGAGTCGTAGTACAACAACATCTGGAAGGCACCATGTTGTTCATCGCTGGCAGATGGCTTTGAAGGACCTTACCAGAGGTGCCTTTTATTTCTGTTGCTGTGACGGGCGAAACATCTTCGGGTCTGTGACTTTACTCTCTCCCCCATTTCCCTGCCATTTCTCTGTTAAAAATCCAGCATGTGATTGACCGATAAAATATCCTGGGATGTCCCAATTCTTGCTCATCTGGCTCAGTGTCACCTGGCAGCAGTTCTCTAGGACAGGGGCAGTGTTAGAAACTCAGATATATAAGCTAGGCGCCAAATGGCTCCTTAAAACAGGGTTGCGGTTGCCAAAACAGAATGCCTAGTTGCCATTTTGGGGCCAGACGGCTCAAAAGCTGTATTTCTCAATACGGCTTCTTTGTTCCTGAACTTCAATCTGATTGTGCAGTTAAAATATAACAGGTAGAATTCTACAGGGTGTGTTGCTAGTGTGTGAAAACAGTCAAGATCCAAGGATCCCTAGGCATGCACCTCCAGGTGGAGGAGACATCAGGCGCCATCAGTGGCCAATAAAGGTAAAGGGACCCCTGACCGTTAGGTCCAGTTGTGGTCGACTCTGGGGTTGCAGCAGTCATCTCGCTTTATTGGCCAAGGGAGCCGGCATACAGCTTCCGGGTCATATGGCCAGCATGACTAAGCCTCTTCTGGCGAACCAGAGCAGATCACGGAAACGCCGTTTACCTTCCCGCCAGAGCAGTACCGTATTTTTCGCTCTATAACACGCACCAGACCATAACACGCACATAGTTTTTAGAGGAGGAAAACAAGAAAAAAATATTCTAAACAAAACAGTGGATGTATGATTTTTGTGGTTCATGCTGTGGCCACAGACATGTGATCTGACGGTGAGTTTGGGCTAGCCCAATGCAAAAATCCTGAGGATCCATGTGGATCCATGCTAAAGTCGCCCTAAAGTCGCAGGGACGCTGGGGGAGTGAACAGGAAGCAGGAGGAGGAGAACAATCCCTCTCACACACACAGACACACAGAGTATCAATCCTAAAGTTGCAGGAGAGGCAGGGGCGCTGGGAGTGGGAAGCAAGAGAAGGAGAACGATCCCCCCCCCTCTCTCTCACACACACACACAGTATCAATCCTAAAGTCGCAGGAGAGGCAGGGGCGCTGGGAGTGGGAAGCAAGAGAAGGAGAACGATCCCCCCCCCTCTCTCTCTCTCACACACACAGTATCAATCCTAAAGTCGCAGGAGAGGCAGGGGCGCTGGGAGTGGGAAGCAAGAGAAGGAGAACGATCTCCCCCCCCCCCTCTCTCTCTCACACACACACACACACAGTATCAATCCTAAAGTTGCAGGAGAGCGCAGGGGCGCTGGGAGTGGGAAGTAAGAGAAGGAGAACGATCCCCCCCCCTCTCTCTCACACACACAGTATCAATCCTAAAGTCACAGGAGAGCGCAGGGGCGCTGGGAGAGTGAACGGGAAGCAAGAGGAGAACGATGCCTCACACACACACACACACACACACACACACAGAGAGAGAGAGAGTATCAATCCTAAAGTCGCAGGGGCGCTGGAAGTAGCAGGGGCGCTGGAAGAGTGAAGGGGAAGCAAGAGGAGAACGATGCCTCACACACACAGAGACACACAGAGTATCACTCCTAAAGTCGCAGGAGAGCGCTGGGGCGCTGTGAGAGTGAACAGGAAGGAGAAGGAGGAGAACGATAGCTCAAGCACACACACACACACACACAGCCTCTACAGTGGCTGATCCAAAATCAGACAGCAAAAAACTGCAGGCAGGGACATAGAGCACGGGGTTGTTTTAAAGCAACCAACCCCGATCTGCTTTTCTCCCTCCTCCCGGCTAGGCTGGCTGAAAAGCTTTGCTGCTACTTAGCAGCTAACTAGAGAAGAGAGAGGGACATAGAGCACAGGGTTGTTTTAAAGCAACCAACCCCGATCTGCTTTTCTCCCTCCTCCCCGGCTCGGCTGGCTGACAGGAGCCGCTTACACCCGCTTTGCAGTTTCAAAGAGAGCCACGGACTGCTCACAACTGCAGTGGATTCCCCTGACATCTGTAGGCATTCGCTCCATAACACGCACAGACATTTCCCCTTACTTTCCAGGAGGAAAAAACTGCGTGTTATAGAGCGAAAAATACGGTACCTATTTATCTACTTGCGCTTTGACGTGCTTTCAAACTGCTAGGTTGGCAGGAGCTGGGACCGAACAACGGGAGCTCACCCCATCATGGGGATTCAAACCAGCGACCTTCTGATCGGCAAGTCCTAGGCTCAGTGGTTTAACCCACAGCGCCACCTGCGTCCCTAAGTGGCCAATAGTCAGGTGCAAAACGTGCCTGGCGAATTTTGAACGCTGGGCAAGGGGAGGCAACCTCAGGCCTCGGGGACGAATGTGGCCCCCAGGCCTCTCTATCTGCCCTCGGAACTGAGACCACACCCTTTGTGGTCCCTGCTTTTCACCCTGAATGTTTTTACCTGGCTGGAATGCATCCTTGAGCTCTGATCATGAGTTTTGCCTGGGTGGAGAGGATGTATGTTTGTAGAAATTAGCCTACGGTCAAAATCTACATTTGTTGCTCCTCCCACTTTGGCCTCTGGCCCTGCCCATCACTGAGAACATGGACCTTGTGTCAAAAGAGGTCCCTCCCTCCCCACTCCTTCCCTAGGGTCTCAGGTAGAGTCCTTGTCCGTCACCTGTTATCTCGGGTATGGGAAACTTCTGACTCTCCAGAAGTTGTTGGACTTCATCAACCTCAGCCAGAGTGGCCAACCGGAGCTGTCATCTCTACAGTTATCTGGTCCCTCACCCTTCCGCTCCCTGAGCCTTTTAATGAGAGATGCTGAGGATCTTCAGGAGAGACTTAAAAGCATTCCTGTTCACCAAGGCATTTGATGGCTCAAGCACACTCTCCCTGGCCACCTTGACATCATTATTAGTGGTGAGGACAGGTGGCTGTTTTTAGCTGCATCCCGTGCTAGGCCTACACAGGGTAGACCCGCCGAAGGGAATGAATGTGGCCAAGTTAGGTCCGTTAATTTCAGTGGATGTGCTTGCTGCAGGACTTAGCTGGACAGAACCCAGTGTTTTTGTTTTTACAGTGGTGCTTCGCAAGACGAAATTAATTCGTTCCGCAATTCTCTTCGTCTTGCGGTTTTTTCGTCTTGTGATGCACGGTTTCCCATAGGAATGCATTGAAAATCAATTAATGCGTTCCTAGGGAAACCGCCTTCAGACCAGGTCCGGGGACAGTCTGTCCCCGGACCTCTTCTGAAGGCTGGGGGGGGGGAACAAGGGCTTTTCTTCCCACCCCCAGCATTTTAAAAAACCCCGGGACAGCGGAGGACTTCTCCGCTGTCCGGGGCGATCTTAAAATGCTGGCGGGCGGCATTTTAAAATCGCCCCGGACAGCGGAGGACTTCTCCGCTGTCCGGGGCGATTTAAAAGCCCCTGGGAAGGCAGGCAGGGGGGACAAAAACTTTTGCCCCCCGCCAGCCTTCCTCTTCTGAAGGCTGGCGGGGGCGAAAGTCTTTGCTCCCCCCCCCGCCTGCCTTCAAAAGCTGTCCGGCCAAGGCTTCGCGGACCTCTCTGCCAGCAGCGGCAGCGCTGCCGCTGCTGGCGGAGGGTTGCCGGCATGCCGAAGCCTGCGGGCGCTGACATCAGCGCTCCCAGGCTTCGCGGACCTCTCCGCCAGCAGCGGCAGCGCTGCCACTGCTGGCGGAGGGTTGCCGCCATGCCGAAGCCTGCGCGCGCTGACATCAGCGCTCCCAGGCTTCGCGGACCTCTCCGCCAGCAGCGGCAGCGCTGCCGCTGCTGGCGGAGGGTTGCCGCCATGCCGAAGCCTGCGCGCGCTGAGATCAGGCTTCGGCATGGCGGCAACCCTCCGCCAGCAGCGGCAGCGCTGCCGCTGCTGGCGGAGAGGTCCGCGAAGCCTGGGAGCGCTGATGTCAGCGCACGCAGGCTTCGGCATGCCGGCAACCCTGCAAAAGATGTCCGGGGGAAGCGGGGAAGAAGCGCTTAGCTTCGCGCTGCCCCCGGACCTCTTTTGAAGCAAGGGGCTGCGGGGAGATAGCGATCTCCCTGCAGCCCCTTGCTGCAAAAGACGTCGGGGGGCAGCGGGGAAGAAGCGCTTAGCTTCGCGCTGCCCCCGGACCTCTTTTGAAGCAAGGGGCTGCGGGGAGATAGCGATCTCCCTGCAGCCCCTTGCTGCAAAAGACGTCGGGGGGCAGCGGGAAAGAAGCGCTTAGCTTCCCGCTGCCCCCGGACCTCTTTTGAAGCAAGGGGCTGCGGGGAGATAGCGATCTCCCTGCAGCCCCTTGCTTCAAAAGAGAAGACCCGCTGTCCCCGGGGCAAGCTTCGTCTTGCGAAGCAAGCCCATAGGGAAATTCGTCTTGCGAGGCAACTCAAAAACGAAAAAACCTTTCGTTTTGCGAGTTTTTCGTCTCGCGAGGCGTTCGTCTTGCGGGGTACCACTGTAGTTGTGTTTTGCTGCCTTGGGCTACTTTAGAAGGTAGGTCTGATGAAGGTGATGTCACTTTCTGCGGCTGGAGAACGTTTCTGGTACGGCTGGCCTAAGTATTGTGGACAGTCAGTTTTGTTTGGGGTGTCCTCTGACGAGGAAGTGAGAGGGAAGGTCCGAGGAAAGGATATGGAGGGCGGGTGGTTGAGCTTTGCTCTGTCTTCGTAGTGTGGGGGTGCTTCTAGCTGGGTTGCAATTGTAAGACTCCTGCTGAACAAAAAGGCCATGAGCATGGTGGCTTTATCCTCTTCTCCCCCTTCAACCCTCTCCCCCCCCCCCCCGGCCTCCACCCCAGCTTGGCTTTCCCAAGCGCATAGTTCAGTCATGGAATTTGATCCCGCAGGAGGCCTGATGGTTATCATATATGAGAGGCCCCATCTTTATTGGCATTCCGCCGGCTCCTGAAGACACAGCTGCTTAGGCGAGCATTCCCCTTGCACCAAACCTCTGGTTTAATTGTTACGACTTTTCAATCGCTCGTTTTATTCTCTATAGGCAACTTGCACTTGGGTTACGTTCTGGGGATAGTGTCTAAAGCCCAAATTGCATATGGTCGAAAAATGTTGGATTCAGTTGTGGGTGGGGTTGCCGAAGTGTTTTTTTTCCTGGACACCTGCCCCCTTCCTGGCCCCCTTTATTTTTTAATTTTCTTGCCAAGCGCGTAAAGCTGAAAAATGCGTACAAGTTAAATACGCATAACTTTCAAGGTACCTGTACAGTGGTACCTCTGGTTACAAACTTAATTCGTTCCGGAGGTCCGTTCTTAACCTGAAACCGTTCTTAACCTGAGGTACCACTTTAGCTAATGGGGCCTCCCGTGCAGTTTCTGTTCTCATCCTGAGGTAAAGTTCTTAACACGAGGTACTACTTCTGGGTTAGCGGAGTCTGTAACCCAAAGTGTTTGTAACCCAAGGTGTTTGTAACCCGAGGTACCACTGTATTCCAATTCTGGATGTTTTAAAGCCCTGGTGGATTTGTTGTTGCATATTTTAAATTTCAGTTTCAAACTGGTTTTTAACATTGTGTTTGACGCAGCATGTAATTAAACTGTGGAACTCACTGCCACAGGAAGTGCTGGTGTCCACCTGGTTGGATGGCCTTAAAAGAGGGTTGGACAGATTCATGGAGGAGGCTATCCAAGGCTACTAGCCATAATGGCTATGCTCAGCCTCCACAGCCAGAGGAAGTATGCCTCTGAATACCAGTTGCTAGGAACCACAAGAGGGGGAAGTTGCTGTCGCACTCAGATCCTGCTTGTGGGCTTCCCACTGGCATCTGGTCAGCCCCCTGCCCTGTGACCTTAGGGCAGGTAGAAATAATAACAACTACTACTACTGCTCTATTTTACTGTCTTCTTTCTGTTAGTCCATGGCATGGGTAGGCAAACTAAGGCCCAGGGGCCACATCCGGCCCAATCGCCTTCTAAATCCAACCCATGGACAGTCTGGGAATCAGGGTGTTTTTACATGAGTAGAATGTGTCCTTTTATTTAAAATGCATCTCTGGGTTATTTGTAGGGCATAGGAATTTATTCATTTTTTCTCTCCAAATTAGAGTCCGCCCCCCCCCCCAAGGTCTGAGGGACAGTGGACCGACCCCCTACTGAAAATGTTTGCTGACCCCTGGTCCATGGGGATGGGGCAGGAACACCAAAGCTGCGTTTCCAGTAGAGTATCCGTGTGGAATCTTTGTTTCCTCCAGAAGTTGCTGAACTACAATTCCCAACATTCCTTGCCATTGGTCATACTGGCTAGAGCAGATGGAAACTGGAGTTTAGCAGCATCAGGAGGTGGAACCAGAGTTTCCCCACATCTGCAATGGAGTACACAGTATAGGCTTGGGTATGGAAAGGGGGTTCCTGGTGGTCTCTAGCTTGTTTTTGTTATTTAAGAACAGGTTTTAAAAGCAAGCTTCTAGCCCTCAAGGCTGTGTTGAGAATTCAGCTTTTGCTTTGGAGTTGAATTGTTTGAGCATGGAACTCTAAATCACTTTACCTTCAGGTACACAGAGTGTTGTTTAAGCCTGTTGCATCAGCATGTACAAAATTTGACGTCAGCGTGGGGAAACCTTTGGCCCAACAGTTATTGCAGAACTACAACTCCCATGAACCCCCAGCAAGCATATCCAATGGCCTTGGAACATGGGAGCTGTTGTTCAGCAACATCGAGAGGGCCAAAGGTTCCTCGGATCTGCTCTGCATTGAACACTCTTTCCTTTTCCTTCCCAAATCCAAAAAAACCCCCCAAAAAACAAAACAAAAAAAAAAAAGTGTTTGAAAAGAGCAATTGGCACTTTATTGACATCAGGCCAGAGTCTGGGTGCCTCGAGGGTCACTTACACTCAGCCTCACCTTCCTTGCTAGATTGTTGTGGTGATAAAATTGGGGGGGGGGGTCAGTATGGGTAGAGAACCACATCCATTTCCTTAAGTTCCTTGGAAAATAAACAAGATAGAATTGTAATAATTTTTACGCGCTCTGCCCAAGGAGTCTAGCCTAATGCTGAAAATAATAAACACCTTGTTTTATTTCCCCCAGGCTTTTAGTCTGTGATGGAAACTGCTTTTAATTGCTGGTGTTTATTCACCTCCTTATTTTATTATTGTGTTTTCGTTGTTTTGTGAATCACTCCCAAAATGTGTGCTCCTCCCTCCCCAACCTCTTTTTAAATTTCTTTTACATTGACATAAATGGATAAAATAAAACCACGTGAGTAATTTAGGGAGACGAGACTGTCCGCATTCAGCTCTTTATCTTGCAGCTATGAATATTTGCATGGTGCAGCAAAAGTGACTAGGGAGAAGTTTTTCTCCTTCGCTCGTAATACTGGAACTCGGAGCCATCCGGTGAAGCTCAGTGTTGGAAGATTTAGGGCAAGCAACAGAAAGTACTTCTTTGCACGTAGTTAAATTGTGGGATTCACTCTCCTCTTGTGATGGTCCCCTTGGATGGCTTTAAAAGGGGGTTAGATACCGTATTTTTTCGCTCCATAAGACACACTTTTTTCCTCCTAAAAAGTAAGGGGAAATGTGTCTGTGAGTCTTATGGAGCGAATGGCGCTGCACAGAGAGGGCCACCTTAACCTCACTGGGTTGTTGTGAGGTTGTTCTGTGATAGCCCTTGTTTAGCCCCCTGAGTAACTTGACAAACAGACAGGAGAACATTACAGTGGTACCTTGGGTTAAGTACTTAATTCGTTCCGGAGGTCCGTTCTTAACCTGAAACTGTTCTTAACCTGAAGCACCACTTTAGCTAATGGGGCCCTCCTGCTTCTGCCACACCGCCGGAGCACGATTTCTGAAGCAAAGTTCTTAAGCTGAAGCACTATTTCTGGGTTAGCAGAGTCTGTAACCTGAAGCGTATGTAACCCGATGTACCACTGTATTCTTGTTTTCCCTCTTCAGTCAGTCTTGGATTCCATCACTGCCCAAACCATGTGCCTCTGTCTCTCCAAACGGCCAGATGATCCCATTTTTTTTTCTCTGGGGTTTTCTGTTAGAGAATGAAATCTAAGCACTGATGCCTGTTAAAATGCTTCTACTGTTCACTTGCAAAATCAAGTTTTTGAAAAGAGGCTCTACAGAAATAAAAGATTCAGAATATATTTTTTTTCTTGTTTTCCTCCTCTAAAAACTAGGCGCGTCTTATGGTCGATACGGTAAATTCACAGAGAATATGACCATCAGTAGCTTCTAGTCATGATGGCTCTCTGTTCTACCTCTCCGGTGTCAGAGACAATGAACAGACAGTTGCTGAGAATAACGAGTGGGGACAGTTGCCGTTGTGCTTGCGGGCTTCTCATAGTCATCTGGTTAGCTGCTGTGAGAACAGGATGCTGGACTAGATGGCCCACTGGCTGGATCCAGCAGCACTTGGTCTAACGCAGAGGAAAAAGTTGGGAAATGTACAAAATGGGCAGCTTCAAAAAAGTGGTGGTGGTGGTGGAGAGGAATGCACAAACGGTCTCTTTAACCATAACCTTGTCAAGCATTGGCAGCGCTCTGAAGTGACTGGACGCCTCAGCCAGCTGCCCAGCTGGTACAATGCATTTCCTGGGTTATGTTTGACAAAAAACAGCAGGAGAGAGTGTGTGTGCCTGAGAGGGAGAGAGAGGGGGTGGGGGGAGTTTCAGGCTAGCTGTGAACAGAATTAGCTCCATGTGTTTTAACAAAGTGATAGCTAGAATGTTTAGAAAGTTTGTGTGTGTGTTTGTTTTGGTGGGGAGATCTGGGCCATCTCCTTGCCTATTTCTCACTTCCCCACCCCAAAGTCGGGTTATGTAAGGCTTCATTTGGCATTCAAGGGACATCACGAGACAGAGGGAAGGAGAAAATGCCCATTTTTCTTCTTCAAATTAAGTGCCCAAGAGATGTCTGGATTCCATGATTCCATGAGGAATTCTCAGGTAATGTTGGAACGCTACCAGCCTCATATCTCAAGTTGCTCAGGAATTCTATGAAACAAAGAAACAAGCAAAAAAAACCACAACCAGTCGTTAAAATAGGGCAGTTAGGAAGTTTAAGTCTGCCATCTTGATTCAGAACGGCATCCAATTGCATCCAAACATAGGTGACAACTTCCTCCTTGACCTCTGGGGAAGTCATGCAAAATGTGGTTACGATATGCTAGTAAAGGTAAAGGGTAAAAGGACCCCTGTCCATTAGGTACAGTCGTGACCGACTCTGGGGTTGCGATGCTCATCTCGCTTTATTGGCCGAGGGAGCCGGTGTACAGCTTCTGGGTCATGTGGCCAGCATGACTAAGCCGCTTCTGGTGAACCAGAGCAGCGCACGGAAACGCCGTTTACCTTCCCACCAGAGCGGTACCTATTTATCTACTTGCACTTTGACGTGCTTTCAAACTGCTAGGTTGGCAGGAGCTGGGACCAAACAACGGGAGCTCACCCCGTCGCAGGGATTGGAACCGCTGACCTTCTGATCGGCAAGTCCTAGGCTCTGTGGTTTAACCCACAGCGCCACCCGCGTTCCTCTATGCAAAGAGTTGCCAAATGCATAGTAAACAAATGTCCTAAAATTTAATGTAGATCGGATTCTACCTTATACTCATCGGGTTCCAGACAAGGGTCGTTCCTGGGACCTCCTGTGTGCTGATCTATCCCTGAGCTACAGCTCTCTGCTGTCGGCCTCTAATATAACTACATCAGCAGAGAATTTGCCCTGATTTGCAGAAAGTCACCTGGTGCCATCTAGATGTTTTGGACTACAATTCCCATCCTCCAGCTAGCCAGCATACATGTTGCGGCCTGTGGCTGCTGGGAGCTGCAGTCGAAAACTGATGACACAATTCCCCTGTGAGGAAATGTTTGCACATTTTGGGACTTTTCAGTTTGAAGAAAAAATGAGGAAGAGGTGACATGATAGAAGTTCATAATATGATGCTTGGCATGAGGAAAGGGTTTTTCCCTTTCTCGCAACACTAGAATGCATGGACATGCAATGAAGGTTAAACTATGGAACTCAATCTCAAGCTTTCAAACTCTTTCTTTCTTTCTTTCTTTCTTTCTTTCTTTCTTTCTTTCTTTCTAAAAAGCATGCTTTATAGCAATCTGAAGACTTTGAAAATTCTCCTTGAGTTGGGATCTTCTGATAAAAGAGTGGTACAGTGGTGCCTCGCAAGACGAAAAGAATCCGTTCTGTGATTCTCTTCGTCTAGCGGTTTTTTCGTCTTGCGAAGCAAGCCCATTGACGGATTAGCGCTATTAGCGGCTTTTAGCGGTTTATCGGCTTATCGGATCAGCTGATAAGCGGCTTAGTGGCTTAGAAAAAGGGGGGGAAGGAAAAAAACCCCGCAGGAACTCGCAAGACATTTTCGTCTTGCGAAGCAAGCCCATAGGAGATTTGTTTTGCGAAGCACCTCCAAAGTGGAAAACTCTTTCGTCTAGCGAGTTTTCCGTCTTGCGAGGCATTCGTCTTGCGGGGCACCACTGTATATAAATTGATGGATTGAATAATATACTGTGTTTTTATATCTTCTGTGTCAGATCTAAGCTCCCACACCCAGGCCTGGGCACGCTGTGTGATGTACAGTGGTACCTCAGGTTACATACGCTTCAGGTTACATGCGCTTCAGGTTACACACTCCGCTAACCCAGAAATAGTGCTTCAGGTTAAGAACTTTGCTTCAGGATAAGAACAGAAATTGGGCTCCGGTGGCGCGGCAGCAGCAGGAGGCCCCATTAGCTAAAGTGGTGCTTCAGGTTAAGAACAGTTTCAGGTTAAGACAGACCTCTGGAATGAATTAAGTACTTAACCCGAGGCACCACTGTAATGGGAAAGAACCAGGGTTTTCTCTGGTTGTGTCGAAATGCCATCTGCCATTCTTCCTGGCCCTCCCCCCTCCTCTCCCCTCATCGCAGACATTCAGCCTCCTCTACTATCAAAGAACAATGCGTGGGAAATTTTTTGCAAAAACGCTACGTATCACATCAGTGCTAATAATAATATTTTCAATTGAAAATGTCAACTTATTTTTAGCCCCTTCCAAACATCGTACAATGCACTGACCTCCCTGCCCGCTCCCTTTCTAAATATGATGTCTAGGTTACATATCCACTCCTATTTTTTTGTAACTGTCTACTAATCCCTTTTAATTGAGACTGACAGACATAATCCCCTTAAGGCAAGGATTTTAATTGTTCTTTCAGTTGAAAGAGCTCCTCCTGCCCCCCCCCTTTCGTAATCGGGCTGCCTGTGATGTCTGAAGCATGACACGTTTGGTTGTGATGCGGCTGGATCCCAGAATAACCATGCTGGTATATTTAAATTTTTCTTCCTCTCATGTGAGAAGGTATCTATCTATTTTTAACTGTCTGGTTTCTTTAGCTGTTCCTTTGGCTCTTGAGACGTCTTTTGACTTATTTAGCCAGTGTGGTTAGAGTCCAGCACTCTATCCCAGAGACACTCACTGTCTCTGAGCCTAACCTACCTCCCAGGGTTGTTGTGAGGATAAGATGAGAAGGGTTGTGGGCGGGGCGGGGGGGGCGGGAAGCATATATGCAACCTTGAACTCCTCGGATAGAAATCAAAAAAATTTATTATATGAACATGTTGCAGTGGGATTCTTTTCTAGCTACTTGTTAAGAGTTTTGACTTCAGACTAAGGAGACCTGTCTTTAAATCTCCCGTCATCTCCGAAAATCCCATAGAGCAAACTGGTAGAGCTCATGGTTTTGCACACAGAATGGTGTGAGAACCTCTCAGAGCTTGAGGGCCGCATTCCTCTCTGGGCCACCTTCTGGGGGCCGCCATCCAGAGGTGGGCGGGGCCAGAGGCAAAAGTGGGTGGAGCAACAAATGTAAATGTTGCTTTTTGTACAGGAGGGTACTTCTACACACGTAGGTGTATGCACCTCCCTATTCAGGGAACCAAGATCCAAGTTCAAGGGCACATGCCAGCCAGGCAAAAACACTCAAGGAGGGAGCGAAAGAAGTCTGGTGAGGGGTGTGCCTGGGTGACAGATGGTGCGGCCAGACAGAGAGAGCTACTAGCTACACCACCAAATCTCCTTGAAGGGTTCATTGATATTTTTTTTAAGTGTATATGGCCACATTCACACCATACTATTAGAGCACTATGGTACCACTTTAAACTATCATGGCTTCCCTCAAGGAATTCTAGGAGCTGTAGTTTTTTTTAAAAGGGGGGTTCTAACAACTACCAGCACCTCTGGTTGGACACGGTAAGAAGACTCCATGGAGTGCTGGACCGATCCAACAGGACTCTCCTTATGTAACGTCATATTCCCCTGTTGCTAGGCAACCGCAAAGCGCATCTTCCAGGGCCAACGAAAGCATCCATCACCCATGGCTGTATCTAGACTCCACCACATGTGGAGGTGGGACATCTCTCTAGGTGGGTGCCTTTTCACCTGAAGTGTAGAAGTCATGTGCTTAAACTCCAGGGAAGGTGCCCTTTCTTAACCATGAGAGGACATTATCTATGGAGAAAGAGGCCTAGGGGAGCCATGGAATCGCTTTTCTGGGCGGCTCTCGAGAAAAGGTTAGGAAGCCGGGCTTGAGACGGAACGTATTTCGCTTTCTGTTTTCTCCTCTTCTAAGAACCTTGTTGTCTCTGAACGCACAGGCGTTTGCCAAAGGACTTGCCAAAATAACTGTTGCTCAGCACTGAAAAACTGTTCTGATATCTGCTCATCAATGGTGTGTTGTTTTTTTACTAGAATAACCTAAAATGAGCCTTTGCTAGATCAGGCCAAAGGTCCATTTAGACCCCCCCCCCATCCTGTTCTCACAGCGACCAGCCTGAGGCCTACGAATGTTCTGTATTATCTTTCATTTTGATAACTGGCATACCATTAGTGGTATCTAACGTTTTGATAGCTCCAGAGACAGAAAACATCCACACCATACATTTAAAGCACTGTGGTACCACTTTAAACAGTTGTGGTTTACCACAAAGAATCCTGGGAGCTGGTGTTTGTTTGTTTGTAAAGGGTGGTGAGAGTTGTTGGGAAGACCCCCTATTCCCCCTTCACAGAGCTAGTCCTACGCAGAGTAGATCCACTGAAGTCAAGCCTGAGAGTTGACCCACTGATATTGATGGGGCCAAGTTAGCTGAGTCCATTATCTTCAATGAATCTGCTCTGAGCAGGGCTAGCACTGGACGCAACATACAAAGAAAGGGCTGTGCCGTTAATCTTTCCAGCATTTGCCACACAATTTTGACAGGCATCAAATATTAAGGCCACATTCGCACCAGAGAACTGTGGCACCACTTTAAACAGCCTTGGCTACACCTCAAAGAATTCTGGGAATTATAGTTTAAGGGTGCTGAGGGTTGTTAGGCGACCCAGTTCCCCTCACAGAGCTACAATTCCCGTAGCTCCCTGTTGACTGCTGAACCACTTTTAAGAGCTGTTCACTTTCTGAGGGGTATAGGGGGTCCCCTGACAACTCTCAGTACCTTTAACTACAACTCCCAGAATCCTTTGGGGGGAAGGCATGACTGTTTAAAGTAGTATGATTAGTCCCCTTTATACTATACATTTAAAGAACTATCATACCACTTTACAAAGTCAAGGCTTCCCCCAAATCATCCTGAGAACTGCAGTCTGTTGAACCACTCAGGGAATTACTGTGCCATGATTCTGCTTTAAATATATAGTACAAATGGGGCCTCAGTTGGAGAGAACCCTGTGTTTTTGCCCAGAAATTAAAGCTGCTGTTTTCAATGAGGCTTGCTTGCTAAGTAAGTGTGCTTTGTGTTGCAGACTTTTTTGCATGTATAAAATTGGAGTGTTTTGTCAAAAGCTTATTTATTTTGTACTATTGTTACGTTCATTATTACATCTTACATCCCTCTCTTTACTACAGTGAGCTCAAGGCAGCGTATATGGTTCCCCCCTCCCCATTTTATCCTCACAACAGCCCTGTGAGGTGGGTTAGATTAAGGGGCAGTGACTGGCCCAATATTGGCCTTGTGAGCTTCATGGCTGACTGGAGAATTTGGACCCTGGTCTCCCAGGTCCTAGTCCATTCGAAATGTGAGTGGCAGAGCTGGACATGTCATCCTGTGTTAAATATTTGTGAATATTTGTTTGAGCTATATAACATAAAGGGGAGTATGTCTGTTCGAAGCCAATAGGAGACTGGCTTTAGCTCTGAATGCGACAGCAGCTTTGATCTTAAAATAAATAAATTTGTGACCTTTCCTAATTTATTTCGGAGTCCTTGAACCAATGAATTTCCCATTGCTTTTAATTCATGGCACTCTACTTGTGTGTTTAAAAGAGCATCCATTTTCTACTTCATCTGTCATGGGGTGCCCTTGACTTGTTAAGTGTTTGATGGTGTGTTTGAGATGTGGCTTTGTGTTCTTTTCATTAATGCAAATGGGGTGAGAAGCGTTCATTGTCTCCTGTGCCAGTATTTTTAGTTCCTGATCTAATTTTAGGCCTTGTCATCAGAAAGGGAAGAGAGAGGGACTGTGTCAGAAATTCATATGTGCTTTTTTTTAAGCTTCCTTCTGTTTTGAAACTTCTCTGTGAAAGGGTGAGTGGAGGGGGTGATCAGAACTGTGTGTGAGGGCTGCTTCTTCCTGGGTTGCCCAAGTGTCACCTGAGATTTATATTGACCACATAAACCTGAAACCAGCAGTTTGGGGCCTACTGGTGATCTTCTTATGCTCTTAGTCATTCTGTTCCCCTTGACTGGTTTTAAATGAAGCAAATTTCAGAGGAGGAGGAGGAGGAGACTGTCCATAGCTACTAGCCACATTGGCTGTGTTCTGCCTCCACTATCAGATACACTGTGCATCTGAAAACCAGTTTCTGAGAATTGCAAGTGTGGAGAATTGCTGTTGCACTCAGGTCCTTTTGACATGCTTCCCATTGGGGCTTCTGTCTGGCCACTGTGAGAACAGGATGCTGGACTAGTTAGTCCACTTGACTTGATCTTATGACATCTGGAGAATGATGCCCCTGTTAGAATACATGAGAGCAAAGAAGAACAATATATGCCCACTTGGTGCATAGTAAGGTAAAGATAAAGGGACCCCTGACCATTAGGTCCAGTTGTGGTCAACTCTGGGGTTGCGGCACTCATCTCGCTTTATTGGCCAAGGGAGCCGGTGTAGAGCTTCCGGTTCAGGTGGCCAGCATGACTAAGCCACTTCTGGCGAACCAGAGCAGCACACGGAAATGCCGTTTACCTTCCCGCCAGAGCGGTACCTATTTATCTACTTGCACTTTGACGTGCTTTCGAACTGCTAGGTTGGCAGGAGCAGGGACCGAGCAATGGGAGCTCACCCCGTTGTTGGGATTCGAACTGCCGACCTTCTGATCGGCAAGTCCTAGGCTCTGTGGTTTAACCCACAGCGCCACCCGTGTCCCACCACATGTCTTATGCCACTTGGTGCATAAGAGGCACCAATTGGCCTTCCAGATGTTGCTGAACCACAATTCCCTATTGCCCATGTTTGCCGGACCAGGTGGGAGTTGTAGTTCAGCAAATCCCAGAAGACTATAGTTTCACCCACACACCTGGTGCATAGCAGCCACACTGCCTCAATTTTCCCAGCATGCTTTTTGAACCCTTGCGTGGTTTTTTTTCCATCTCCCCACTCCCCAGGTTTCATCAATGCTTTGCCCTCTGTGCTGTGAGCCGGCCGTCCGGCCGTCAACTTGAGGTTGCCTGCGCCGGGCGATGGACTTTGACCCCTACGCAAGCATGCAGGTTGGAATGCGGGTGGTCCGTGGGGTGGACTGGAAGTGGAGCAACCAAGACAACGGCGAAGGGAATGTCGGGACGGTGGTAGAGATCGGTCGGCAGGGCAGCCCAACCACCCCAGATAAGACCGTGGTGGTCCAGTGGGACCAAGGAACTCGCACCAACTACCGGACTGGGTTTCAAGGAGCGTATGATCTTCTTCTGTACGATAATGCACAAATAGGTAAGTACCGTATATTTCACTCTATAAAACGCACCAGACCATAACACGCACGTAGTTTTTAGAGGAGGAAAACAAGAAAAAAATTATTCTAAACGAAATAGTGGATATATGATTTTTGTGGTTCATGCTGTGACCACAGACATGTGAACTGACAGTGAGTTTGGAGTAGCCCAATGCAAAAATCCTGAGGATCCATGTGGATCCGTGCTTTGTAACCACGGAGGAGGAAAGGAAGGGGAACCATGGATCCTCTGCTCACGACTGCAGCAGATCCCCCCCGCCACCCGCTCCATAACACGCACAGACATTTCCCCTTACTTTCTAGGAGGAAAAAAGTGAGTGTTATGGTGCAAAAAATACGGTAAATAACACAGGGAGCTGCCTTATACTGAATTAAACCACTTGTCCATCTGTGTCCGTACTATCTACACCAGTGGGCCTCAAACTTTTTTCCTCTGGGCTACATTTTCAGAATAAAAATTTCCTTGCCCTGATTTTTTTTTATTGATAAGAAATACACTGGAAAACAAAAAGTAGCAACTCCTGGCAGGCTTTGATTTGTAATGGAACACGGCTACTTTATCATATGATAACGGGACATCCAGAAAGTAAAATACAAGGTGGATACATAAGAACATGAATCATTCCCAACATGTAATATTGATTGCCCTCGAACCTTTCTGCCACACTTGCCATCCCCTCCTGCCACACGCTTTTGAGAACCACTGGTCTACACTGACTTGCTCTCCAGAGTTTCAGGCAGGTGACATTTCCATCTCTCCCAGGAGATGCCGGGATTGGAACCTGGGACTTTCTGCACTCAAGGCAGATGCTCTTGCACAGAGCTGCGGCCTTTTCTCGAAACCTAGGAATCTGCATCGCTGAGCCACACCAAGCATTCATCTAGCATTGTCTGCACCAGTCAGAGTAAAGAACCTGTGGCCTTCCCATGGTTGTTGGACTGTTGTAACTCTCAACTGTCCTCTGGCAATGTTGCTGGCTGGTGACTTGAAAAGCCACAGTTTACCCCTGGCTGATCTACACTGGCTAGCTTTGGAGAAGGGTCCTTCCCTGGAATGATTTGAGGATCCTGGGTGCCCATGCATTATTTCAGACACCTCTAACATAGGGTTACCAGACATCCCCCATTTCCAGGGGACAGTCCCCGGATTTGCGAATAAGTCCCTGGACAAATTCCATCCCCAGAATGTCCCCAGATTTCATCTAATGTCCCTAGGAAACGCAGTAGCAGCAGTCTCAGCAGCCCGGAGCAGTTGGCTCTGGTTGGCTTCCGGGCTGCCTCCACCTTCCCTGACCCCAGCAACTAAGCTGTGAAGGGAGGCTTCATGCTGCCTATCAGAACAGCCTCCCAACTCCGACTTGCATGCAAGCAGGAGCGGGGCGGGGATCTCTCAGCTGTGAAGGGAGGCTTCACGCTGCCTATCCGAGCTTGCGTGCAAGCAGGAGGGGGAAGGGATCTCTCAGTTAGGCAATAGGAAGTCTTGCTTCCCAGCTAAGGGATCCCACCCCCTCCTGCTTGCACGCAAGTAGGAAGGGGATTGGGGCTGTTTTGATGGGAAGGGAGGCATCGTGCTGCCCGAGCCTTGCCGCCGCCACTCTCCGCCCTCCTTCTCCACCTTCCTGCCTGACCCACTGTGCACCGCTTCCCCACCACCGAAGAACTAACAACTCAGGGGCTGCCCAGGTTCATGGAGAAAGGAGATAGAAGCCTCGATGGAAGGGGAAACATGGCGGTTGAGGTCAAGGCGGCGGCCGCCCCTCTGCCACCGCCATCGCTGCAGCATCAATGTCCCAAACATGTAGTATGTATATATGTGTGTAATTAATGTGTCCCCAGATTCATTGAAAAAAATCTGATAACCTTACTCTAACACACACACTCTCCTGCTTACTGAAAGCCACACGTGTTAATAATCTTTCTTCCATAAGGGAGTTTCTCTAACTCCTTTGATCTCTTTGGTTACTGAAGCTGCTGATGGCGACTCTCGCCTCTTTCTTTCTCTCTCAATTAGGCGTCCGCCACCCCAATATCATCTGCGACTGCTGCAAGAAACATGGGATCCGCGGGATGCGGTGGAAATGCAAGATCTGCTTCGATTACGACTTGTGTATGCAGTGCTACATGAACAACAAGCATGACCTCTCCCATGCCTTTGAGCGCTACGAGACTGCTCACTCACAGCCGTAAGTGATAGAATCAGAGATTTGTTGGGTTGGAAAGGGGTGCCAAGGGTCATCTAGTCCAACCCCCTGACACTTGCACATACCCCCGGTGTACATTGTCTGTAAGCAAAAGAAATGTTAATATATAGAGAGATAGATAACAAGAGGGTGACGTGTTCTTTCTTTTTAGGGCTCGATTCTATCCGTACTTGTTTTGCTTCAAGGGGTGGGAAACTGGAAACTGGAAACTGGCAAGCCAAGTATGGCATGTGGTATGATGCTGGAAATCCCTTGGGCACATGTCCAGTGATATATATTACTTTTGGTTTAAGTTGTTGTCCTCCTCAATTTTGTAGCTATCAGATCCTTGATATATTCAGTTTGCTCATGTGCTTTTAAGTGATATTCCTTTAGTATGGGGATTAATGGAAGAACAAGAAAACTGTATTTTGCTCTAGGTTTCTAAGAGACTTAAACTTGGAGCCTGGAAGGATAAGCACCTATTGTCTAATATGCAGCAGTCTGAGGACCTTGCAGCCTTGGCTACATCTTGAACATATTTCTTATAAACACCAGTTTTATGTGGATACCTGTTGGGACATTTGTACGGCTTCTATCCAGTGGCATGTGGTGAAGTTTTTCGTAGGGGAACAGTTAGGGCCAGAGGCACCAGCTTAGCTTGCGAGGGCGATTTGGGGTGGGTGGGTGATGTCGTTCCCATGAGCATTGCTCCTCCTTCCCTAAGCCGGGCAGAAACCGAAATGGAAAAGATTTGTCCGTCCCCAGGTGTGATGCTTTTGCTTTGAAGAGAACCGAGCTTCTCCAAAACTGAAGCAAATAGAAAAAGGATGGGGGGTTGCTTAAGCAAAGGGCTTCCAGGGCTTTTTTTCAGTAGACGATTGCAATGGTAACTAGGCAACCTACCTTGTTCCCTTTTTAAAAAGACACCCCCCTCCACTAATGTTGCTTCCTAAATTGTAGAGGAGCTGCCAGTGCCACTGTGTGAAGTCCTTGGAGGAGAAAGGAACTCGGGGGTGACTAATAGTGACTTTTAAGCTTTCTGTGCATGGGGCAGGAGAGCCGGATTTGGGTGTGGGGGCGTGGGATGAAAGAGAGTCAAGGGGCAGGTGCTCAGTGCCGTTGACAGGTTGTCTTCGGAGGGAGGCGTGCAAAATGTCTGGGGGGAAAGGAGGGAGGTGGGAGTTATGCGTCCCCAGTTAGGGGCAGGTACCCACTTCCTCCAGCCTCTCACCCCCGTGTCTCGCTCCCATTCCCCCTCTTGGTCCACCTCGGCCCGCTACCCCACTCCTGAGCCCGGCAACACCTCAGGACTCATGATAGCCACTGTGGTTAGTAGCTATCGAGATTCTGGCTTCCTTTAAGCCCAGGTTCCCTGTTACGTCTGAACCACGAATCTTTAGCTTTTGTTGGTTTGACAAGCCAGGGTAATAAGGGACAATCTCTCTCCACACACACACACACACACACACACACACACACACACACACACACTATCCTGGCTTGTGATATGATGTTATGCAAGAGTTCTCTGGTCCTGGAGGGGGAAATGTAGAAGTTTGGCTTAACACAAGCCAGGATCTGTGTCTCAAAGCTGCTTCCACACTGGGCGGGGGGGGGGGTGCAGAAGGACAAAAGAGGAGCGCCAAGGGAGGATTGTGCAGCCGTGGCACTCATCTGTGACTTCATAAACCATGCTTTATGAGGCTGTGGACAGACAGTGCGTCACGTTCCCACTGGGGCTTCCAAGGTGAAAAGGAGGAGAAATCACTTGAAGCGCCTAAGTTTGGAATCTCTGGTGACTTTTTTGTGCACAGTCACAAATCCAACACATGGTTTCTTGGTTTCATTCAGATAATGGAAACTTTCCTGTTGAAAATCCCAACAAGGCCTGCAGAATGTATTGATTCCTTGCAGTGTTGGTTGCCTCCAAGGTGAAAACACTGTGAAGTCTCTCTCTCTCTCTCTCTCTCTCGTGTCTTACAATGAATAAGAGGTCTGGAAAGCAGTTTTGACGAAGAACGGTTGTGAAAAGCAGGATAAAGTTAGCACTGGGCAGTAAAGATTCAGGGCAGATGCAATAGCTGCCTTCAGACACGCCAAAAGCGAAGCAGAATTGTGGCGAGGGCTTTTAACACGTTGGCTAGACCGCTATTCAGCTTGTATGTTCTGGGATTTGAATCGGCCTTGGACCATTTGGTCCATCTCCTGTTCTCTTGGTTCATGTAGGGTGCAGTCCCCAAACATTGTTCGGGGTGGGGGGGGGGCAAGAAGGAGATCCTTAAAGCTGCTTCTTTCAGAATCCATGGCAGCTGTTTATCAGCTCCATCTGGTATGCAGGCTGAGACCCTACCTGCCCGCGGACTGTCTCGCCAGAGTGGTGCATGCTCTGGTTATCTCTCGCTTGGACTACTGCAATGCGCTCTATGTGGGGCTACCTTTGAAGGTGACCCAGAAACTACAACTAATTCAGAATGCGGCAGCTGACTGGGAGCGGCCACCGAGACCACATAACACCGGTCTCGAAAGACCTACATTGGCTCCCAGTACATTTCCGAGCACAATTCAAAGTGTTGGTGCTGACCTTTAAAGCCCTAAACGGCCTCGGTCCAGTATACCTGAAGGAGCATCTCCACCTCCATTGTTCTGCCTGGACACTGAGGTCCAGCGCTGAGGGCCTTCTGGCAGTTCCCTCGCTGCAAGAAGCCAAGTTACAGGGAACCAGGCAGAGGGCCTTCTCGGGAGTGGCGCCCGCCCTGTGGAACGCCCTCCCACCAGATGTCAAAGAGAAAAATAACTACCAAACTTTTAGAAGACATCTAAAGGCAGCCCTGTTTAGGGAAGCTTTTAATGTTTAATAGGTTATTGTATTTTAGTGTTTTGTTGGAAGCCGCCCAGAGTGGCTGGGAGGACCCAGCCAGATGGGCGGGGTATAAATAAATTATCATCATCATCATCATCAAATTGTAGAGTTGAAAGGGACCCCAAGGGTCATCTGGTCCAGCCCCCTGCAATTCAGGAAACTCCGCTAGATCTTACATGACAGGTGGCCTTCCAACCTCTGCTTAAAAATCTCCAAGGAAGAAGAGTCCACTTCCTCTCATGGGAGTGTCTTCCACTGTACAACAGCTCTTACTGTCAGAATGATTGAGATCGTTTGCAGGAGTATCATTGGTTGTTCCACAAGTTGGCAAGGCTCATCTAGTAATAGCAAGAAACTGAACCTTTAATGCAGTTAACTCTTTATTGTGGAACACCCTGCCATCGGAGATTCAGCAGGCGCCTTCTGTCTCAGATTTTAAATGCCTGCTGAAAACTTCTCTATCCCACCAGGACTATGCAGGCAATTCAGAATATATCTTTTGACAATAATTAGCTGATGTCTGCTTTTAGTTTTTTATATGATTTTTCATTGTATGGTTTTATACACCGTCGCTGCAAACACTTTTGCTTTTTTTAATGAATAGCGGTATATAAGTATTTTTATAAGTAAAGTCCAGGCCAGGGCACCTGCAAGACAATTCCATATGCGCGAGAACCCAATGAAACTGATGAAGGAGGCAAAATATAAGGCTCTCAATAGAGGCGGAAAATAACTGAAGGCATCTAAGAAAAATATCAAAAGGCAGAGAAATTAGCAGTTCCCTTTACCTTTGACAGCTATGCCAGTAAGATGGGAACCATAACTGAGGAATACTGATATTTAATTAAGAAGGCACCTGGGTGTGAGAACGGCCTTGTCCTTGCATTTGAGGGTTTTGCAAAAGTGTAAATCATTTCTAAGTGGCCATACTGGCGGGAGCTCTCAATTCAGTCCGGAGGATCCAGATAACAGCTCAAGGCTGCACGACTTGAAAGGCTAACAAGCTGGATAATTTTTGAATCCTTGTTTTGAGGCCCCTTTAGAGGAGGAGAGGGTTTTTTTTATCCTTGCATGCTGAAGGGATTACATTTGGAAGTGACCCTGGGGCCAGATGAACATCATCACTAAAAGTTCAAACCGGTGATGCCGCTTGGCGATTTGCACATCCAGTATTTTTGACATATTGTTTGCCGAACAAATAGCTATTTCATTAAGGAGGACCTTGGTCCAAAGGTGTTTGGTTACGTTTAAGGCTGTTGATTTTATCTGTTTTGTTTTGATTCTTGTGTCTTTTATGAGCCATAAAAAGCGGCTTGTGGTCATTTGGTTGTTCCGCCTCATTCTGATTTGAAGCCTTTTTGCTTTGGATGTTATTAATTGTTTTTAACTGGTATTATATTTTTAAAAGATACTTCTCATATACTATATAGACATATCATAACTGCAAAGTCTACCAAACTAAAGCCAGGAGCAAAATCGTGGCTGTGGGTGGATGGAAGAGGCTGTTGTCTGAAACCCAAGAGAGCACCTGCTTGTTGCTGTAGAAAATATTGAGCTAGCTGGATGAATGATGCGACTCAGTATATAGAAGAATGGTGTAGAATCCTAAGAGCTGGAAGGGACCACAAGGGTCATGTAGTCCTTTCAATGCAGGGATCTTTAGCCCAACATGGGTTCTTGAACCCACAACCCTGAGATTAAGAGCCTCATGATCTACTGACTCAGCTGTCCTATGGGAAGGGCTGTAGCTCTGCCTTGCATGCAGAAGGTTCCCAGGTTGAACCCTGGGCATCTCCAGCTACGGCTTTGAGAGACTCCTGCCGTGAATCCTGGAGAGGTACTGCAAATGTAAATCATCCTTTTATATATAGATCCTTCCCACAAGGAATCCTGGGCGATAGCTTGGATTTGTAGCTCTTTGAGGGGTGAACTACAGTTCCCAGGATTCTTTCGGGGAGAGCCACATGTTTTGAACAATGGTGTGGATGTGACCCCAGTATCCCTAGGTTCTTTGGAGCAATGCTGTTGCGCTCCCTACAAGAAGAATTCCATCCCCGGTTTCTGCAATTGAGCCTTTGTTTTAATTTTAACCTGCTAGGTGGCAAGGTGCTGGATACTAGAGGCGGATTGCTTGCTGATGAGAAGTAAGTACAGTATTTTAATTTAATGCAGACCACTTCCACTGTGGGGGATCAGAGATGGTACAGAGAGGTACCAGTGGGGAATTCTTCTCTGCCCCAAGAAAATAGCAGCTTCAAGGAGGGACTTTCCTCTGGAGAGGAAAATGTGAAATTTCCCCTCTGTGCTGGCTCCAATCCGGTTAATTGAGAGCAATTTGCATTTTGCAAACCTACAGCCTAGATGTGAAGACATAGCTAATGTCACAGAAACCAGGGGAAAAAAATCTGTTCTCTTTTTTCCATTCTGAAGAGCCATTTCACCTTTCTCCAAATTGCTTGCTCAACGTATAGCAGCAAACTTTTTCTTCTCCGAACAAGATCAATAGTTGCATTTCTATCTCTTTTTTCAACTGTTCTAGGCAAAGCACAAATGATGCCCCTGGAGACACTGATGCCGATTTTCCAGAGACGATAAAAAGTTTATTATCTATGGCAAAGCTAGGCTTGCATCCATCTAAGTCTGAAATTGGACCCCACACACCCTCTTTTCCCCTGAAGACATTGCAAGTTCAGCTAGTGTCAACCTAACTTTTTGCTGCGCAGTTTTTACAATCTCTTTATTCCTTTTGCTGACTGATATTGCTCAGGCACTCTCTCTTCTTCTTTATTTATTTAACAGAGTTTGTAAATTGCTAACTGTAGAATCATCTGTGTTGTTTCTATAAAATAAAATACATGTTAAAATGATTGGTGAAAGTTCAGATTACAAGTATGATGAGCAATTTTTGTAAAAAAAAGGGGGGTTGTATGCAACAAAGTTCTACTTGGAGTAAACTCATTCACATTAATGGCCCTAATGTCCATTACTTTCAGCAGGTCTACTCTGAGTAGGATTAGTATGGGATACAACCCTTACAAGGCAAAAATGCATGTCAACTTTACATATCTGGGTAGGCTTGTTTGAACAAGTGCTAAAAGATGGATTGCTTAGAAGCGCAGAACAAACATTATGTGGCACTTGATATCAATATGTTTAAAAATCACTTTTTTCTTCCTGTACCTCCTTACCTACAAAACAGGCATCTTAAACAATTGCCAAGAGAAATGCAATTCAATGGTTGGAAACGGAAGGGATTGCACATGATAAAGAGACTGCTACAAAAAAATAAAACCCTCTGATAGGAGTCTTAACTAAAAGATAAATTCAGAGATCTGGAAACAAGTTGGCTGCTCATACCTCAAAAGATATATTTCTCAGCTAATCAGATAGTTATATCTCAAGCAAACAGACCTTTAAAGCCCATTGAGCAATTAATTTTTCATTCCATATACACACCCAGGGAACTATTTTCCAATACAGTCGTACCTTGGCTCCTGAATGCCTTGGGAGTCGAATGCTCCGGTTCCTGAACAATCGAAAACCGGAAGTGAGTGTTCCGGTTTTCGAATGTTCTTTTGGAAGCTGAACATCCGACGGGGCTTCCTCAGCTTTTGATTGGCTGCAGGAGCTTCCTGCATTAAAACCCTATACAGATGCCAGTATGCACATGTGAAATGGCATAGGATAAATCCTCAAACTAGTCTGATGTGCTGGAGAGGTTCTAAACAGATTGGATCATACTACAGCACGTGATGGGACTGCAAATGTACACAACCGTTTTTGGAACCAGGTTTTTATGAGGGTTTCCACTATTACAAGACACATATTGCACCCTGATTCTTAAGCTTGCTCTCCTAAATTATAAGGATTTTAATGTTCAAAGACTTGTAATCTTCCTCACAGCTGTAAGTAGACCTCTATTAACCCAACACTGGAAAATGGCTAGGATATACAGCACACTGCCCTTATGGAAAAAAATTGCAGAACATCTTGGATCCTTAAAAAAATATGGAAAGTAAAGATTACTTTTAAACTGTTTGGAACAACTCTTTACCTGGGCTTCTGACACACGAGATGGTATATTTTGGGACCCCCCATTTCTTTTTAATTGTTAGTTGTTTTAGTTTTTAATACTGTGTTTTAATGTAATAACCTGCCCTTGACCTTAGGGTAAAGGGTGGGTAGATAATAAGTAATAATAAGTTAAGAAGATGCATTCTTTTTGGTATTTGTCTGTCTCGAGAGACAATGGAGTGCGCCTCCAGGGGTGAAGTCAAACCACTGTGTTCGCAGCAACTAAGTGACCCCTTGAGGCACAAGCCTGGGCAGTGTGTATGGAGGTCCTGGGCTGCCCGGATGACAAGACCCCCCTCTTGGCCTCGCAGATGTGGTCCAAAGGAAATCAGAACAATACATTTGGCACCAGCTTGACTGCAGGAAACCCACAAGGTGCCATCCAACCGCTTTAGGGACTCCACGCCAGATTTGTGTAGGGTTTACTTAGGCTTTTCCTTCTCCCAATTATGTCCCACAAGGCAGAGGAGGTTTAGGACCAGAGTTTTCCTTCTCCTAGATGGGCTATCTTTCCAGGTTGCTGGACACTGCTTGAACCCTTCTGAAGACGTGTGCATGCACACAAAAGCTCATACCAAGAACAAACTTAATTAGTCTCTAAGGTGCTAAAGGTAAAGGGACCCCTGACCATTAGGTCCAGTCGTGACCGACTCTGGGGTTGCGGTGCTCATCTCGCTTTATTGGCCAGGAGAGCCAATGTTTGTCCGCAGACAGTTTTTCCAGGTAATGTGGCCAGCATGACTAAGCCGCTTCTGGCGAAACCAGAGCAGGGCACGGAAATGCCATTTACCTTCCCGCCACACCGGTACCTATTTATCTACTTGCACTTTGATGTGCTTTCGAACTGCTAGATTGGCAGGAGCAAGGACTGAGCAACGGGAGCTCACCCCGTCGCGGGGATTCAAACCGCCGACCTTCTGATCGGCAAGTCCTAGTGCTACTAGACTATTTTTTTATTTCTATATACAGTCATACCTCGGGTTGAAGTAGCTTCGGGATGAGTATTTTCGGGTTGTACGCTGTGGCAACCCGGAAGTAACGGAGCGCATGCGCAGATGGTCAAAATGACGGCATGTACGGAAGCGGCGAATCGCGAGCCGCGCAGATGCGGGTCGTGTTTGCATCCAGAGGTACCACAGTATATATTTCTACTGCGTCAAACCAACACGGCTACCTACCTGAATCTTGAACCCTTCCAGACAGAGCAGGGTATGTAAGCTGTGATCCCTCCAATGACTGGAGCTGATGGGAGTTGTAGTCCACCGGCATTTGAAGGGCCAGAGCTCCCCCGCCCCTGCGACAGAGAATTAATGACACTTTCCCTGCTACGTGCTGTTCTTTCCCGCCTGCGGGAGCCAAGGGACTTCCTTCCCTAATTTTACAATGGCATCGTGGCTGGAGACCAGGCCAGATCAATCAGTTAGAAACGGCTGGACTCTGGGCAGAGAACTCCCCAAGTGAGAACTCTCTCGCCTTTTCTTTTGTTTCCTTCTCTGAAATTTGGCCGGCCTCATCGCTGCCTCGGTGATGATAATTGGGGAACGCGAACCCAGCCGGGCCTGTCGACCTGATTCCCAGGCGGAAACATAGCCAGTGTTGCGTGTTGTGACACTTCTCGAGTATGTGCCTGGTAGGACTTTATTTAGAAAAGAAATGCTTTGAGAAACAGCGTATGAGCTGGTGAGGTGGAGACTTTAGCTTGTGTCATGCCCGTTTTGCCAGCAGAAATCAACATGCCAAAGAATCTGTTCTGCCGCCCTGGGCTCCTTCAGCAGGAAGGGTGGGATATTAGTCGAGATAATAAGAATAATAATGCAAATAAATAAACAAACAAATAAGTAAATAAATAAGAGGGTATGAAAGACTCTGAAGTTGGTGTGATCTTGATCTTTTAATGTAAGGTAAAGGGACCCCTGGCCATTAGGTCCAGTCGTGGCCGACTCTGGGGTTGTGGCGCTCATCTCAATTTATTGGCCAAGGGAGCCGGCGTACAGCTTCCGGGTCATGTGGCCAGCATGACTAAGCCACTTCTGGCGAACCAGAGCACTGCACGGAAACGCCGTTTACCTTCCCGCCAGAGTGATACCTATTTATCTACTTGCACTTTGACGTGCTTTCGAACTGCTGGGTTGGCAGGAGCAGGGACTGAGCAACGGGAGCTCACTCCGTCGTGGGGATTCGAACCGCCAACCTTCTGATCAGCAAGTCCTAGGCTCTGTGGTTTAACCCACAGCGCCACCCGCATCCCTTTTAATCTTTTAATGTAGTTCCTTACCTTCTTTTTTCTTGGCTTAGAGCAGAGTTCGGGAATGTCAAGTTTGAAAACTGTCCTCGAGGCCTTTCTCTCTGGTCCTCAGGACTGTTGCCAGGTTGCACTCCTCATTGGGCCCTTCTTTGCATCCCACTGGAGTGTTTTTGCCAGGCTAGACTTTGCCCTTGAATACCGATGATGCCTCTCGCTTGTCTGGATGGAGCTGTGTGTGCAACGGTCTCTTAGTGCAGCTATGTTGGGTAGGGTGGGGTGTGAGACAAGGACCGTGGAATGGCAGAGTTATAAGTATAGAGGCATTAGTTTGGGAGTATTGGAGAAGCATTACTGAACAACTAATAAAGCGTGGTGGTCCAGGGTAAATCCACTTCAAATGTGCTGCTCATGGATGAATGACAGGCTGCTGCATACACAATAAAACAGCGGTCTTGATGAGACCCAGTTCTGTTGCTCTTCTGCTGTGTGTTTCTCGTTGGCCACAGTGGTGTGGAGAGCAGCTTGGATTCAACAAGGATCTGCCACCAATTGCATTGAGACCTTCCCATTGCCTTGTCTCCAAGGTTAGTGGGTGGAGGCTTATTCAGTCTGCCTGCTTGAGATGATCCTTTTATTCTCTCTTGAGGCTGGCCTGAGCCTCCTGGCTCCAAGGTCCCTCTCTTGCCCTTCCTTCTATCCTTTGGCTGTTAAATCTTAATAAAGCTTACAGGACTGCATCGGGTGGACTGCCAAATTCTATTCCCCCCACCGGCATGGATACCAGACGTTTCCATTGAGGCATCCTCTCCAGAAAGTCAAGGTTATTGTTTTTTTTTTTTGCTCCATATGGCAATGTGTTGATTATGAAGCTCTCAGCTGGCTCAAGTAATAAAACCTGGCTACCTTGGGAGCCAAGGGGACTCAGCTTGCAGAGGCAAGAGGAAGGGAGTTATGACCTGTGTTGACTGCTAGATCAGGGGTGGGCACCCTTTTTGATGCCCCCTTGCAATGGGCTGTGTTCAGCAGCTGGTGGCCATACTCCCAGAGCCGGCAGCATGTGGAACCATTCATTCCCCCCTATAATCTCTCCTCTCTCTCTCTCTCTCTCTCTCTCTCTCTCTCTCTCTCTCTCTTGCACTCTCACTCTTGCTCCTGATTTGTGATGGAGATGAAAGTGTGGAAGCATCCTTGCAAACACAGTCATGCTCTCCTCAGCCTGCCAAGCAGCTTTCCAGCCTGAGAGGAAGGTGGTTTCACTTGGAGAGGAAGGCGCACAGGGGTGGACCTTCCCTGAGTTACACTCTCCACCCAGGCAGCAAAGTTCAGTGGGGAGGAGAGAGAAATTTGGTGGAAGGGTGGGGGGCGGTGTCTGCAGGTAGTCTTCCATTGTCCTTCAAGTGCTGTCTGTATCCTGTGACAGCTACAGGAACGCAGAACGTGATAGTTAAAATCGTAAAATTCGCTCCCACAAGATGCTGTGACGGCTGCCGGTTCAGATGGTTTTGAAAGAGGCGTGGGGCAATTTCACAGAGGAATAGAGCTGTGTTTGAGTACCTCCACTCTCAGAGGCAGAAACTCTTCTGAATACAGTGGTACCCCGCAAGACGAACGCCTCGCAAGACGGAAAACCCGCTAGACGAAAGGGTTTTCCGTTTTGGAGACGCTTCGCAAAACGAATTTCCCTATGGGCTTGCTTCGCAAGACGAAAGCCCATAGGGAAATCTCCGGGACAGGGCGTCTTGCCCACTGTCCTCGGACCTCCTCCCGCCGCCAGGCTTCGGAAGGCTGCTCCGAAGCCTGGCGGGGGGCGGAGAGGTTTTTTAAAAACCCCGGGACAGTGGAGGACTTCTCCTTTGTCCCGAGGTTTTTTAAAATGCTGGCGGGCGGCAGCGAAGGCTTTGCTGCCACCCGCCAGCATTTTAAATTCGCCCCGGACAGCGGAGAAGTCCCCTGCTGTCCCGAGGTTTTTTAAAATGCTGGCGGGCGGCAGCGAAGGCTTTGCTGCCGCCCGCCAGCATTTTAAATTCGCCCCGGACAGCGGAGAAGTCCCCCGCTGTCCCGAGGTTTTTTAAAATGCTGGCGTCTTCCCCTTTCTCCCCGGACCTCTTTTGAAGCAAGGGGCGGCAAAGGGGAGAAGCGATCTTCTCCCCGTTGCCGCCCCTTGCTTCAAAAGAGGGGACAGAGGGAAAAGCGTGCGCCTTCCTCTCTCTCTCCCCCCGACCCCTTTTGAAGCAAGGGGCGGCAAAGGGGAGAAGCAATCTTCTCCCCGTTGCCGCCCCTTGCTTCAAAAGAGGGGACAGAGGGAAAAGCGTGCGCCTTCCTCTCTCTCTCCCCCCGACCCCTTTTGAAGCAAGGGGCGGCAAAGGGGAGAAGCGATCTTCTCCCCGTTGCCGCCCCTTGCTTCAAAAGAGGGGACAGAGGGAAAAGCGTGCGCCTTCCTCTCTCTCTCCCCCCGACCCCTTTTAAAGCAAGGGGCGGCAAAGGGGAGAAGCGATCTTCTCCCCGTTGCCGCCCCTTGCTTCAAAAGAGGGGACAGAGGGAAGGTGCGCCTTCCTCTCTCTCCCCCCCGACCCCTTTTGAAGCAAGGGGCGGCAAAGGGGAGAAGCGATCTTCTTCCCTCCGCCCCTTGCTTCAAAAGAGGGGAAGGCTGGCGGGGGGCGAAAATCTTTGTCCCCCCTGGCTGCCTTCCCGGGAGGGCTTTTAAATCGCCCTGGACAGCGGAGAAGTCCTCCGCTGTCCGGGGCGATTTTAAAATGCTGCGGTGGGGGGGGTAGCAAAGACTTTCGCCCCCCCCCCAGCCTTCAGAAGAGGTCGGGGGACAGATTGTCCCTGGACCTGGTCTGAAGTCGGTTTCCATAGGAACGCATTAATTGATTTTCAATGCATTCCTATGGGAAACCGTGCATCGCAAGACGAAAAACTCGCAAGAAGAAAAAACTTGCGGAACGAATTAATTTCGTCTTGCGAGGCACCACTGTACCAGTTGCCTGAAACCACAGGAAGGGAGAGTTCTTTTGTGCTCCTCCAGGCTTGCCTGCAGGCTTCCCACAGGTGTTTGGTTGGACACATTGAGAACAGGATGCTGGACTAGATGGACCACTGGCCTGATCCTGCAGCCAGGCTCTTCTGGTGTCCTTATTTGTCCCGACAAGCTTCCACAGAAGCAGGACAGGGCTGCTTTTTCTTCCGAGCCCCCGAGAACCAAACATTAACCTTGAACTGAACCGTCTCTGCTATCTACCCAGCCACGAAGAAGCCAAGTGATGCAGCAGGAGCCAAGCGCCTCCTGGATTTTAATCTAATTTGAGTTGTTTTGCTTCCAAATACCGGATAACAACCAAGGCTATTAAAGAGTGCCGCAGACCTCACCCCCCGGGGGGTGCATTTAATCGCTGCAATATTGCTTTTAATAACCATTTTAATTAAGGCCTTCATTTTCGAGATCGGTGCTGACCCAGGGATTCCAGCTCTGTCAAATTTCCAGCTGGCCCTTTTGCTGGTCGAGGATTTAGGAGGAAATTGCTGTGAATAAAACGGCATTGACTGAGGTGGACAGGGACCCTCCAGGACAAATTTTGATCGAGGGGAATGGGTAGGCCAGAGGCGTTTTTCCTCTCGACTGTGAATTCTTCTGTGCAATTTGTTTCTCCACTTGCTTAGGGGGATGCTGTGTCAGAGGAGAAAATATCTTTGGGCCGGGAAGGGGTGAAATAAAAAAACAACAACTCCAAATTGCACGCAGAATTATGTCTAGTAGCATGCCCTACTTTACAGAGGACGGTCCTCTGGTTTTGAACCAGTCCAATACCACAATGACACTATACATTTAAAGCACTATGATGCTATTTTAAAATAAGTTGGAGGGGATTGTGTATGTCCCTGAACTTCTTGGAGGAAAAATGTATCAGTTGCTTCCAGTTGCAGAATCCTTTTTGTTTGTTTCTTTTTCTTTTTTTGATTGCTGAATTGATGTGACCCCAGTACAGAATTTTACTACTGGAGACTGGCTGAGCAGGATTGCCCTCCCTCCTCGCTCTTGGCTCCTATCACGTTACAATCTGGATCACGGAAAGCTGCTGGAAAGATACAGATTAGCCATCTTGTGTGCAGATAAACCTGCCCCCTGGTCTTCTCTCCTAAGCACCTTTCCCCAGGCATGCCACGCCACTGAAGCAATCCATTAATGAGCCAAAGTGAGAGCCAAAGGTTAATTTTAGTGGCGCAGTGGGCCGGGTGGCTGCTGGTTCCCAGGTTTATCCGCACAAGTCTCTGCCGTCTGCTCCGGGTATTAAGCAACAGGCTAAGTCAGGGGCTTGGAAGTGTTACGCCTCTTCTTCCCCCATTACGGAAGCCACGCAAATGTGGAAGCGGTTTCATTATGGCGGCGGGAGAGTTTTTTGCTTCCTCAACCCCCAGCTGGAATTCTTGAAGGGCTTGGCCCGAAGTTTCTGCTTAATCAAATGCACTTGGTTTGATTTTGGGACGCGAGGAATACCGATCCCGTTATGGGCATTGGGAGCTGCTTCAACCGGACGTCAGATCCCATCTTCACCATTGTGTGGGTACCGCGCAGAGACGTATCCTTGTTGCTTGCCCTCAGCCTTTTGTAGATTTTAGCTTGACTTTCTGGGGAGGAGGAAGCGTTGGGTTGAAAGTCTCAGTAGTGCAAGTGTTGTTTTGTTTCGGGAAGAAACGTAAAGGTTTGTGTCCTGTACTATCCTGCCATTGAAATTATTGGTCATGGCTAACTTAGGTCCGTTACTTTTTGTGGGTTAACTCTCAGTGAAACCTAGTGTGGTGTGGTTTGACTGCACATTTTAAGAACATGCATTCAGCTTAGTTATGCTCAGACTAGACCCAGGTGAGTCATGTCCATTAGCTTCAGAGGACGCACTTTGCATAGGACTGTCATTGGATTCAACCTGAAACCTTTGCCTCTTGGCTGAATCTGATAGTGTGGCAAGACTGAGACCCAGCCAAACAAGGCTGGTAAGGGGAGTGCCTCCAAGGAGGTCCGACTATTCTTTCTCATCTCCCCCAGTGCTGCATACTCTGACTGGCAGCACTTCTCCAGGGTCTTGGGGAGAGAAAGGTTGTTTACCATTAACTGCTTTCTGAGGTCCTTCTAAGCAAGGAAACCAGGAACTGTTGTTATTGTTGGGTCCTTGATTTTTAACAATGCTATGTCAATGACTATTTCTGCTTTTTATACTACTTGGCTTTCTGTTTGCTGTTCTAAATGTTTCAGTTACTCTGATTTTTTAAATATACATTTCACTGAGAGTTGTTGTAAGCAGAGAAGCAACACGTAAATTTTATGTTGGTCTAAATAATCATTCTTGGTTGATTGTTTAATTTCCGTACCGCTTAATATATTAAAAAATATCTCTAAGTGGTGTGCAGAAAACGGAGGCAACAACCAGCAACTTAAACAAAACATTGTAAAGATGCATATTATGTTGTGAAGTAAAACATGGCAAGGCGTTACAGGTGAAGAGGTGATTAATGCACTTCTTCATTTAAGACAAATTTATATTTATTGAGACAAGTTCTGAGTGATGTCCACCCAGTCCATGTCACTGTGTCTAGGAGTTCTGTGGTGTTGTTTTCAACCCCCCTTAACAAAAGAAACAAAAAGTTCATTAGCTTCAGTGGGTCTACCCTGAGCTCCTATAAATTGCGGTTCTACATCAGGAATGGGCAACCTGTGGTCCTCCAGGTGTTATTGGACTCCAACTCCCATCAGCCCCAGGCAGCATGGCCAATGGTCAGGGATGATGGGAGCCATAGTCCAGCAGCATCTGGGAGAACTAAAGGCTTCCGGGAGCTGGGAGCATCATCAAGAAAGGAGGCTTCTTGCCATTTCTCTGCATGAGTGGCTGCTCTGATTTAAAACAGGGCTGGGGAACCTTATATTGAGATAGATATTTGACCTCTACTCTGTGTGTGTGTGTGTGTGTGTGTGTGTGTGTATTCAACAGTTATCACACTGTGATTTTTAAATTTACCTGTAAGCTTCCTTGGAAGGGCTTGTGAGCAGGGCAGTTTATTGTTGGCTGCAGAAAGAAAATCTACTACTATTGTTGTTATTAAAATTATAAATCCAGATTTAGGGGGTCTGTGAGAGATGGGATGGCATTTTGATGAGAATGATGTTGTGTGGACAATGTGATAAGTTATATTTCCAGGACAGCAGTAAAACAAGAAAAAAAGACTTGGAACATATGGGGGGGGGGGAGAGATAAACTGGCTAAGTAGTCACAGGGGTGATGGGAGGACATGGGTGCTGTGTTCCTCCTCTGGCCCTACCACTGCCGTGCTACCCAGAGCTAAGCTATGGTTTGGCTTAGCGTTGTGTCCCAAACCAGGTTCTTAGTTTCTCTTCCCCCTACGTGAAAAGCATGAGCAGTAAGCTAGGAACAGTCCTCGGATACAGCATGTGATTTGGCTGGAACGAGACAAACTATAGCCTTTTGGTTAGCATGCAACACTAAGCCCAAGCCATGGGTAAGGGAAGATAACTTATAATGGGAACTTATAATGGGAAATATAGACTGACTACTAAATAACAGGGGCCTTTAATTGAAGTAAATATGGTACCCAATGTGGAAGAGGACTACCTGTACTGTGTATGGGTGTACAGGCACTTGTCTGCATCGGCAGCGCTCCCAACTGGCTGTGTTTCACCTCCAAACTGGCTTTGTTTCACCTCCAAACTGGCTTTGTTTCACCTCCAAACTGGCTTTGTTTCACCTCCAAACTGGCTTTATTTGTATGAGCAGCAGGGGAAATGACATGGTGTTTTTTTTCTTTTCTTTCCCTCTTGCAGAGTGACTGTGAGCCCGCGGCAGAACTTGCCACGCGTTGCGTTAAAGGGGACTTTCCAGGGCGCGAAAGTGGTTCGGGGCCCCGACTGGGAATGGGGTAACCAGGACGGTGAGGTGCTTTTTGCCTTTTAGGGGAGTGGGGGTTGGCTCCTTGTGATGTGGGCAGAAAAATTCTATATTCAAGACAAGAAGTGAGAAGCTCTGTCCCTCATGGATCAGTAGAGAGGGCCTTGGGCAAATACATTTCCCTTAATCTGCATGGTGGCTTGCGCTCAGCCAAGTTTTACTCAGCGTAGACCTGCTGAAAATCAATGGGCCTCAGCATGTCATGTCCATCGATTTGAATGGGTCCGCTCTGAATGAGCGAAAGTTGCTCTAGTTCTGTGGAGCCTTGCAAAATAAAACAAAAATAACAAACTCTTGAAACTTTGGGCTCACACACACGTCCCGTTTCTTTCCCATGGGAAAACCCACGGTTTAGCACTCAGTTAGAGCAAACTACATTTGCGTTTTCCATGGATTTCTGCCTTCCAGGCGAAAGCAGCAGGGCAAAGGCAAGACTGCAATTACCCATGTCTAGAAAGCACGAGACAAGCAGAAAACGGTTTGGTCTTGTGCTTTCTAGGCATGAGAGAAGCGGAACACACCCTGTTGCCTGTAACCCAAAGGGCATAATTTAGATGCAAATAATAATAGCACAGCTAATACAGGTGCTGAAGGGGAGAGAAACTGGAAGTTGACAATATCAGCATGACGGGGGATGTCAACACAACCATGTTCTGCGGCGTGCGGCAGGTACAGTTTGGCCTGCAAGGTCTTTGTTTGTGTGTTGGATGCTTTTAAAATTGTGTACCTGTTTGCACCCTGTTATTATTTATTCAGTTTAAATAACTCCCTTTATCAGAAGATCCCAGGGCAATGTACAACATTAAAAACACATTACAGAACATCAATAATAAAAACATGATTAAAAAAAACATAATAACAGACGGCCTAATAATAAAATAATCATCGTAATAACAGTCCAATCCCCCACATTTTCACAGGCCATAGATTATTTAGTAGCCATAGGCCTGGGTAAAGAGGATTTGAATTATTAAATTAAATAACAACCAAACAAATGGTGCACATAGCTTTAGACATAACCTGAAAATAAATGAAGAAATGAAGAAAATTATGTCAGGATACATTTTCTACTCTGCGTAGGACTGGTATTGGAGACTACTGCCCTAAATTTCGTAAACCCGGTGTGTGTGATTGATTAAATCTAAGGGCCCGAGCTACAGGGTTGAATTATTTCCTCTGCTTAAGGGGGGCAACCCTTTAAGAAGTGAGTAGCATGTCAGGAAAAAGACCACACTTTGTCTCTGGAACCTTCTTGCAACTTCTTGCAGTGGGACAGACTTAAGTGAGGGCTACTCAGTAGGCTTTAGAAGAACAACAGGAGAGCCCCAGTGGATCAGGCTGAGGGTCTATCCAGTCCAATATCCTATTTTTGCCCATTATGGGAATCTCACCAGCAAGGCCAGAGCACTTGTGGATCAATCCCCACTCTCAGCAAACAGTTTCGCTTGGATCAGGATCCGGTAAACGGTATAAAAACAGAAGGGGTGTCGTAGCCAACAAGATCATATCCATCAAAATAAATGGACTTGAGTCAGTCATGCCCATTGATCTCTGTAGGTCTACTCCTGAGTATGGCTTGGCTGGTTTAACACCCAAATGTGTTAATATTTGCATGACTTAGGCCACTTCCACATCACACATTCAAATCACTGCGATACCACTTTAACCGTCACGGCTTCCCCCAAAGAATCTTGGGAGTTGTAGTTCATTAAGGGTGCTCTGAGTTGTTAGGAGACCCCTATTTCCCTTACAGACCTACACTTCTCAGAGTGGTTTGGCAATTAATCCCTCTTCTCAGGGATGGCTGTGGGCAGGATTCCTAAATTTCAGGGATTGGACGAGAAGATCCTTTGGGGGGGGGGTCCCTTCCAACTCGTACACTTCTGTGATTTTATTGTTCTAACTCTGGGAATTGTAGTTCTGCGAGTCGTGTAACAACTCTCCACACCCTTAAACTATAGCTCCCGGGATTCTTTGGTGGGAGCATAAGCCATGACTATTAAAGAGATGGAGCACTTTAAACATATTTTGTGAATGCAGCCCGTGTTTGTTTTGCTGTGCAGTTGGAATTTTGAGACTCCTCTGCCACGCAAGGAGGCTGGATTCGAACGGGTTCCCTTTGTGTATGTGGCCTTATTACTCCACTCCCCGCACCCCTGAAGGCAGGCGACCTGACAGGACTGGAAACGTGCAGCCACTGGGTCAGACAGGCTCCACTCTTGACCTCTTAAGCTCCCCTTCTCCGGCGAGGGATTCTTCCTGCCTGCCGTCTCCCAGGGAACTTCTTTCTAATCTTTGGGGCTTTGTTGCAGTTAGAGCCACGGAAGGTCGTGATCTGCAGATGGCCTCATATAAGCCGTCTCAACCTCCTGGCAAAGAGCTTGAGATGAAAACCTGTGTGTGTGTGTGTGTGTGTGTGTGTGTTACGGATGGGAGAGAATGGCTGAATTGGCACGTTTCAACTGTGCCCTGTTCTTATCCCTGCGGACAGGTGGCGAAGGCAAAGCCGGGCGCGTGGTCGACATCCGTGGCTGGGATGTGGAAACCGGGCGGAGTGTTGCCAGCGTGACGTGGGCCGACGGCACCACAAACGTGTACCGAGTCGGGCACAAAGGGAAAGTGGACCTGAAGTGCGTTGCAGAAGTGACGGGGGGCTTTTACTACAAGGAACATCTCCCCAGATTAGGTACGTGTGTGAAACCCTCTCAGAGAAGGGGGCAGGAAGAGATTTACCCATTGAGTACAGTGGTACCTCAGGTTACATACGCTTCAGGTTACATACACTTCAGGTTACAGATTCTGCTAACCCAGAAATAGTGCTTCAGGTTAAGAACTTTGTTTCAGGATGAGAACAGAAATTGTGCTCCGGCGGCAGCAGGAGGCCCCATTAGCTAAAGTGGTGCTTCAGGTTAAGAACAGTTTCAGGTTAAGTACGGACCTCCGGAACGAATTAAGTACTTAACCCGAGGTACCACTGTACGTGCAATGTAATTTGCACTGCGGTTGTGCTAAATGCTGGTCTCTAATAGCACACTTTGGGGGTTTTTTTGCACCAACTTAGGGATGTGTTGGGGAAACAAGCTTTCTTAAAAAGCAAAAATGAAACTCACGCAAAGATTTAGGAGCTGAAGAGAAAATCGGGCTGTTGTTCCTTCTAATTCCAATGCTCCAGCTGTGAGGGCCGTTCATTTTGTAGCCCGTGCAGGTTTTGGGGAATCCAGGGTTTGCAGGAAAAAGGAAAAAGTTCTGAAAAGAGGAGGCCCTCCCTAAAAAATTAAAATAACACCCTCTCAAATAAACATGGATTGCTGACTGATTTCAGAGTGGGTCAGAGAGGAGGGGAGTGGAATTGAACAGCAGCAGCTCCTACATGCAGCATTTTATGCCTCTGGTCTTGCTTTTAGAGATTGCCCATCTACCCCAGGATTTAGTTTGTTGTCTGAACGCACACAAGATGCTAAACTGTGCATTCCGCTGTCGGCAGCTGCTCTTTCTCTCTCTTTCTCCAGGTAAGCCGGCTGAGTTGCAGAAGAAAGAGAGCACTGAAAGGCACCCGTTCCAGCACGGGGACAAAGTGAAATGCCTCTTGGACATTGACATCTTGCGAGAGATGCAAGAAGGGCACGGGGGATGGAACCCGAAAATGGCTGAGGTAGGGGACCGCATTAAAAAATAATGGGGGAGGGGGGGCTTTAAACCTAGGAAGAGGTCCAAAAGCAACTCCAGGAGGATTGAGCATGCTCAGTGGCCACAGAATTGTGATTGACTGTTGGTTGGCAAAGAATGGAACAGAATCCTAGGCAGGGAGGTCTCCATTCTGTGGCAGTTCTCATTTGTGCTATCAATTTTTAAAATAATATATTTTCTACTGCTGCAGGAGGTTGTATTCAGCTAAGCCAGTGCAGTATAGTGGTTAGAGTCCTGGATTGGATCTAGGAGGAGACAAGGGTTCATAGCCCCCCACTCAACCGTGGAAACCCGCTGGCTGAACTTGGGCTAGTTAATCTTTCTCAGCCTAACCTATCTATAGAATGTAAATGTGAAGAAGAAGAAGAAGTAGTTGCACATGGGGAAGACCCATTGAAAGCATTGGACCCAAGTTAATTTCAGTGGGCATGACCTGAGTAGGATTAACATTGCATACAACTGAAGGAGTGATCCGATTTGTTCTCCTGTTAGTGTGTTACCAAAGCTTACTGTTCCCGTTGTGCGTGCGGGTGTAAGAGAAAATTATATGTGCTTGTATGAGAATATTAATGTTTCATGTTACTTTTTAATGGAATAATATGCAGGCGAGACTCAATGTACATGGGGGTTACATTCAAAATCCAAATCGTGTATAGTCAAAATACATTGGGTTCAATGGCAGGCAGGATTGCCAAAGTCTTTTTCCCCAGAAGCTTGCCCCCTGTCCACCCCATTTGGTTTTTGGTTTTTTGTGTGACGAGCGTTTAAAGGTGAATGCATGCAAGTTAAATGCGGGTAAGTCGCTTGGAGAGTTTGATCACCATTCGCCAGCAAAAGATAAATCTTAAGGAATAACAATAACTGTTTGTGTGAACTTGTGTTTTAAACGTCTGTTGCTTTGATCCATGAATATTATTCTGGCCATGGACTTTAGCAATGAATATTTCAGCAGTTTGAAAATGTATTTGTGAACGAGGAGGGGCTACTGGCTTGCTGCAGGGGAGGCGTCCGATGGTAAAAGCTCGCATTTCTTGCTTTCAAATGACAACCTTTAATTTTCTCTCTCCTCATCTCCCCGCTCCTCCCCAATACTTCTCCGTTCCTTTCCTTCCAAAGTTCATTGGCCAAACAGGAACTGTCCACAGAATCACAGATAGAGGAGATGTCAGAGTCCAGTTCAATAGCGATACCCGTTGGACGTTCCATCCAGGTGCCCTGACCAAGGTAAGTGCGGCTGACGCATCCTGGCGATGGATCTAAAAATTGTGCCGTAGTTCATAGACGGATGGGGGGGAAAGGAGAGGGAATGGAAGGGCAGCCTATTGGCAGGAGAATAACATTTGTTGGCTGATAAATTATTGGGGGGTGCTACAACATGTCACTGATGCAATAGTAGTACATTAATGGTGGATTTGTACTGGACCGTCCACATGTCCTTTTGCTTTATTAGTTGTTCCATGATGCTTCCCCAAATGTTATTGCCCCTGCAGATCTTTGTTTTGTCCCAGCAAGCGTATACCTCAGTGAGTTATCAAGAACTGGTCATTGTCACATTCGTGGACATCCTCAGCAAATCCTTCTCCCTGCCCAAGTGACAAATGTGAAGCTGTGTAGAGATACACCGATAAGATGTTGGCAGTCGCTGAATTCAGACGTTCAGCGTTTGCTTGCTGTTGTGTCGAGGGAGTGGAGAGAAAGGTGATCTGCTTTCTCTCTGGCTGTCCTTGGCGCCAGCACAAGTTCTGACAAGCAACTCTCTTTGTCAGCGGCAGTTCTGAGTGCCTTGCTCTTGATAAGGGGTAGTTCCGAAGCACTCTCTCCCGCCTCCCGCAAACCAGATCCAGGAACATCGTAAGAGACAATGTCCTGGCCAGCTTGAGTCTTGATGGGAGATTCCTAATGAGAGGGGGCTCGATGGCATTACCCTCCTCCCTTGCCAATGTCAGTGGCAGTTGTGGCTGTCTCACCCCCCACACCAGAAGCCCTTTGTTAATCAAAGTGAATTTTAATCAGTTGCTCGATTAAAGGAACAAGAAACACATGATTGAAGGAAAAAGCTGGCTACCTGTTGTTGTTTTTTAAGCAATGGAAGAGCAGTCCCTTCCTGTTTGAACAATGGTAGTCTCTATTTTGCTTTGGTTTCTATTGAGTATATTGCTCAAGAACTTGGATGGGGGGGCACGACCCCCCTATCTGTTGCTGTAAACTCCAGCCCCCATGACCCATCATTAGCTCTGACCATTAGTCATGCTGGCTGGGGCTGGCAGATGCTGGGGATCCAACAGCATCTGGAGGGCCAAATCTTGTTCCCAATCCCTGGTCTTTAAGAGAACCTAAACACATGTCCATTTAAAGAACACACTGTAAAGAGAAAACAGGGGGTCCCCTCACACAGAAATCAACTAACTTCACTTCCTTTAATTTAAAGGGCATATGTTTGTCTGATATGCGGGGGGGGGGCACATACAGGGATCTATAAACAATGTTAAGAAATGATAGATACTAGGAGCCTCTCACCTGACATTCCTTGGGAATTATAAGAAACCACCAGATCTGTGCAGTTTTGAAAACGGTGGTTGAAACTGAGGCAGCTTTGACAGGTTCCGTGAGTCCGCCATCTTGAATCAAAATGGCGTCTACAAAAACCCCACTGTAGATTGCTGTGAGTGGCAGGGCTTGGGGTGAAAAATGTCTGGAGGGCCTGCGGCTGGGTTAAAAGGCCCTACGAATGTTTGCCGAAATCTTAGCCAGGGATGGTCACCGCCACCATCCTGCATCTCCGCGGTTAATGCTTGATGGATTTATCTGTCTATAAAATATAATGACAATTAATAATAATACATAATTATTTGTTCCCCATCCATCTGGGTTGCTCCAGCCGCTCTGGGCAGCTGTGTATATTATATTAGTTTATAATATAAAATATATTATATATCTATCTCTCTCTCTTTCTTTCTTTCCTATGATTCCTTTCTCCCCCACGCACTGAAAAGAAAAAAGCTTCTGATTTTCTTTTTCCTTGTAGCTCAACACCTTTTGGGTTGATGATGTTGTCCGGGTGATAGATGATATGGAAAGAATCAAGCAGTTGCAAGCTGGTCACGGGGAGTGGACTGATGAAATGACCCCTGTGAGTGTCCTTCTATTCCAAGACAGCGCAGTTACTTAAAACAATCCAGTCCATGCTTTTCCCCTCTCCCCTCTCCCCTGGTGTGTTAAAATTCGAACGCAGCTCTCCGAAATTTTAACAGCTGCCACCATGTTTTAAACAAGAGCAGTGAGGGCTGATGGACCAGTAAGGGGAAGGGCTCACTGGCAGATCATCCGCTTTGCATGCAGGAGGTCCCAAGTGCAATTCTTGGCATCACTGGGAGAGGCAGCTGTCTGAAACCCTGGAGAGCTGCTGCCAGACAGTGCAGACAGTACTGAGTTAGATGGACAGTACTGAGTTAGATGGACCAATGGCCTTGATTCTGCATCAGGCAGCTTCCAGTGTTCCTAACATCAGCTCTGCCCACTGATTGGCTTCTGCCCAAGCTGACCCCGGCAAACGGGTCTTCAATCCCACCTTGCCCACTACAAAATCTTTGCCTTATTATGTCCCCCAGCCAGTGCGGTATAGTGGTTAGAGCAGTGGTGGCCAAACTTGGCCCTCCAGCTGTTTTTAGACTACAACTCTCATCATCCCTAGCCAACAGGACCAGTGGTCAGGGATGATGGGAATTGTAGTCCCAAAACAGCTGGAGGGCCAAGTTTGGCCACCGCAAAGTTAGAGGGTCAGGCTAACATCTGGGAGATCAGGGTTCAAATCCCCACTCAGCCATGAAGCTCACTTGGGCCAGTCACTGCTTCTCAGCCTATCCTACCTCACAGGGTTGTTGTGGGGATTAAATGAGGAGGTGGGGGGAGGACTCATATGCCAGCTTGAGCACCTTGGAGAAATTAGGTGGGATATAAATGAAATAAATAAAACACTGTTTCCCAGCTGACACACAAGCAAAGGAGAAGAAGCATTCAGTGCTCACTTCCTGCACGCAAAATATTTTTGGTTGCAACATTTTATTTTGTTAATTCAGTAGACATGTTCATATTTCCTCAGAGGTATGTCCCACTTTGTTCAGTGGGTCTTACTCCCTAGTGAGTGGGTTTCTTTTTTTCTTTTTTAGGATTGCAGTCTGACTTGATTAATTGGTTTGGTAAATCAATTTTTTAAAAAACCTCCAAAGTGTACACTGCATACAAGTTCTTTACTTTGTTCAGCAAGGCTTGCTCCCTAGTCAACAGTTTGATGGTCAAGTGAATATATACATTTTGTGAAGTAAATGAATCATAAAATGTCAATGTGTTGTTTTTTAAAAAAAGGATTACAGCCTTGCTCAAATGATTAGAATAAATCCATTTTTTAAAAATCTCCAAAGCCTTCATTATGACATCTAAAATCAAAGAATGATTTCTCCCCCCCCCACACCTCTCTTTTCACTTGCATGCAGGATTTTGAGTTGTGTGCAGATTCACTGCATCCGTTTTTAATTGATTGGATCGCTGATTCATTCAGCAAGACATTTTAAAAACCTGGTAACAGCCCTAAAGGGGGAAGCATTCAAAAATATGACCAGTATCTCACATTCAACCTGCAAATCGTGACTTGTTCCACCCATCTTGAGTTTTTGCACAGCCAGTGTATTATTCTATAGCGCTTCATGGTGTTTTTTTTTTTCTGAGAAGGAGCTGAATGACACACATACCCTTTTTAAAAGCGCCTGACTTCTCCTTGCATTAAGGCTTTGCTGTCTTGGAATCCCATGTCCCAGGTGTGGGGAACCCTTGGCCCTCCATATTGCTGAACTGCCAGCTCCCATCATTCCTCTGACCATTGGTCAAGCTTGCTAGGGCTGATGGGAGTTGTAGTTCAGCAGCAACTGAAGGTTCCCCACACCTGCTATATATTGCTCAGTGGCTATGGAATTTTGACTTGACAGTTGTGGGGAGGGGCGGTGAAATGGTATATCCTGGAAAGGGGCATGGCTGGCCAGCCAGTGAAATGGATGGCACATTCTTCAAAGGGACATGGCTGGCTGGAAACAGGAGTACTCCACAATGTAATGTTCTGCTGCTTTTCTTACTTAGATGGAACAAAAAGGATGAATAACAACAAGGAGTTTTCCCCCCCACCCCTCACGTTTCAATTTTCCCTTTCCCTTTGCAGACCCTGGGGCACATTGGCAAGGTGATCAAAGTGTTTGGAGATGGGGACTTGCGGGTGTCTATTGCAGGCCAGTCCTGGACCTTCAACCCCGCTTGCCTGACGGCCTACCAGAGGGAGGAAGATGCAAACCTCATGACCACCGAAGATGCCAAGGAATCTAAAAGTGAGGAGTCTGAAAGGAAAGCAGTAGCCAGCTTAGGAGGGAGGGGGAAAGCCTTTTAATAATCTGTACAATGGTACCTCGGGTTACATACGCTTCAGGTTACATACTCCTCTAACCCAGAAATAGTACCTCAGGTTAAGAACTTTGCTTCAGGATGAGAACAGAAATTGTGCTCTGGCGGCGCCGCGGCAGCAGCAGGAGGCCCCATTAGCTAAAGTGGTGCTTCAGGTTAAGAACAGTTTCAGGTTAAGAATGGACCTCTGGAACGAATTAAGTTCTTAACCCAAGGTACCACTGTAATGGCACAACAGTCCTCTTTTCTAAAGTACAGTGGTACCTCGGGTTACAGACGCTTCAGGTTACAGACGCTTCAGGTTACAGACTGCGCTAACCCAAAAATAGTACCTCAGGTTAAGAACTTTGCTTCAGGATGAGAACTGAAATCGTGCAGTGGCGGCACAGAGGCAGCGGGAGGCCCCATTAGCTAAAGTGGTACCTCAGGTTAAGAACAGTTTCAGGTTAAGAACGGACCTCCAGAAAAAATTAAGTTCTTAACCTGAGGTACCACTGTAATGATAAGGTTTACTTACATTCAGTTCACAGTATGATCCTGAAGGCAGGCTTTAGCTTTTAGTTACAGTTACAGTCTTGTGAGGGATGAGCCTGTGTGCTGCTGACTGAGAGCCACTCACAGCAAAAGAGCATATCAAGAGAGAAGTGCGGAAAAGGGAAGATGGCTGCGTGACCAGCCCTTTTATGGGGTCTGCCAGGGTCACGCCCATCTACCTGGTCACAAGCCAATCCTTTAGAAGCGATTTGCTGAGCTCTAGTTTACATTGTCTTTGCTTTATTCTGTCTACAAAGAAACGGAAGGCTGACTTCCTGTTTAGACCTTCCCGTTTCAGTACCAAATTAAAGTAAATTTTTAAGTCCAAATCCTTTCCTCTCGCAAGTCCTTATTTAAAATCCAATTGTTCAAAGTTTAAGTACTCACGGGTGCTTATTTTAGAAGCCAAATTGTCCCAGGAAAAAGGCAGCGCTCTCCGGCAACGGCTGTGCGGCTTCGCTCCACGGAAATAGCAGTTGACTCACAGCACCGCGCCACTTCCCCCTCTTCACTTCAGAGCCCGTTGGTGGGTTCCTTTGCGGGTTGGGGGGGCGCTAAGGGTGCCCGCCGAGTCCCATGGTCACAGGCTTCATCCGCCTGTGATTTTTAGCAGGTTCCCCGCTTCCCCGTAGCAGAAAAGACCCGTTTCACGCAGAGCTAGTCCCTCCAGTTCAGAGGGAGTCCGCCATTGCCGATGGCGCCACCCCGGAAGTGGTTGCTGAGCAATTTTTGGGGGGGTGGGGGATGTGGAACCAAATATCAGTCACCCAGCTGGCAAACGCTAACAATCACAAGTGATGCACGCCAAATTGCCAAAGTGGAGGCCAATCCATAGCAGCCCTTGCCGCATGGAAATGTACGGTAATTGGAGGACTGTTTCCCATCTCTCTAAACAGGCACGCTGCTCTCTGTGCTGGGAAGGCTGCTGAACCAAAAGATGGAAGCGGACAGCCCGGGGCGCCTGGTCATAGAGGCTGCTCATGGAAACGCATCCAAGGTCCGGGAACTGGTTCAGAAATATCCCGACAAGGCAAGTCGTCTCTGGCAGCAGGGCAGATATTGTATTTTTAAAATATCTTAAAACTTTGTGTATGTGTGTGTGTTCAAATTTGTTTTAATAGTATTTATTTATTAAAAAATAATCGCTGGGTTACAGCCAACGCTAGCCCTACTCATAGCAGAACCAATTGAAATCAGAGTGGTTCTGAGGTTCAGAAGTGGCAATGCCTCTGCGTTACCTTTTGCTCAAAACAGCAGGAGGAGGAGAGAGGTCTTTTCCTTTCGCAAAATTTATGTACCACTTTATTGTGTTTTTAAAAAGAGAGTTTTGAAGCAGTTTACAAAAAGGATAAACCAATAAAAATTATTGGTGAAAAATATTAAAATAACTGTTTAGAACGTGGGTAGGGAAACTAATTCCTAGGGGCCGGATCCGGCACAATCACCTTCTAAATCCAGCCCGCGGACAGTCCAGAAATCAGCATGTTTTTACATGAGTAGAATGTGTGCTTTTATTTAAAATTCATCTCTGGGTTATTTGTGGGGCATAGGTATTCGTTCATTCCCCCCCCCCCCAAAAAAGAAAATTAGTCTGGCCCCCCACAAGGTTTGAGGGACAGTGGACCGGCCCCCTACTGAAAAAGTTTGCTGACCCCTGGACATTAAAAAACAACAACAACCCAGTAGTGGGTTGTATCCAGTTATCAGATGTAAATGCAAGCAGCAGTAAGAACCTAAGTAGAGCCCTGCAGGTAGATTAGGCTAAAGGTCCATCTGGTCCAGCATCCTTTTCTCACAGATGCCAGCCGGATGCCTTCAAGGAAGCCTGCAAATGCCGCAGCAACACTCTCCCCAGTTGATTCCCAGGAACTGGTATTCAGGGGAACTCGCGGAGACTTTTTAGCAAAGCGGCACCAGCAATTTAGAACACCATTCCCCTTGAAACCAGACAGACACCTGCACTTCTGCTATTTCGTCACCTACAGTAAACTGTTTCATTTTGACGAGATTTCCTTTTCAAAAAGAAAGAAAAATTAATTAAATTTTAGAGAATTAATTTCATTCAGTGTCAGTCACCTCATTCTGTAAATTTATTGGTCTTCATAATTTCGTGGGTTTTATGTTGTTGTTGCTTTGAGTTGGCTGTTTATCGACCTACTTGTTGAATAAATGAAACAATGACCCTACCTTTTCTCATCAGGTCGACGTCAAAAACCAGGGCAGGACAGCCTTGCAAGTGGCCTCTTACCTGGGACAGGTGGAAGTGGTGAAGATCCTGTTGCAGGCCCATGCCAACATCAACCTGTGGGACGAGGAAGGGGACACGGCTCTGCATTATGCAGCATTTGGGTAGGTGGTGACCCCTGAGAACAGCTGTCACTCTTCCCCCCCTCCTTTTTTGCATTTTATTTATTCATTAACATTCTTATATTACATTGGTAAACATTGTCTTTTTTTTGTAAATAATTTTTATTAACAGGCCAATCAAATCACAGTAATTCCAAATCACATTAATTCCAAATTACACAGCCAAATTTTAAAATTTTTGTTGGGGGTACCCATACTTCGAGCTCCGAACGGGATCCAAACATCTCTCTTGCTGCTGCTTTAATATACACAGTTCTGTCCAAATAGTATTCACAGTTCTATTCCATCTTCTCTTTGTTGTTTTCCTCATCTTCTTATTTTCTTTTTGATCTCTGATAGTCTCCACAAGCGGGTTGAAAACAAATGTTGTTATATTCTGTGTGGATTTTACACTCATCCAAGAGCCATATCAAAATAGACAGGCATCATTTCAACACTTCCGTACAAAACATTTCCCACAGTCTGTCCTGGTTTCCACAGGCCTGCCGCTCTCATAAATTTTCTCAGGGGGCCCTGCCAGGCCGATCTCACGTTCCGATATAGTAACGAGCCAGTCCTCCTCCCACTCAGGCCTCCTGCGGGCAGGCCTGCCATAACAATCTCTTTTTATGACTGCGTCACAGAGAACTTTCTTTCTTTTCTCGATGTTCCCACACGCCATATCTTTGATTAGTAATTAATTTCCACACAGTCTTTACTCCTCCTGCTTGTGATCAGTAATCGCGACGATTCTTTCTTAGGGGGGAAGGGTTATTGGGTACTCACATAAGACAAAAAAAGAAAAGTCCCCCCCCCACACACTTTTCAGGCTCGCTCCGACGTACCAATCCTTTGATGATTCTTCTTCTTGATTTATTGTTGAATCCAGCCCGTCGCTCCACATCCCAGAGATCCTTTTAATTAGCAGTCTTTACTCCTGATCTTCACTCGAAGTATGTGCATTTGCTTCTTTTCTAATTGTTTATTTTGAGCTGATGCAGCCAGCGCGCGATCAGAGACAGCGTCCGGGAGAGCTGGGCCCACACAGGGGCTTTGTGCCTAGTGCCCTCACCCCCTTCTTTCGAATCCGGGGGTGATTTATGGCCACAGCAGACAAGGCAGTGTTCCCCATTCCCTTGGGCAACAAAGGGAGGATGCATACTCCCATATCAGCCTCTTAATTACCTCATGTGAGCCGGAGAGATGTTATTGTCGGCCATCTTCCAATGCGCCCCTAGCGGCCCCGTACATTGGTAAACATTGTCATATTACATTACAGGACTTACTATGATATAATTTCCAACATGTATACAAAAATTATATACAAATTTTATATACCTAAAAAGAAAATGAAAGAAACAAACAAAAAAGAACAAAGAAAAAACAACAACAATTTCCCCCAAAAATCATATACATATGAACACACTAGACTTCCTGTCTTTCATGTTGCATATTCCTTTTTTACAAATGAATGTACTCTTATTATTGTATATTTCTTTACATATTATCTAATACATTCCTATATCAATATGTGCTCTTAGTCTTATTTCTCAACTCAGTCTCACTCCAACGTCAATCAAATGCTAGCATAGATAGCGAACCTTTACGGTATTTTTGAACATATGTTTTATATCTATCCCACTTTTCCATAAATTTTTGTTTTGAATTGCCTCTCAGGGTATTTGTTAACAGCGCCATTTCAGCAAATTCTTGTAGCTTGTACTGCCAGTCTGTTATTGTCAGGGCTTCTTGTTCCTTCCACCCCTTTGCCACCAAAGTCCGAGCTGCGGCCGTTGCATAGAAGAATACCTCCCTAAAGGCCTTCGGGCTGTCCCTGCCAACAATGCTTAACAGAAATGCCTCTGGTCTTTTTAAAAAAGTTATTCCAAACATTTTTTTCAACCAGTGGCATAGCGTGGGGGGTGCAGGGGGGGCCGGGCGCAACATCTGAGCGCTCGCACTCAAAGCTCTCTGCCCCCTGCTAAAATCCACGGGTTAGGGGGCGCAAATTACTTGCCTTGCCCTGGGTGCTGACAACCCACGCTACACCACTGTTTTCAACTCCTCGTAAATTAAGCCCCAGAACACTTTGATCTTCCTACATGTCCACCACATATGATACATGTCGCCATTACTCCCACCACACCTCCAACAAGTATTCACTAAATTTTTATACATCTTCGATAGTCTTGAGGGGGTGAGATACCATCTGCATCTTTCTTAGTCCAATGGAAGTTGGTCCACCATGTGGCACTGCCTGCCTTCTTACTTACAACCAATCAGGGTGTAGCTCTGTCTGTCTTTGCTCTGGCTCTGCCTCCTATTGGTCTACCTGCCTTCCTCCCTGTCAACTTCAGAGGGAACCAGCCACCACTGACTTAAGACCCCTGGACGTAAGCCCTGAGGAATAAATGTTTGTAATATGAATCTAGGAACAGCTCCAAAAAGTTCTTCTAAGTCCTCCTTGCCGATCACAGCAGGCCTAGTTCTAATAATAGCCTGTTCTATTTATATACACCCTATTTTCCTCAAATCCGAAAAAGCCTAAATATGGCAGTACAATTTATTTATTTATTTATTTATTTATTTATTTATTTATTTATTTATTTGAAACTGCTTTTGTAGGGTGACAGTCCTACTCAGAGTAGACCCACTGAAGTTAATAGGTGCAACCAACATGGGTTCAGTCATTTCAATGGGTCTGCTCCAAGGAGTACTTCAGTGTACGCTTTTTTCTTGCATTGTAAAATTGCTTTGAGATGCTTCAGAGTGTGAGACAGCTTCCTATGTCTTAAGGTAGAGGTTTTCAAAGGGTGTGGCAGGAGGGAATGCCAAGCGTGGCAGGAAGATTCGAGGACAATCAAAGAAACATTTAAACATTTCAGTGTTGCTACACTGATAGGTATCAAAATAATTCTTTTTAATTTGCAGAATATGGATAGCTATATTTTCAAAATGAGAGCGGGGGCATTGGCTACTCTTTTACAGTTCTCCACGACATACTGTTGTGAGCAGGGATTTTCAACTCTGATCAATAGGAAAGATCAGAAAAGAGAGAGGCTTCTTCGTGTTGATAAGGAGATGAGAGTTTGTCTCAAATTAGACCTAATATAAATGAGCAAAACAAGCATACACCTCTTCTTGATTTTGTATACATATTTAAGGTACAGACTCATTTAGAATTATACTTTGGGAATGATTTGTGCTCTTGTTTTATACTTTCTGGATGCCCCATGTTCATATTATAAAGTAGTTGTGTTCTGTGTTATAAATAATGCACTGCTAGGAGTTTTCTTGTTTTCCAATGTATTCCTTATCAATTAAAAATTAGTGCGGTGGGAGCAAATTTTTATTCTGAAACTGTGACCCAGAGAAAAAAGTTTGAGAACCACCGTCTTTTTATATATATATTATTTATGATTTTCAATTTCATACATTTCAATAAATTTACCATCCTTTTAACATTTCAAAACTTGAGTTCCCCCTCTTTATGCTCTTCCTTAAATTTATTCTTAATATTTTCTGCATATCCAAATTAATTTAGTTTGCTCATTTATTCATCAACTTTAAATATATACTCTTATAAAACTGCAGGTTATTACAATAATCCTGCAATGTTCTTATCTGTTTACAGTCTGTCTGTAAATATTCCACAAACCATTTCCATTGTTTTATAAAACGTTTGTTATCTTGATTTCTTATTTTTCCAGTAAGTTTTGCCATTGCTGCATCTTCCATAAGTTTTTGTATCCATCTGAGAACCACTGTCTTAAGGGAAGGGCTGTATCTCAGAACAAGAGTGTTTGACGGTCCCACGTTCAGTCCCAGCAATTTCCCAGGGGGAGATGCCTGCATGAAACCCTAGAGAGCTGCTGCCCATCAGTGCAGACAATATTGAACCATATGGAACAATGATCTGCCTCAGCAGAAGGCAGCTTTCGGTGTTCCTCAACATCTGTGGTCTGTCACTCTTTCCTCTTGACTTTTCACCCCTCTCGCTGTCCAGGAACCAAGCAGACGTAGCCCGCTTCCTGGTCAGCAAAGGGGCCAACGGCGATCTCCAGAACAACGCCAAGTGCACAGCCCTGTACATTGCCGTCAACAAAGGCTTCACGGAGGTCGTACAGGCTCTGTGTGAGCACAACTGCGACGTCAACCTGCCGGTGGGTTTTGTTTTGTTTTGTTCATCTTTGCATTTGCATTCTGACTCATGGAATCATAGAATTATATTGAGTTGGAAAGGACCCTGGTGCAGGAAATTTGCAGCTGCCCCACGTGGGGATCAAACCTGTGACCTTGGTGTTGTCAGCACCACGCTCTAGCCAACTTAGCTGGTTGGGGGGAGGCATGTTGTGTTGTGGAATCTTTGTGCCCATCGGTGAAGTGGAGATTATCTGAGCAGCTAAAGGGCAAGGGCTTTATTGATTGAGAGAGGTAGGCACTTGCAGTGATAGCGGCTAGCTTAGAGGACATCAACAGGGGTTTAGGCACATTGATGGAGGGGAAGGCTGTCATTGGCTGCTGCTCAGGACATTAATGGTGTCCCTGAATTCAAGCTGCCGGGAATCTTGGAGTGTGGGAAGAGCTGTTGTGCCCGGGTCCTGCTTGCAGGCTTCCTGTCGGCGTCTGTTGAGAACAGGATGCTGGACTTAGATGGGCCTTTGACTGAATCCAGCAGCCGGGGGATCTTCTCGTGTTCTTCTTATTCATTGTACTCTCCCTGAGTGGCTTTGAAAAGGGGCGATGGGTAAATTCACAGAGGATCAGTCTATCAGCGGCTGCTAGCCACGATGTCTCTGTTTTACCCTCCCCTCTTGGAGACACCTGACAGAGATTTTGTGTACCGTCCCGCCTGTCCCCCTCAAGGATTCGTACGGCGACACCCCCCTCCATTACGCCATCACGGCCGACTTCAAGTGCATCATCGAGGCCCTCACCGAAGTCCCCAACATCGATTTCACCATCCAGAACCAACAAGGATTCAATCTGTTGCAGCATTCGGCTCTGAAGGGGAACAAGCTGTAAGCATAAGAGTGAAATGAACTTAAGCAATTTTAAAAAATTATTTATACATTTCCCACCATTTGTATATACGTATGTAAAATGTTATCCATCGCAAGTCACTTAAGCATAGTGACAATGGGGAGCTATGAACAAACTGCATTAGGTGACATTTTCCCTCAAAGCAATATATATGCTTTAAATTACGGTCGTACCTCAGAAGTCGAACAAAATCTGTTCTGGAAGTCTGTTTGACTTCTAAAACATTCGGGAACCAAGGCGCAGCTTCCGATTGGCTGCAGGAAGTGCAGGGGTGGGCTGGGCTCTGAGCTCTGATAAAACCTCTTCCTTGCCTGCCCCGCCCATTTTTGCCTCTGGCCCCGCCCACCACTGCCATGTGGGCATCCAGGAAGGTTGTTCAGAGGGGAATGCAGCCGCTCAGGAAAGGTTTCCCCCATTAAGGCTGCTGAGCCACAGCAGTTCCTAAATCAGTGTTCCCTGAACTTGGGTCTCCAGCTGTTTTTGAACTTCAGTTCCCATCATC